>NC_043957.1:2521396-3160176 GCF_902148855.1 Sphaeramia orbicularis
AAAAAAGGTTGAAATACACTAATATGTCATAGGTGTAGTTGCAATTTTTCTTTAGGGGCAGTTCCCAAATGCATTTTTCCTCTGGATTTAACCTTCCTTAAATGATTTATCACCATTTATTTAATATTATCCTCTGTATGTTGTGTTTTTTCAGTGAAAATCATGTATTTTGCCTGCTGATGGTTCCACGGACCTGTTTTAGTACACGCGGTGACAGGTCTTTTAAAGCTGTGGCACCACGTCTATGGAATGACCTGCCTCTACACCTACGGTCCATGGACTCTGTAGAGAGCTTTAAGAAACACCTCCAAACCCTCCTGTTCAAAAAGGCTTTTTAGTCTCCCACCTGACCCAGGACCACCACAGACTGATTACACTATGTATTCATCATAACGTACTCCATGTGTCACCCCCCCCCCCCCAGTCTCTCTATATCTCTATCGCTCTCTCTTTTCTCCTCCTTTACTCTCTCTCTCTCTCTTTAACCCCAACTGGTCCAGGCAGACGTCCATCCTTCAGGAGTCTGGGTCTGCTCCAGGTTTCTGCTGTTAAAGGGAAGTTTTTCCTTCCACTGTCACCAATCACAAGTGTTTGCTCCTGAAGGATTCTGTTGGGTCTGTAAACTTAATTTGATTCTGATTTGAATTGATAAAGCACTTTGTGACTCTGTCTGTGAAAAGTGCTCTATAATAAAATTTACTTTACTTACTTTACTTACTATTTTCCTGTGTATAATTTACTGATCATAGATAGATAGATTTACTGATCATGGATGGATGGATGGGTGGATGGATAGATGGATAGATGGATAGATAGATAGATAGATAGATAGATAGATAGATAGATAGATAGATAGATAGATAGATAGATAGATAGATAGATAGATAGATAGATAGATAGATAGATAGATAGACGGACGGACAGACAGACAGATACTTCATTGATCTTGGGGGAAATTCAAGTTCAAGATCATGTAGATGTTCATGAAAGTTCAGATTATAGTTCAGGGCTATGATATTAAAAAAACAGATAAAACTGAAGAAAAAGTAACTTTTTCAGTCAAATTTATCATGAACTGAACATAAACCAAACACTTCCATCCACTGTCACTGATCCAACTCCGTGGGTTTTACTGGTGAATCAATGTTGTAGAAGATGACGGTGTTTCCACGTTCACTACGGAGCCTCTGAACGTCCAAATGGGTCATATCTGATGACCATGAAAATATGTAAAACTGTATTTTACACCAATTATTTACATGTATTGATAGGATTAGTTGATCAGAAGTTATTAAACATGTTACATCAGTAAATTATTTTGGTTGCCAGTTGCTGTTTGGGTTTTTAGGGGTTAAATATTGGACTTTGCAGCTAAACAGCAAACAGTAAGTGTAAGTGTTTCATTTTATTTGCATTTACAATTTAAGCAAAAAAAACTTGGATTGACTCGAATCAAGGAGATATTAAAAATGTGTGATAGTGCACTACTTCCATCCTAACTGGCTTATACTGCAATCATTTATGAAAAGGCAGAAGAAATCTAGTGAGCTGTACCTGCTATGTGCTCATATGTATGCACATAAACATAACACACCCACTCGTGGTGTTACTCGGGTATAAAAACTCAAAATGTGGTGATGTTCCACTAGGCTGAACTCAATGAATGTAGTGAATTTTAACAGAATGTTTTCTTAACGTGACAGTTTAATAATATGGATTGTCTCTTTCTTTTTTTTTTTTTTTTGGCACTTATTTCACATTAATCCACCACTTGGAAAGAACCACAGCCATTAACCTCATGTGTCATCATGTCCAGAATAAATTTAATCTAAGCGCAAACAGTGAAACATCCCTCTCCAAACTGCAGCAGAGTCTCTCAAAGACATTTGTTAAGTCTTGAGGACAGTTCGTTTCGAGGCAATTAGCCAGTCTGTGTGCCAATGAATGCAGAGGAATTAGCCAGACTATTTGAATGGAAACACACACAGATGACAGCAGGCAGAAATTGAGAAGAATGGGCCTACTGTGTAGCGACAAAGGCCAAACTGGGAAGGTCAGTGATGACAGGACGACATGTGTGTACCATTTGTACACATCTGTGAGTGGATGTGTGTGCGGTGGAGGGGTGATAAAGGCAGAGCTTGAAGGGGGGGGGGGGGCGATCCCGAGAGAAGTTCTACAGCACTATTAGCCCAATGTCTGTTGTAGTTAGCTCTCCTCTGTCTTTGTCTCTATCCACTAGAGAAAATGTAATTATATCCTGAGACTACAGTTAAGCCATATCCACTCTTCTGCAGCATATTCAAATGAAATGCATAAATTAAATAAACCTGTCTGTGAGAGTGTAATTAAAACAGGGAAAAAGGCAGAAAAAGCCTTTGTCCGAGTGTGTGCGAGTGTTTGCGTGTGTTGTGTGAATCAGTGAGTGGGCAGGGAGCGTTCTTCTACATATGGAAGTAAGCTTAATTGGTTGACTTTAGCTAGCCTCACCGCTGGTATTAACCACAGTGAGTGGGTGCGGTAACCACACACACACACACACACACACACACACACACACACACACTGTACTGTACACACGCACATATACACCCACACGAAGGTAAACAGTCAGTAAATGTAGGGTGAGCATGTCCACATTTCCCAGTGACTGTTCCTGACACGAGGCCAACGGATAGCGAGCTCACGGACGTAAACACCAGCAGGACGACCATGATACGGCTCATTTTCTTCTTTTTTTTTTTTTTTTTTGACATCTTTCTTTACAGCAAGTAGCTTCAGAGAAACAAACAAGCAATCAACAGATAAATACACTCCCAGAAAACAAATGGGCTGATTGCACAAGCTTTTGTTCTACGTCTTTTGTCTTGTCGCCCATTTTCCTCCTCGCCGCAGTAAATGCAACACAACACGCAGCTAAAACCCAATTTTGTACAAGCCAAGCCCCCAGGAGGAAGAAAACTGAAGTGGCTCCGTTTCCAACGAAAGAACAAAAAGTGGGAGAAGGGGGGAAATGTAATAAATACCCAGTAATAAATACTCTGGCAAAATTGGTAACTATAGTAACCATCTTCAAAAAATCAATCTACAAATTAGAGTTGTTGTGTCATATTGATTCGGCTTTGTATCTGTAAACCTCTGCATCTGGATCAGAGCTAAATGTGCGATATGAGATGACTTCAAATAAATTAAAACCATCCCTAAGGACACGTCACCTCGTAAAGTAATATATCACATGCAAACATGCAGCAGGCGACATGATTTTCTTTATATTTCAGCATCTTCTATTCGAGACATATTATAAAATGTATAATATGGCCAATAATAGAAGCCCAGCCAGAGATATAATATGTTGTATACGGTGACAGCCTAGCTATGGGAGTAGACTAGCATTCTGAAATTACACTCAGGACCAGATTGACTGAGGCTTCGGTGCCTGTTTTAATATCTGACATATAAGTGTAACATAAAACAAACCGGCTGCTGTGGTTTGTATTGGCTCAACCTGAATTTGTACTAGCCCGTCAGTGAACTGTGTAGTCGCAACAGGCAGCGACTGCACTAACACTAGCAGGATGTCTGTGCACTAGCTGTTTTGGCTTCAACTATCGTGCGTTTGATTCATTTTATCAGGTCGCTGTGTCCCGTTTCTTTGTAATCGACATGATTAAATCCACCTACTGAGGAGCCACTTAAAAAAACACAAGGCAATAATTTTAGAAACAACAAAAAACACAAAATAGAACAGATTTCCTCAGGTGAAGAGAAGCCTGTTTGTGTTGAATATTCTCTATTTTTGTTTCAGAAAGACTCTTGCAGTATAAAACAAAGCCATCACATGGTTCCATTGGACCTGATGCAAGAACCAGTCATGCTTATCTGCTCTAAAATGCCATTTAAGTATGATTCCGGGTAGCGTCCTTCTATTCCTGTTTTTGATTTTGTTGTTGATATTCTGTTTGACACAGCCGTGGAACTGCACAGGTGGTATTCATCATATTTATGCAGGTCAATTACACAGTTTTTGGAAATTCTGAGCCTTTGCTGAATCCGATGTGGCAGCCAGTAGAAGCCGATCGTACCGAAAAAGCAAGAGCAAGTTCCGACATGAAAATGAAAATGAGGATTAATGTCTGTTTTTGTAAACCATATTGAAGGTAAAATGTCAACATATATATTTTAGAATTACACTTCATCATCATTTATGCTTTAAGTTTAGGCCCCATTTGACATCACACTGAGATTAAACACATGTATGTATTAACCCTTTATCGGCAAGTGACTATTTTTGGTCATTTTTGATTACAAGACAGCGAGAGCAACAGTTTCAGTGAGGACAGTGAGTCAACAATCTGTGGTCTCCAGGGTCTGTCAGGTCTGCCTCTGCATGAACAGTGAGTGGACCTGCTTTGTTCGGTACCAGGAAGTCATGTTCAAAGGGATCATGTGGATGTGGACAGGGGTCTACTGTTCTAAAAGTGATCTTCTAATGTTCTAAAATACATGTTCCTTTCACTTTACATGTGTTTTTATTGCATTTGTAATCTATTCTTAGATTTAATTTTATTTTTTTGCCACTTATGGGCAAGGAACCAAATATGGTAACATCAATCACCTTGATTTTCTACCTGAAAATACAGAATTTTGAAAAAAAAAAAAAAAAAAAAAATCACCAAAGTAATAAAGTGCTATGTCCTGCAACCCACTAAACTTGAAATGTTGACTTTCAGAGTATTTCTAGGCATGACCTATAAAGCATTAAACACATTTAAAAAATGTACAACTGCAATATTTTTGGCAAAAAGTACATCGTTTTTGTCCAGAAAGATACAAAACCAAGTGGGAAATACTGCTTTCACTGTTATTTACAAAGCAGCAGAAGATATCAAAATTCCCTGAAATTCTTATCACCTTCCTTGTATTTTTGCAGGTAGATAGTATAACCAGTCGCACTGTGTTGCCAATCATCACCACAGTCAGAGTTTAAGTCAGATATGTGCATGGTTTTGTCTCCGGAGGATCTATTTTCCTGCGTCACAGAGCTGCAATGAATGCATTTATCCAAATATCTGCCTGATTCTGTGGCTTGCGGCACCCGTTCCAGGGCAAAGAAAGGTAACCCTGTCATTACCTCAACCTCGATCACTTAAATCACAGGTGTCAAACATGCGGCCCGTGGGCCAAAACTAGCCCCCCAAAGGGTCCAATCTGGCCCGCGAGATGATTTTATGGTGCGCAAAAATTACACTGAAGATCTGAACAGTCTGTGGTGTTGAACTGGTTTGAGCCCAGTGTCATCTAAAGTCCAATAATAGTCGAATAACCCTGACAATAAAATGTGAACAAACGGAAAATGAAGCACAATTTGAACAATATTCTGTCTGTTACTAAATGTTTTGTGGATTTGTAGATCCAGTTTGTAAGTTGTGTGAATAAGTTGACAGATAATATTGTAGACATTCTTATTTTAGTTACACATTCCAAACTTCTAAATTTCAACAATGTTATGTTTGTGTAACATTGTGTGTAAATGCACATGGCTTATTTTTCTTAAGGAATTCAATTTTTTTCTGATGATGCACATCTTTTTTTGTAAAAAGATAGTTTGTAAATGTAAATATTTTCATAATTTAATGTTTTTATCGCACAAAAATGAAAAAAAAAAACAACCAACAACTTGGAGTTGTCATTATTTGTAGGTTTTTATGCTATTATTTTAATGGCTTGGCCCGCTTGAGATCGAATTGGGCTGAATGTGGAACCTGAACTAAAATGAGTTGGACACCCCTGACTTAAATGAAGCTCAGTGCAGCCTTGCACTGTGAGACTCTGGCATTTTAGACGCAGCTCACAGATTGAGAATCGGTGTCGGACTGCTGTCAGAGGTGTGAGTGTTCCTGATGCGGCATCATTGAATTCACAAACGAAAAGGCTGATCGCCACTCACAGCCTCTCCTGCACACTGTAGGGTAAGGCGGTTATAAAGGACAGAGGTGTTCACAAGACTCTTTGAACTGACTCTCGGGTGGAGATGACTTTGCATGAGCAAAATTCTCCCTCAGCACATCCTTTTGACGACGCTGTATGCCGGTGAAAATTAGCCCACCAGGTAAATATAATATAATTTCTGAATGGTATGAGTACAAAACTACAAAGGCTCTTGCTGACAGGTTTTGCTGTGTTTAGCAAAATAAATTCAATGCAGAGAAAGTCGCTGCTTTCTGTTAATGAAATCAAGAAAGCAGACTGAACACAGAGTACATAAGCCGATCCCCAGTGCTGCTGCAGAAGATAGGATTCTACTGAACCTGCTTTGAGTGTGAGAGCTCAGACGCTCTTGAATGGGGAAGACCGGATCATGATGGCTGCAGGGGTGCTCACCCACAGAGCAGCTGTTTTGACTGGTTACCCCTGAAACCTGTCTGTTTAACACAGTTTTGATGCTAATTAGTCGCTACGCCATGTGCTCCGGATAAAACAGGAGGCAAAGTTAACCCTTTATCGGGCGAGTGACAGTTTTTGGTCATTTCTGCACACGTTCATTTTACAAAACAGTGACAGCAACAGTTCCACTGAGGACAAGGAGTCAACAATCTGAGGTCCAGTGTGGTCTCCAGGGTCTGTCAGGTCCACCTGTGTGTGAACAGGGAGTGGACCTGCTTTGAAGTAATGGTACTAATGTAGGGACTGATGTTCAAAGGGGTCATGTGGATGTGGACAGGGGTCTGGACCAGCACACATGGGGGTCTAATGTTCTAAAATACATGTTCCTTTCACCTTACATGTGTTTTTCTTGCATTTATTATATATGGCTCTTGGATTTGTTTTTGCCACTTATGGTTAAAGAACCGAATATGGTAACTTCATTAACCTTGATTTTCTATATGGCAATATATTTTTTTTCAAATTTCACAAAAGTAATAAAGTCTTGTCCTGTCCTCCAATAACACACTAAGGTTAAAACTGCCCTGTAGAGGGTTAAAGCAGGCAGCTTTACATGTGGAGAGAACCAAAAAAAGTATGTGTGTGACGCATCAGTGAATAATTACAAGTGTTCAGCTGAGGGGAATCCCTTCAGCTTCTGCAGCTATCTTCTTAAAAAACAACAAGCTGCTTCAAATGTATATAATATATAGATTCTCATCGATGCACATGTGAAAACTGGCTTTATCATTGTGCAGTCAGTGTTTGCTGCTGTCAGATCAATTCTACTGTTAAATTAAAATAGGTAATTTGGGCAAAAAAGTGTATTTTATCATAATCAAGGCACAGAAGATTGTGACTATGCTATAACCAGGATCCAGTCTACATTAACCCAACTGATCCACTTCCATCCATCATTACCAAAACACAGCAGCATATACACATGTAGGCTTCAGTCTGTGCTCATGTTACAGCTAAATAATTCTGTTTCATTTCAGTTAATATAAATACAAACACTGGAATAAGTAAATCCCACATTAAATCTGGGCTGCATCATTTGTGTCACCTCACATTAATGCAAACACATATTTTAGTTATAATGTTATTGTCAAACATGTGACACCGAAATCATTTTTGGTATCTGGAGGTGTTGCCAGTTTTTGAGGGTCATGGTCTCATTTTGGACAAAGATAACTGAGGCATGTATTTAAGGACCAATAAAGACGACAGGAAAGAAAGAAAAAAAAAAAAAAAAACAAGTCTTGCTGACATTTGTTTTAGCTGAAACTTTTTGCCCTTCTTAATTTCTCTGCCTACTGGTTGTCTCATTCTGACACTCACTGGTGAAAGGTCCATCGCACCTGTTAAACCATATAAATCTGTAATTCCTTTGCAGTGCATCTACACTTACCCTTCCTCAGTCTTGGTCTTGGTTTCGATTGTCCTGACTAGAACATTAGTTCTGACAATAGCAGCTTGGATTTTAAGTGACTGGACAGTAAATGTGTGTGTATTCTAAAACACTAGCTGGCTTCCACTGTGTCTCCATCTGAAACAAAACGCCAAAAAGCGTTGACTTGTAACCCATTATGATGCCTTCTATCAACTGCATGCATCTACAGTTAAGCAAAAGAATCCAAAAGCATCATTAGATTTGATTTCACTCAGATCTCCGATTGCATGTCAGCATCGTGGGATCGTGCTTGTACTTTCGACTTGTGGGTTTTTTTTTGTTTATACTGACATACTTTGATGTGAAGTTCAGTGGCATTCAGTTAAAAGTCAAAGATTCCCCATCCCAGAGCTTGGCTGTATACCTCCAGGGTTAGCAGTTGGTGTCCAATATAAAGATACTACGAACTGCAGGGGTTACCAGTTCTACTCCTGCTGAGGCTAAATAGGCAGAGCAAGACAGGCTGCAAAGAGTAGCCCAGGGCTAGGGCCTGAAATAACCCTCCACAGTCAGGCCGAGTGTTCTCAGACACAATGAAGAGTCCAGTTGGCCCAGAGTTGTGTAGCTGTGGGCTGCTTACACTGGCTCACAGCGACTTCCACTGTGGAAAGATCTAGAGAGGGAACGGAAGCAATAAGCGCACAATGAAACCTCCACTGCCAAAAATACAATTACAATCACACATGTTGCTGCAAATCAATGTGTGCACACTTGCTGCTGCTTTATATTGTTCATTTACTCGCTCTGCATGGCAGTGTGAATACACAGACATTTTCCCATTAGGCAACAAAAGTAATCACACAACATATGTCTGATGTGTGAAGAAGCAGCTTGACTACAGTTTATTTTCTGTTTCTGCAGGATCTGAGTAAAAATGTTAAATAAAAAAAAAAAAAAAAGTACACATTCCCAAAGAAACAACAGACACCTTCACTCATGCACCATTTGTTCTTAATGGGACGGCATTTTGCAGTCAAGTGGTCACGTGAGAATATGAAGCCAATTCGACAATGGCAGTAAATTAGTCATGGCAATTTGACTGCTGAAGATGTAGTGAAATTGGCTGTGTGGAAAATGGTGCTACATTATCACTAAAGGGAACGAATGTCATCCTCTGGTACCAACGGTGGTAAATGAATGACTACAGTGCAGGAAAGTAGTGCAAAACGTTTAGTTCTGATTTTTAAAAAAGGCAGAAAATTAGGTAAATATTCAATACATGAACGACTGTCACTGAACTGATCACTATGCCGACATTAAGAGCACAGCTACATGTAACTGAGGGAGCGTTAACGAATGCGTATCACACTTTAAAATAACATAAGAATGAAATCTAACATTATATTGGTGGCAGTGAAACTTTGAATCCTGACACGTTTAACTGTGGTAAATCAGCTCGTAATAATCCTGTGTTGGATCGCTGCCTGTACAGGTGTTGTGACATTTGCTCAGGTTGTCGTACGTACGTGCTCTTGATGTAATATGAAAACTAATTAGTGCAAACAGACGCTAAAATCAAAGATGAATCAAACAGGTAGGTTGTGAAAATAGAGGCTATATATTGTATTTTTACTCCCAAATATTTATGAAAAATTACCTAAAATTATCACCAGAGTTTAGAATGAAGAGTTCTGCCAGTGTATTAGATTGTAGATATTAAGTGAATTCATTTCCAGTGATCGGCCACTAGAGGGAGTAGTGAGTCACTCTGTCGGTCTGCCATTGTGAGGAAAACTTTTTTTTTTTTTTTTAAAACAACTTTATGAACAACATTTGAGTATACAGTACAAAATTTGAAACATCAAGATGTCAAAAGAGAAAAAGCATTTGAACATAGAAGTTTAAGAAAATAATATATATATTTAAAAATACAAAGCATAAAATACAAATTATAATAATAAAAAAATAATAATAATAAGTAAATAAATAATAAATCTGACAAATAAATAAATAAATAAATAAATAAATGCAACAGAGAGTTCAGTCAGTATTGAAAAATTGTTTATAAATAGCTAATGTGTTAGTGCTTTTTTTATATATATATATATATATGAATTCTAAAGATTTAATATAATTTTCAAATTCTAATAAGAAGATTTTAAAATTTGGGTGTGTTTTAGTATATTTGTTTTTATGTGTATGAAATTTTCCAAATAATATGAATAAATGTACAATAAATTCTAGATTGTTAGTATCATGTTTGTGGTGAGGAAAACTAACATCACCAAAGCATCAGAAAGTGACCAGATGGGGTGAGAACCATTAAGAAACAACTTTTAGAGTCAAATAAAGTGACAAAGTATTAAAAGCTAGAAGTACTGTAGTTGTTTTTACCAATGGACACAGCTCTAAATGAAAAAAAAGAAAAAGGAGTTTGATGCTGAAATGGCAGCAATGAGTTTGATTATGAGGCTTATGAGGGTATACAGTTATTATGGGATGTTATTATCTTTGCTAAGTTGCTGTTTGTTGATCCAGAGTTCAGACTAAACTGACAGTTATGACAACACAAACTGAACAGAAAACAGCTGATTAGTGGTTTTACTGTGGCTGTTTTCTGTCTAAAAACACAGCTAAGCTAACAGCTATAATGTAAACTATCAGCAATTGCAACTGTTAAAATTATAAAACACTGTGTTATTTTGAGTGACTGTTACAGTGAGCGTTTGAGTTCTAGTTTGGAAAAAAAAAATGATGAGATGTGTGTAAACAATGAGCTTTCTGCTTTATTCAGTGAGTAGTACAGTCTGTGCATAAGTGTGTTCGGGTACTTGAGTCCCCCTGCTGGTGAGAGTTTGAAATATCAATACTTCTTAAAACCACTTTGAATGTGTTTCACAGTCAGTTCATTAGGTATTCTTAAAAATCACAAGATTGGTTATTGACCTGGAGCTACAACTTGTTTTTTCACCGAATTGTCTTTTTTTTTTTTGTTTGTTTGTTTTTTGGTGAAAATGAAACTGCAAGAATAACGAGAGTCTTCACACTAAGAATCAATACTCAGCCCTACGAACGAGGCAGACGAAAGAGGAGAGAAAAACTAAATCACACAGGGATACAGAACACATGCACAGACAAACTGATTTACATACATTCTTTCTCACACACTTGATTAAAACATCAACATATTGGCCATTTCTGCCACGGAGATAAAATGCTGCTGATGAAGCAACACTGGTGAACTATAAAACGACCAAGCACACACAGGCAATCTGCAGCGTGACAGGATGAATAAAGTGCTTTTGATTAGGATCTTTCATCTGAACTCTTAATGGCATATTGGCAGCATATGTGTGTGTGTGCGTGCGACATATAAACGCTCTGTCATTTGCGTTTGTGTGTTCAACCATCATCAGGACAATCCATTTTAAGGTGAAACAACCACAACAGAGCGTTTAACAAAACCACATGTCAGCGCAGGTCACACACCAACACACACTTCCTGTAAATTGACCCCCTGGCCTATTGGGACGGTGACCTCGCCTCGCCCCTGACACCGCCGAACAAAAGAGACGGGGACGGGGGGAGATGGGGGGAGGGGTAAAAGGAGGGGGAGGGGTTTACTTAAGAAGACAAGGGGTTAAGTGTCTTGTATGTGTGTGTTCCTACAGGCTTTTGTCTGATTTAACATGCTATTTTTGTTGTAACAGAGTAACTTCTTTCCTTCGCTTTATACGTTTTTTACCAAAATCTACAGAAAGTTGTGAACGCTGGCTGATCCATCATAAAGAAAATCCAACTGTAGAACCCAAAGACGTATCAGTTGTTGTACAGAGGGCTCTCTTTCATCTACTTCTACGTCTCACTTTAAGTTCATTGTGTTTGTCAGTGCGCTTTCATTCGTATTCAGTCTCACACTTTATTCTGATTGGAGTGTCTGTGGAATGAAATGATGGAGGACTCCTCTTTGTTCATAATTCCCTCATTACAGCTGCTCTGTCTCAGTCTTTAATCTCACTACTTTACACATTCACTTACAACAGGGGTGCTCATACTTTTTTCAGCAATTTTTACAAAGACAAACTGATCGACACTATATGGACAAAAGTATGTGGACACGTTGAATTCAGGAGTTTCTTTTCTAATAGGGGTCCGGGATGCGAAACAATAATGACTAATGCCTTTATATAGTTTTATATTGGGATGAATACCATTGAATTGCATTGGTTGGTTTGTTTAAACTGCTATATTTGCTTCTAAATGCCTCAGACATTGTTTTTATACTTAATTCCTCTCAACATGACTATTTTTTCCCATCCGCAGCTATGATTTTAAATGTTCCACCTCTACATTTCTCAAATATTTCTCATGCTCTGACTGTAAATACTAATTTTCTACCACAACGAACCACCTAATTTTTTCAGATCTCCCTTAAATTTTAGGAAAATATTGATGTTTATAAACTATATGGACAAAAATATTGGGACATATCATGGCTGCAGTTGTAAGATGTCCTGTTCATGCAGAATTGAGATCCAGATGCTAGTCCATAGGCTAAAATCTGTGTTTTTTTAACCAATAAATAACCAAACAACCACTGACGACCAAAATCATCTACTGCTCTAAAACGTTTAATAACTTCTGATCAACTAAACCTATCAATATGTTGAAATACCTCTGGTAAAATGCAGTTACTTATCTTTTCATGGTCATCAGATATGACCCATGTGGACATTCAGTGGCTCCCTAGTTACCATGGAAACACTGTCATCTTCTACAACATCAATTCACCAGTAAAACCCATGAAACTAGATCAATGACAGTGAATGGACACACTGGGTTTATGTTCAGTTAATGAGATTTTGTTGAAAAACTCACATTTTCTTCATTTTTCTCTATTTCTGATATTATGACAATTAACTTTAATCTGAGTTTTTATGAACATCTATATGATCTGTGAATTAAATATGTGAAAACACCTGATTCTTATTAAAGACATGCAAAATACAGAGGATAATATTATAATAAATGGTGGTAAATTGCCTAAGAAAGGTAAAATAGAGAGAAAAATTCATTTGGGGACTGCCGGAAAAGTAACACTGGGTCTTTATGGGTTAATGCCGTCGACAGTTTGTCCATCTACATTCATGCACGTACAAAAGCACAGATGAAATGTACAGACAAACATACAGCGCAAAGGCATTATTACGTCTAATAAGATCAGATTTAGCTCAACAGTCTGTAAATCTTCATAATAATCCACCTTAAACAGTCATTATCATGTCCAAATACCTATCATGCATAAATTAGCTAAAATTAGTCTTCATATACAACTATAGTGCATTGTTTAAAAATTACTTCCACATTTCCTGTAGCTGTTTCAAAGTAAAAGTCAGCCCAGGAAAGAGCGATGAATAAATTAATGAATTATTAAATATCAGTGAGTTAAATCTTGGCTCAGAGATGTTGCTTCTCTCAGTTTCTGTGTGTGATGTTACAGCTGCTCTGTTTAACCTCAGGAAATTAGGAATAAATCGAAGAAAAATGTCAAGATAAAGAAACAGGGCCAAATGGGGAATGTTTGATGCAACTGCCAAACGGAAAGTCGTATAAAAACAAAGCGCGAGAGCAGAGTTAAAAACCGAAAACACGCAGGATAAATACTGCGTGAGGGGTGTGTTGCTACTCTAAGCAGATCAACACAACAGACTCTGCTGAGTTGACAAAGTCAGCAATCAGCCCACCCCCACAGATTTAAGGCTGACATTAAGCTGTAATACGTCCACCTATCCATCTCTGTGTTTGCTGATGGAGGGAAAGAAAACAAACGCCCTTTTGTCGTTGACGCTACGTTACAGTTAAGATCCCCACATGAAGCTCGTACCGTTCTGTGCATATTAACGACGGATGCAGACGATGTGCAGAACACAGAGGAAGCACAAATGCTCACGAATCAACTCCAAACGATCTTAATCTGAGTCCATATTACCGCAGCTTTGAAGTGGTTTGTCTTCCCGTATTTCTGCAGCAACACGAATGGTACAAATTAGCAAATGAGTTGTCAGATCTTCGCCGTGTTTAGTTTCATGTGAAAACAAAGACGAGGAACGGCTCCCTGCAGAACACACCACTACAGTCCAACGACAACACACACACACACACACACACAGCAGGTATGCACTCAAAGACATGCAGTGTGTGTCTAATCACCACATACCCATACACACACCTCCAGGTGCTCGTGGTTCATTTTCCTGTCACATCGTCTGTCTTCATTTCCCCGAGCAGCGAGATAAGACCTGAAAGGAGCCTGCTAGTGATACAGGAGGCCCCTGTGAGTGTCTGAGGGACTACATTACTATACAAACAGGCTACTCCGTAATGTTTTCCACAGAAACACACTAAATCAAACATCTCTCAGCCATGACTCCCTCTGACATTTGCAAAATAAACTCCATAAATTATCTGAGGACTTTTAAATGACACTATGAACTCTCAAGTAAAAGCAGAATAGATGGTTTGACACAATGATGGAAAACCGCTTGAAATATATCTGTTTTACTACACAAAGGTATTCAGTTAGTAATCACAAACGACAGGCTGGGCCATGTGAGAGTTTGATAGTTTTGGCTGGAAAAACAAAAACAAAACAAACAAAAAAAAAAAACTTCACTGGAATATTTTTTTTTTTATTCTCAAACAATTGATTGATAAATCATTACTGCTTCACTGCAACTACTATGTAAAACTATTTTATTTACAGATCATTTGTGTTTTCCAGTAGAAAATCCAGATGCTCAGTTAGCCAAAATAAAACCACATGCTCAGCCATATTAAAAGTGGATGTTTTTGCCTTAAAAATATTCTGCATTGCTTTATTATTCTCCAAAATGTCATTAACTGACTAATCATTACCATTTAACTACAACTCTTGTTGGAAGAAGTGTAAAATAAATAAAGAAAATATTGCCATCTAAAAAAATATGCAGAAATGTCAGAAGTAACATAAATATGGACAATAATTAGGACCACTGAAAATAAATAAATAAATAAATAATCTGATAAAAAAGTCAGAATTCTGATTTTTTTTTCCCCTCAGAATAATAATAAAAAAATATATATTGGACCTTTTTTTTTTTTTTTTTTCCCCAGTGATCGTAATCCTCTTCCATACACAAAGGTACGTTGATATTGTAACTGACTAAATAAAAGCATCAGTATAAAACTAATTCATCTGATCAACTGTGTTTTACAGCAGAAAACACACACATCTATTCAGTAAGTTTTAACAAACAAGGCACTGGACCATGTTAAAAGTTGACATTTTTGCCTTAAAAACCTCCTGCATTGCTTTATTATTCTCCAAAATGTAATTAATTGATTAATCATTTCCATTTTACTGCAACTAATATTGGAAAAAAGCGTAAAAAAAAACAAAAAAAACCTGAAATGATATGCTGTAAGGTCAGAACTGTAATGTGAAATAGAGAATTACTCAATCGTAAAAAATACAGGGCTGTCATCTGAAAATAAGACGTAATAAAGTGAGAAGCCGTGTAAAAGTACTTAACAACTGTAATCAACTAGAACGTCAGTATAAAACCGTTTCATTTGCGGGTCATTGATAGAAGACTGTCCGTAATAGGTGCGTGGAACTGGGAGGACGGTTCAACCTTCTGCTGTGTTCGTAGGTTTAGCTGCTGTCTGACATTTCGCTCATGCCACCGTCGCTTTTCCAGCAGACAGTGATCCAGTGGGTGCAACTCTTAGGATAAAGGCTGTATTATCACCGACATGGTCAGCTTTTATCTAAGGTGCTGCAGAGTTTATTACAGAGGGGTCACGGTGCAGTTGTCATTGTAAGAGGAAGCCTGGATAATGTTTACGGGGGGAAAAGGGATTAAACTGTGAAGGAGCGAAGAAATGAAAGAGATGGACGGAGATGTGGAGGACGGAGGAGGGGAGGGGGGGATGAAAAAGACAGAAGAACACAGAGGAGGAGGAGGGACAACACTGAGCGAGAAAAGGGATGAAGAGGAGGTGTGTTTGCAAACCATCTGGACTCAGTCTCTGATAAGAAACACTTAACCAGCAAACACCTCATCACTCAGTTCGCTCCCTCTGTTTTTTTTCTTAAGTAAACTGCTCCGATTCATCCGGTTCTTTGCTGTCCTTCACCCCCCCCACCCCCTTTCCTCTAGTTATTGATATCGTGTTGTTCTGCAGGAAGTGATGGCAGCAAAGGAATAGTAAGATAAAGTGAGGGTGAGGCAAAGGTAAAGGTAAATAAAAGGTAAGGACATAAAGAACACACTCTTAAGTCCATACCATACATATAGGTACGGGAAGTCTTCTCCAAAATTCATGAATGAATGATTAAATGTTGACAAAAACCCATTTTTGTCACTTAAAAAACAAATATGATTTTGTTATAAATAAAAAAGTGCCAGTGTCTTCCCCTTTTACACTTAAAATGTTCCTTTCTTATGCGATTCATCACCATTTCTTACAATATCATCCTCTGCATTTTGTATTTTCAGTGAAAATCAGGTGTTTATATTTAATTTACAGATCATATAAATGTATATAGAGTAAATTCAAGGGTAATTAACTGAGGAAAAACTGAAATTTCAGCCAAAACGTGTAATTAACTGAGCATAATGAGCGTCTACAACCACCGTCATTTATCAAATTCTATTGGATTTATCATCAGAAGAGAATCACGCTTATTGCCATGTAAGTAAACAGACGTTACTGTGGTTTAGTGCAGACATAGAACATGGAGTAGGTAAGAAGCATGCAGTAAAAAAATTAATAGAATAAAATAAACAAACAAGTAAGAAAGAGTTACTGTGGATTATCAATTTTTTTTCAAAATATACAATGTGGACAAAACCAATGGGTTTGAGCGAGGTAAACGTTTTCAACTATCAGTAATCGCGTCTCGGATAAAGCTCACAGGCTACGATACTGCCACTGAAAAGCCCATATCACTGTTGCAGAAGATGACAGTGTTTCCATGTTCGCGCTATAAAGCCTGTGAATGTTAAGTCATATCTGATGAAACGCTGATAAAGTGCATTTTACCTGAAGTGTTTACATGTACAGATAGGATTAGTGGTTAAAAAGCTAACAGACATTTAAGATCAATAGATGCTTTTGGTGACGTTGGCTGTGTAGGGCTTTGAGTTTTAATGTTTGAGGAAAAAGGAAAAGAATAAATCTTCTTTAGTATAAACATGATAATAATCATGCTTTGTCAAAGGATGATGAATGCACTGTATATTTTCAGCTCTATGAACTGAGGCAGTGGATAGAGCAGTCACCTCTGTGTTAGACAAGTGGATTAAACATACCTCTGTACTGATGTATGTTAAAGTAAATACATCTTTGGTCACTTCAGTGTGTATATTTGAAAAGCCTGAGTTGACGTTGGTGCTCCACTTTTGGGATGTGTTTCATAATGATGTAGAACAGGGGTGTCAAACTAATTTTACTACAGGGGCCACATTAAGCCAAATTTGATCTGAAGTGGGCCGGGCCAATATAATAATAACATAATAATATATAAATAATGTCAACTCCAAACTTTTCTCTATGTTTTAGAGCGAAAAAAGTAAAAAAAAAAAAAGGATTCTGTTGGGTTTCTGTAAATTGGCTTAGAGTCTGGTTTTGACCAACTCTATATATAAAGTGTCATGAGATAACTTTTTTGTGATCTGGCGCTACATAAATAAAATTTGATTGATTGAGTGATTTGATTGGTTTTCCCCTGTAAGTCGCTTTGGAAAAAAGCGTCTGCCAAATGCATGAACATAAACATAGAATTATGCCATCAAAATGTTTACATCTATCAACTATCCTTTAAAATGATGTGAATATCATGAACAAACTGAAATTTCTTAGGAAAACTAAGTGCAGTTTTAACGATATTCTGTCTCAGTTTATCATTTACACATGTAAATTACAACTTACAGATCACAGTGGATCTATAAATACACAAAACATTTAATAACAGACAAAATATTGGAAAACTTGCGCTTCAGACATTTCAAAATGTTCATATTTGTTCAGGTTATACACGTTTTTGTGAAATGATAGCTTGTTTTAGTGTAAATACAGTAAAATGACATGAAAATTTTTACATTTGCAAAGAGAAAAATTTGGAGTTGGGAGTATTTATAGGTTATTCTGATAGTATTTTATGGATCTGACCCACTTGAGATTAATCTGGGAATCTGAACTAAAATGATTAATATCTTCAGGAACATTTTTGCATTTCACAAATTCATCCTAGGGGCCGGACTGGACCCTTTGGCGGGCCAGATTTGGCCCCCGGGCCGCATGTTTGACACCTGTGATGTATAATAAGATCCAGGTTTAGATTTGTGATGTGCATGTTTCTTATTTCTTTCCAATTTGTCCTTGTGAATTAGTGATGAGAAGGGCAAAAGGGAGCTGTCTGGAAAACACACACACATACAGTATATATATTTATAAAGAAGGAACTCATAGATGGACACACAAAACAGAAGGAGCGCATGCACCTCCAGAGGCATACGAACCCCATCACACAAAAATACAGTCACCCTCGCCGGCACACACACTGTAATACATACATATTACTGCTACGCTCTTTTGATGAATGCACTATAAATGTCCTTGTATGTAATGAAAAGTAATAAAACTGGGGAAAATATGGGCAAAATACTATGAATGAGCAAAACCTTTATGTCGCCTCTATATATATGTGTGTGTGTTTGAGTGTATTCGAGGAACTGCTGTAAATCCTGGCGACTGTCCGTGTATGCATAGCTGAGGAACAATGCTACAGAGTATATGACTGTGTGCGTGTACGTGCCCGGCATTTGAGGAATAATTGAAACTTTTATTTTCTGAGTAATAGCCCCATCTAGAGTAATGCAGTCCATTGGGAAAATTACTACTGACATGCACACACACAAGTAGAGTTACAAGGGCAAGCCGCTGACTTACATTCATTCCTTAACTCCTGTTTCAAAGTGATGTCCTTCCTCTGATGACTTTCATCATCTTTTGAGCTTTGAAACACAAATACGCACACACACACATGCACACACAAGCACACACACAGACACACACACAGACACAGGGCCTCGCTATATCGCAGACACCCAATCTATCTCACACATCACTCTCAAAGGCCTTGTTGCTAGGAGATAGTGGTCTATTTGTGAAGAGAGAGCGACTGAGAGACATAGATGTATATATACGGGGGGTTTGGAAAGTGTGTGACAGTGCGAGAGAGAAATCGAGGAGATACGAGAAGTTCTTCAAAGCAGGATGAATCTCTCGAGATGCATCTTCACACACACAAAACACTTGCTGACAGTTTGTTTCTCCCGAACCCGAAAGTGGCTTTTTCATTGTGTGTTTGCGCAGGCGTGCACAAACGTGTGTGTTCCTGCAGCACACGCATGGTTGCTCATGTGGATGTGTACATATCCGTGGTGTAACGTGAATAACTACGAGTGTGTGGTAGAGAACGAGTGTGTATGTGTGTATGTGTGTGTGTGAGAGTGTGTGTTCGGCCAATTGCAGCAGTGGTGGGATCCAGCAGGTCATATAATGGTTGGCTGGTCGCATTGTCTGCCCCAGCGGTCAGTCCTTCACACACACTGTCCCCTTAATCTGCAAATACATCTATTATAATCTGCTAAAGCCTGCAGAGAAGGGAAAAAAAAAAAAAAAAATCCTCAAACATTGCCAGCAATAACATCAAGATGCACACACTGCCTGTTGTCTCTCTAGGCGCTAAAAACAACCGCCTCTGGACGAAGAAAAATGTGGATTCTTGAGTGATTCTTCAAAAAAAATAAATAAATAAGAAACCTTCTTCTCTTTCAGGGAATATCTAAAGGTATTTTCGAGCCATGCACGATCATATGCAGGTTCTTTATTTGTAATAAACCAAAATCTCTAAGCACTTATCTACAAAGTGACTGATGTGCTCAGCCTTTTGCATCTTCACATAAAAAATAAATAATTAAACTGTAACTCATTAGTTTACAGCTCCTCAGCTATTCAACAAAGCTCCATCATAATTAGAAAACGCTATTTAGTTGTCATAATAGGCAGCAGTTTGTAAAACGTTTCCATCGCAGTGGAAATATAAGAATCACAGCCTGGTATATGACTGTTTAATGTGGACATGATGTAGTCGAACAAATTCTGTTCCAAACTTCACGCACGTTCTTCTTTAACTTCACCGGTTTGTAATGTTGCTTCTTTTATTTCCTTTATTGTAAGTTGCCGTGGAATGCAGCAGCTGTCTGTGCTGGTTGACTGACTGCTTTGTCTCTCACAGTGGTTGGTCTGCCACTCACAGTCCTAATCCACTAAAACATTCCACACAAGACGACCAAGACCAAATATGAGCACAAATCCACCAAAGTCATTATTACTGTTACATGCACAGCTACACAAGGCTCCTTTCCTTTTTACTTTGGGTTTAAAAAAAAAAAATGAAAAAAGAAAAAAAAACTAATTCTGTTGTTATAAATGTACCATACATCATCCTCCAGTCGACTCAACATCTAACATCACTGTACATGAGGGATAAAATGCACATACTGAAACTTTTACCGACTCAAAATAGCAGAGCGTGTACTTTTAGTCGTCTATGAATTTAATATAAATCACTTGATATCCCCGTTATTTTCGCCGTGACGTCGTATCATTACTAATAGGCCCGCTTGGAATCTTAATCATTTACACATGTTCCCCTTTCTTCCACTGTCTCTGCCCTCCTTTCTTTACGATCTGTCCATCCACGGTCGTTTTTAAGCATGTTTCCTCTCCCAGTGACAGTTTAATTCCTTTAATCCATCACTTACTTCCTCTCCTGCTTCGGCGCTCTCACGCACGTTTTTTCGGAGCATCAAAATTTATGTTTCTAATTGAAAAGGTAACAGTGGGTGAGTGGGTGGTGGGGGCAGCGAAAGGCTAGAATGAAAGAAATAAAGAGAAGAGAAAAAAGAGAGAGTTAAAGAAACACACTTGCACACACAGAAAAAGCAATGGAATGCAAATCTGTGTGTCTGGAAGCGATTAGGCCCAAAGTAAAAGCCCGTCTTCTCTTTCGGTGTCTGCATGCGCCGCAGCACACGGGCCTGCCAGCCTAACCCTCACCTCCACACACACTCCACGCTAACAGCAGGAGCGTTAAATTGCAAAGAGGCCAAATCAGATAGGCTGATGCCTTCCTGAGTTTATCCACCTTTTACTGGGTTAAACACACTTTCCCCCCGCTCGTGTCAAGGTGACACACACCCAAATGCGAAACATGAAACACGGAATTATTTCCATGTTGGACGCCATTGCCAAGTTCATCCCTCTTTACGGTCACTCACTTTGTAACAGTGTTGTCATTGAGTCAGCTGGTGACAGATGTTTTTCATTACTGACCCGGGAGTTGTGTTTATTTTGTGCTGTCAGTCATTTTGTAAGTATAGCTTTCACCCCCCCCCCCCCCAAATAGGAGATATATTATTTTGACACTGAGTCACACATGTTTTCAAGATGAGCGCACAGAACAGATATTTTTATGTAAGAAAATCTGTAGCGTACTGCAAAAAGTAGAGAATCGAAAGTTCTACGCCACTTATGCAGCCATTTATCAGCTCTGTAGAAGGCATGGTAGGTACCGCCACGTCTGGGGAACTCCAACACCTGTGCACCTTTTTACTTATTTAGTTTTTAAGTCGTTTATTTATTTATCTTCTTTCCCCTTATTTATTATTGTGTATGTGACTTACAAATATACATGTGTGTATATGTGTACACACACACACATATATATATATGTGTGTGTGTGTGTGTGTGTGTGTCTGTACATATATTTGATATATTTGAAGGGGTTTATATATTTTTGCATGTAAGTATATTATGTCCGGCTGTATATAAACTTAATGAAGGTCCAGAACTTGGGGAGTGTGTGTGTGTGTGTGTGTGTGTGTATGGGGGGGGGGGGGGGCATGTTCAAGTTGTATGTGTCTTGAAAATTGAACATATAAAAGTCCTTGATTAAAAAAAAAAAAAAAAAAAGTAGTGAATCAGTGACAGGATTCAAAATTAGAGACATGAGAGGATTATTACCTACAAAGTGTCCAGGGGAAAAAAGAAAAAAAAAAAAAAGACAAAAAAAAGTTTGAGGATAGTGTCGCCAGTTTAGTAAACAACAGGAGATGATATGTGATGTGTTGTAATTTAAAGCAGGGAAGAACAACAGCAGATAAACAAAGAAAAAAAAAAAATACAAAAATATATATAGGAGGCATAAACAACTGCATATAAACTAAAATAATAGGCTGACACTTACTGAAGAGTATTAAACTGCAGCACACACACACACACACACACACACACACACACTAAGCCTTAGGTGTGTTGGAGCTGCATGATTCAGTGACACTCATAACTAGAAAATTGAATGTCGGCGGCCGGATAATTCTATATGAAAATGCAAATGTCCGAATATAAATCTGAAACACTTTGCATCAGTGTTTTAGTAGAAAAGCAGAAAACATCCACATTACAATCGATCCTGTTGCTTTTGAGTGACGCCTGTGTGTTTTCCATCTGTGTGTGGGATATACTGGCCTCTTTAGGCTGAAGTCAAACTCGCTGGTAAATGGAAAAATTAGAAATATTCAAACCGTCGATAGGCTTTTAGTTCCACTGAGCTCACACCGATAGCCACCGGCCATATGTTGGTCACTGACTGAACATAATACTCAACCTTCATCTTTCTTTACACATCAGTAAACAGGCCGCGAGGGTTACCTACAGCAGTGTCCAGCTGGGTGGTGATAGGAGCAAGTGAAATGAAAAAGAAAAAGAAAGAAAGGCACTATGTATGACAGCAGTTTGTCCTGAATCTGCATGTTGATAGGTTCTCAAATTAAGGCGATCCCCTCTCATCCATTCCCTTTCACTATCACTCCTACGTAATGACGGCAAAATCAGAAACAGACCTTGACGCTAATGCTCAGTATATGATTAACCACTGAAATATTCATACGTACGTGTGTGCGTTTTGTGGAAGAAAAAGCAGCACGTATAGAAAAGACCGAGTGGCGGTATTATTTTAGCTGCCACAGAGGACGTTGACAGTGATTTAGATGAATATACAGTTAACGGAATGAGACTGAATGAAAGCTGGCTCAACTGTGATCGAGTGAGTGGCTCCAAACAGAAGAGAAAGAAACACAAGAATGAGCGGCTGCCTTCTTGATTGACTAACTGATTGTCGGCTTCCTGACGAACTTGACACTTGATTTAGCCTCGGAGTCTTAAGAAGAGAAACTGTGACCGCTGCCAAGACTTGGGAGAAGAATAGAAGAGAGGAGAAGAAATAGCACGGATATTTTCACTGTGATGGAGGAGGTAAAAGGAGAGTAAATTAAAAGTGGGAAATGGAAAATAAAAAAAAAAGTAATAGATATTTGGAGTAAAATTTTAAAAAGATCCAGAATAGGTTTTTCCCGGTTTCGTTCTTGCCACTTTCTCACAAAATCAAACTACGAGGCCCCATTCTGGCACTGCTTCACACACACACACACACACACACACACACACACACACACACACTGAGCGCAAATACAAGACTCTGATTGACTGTGTTGTTTTTGTCAATGAGTTTACATTCAGTCAGTGAATTCACACAATAAGAGGCAATTGAGTAGAGACTGAGCAATTTCCCCCGGCATGCACACACACACACACACACACACACACACACACACACACACACATATATGCAGTCACACACTGACACACACACACACACACTCTGTAACACAATGTGTAAAAACGCCGGCAGCTTGCAGAAATGAAAAGAGGAAAATGAAGTCAGCCGTCTACCTTGTCTGATTGAGTACTCCAGTTTCGCCCGTCTCAAAGGGTTAACGCTCCCAAAAAACACATAGGATCCTTTCAGGCACGCATGAACATTCAGAGAGAGGAGGGAAAAAATAACACACCTCCGTCTCCGTCTTCCCTTCTCTTTTTTCTCTTTTTAAGGTGTAAAAAGAATGAGGCGTGTTCTTTCTTTCTTCTTTTCTTTTTTTTTGTCTTTTTCTGTATGTGTGGGACTGCCGCTCAGTCTTTTCTCTCACTTCTGGTTCTCATCCAGCTCTTGCGCTCGGACTGAAGGATGGAGAATGATGGAGAAAAACAGCGGAGAAAGCCACACAAAGCTCCTGGGTTTTCCCCCCTTTTCTTCTTCTTTCCTCTTGTCTGTCACTAGATTTGTGCGTGCTCGGCGTCTTTCCTCGCCGCTGCCTGAGTCTGGGTTTGTGAGCTCCGTCTCCTCGGCTCGGCTGCTTCTGCCACCTCTGCTGAGCGTCTGCTGCCTCTACCTCCCTCTATCTCCCTCCCTGTCTCTCTCTCTCTCTCTGCTTCTGTAAGTTTGAAGCTCTCTTGCCGGGTGAGGGAGGAGGAGGAGGAGGAGGAGGAGGAGGGGCGGGACTATGAGGAAAGAGGGAGAGCAGGGAGCGACGCGATTGGCCGACGCGGAGGGGGGTAAGAGAGAGAGAGCGAGACTCACATACAGAAAGAGAGAGAGAGAGAGAGAGAGAGAGGGAAAGAGGGGGGTAGAAGTGGAGGGAGGGGCTGCAGCTCTGCTTTCTGCATTCGGAGGCTGGAGGTGTGGATGTGTGGAGAAAAAAGGAGGGGGAGGGGGAGGGGGAGGGGGAGGGCCGGGGCGATCGAGAGGCACTCCCTCTGTCTCCCTCACACACTTTCTCACTCTCTCCCTGCATTCTTTCGCTCTGATCTCCCGTTCTCTTTTTTTTTTTTTTTTTTTTTCGGGCTGCATATGTATTCATAGCACAGCAACTACACCTCTCAGCCACTCACACATGATCCCTCTCTCCCCTCTCTATTTCTATCACACACCCTACATTTTTGTGCGTCTGAAAGTGTGATCCTGCATTTGTGTGTGTGTGTGTAGTTGGAGGCAGCTGTATAAACCAAAAGGTACTCAGAGTGAGGATGTAGGCGGCTCTATACCCTATTAGACAAACACACACACGCATGCATAAATATAAATGTGCATAAAAATATACGTGCGTGTGCTTTCGAAGCGAAACATATTAGGAGGTGATTAGAGATAATTTCAGATAAAAACTATACTGGGAAAACTGTAATAAATAATTAAAAACTGAGGGGGGGTATCTGAAACCGTAGAACAGAGCGTATATGAACCAGAGCACAAATGCGCTGATGTTCTTCTATGTGTGTGTGTGTGTGTGTGTGTGTGTGCAAAAAACCCCTGCATTTTACATCAAGAGGAATAATCTCAGTGAATGTAGACAGTTTAAAATACAGGAATTCACTTTATTAGAAAAACCATAATAAAAACAAGTGTAGCCAAAAAAAAAAAAAAGTGGTGTCAATGTAATATATTAGATTTTTTAAAATATAATTTAATATAAGAATCATTTAATTTGCTATATTAAATTAAATTAAATTAAAAAAAAAAAAAAAAATTATTTTATAAGTTTATACTTCGTCCTACTCCTTTTCGAACATGCAATATTCAGACTTGTATGTACTGAAGATAGATTCTGTCCTTTTTAAATGTTTTATTTTGTTTTATTTTGTTGCCTTGCATGTTCGAAATAAATCAAATCAAGGTAACTAAGTTCAAGTAAAATTGGAAGCAGGATATAAAACACTATTTTTTTAAGATTTCAAAACATTATTGTTTAACATGTGTTTTGGTGCTTCACTCTTCGCACACAAGCACAAGTATAAACACAGGTATACAATCTCCTTTCCATTTTATGAAGCACTTAATTGTCCTCCTTTTTTTCCCCCTCTACAGATACGAGATTGATAAATCAACATGAGCTCAGTTTTGATAACTTTACAACGCCAGAGATGGGGCAATAACTCCGCCAGAGGGTGGGAGGATGATCGCACAGGGAACGCTGATACAGATATGTTTGCTTTAAAAATATGCAGGTGGGAGGGGGTAAAATTAAAATAAATTAATTAATTAAAAAAAAAGGGCTGACTATGCCTGGGGTTCTACAGCCCACAAGAAATGTGACTACCGGTGAAGCTGAAGGTGTTTCCAGTCAGTGGAGTTATATGCTGTAGCGTTAGTCCATTGTTTTCATTGGTTGTTATTCTAATGTAACCCTCTGGATAAAAGTGGTACCGGTGTTCTTATTTTTATACACTCTTGAACATTTACAGCAACACCTGTTACGTTAAACCAGCAGCTATCGCCTCATTCTGTTATGTTCAGAGAAATTTACCTTTGTTCATTTTTAATCACATTTGTTCCAAAACACTAACACAAGGTCTAGCATGAAGAGCTGAGATGGATTTATATTAAAAGAGGCTAATGCTAGAGGTTTTTTTCTGTAAGATAATAAGGGTTTCACATCTCTGATCCATCTATAGGTGACTAAAAAATGCAGAGGAAGTCACAAAAGCAGCGTAAAAGTAGCTAAATAAAGACTCTAGCGAGGTGTCTGCTGCTCCTGTGTGCTCTAGTGGTTTCAAGCATCTGTCTCCAGGCCTGAATAAACTCATCTTTAAAAAGTACAGGCACTGCTTTATTTGTAGATCTGAGGGTCCCGGAACAGAGATAAGATCCTGGTCTGGTAGGTCAGAAGGAGAAGGGGGAAAAAAACACAAAACACCATGTTACTGCGGAGGTTCGACAACAGCGAGGTGTTTCTGTAGCTGTTAAACTAAACAGAGCTGTCAACTGCAGACTAAATTATTATTATTATTATTATTTCTACACTGAATGATCACATTCACAGAAATCACTCAAAATCAGCAGGGGAAGGCAAGTAGGAACAGCTGCCCCTCTGCCTCACCCGCATTGATTGTGCCTTCACTTCCCTGTCAAACCGGAGAGGGGGAATTAGGCCTGAAAGTTGTATTTACAGCCGTGAAAAGCGAGCAAGATAAAAGACAGAAGTGAGTGACATGTGCTGTCTGTCTGTCCATCCATCTCCTCCAGTACTAACACAGTGACTGCTCACAACTTACCTAGATTAAGCGGAGGTTCTGAGAACATAAGACGCAACGTGAGCTCAAGAGATGTGCACAAAACCTGGGCCATGGTCTGTTTCTTGTGAAGCAGAACACACAAACTTTATGAGTGAATGCAATGGAAATTAGAGACACAACCGGGAACATTCAAATGTAACTTTACCCCCAAAAATGCTACATAGATGAAAAAGTTTAAGACAGAGGTGATAAAAGTCTGATATGGTTTAAGAGGCGGGATGATACCTGTCTGTGGAAGACGAATTAAGAATGTCCAAACAGTTTATAGCTTAATCCGTAAAGATCCAAACATCCACCACCGACCAAAAGCATCTACTATCTATAATATTTAATACCTGTTGAGCCACTAATCCTATTAAAACATGTAAACAATTGGTGTAAAATACAGTTTGTCATCTTTTATGATTATCAGATATGACCATATTTGGACGTTCAGAGCTCCGTAGTTACCGTGGAAACATCGTCATCTTCTACAGCATTGATTCACCAGTCAAACCCATGGAGTTGGATCAGTGACAGTGGATGGACACACTGGGTTTAAATCCACTTACTGATATATTTTGATGAAAAAGTCACTTTTTCTTCAGTTTTCTCTGTTTTTGATATAACGCTCAACTTTAATCTGAGCTTTTATAAACATGTACATCAGTGTCTCTCAACATTTATTGAACAAATGCCCACTTACGACATCAGAAGCCTCCTGTGCTGTCCCCCCTCCCCCAGGAAAAATTGTGACGGATGGGGGTGGGGGGGACGTTATTCTACTGACTTCTTTGCGAAGGATGTGGTGGGTTATATAGCTCAGTAGGTAAAGCCCCCCTCCCCTCATCACTGGTTCACTGGTGCCCCCTGAAAACAAATTTGCAGGGGCGGGGGACCAGGTGGGAGTATGTGATAGGGCTGAAAGATATATCGTTATCGTATCGATATCTAGAGATGAACATTCAAGGTATTAATATCGAAAAAGCAACGATATAAACGATACAGATTTCCCCCATGCTCGCCCTGCATGTACAGCTCTGGAAGTCACAACAAATTTCATTTATTTGTACTTTATGTTAATGTTGATGACCGGCAGTGAGTTCTTATAAATAAAACTGCACTTCCCACATTCTTTTGTATTATGACGTTTGTATTTTTCTGAAAAATGCTTGGTTTTCACCGAACCTGTAGTCATATCGTACTGTATTGATATCGAGATACCTGGCATGAATATTGAGATATGAAATTTTGTCCATATCGTTCAGCCCTAGTATGTGAGTATGTTTCTGTGTCATACATCGGACACAGACTCCTTACACCGGGATGTATAATGTTGTAATGTACAACAGTGACTAACGCCCCCCATTTGTGCCTGAGTGCCCCCCTCTCAGCTTTCTCCTTCCAAACGCCCCCCTAAGATGTCCCAACGCCCTCTGGGAGGCAGTACCACCCCTGTTTAGAAACACTGATCTACATGATCGGTAAATTAAATATAGGAGCATTCAGGATTTACACTGAAAAAGATGCAAAATACAGAGGGTAATATTTTAATAAATGGTGATAAATTACTTAAGAAAGTTTAAATGGAGAGAAAAAAATATTTTGGGAAATACCACAAAAGTAGCACTGGGTCTTTATGGGTTAAAACAACCAAAAGTAATGATGACAACAACTAAATGAGAAACTGCACCAGAAAAGACACACCAAACACAAACTGTCTGTAAGACTTTTGTTACAAGGCAACAAACACAATATGTCTATTCACAAGACAACACAGACTGACTCCAAACTGGTCCAAACATTCAGACAAACCAGTTAATGTTGTCCAACCTGTGGACACTGTGGATAATAGCAGACGTAGCAGAGGCATGAATCTGTCATGAAGGTGAAGCAGCAACAACAAATCCAGTTCTAAACCTAAGTTTCCTTAAGTTTAAAGTTGTGGAAGTGGATTCTTTACATTCTGTATCGGTGCTGACCTCCATCTACTGCAGGTTGTGCACAGATTTATACACATATATGCAGCTTCATTAGACACAACAATAACAAACATGAGCAAAATGAGGAGTGATGCCGTTGTGTTTCAATCTGTGTTTTCCCTGAACAAATGCAAAAAAAACATGCAAAAAAAAGTTTAGAAAATCTACACTTTGGAAAAACTTTTAAAAATGTCAAAGTTTTTCTGATTTAAAATGCCCTTTATGTGTCAATGATAGAAATATTTGAAGTGTGAAGTATCTGTTGCTTTGGTGTGGACGGGGCATAACTATGACCCAGTAACTGTTTCAGTGTCGCCTCTTTGCCTGAAGCCCTGGATCCTCTTAAACGGACCAGAGTTCAATGACAAAAACACCAACTCTGCAGTCTATATTTTTGCATCATTGGTGTTTTATTACTTTTTTTTTTTCAGATTTGGGTGGAGATATGATGCAAAACACTGCCCTCATATGACTGAGTTGGTCCTAAATAGTAATAACAGACTTCTTAAAGGTGATAACGCTGATTCTTTTTCTACTAATTTTATGATGCAGTGATCTGAAACTGTCAGCTCTGCTTTCTTGTCAAGGTGCGAGGACATGAAATGGTGCCTTGAGCCTAAAAAAATATCAGTTAGTGCATATTTACCTCTTGTTTTACTGTCTTACTACCTCTATTTCCCCTTCTTTTTACTGTTTTTAGTGTGCTTTCATTTGTTGCTGCCACTTTGACCAGGACGACCATGGAAAAAGAGATGTGGTATCAAAAAACTGAGCTTCCTGCATCAAATACATTAATAATTATAGAACAGATTGCCATATATTTGTTGAATGTTATGTGTGTTACCACCAGTATTGCTGTATTTGCATCACATTTAAGTCATACAACTACCTACACAGTGAAAAGAACCATGTTAGAATCACCTCAAATAAATGCAATGCAATATTTAAAGTTATTCTGAATGCAAAACTTGAACTGTAAAGGGAACTATACGACTATTAGACCACATTTATTTAAATATTTAGAAATCCAATCCTGTATGTGCAGTCCTGGTCTGGAAACTCTGCAGGATTCAGTAACAAAGTACAGGACTTCAGATTCAGGTCATTCTTTTTTCAGCAACTTTTTCCATTTTCCTGTGAGAGACCAAGCGAGTCGCTAAGAATTGTTTCTCCGCAAGAAACTGTGGATGCAGGAAAAGCAGAGCTACACGCACTATTTCCTGCCCTTCAATTAAGTCAGGCCGTTTTTACGAGCACACTTGATTCTGAAATGTAAGGATAAATGATCCTGTGCCCAAAGAACTAATTTAGTCATAACACACACAAGTCTAAATATTTTATGAATCCATACGTCATCATCATCATCTCACATACACACAGCTAATGATATAAGCATCATCTCCCATAGAGGTTAATGGAGTATTGATTTTGGCATCCAGGCCATTGGCAAGGAGATGAGGATATAAAGTGTGGAGTTATCCTTAATCCTCAACGCTGCTGCTTTTATTACATATTCCCCTTGTATAAACAGATCTATCTATCTATCTATCTATCTATCTATCTATCTATCTATCTATCTATCTATCTATCTATCTATCTATCTATCTATCTACCTACCTACCTACCTACCTACCTACCTACCTACCTATCTCACTAGGTACTGAAACAGAAAACATCAATGGAACCATGTGATAATCTTTGACTTGACAGCTTTTGTCACTTTTCATAGAGTAAAGAAATGTCAAGTTCAACAGTTCACAGCGCTGACAGAGTAAATATTTATGTCTTTGACTGCACAGTGACTACAATTGCCAGTTGACATTAGAGCAAGGTTCGACTTCTTTGCAGATGATGCTGCATTTTATGTTTTTGACCTTTGAGTTGGTTTTCTGCACCAACATGCTTACTGTAACTGTGTAATCATTCATGCTGTAGTGTAGATACTTCAAGGTTTTAGCGTTTTTTATAGGATCTGCTTTTAAAGCTCGTCTTGTTGGCTCTGTGACCTACCTACCAATCTACCTATCTACCTTCCATCTAGGGCTGAACGATACGGACAAAATTTCATATCTCGATATTCATGCCGGATATCTCAATATCGATACGATATGACTACGGGTTCGGTGAAAACCAAGCATTTTTCAGAAAAATACAAACATCATAATACAAAAGAATGTGGAAAGTGCAGTTTTATTTATAAGACCTCACTGCCATTCATCAACACTAACATAAAGTACGAATAAATGAAATTTGTTGTGACTTCCAGAGCTGTACATGCAGGGCGAGCACGGAGGAAATCTATATTGTTTATATCGTTGCTTTTTCGATATTAATATCTTAAATGTTCATATCTAGATATCGATACGATAACAATATATCTTTCAGCCCTACTTCCATCCCTACCTACCTACCTACCAAGTTGGGCTCAAAATTATTATATTAGCCATAAAATCCACTCTCAGTTGATTGATCATTTATTTATTTAGACTATATTCCATTAATTAATTGATAGTGGATTGTTATCCAATTTCTAATTAAGTCAAAAATTCCTAAGAAAACAGAAATTAAATCAGGCAGTGATCATCAATCAGTGATAGCTTTTTCCTGCTCCAAACAATCATCAACATCTAATTTGAATATAGTTAAGTCTATCTATCTATCTATCTATCTATCTATCTATCTATCTATCTATCTATCTATCTATCTATCTATCTATCTATCTATCTATCTATCTATCTATCTATCTATCTATCTATCTATCCATCCATCCATCCATCCATCCATCCATCCATCCATCCATCCATCCATCCATCCATCCATCCATCCATGTATGTCTGGGGCCTATGAATGGACACCTGAGCCTCTAATCCTCTGAGATTAACGGGGGAAGTTTTTCTAATGGCACTTTGCTGTGGTTAAAGATTGCAGAATTGTCCCCAGTAATTGCAGATGACAAGCTGGTGGTTTGAATTTCCAGTGTGAAGAAAAGGATGGATGAGTGTGAAATGGAAACCTTGTGTGGAATAAATGAGTCGTGTATTAAATATTCCAGCCCGTTTCTATAAAGTCGGTCCCGAGTCAGTATCACGTTGCATTTTAAATCAATAAGGAACAGAAAAAGTTATTTACAACGCTGCTCTAAGTACAACTCCAACAGAACGCTTTGTCTTTGTCATGTGCACGAAACGAAGGCAGCTTATTAATGTTAAAAGTAGGTTTACTCTTCACTGCTGATGCATTCTGAATGGGAGTATGTAGACCAAGAATCACCCCTGAACCAAAACTCTAAGAACATCTGAGAGTTTGGGTCTTATTGCTCCGCCAGGGACCGACCCAGTGTCAATGGCCCCCTCCTCGCCACGGCCCCGACATCCACCTCCATGCAGTTTATCAAGAATGTGCTGTCAAAGTACTTCTCCTCGGATTTAACCAGCTCCCTGTTGTATCTCACATCTAGCTGGAAAATATCCCCCAAGGCAGCGATGAAAACCGGTGCTTCTAACTACAAGCTGCTGTCAATCCTAAGCCCCTTTTTTTCACTTGAGGTGAACTAAGGAGTTTGAGTACGTTTACATGGATACTGATACTCCCCAAGACTCTGAAAACTCTATTTAGATACTCTGAATTAACCCATAAAGACACAAACATCCCATTCTCTTCAAATGGAAGGACTCATCACCTCCAACACACGATCAATGGATTAGAGACATCATGCTTAATAGAAAGTTAGAAAAAATTAGGTGCACCCTAAATGACTCTATCAATAAATTTTACAAAATATGGGAGCCTCTTTTACACTGTGTGAATATGTTGCCTGGCCTGGAACTTTAAAAACATTTTAGGTGTTTATATTGTTATTGACCCGTTTTGTTTATTTATTTTCTCTCCTCCTTTAATGGTACCAGAATGCACTGTCTTTATGCATGTCTTGTTTGTATTGCCTTTTGTTTTGTTTTGTTCTGTTTTGCCTTGGGTTCTGTTTGTTTCTCATGTCCAGTGTCAATCTTTGTATTATAAATACATTGCTTGAAATTATAAATGTCATATTTGTGAAATGAAAAGTTTTTATTAATTGTTGAAAAGTTCTATAAATAAAGTTTAAAAAAAAAAAAAAGGCCCAAACATCCACAGGCGACCAAACCAACCAATCTACTGATCTAACATTTTTAACACCTGTTGATCCACTAATTCTATCTAATACATGGTCATCAGTTATGACCCATTTTGACGTTCAGAGGCTCCGTAGTTACGGCAGAAACACCGTCATCTTCTACAACACTGATTCACCAGTTAAACCCATGGAGTTGGATCAATGACAGTGGATGGACACTTGTTTTTGCGTTCAGTTATTGATGGATTTGCTGAGAAAAAGTCACTTCACTTTAGTTTTTCCTGTTTAGATATAATAAACTTTGAGTTTACTTTGAGCTTTTATGAACATCTGCATCAGACCTGGGCATTGTGCGGCCCAATAGGCGACCCTGTCTGGCCCACATGAGGTCACTGGCAAATTAAAAGTCCATGCAAGTACAAATCATTGTAATAGATTCAATCAATACAACAACACTGCTTTTATTTTGAAGGATCTGTTAAATTAATGTTTTTTCCACACATACTTTCTGTACTTAGTATAAGGCTAATGCACTGACTGGTTTGTTGGTCAGTTTTAGTCTATGAAGGCGTCAGCTAATTACCAAAAAAGAAAGGCTGATTCAGAATGCAGTTTTTAACAAGACATGAACTTCTAAGTATTTTTACACTTAGAGGTGAAGAAATGAAAAACAAACTGAGATACACAAACAAACAAAGCCGGACGCTTCGTTTGTTTTTCATGTAAAGTTCATGTGGAGCTGGTTTTGCACATTTTCGAGACTATTCATTAAATAGTTGTATTCTGTGCTCCACATTTTCATTGGATCATTGTACTGTTTCATTTCCTGTTTTTCTAGAGAAATATATTGAGATGAGTTGCAAGTGTATTGGTCCGACCTTTAACAACTATCAAAGTTTCTCATGTGGAAATAAGAAAATGAATTGCCCATCCCTGAATTAAATATAGGAAAATACCCATTTTCCACTGAAAAATGTGAAATACGGTGGATAATATTGTAACAAGTAGTGCTAAATCATTTAAGAAAGGTTAAATAGAGAGAAAATTTCATTCAGGAGCTACAACAAAAGTAGCACTGGGTCTGTATGGGTTAAAACTGAACAAGAGGAGACATATTCAAAATGAGAGGTGAGAATGAAAGCAAAATAATAAAAAAAGACTATTATGTTTCATTAGTACTGTCAATATATTCCGTACTGATACAAACAGAAAACTTATCTCCAATGAAGATGACTCAGTTGCTTTGTGGTCCGCCATGAACCAACAGAAGCTCCCGTAAACAAACGCACATTTTTCCACAGCAGAGTTTTTTTGTGTCACGTCCTGCCTCCTGCTCAATCGACTCATCCACCACCCTTTGACCAAACCAAATGGAGTATTTCCAGTTAACTGAGAATACGAATGATATCCTGTTGTGTATGAAAAAGGCAATTCTGGTGATGTCTGGAGCTGATTCTGTCGATAATTTAAATAAGAAAACAGCCTTATTTTGGACTTTCAGGCTCTCCTCGCAGTGAAAACCCACATTTTCTTACAATATACTGCAGCAATTTCATACATGAAAAAGACCACATATGCAACTACGTCACCCGCTCAGCCATGGCCATTTTTTTTTAAACATACAGAGTGTTTATAATATCTCCTGTTGAGTACATGAAGGTCACACTGATCAGAAAGGCTGATCCTGATTCATATCAACATGATAAATAAAGCTCTTTATTGTCAAGAATAACAGAAAACATGAAAAATGATCTTTTTTCTCCATTCTTTTTAGTCGACAGAAAACCAAACCGCCTTTGAGGATGCTTCATAGAAAGAGGAAAATAACAAATATTACACATTTTTTTTTAATCTTCTGCCACATTTAGTATGAGCTTCAGTGGGAACTAGCTCTTCTATTCCCCTGAGATACCACAAAAAGAGAACGCTACAAAAGGAAAGATTTAGATTCAGTGGGCAGTTTCTTTTTTTCTCCTCCTCCAATCCTTCCAGCAGTGAAGCTATTCTACCACCAGTGTATCTGCTGGTGCCCCCCCACCGACACACACAATATAGACTATATAGGCCTTCGGAGTGCGTGTGCGGTGTGTGATCGATAGACCGAGGGGAGGGGGGCGTATATGTGTGTGCGCATGCAAGTTCAGCTGTTCCCGCCATTTAAACATCCCATATTTAACCCGATGCGAGCGTGCGTGTGCGTGATAGGGGTCTCTAAGCTCTTTCATTTCATTGTATGGGACCCCTACTGGGCAAGTTCACAACCTCGGAGAGGGAGAGAAGGCACGAGGGATGGAAAAGAAAGAGAGGTTTGAGGGGAAAACGGGGAAAGAGGGGGAGACAAAAAGAGAGAGTGGCTTAAACAAGCCAACTGGTGAATTAAAGAGGAAAAAGCAATGAGGCAAGAATTCAAACCCAGCAGACAGAAAACGAAAGAGGGGGAAAAAGGGAGCTTTCTTTGCTTTCTTTTTTTTTTTTTTTTTGGGCTTAATCCTACATTCAGTATGTGGGGATTCGAGTCGATGGCGAGATAATGCAGCCCGACTCCCTCTTAGCGACTGTGTGTATGTGTGTTTGTGTGTGTTAGCTGCTGTGAGTTGGTACATTTCAGCCTCCTAGCCAGACTTCAAAATAACAGTAATCATCTTGACCAGTGCACCCTGTAGCTGTGTGTGAACAAGACAGAACAACCGGTAAATGTGTGCGCTTGAACACGTTACCCTGTCAACCCTTGTACAGCCCATTCTAAATAACAGTGATTACTACGATCATATGAGGGTGGACTAAACCATTTAGGATAAATGATGGAGACCTGCTGTTTTACCCACCTGTGGTAACACGCACACCTCTCAGCATGTGCACGCTTTACTACCTTGTCAAAGTGACATCATGAAAATACACCAAACTTAAAGCCACACACAGATTTATTGATTAGGCGCCCATAACTCTGAGTTGATAAATAACTAGGTGATAAAAACACTCCGTCTGCCTCTGTGGAAAACAGGCCTGCCTCGGCCGAACATCCGTGGGAATATGTGTTTATTCATGTGTTTATGTCTCATAAATTTACAGGCTAGTACATGAAGCAAAGTGTTACGTAATTAAACACTCAGAGGATACTTACGGCCGACTACAAAGTGTTTCTAATTAAATGCGACGATAAGCATGTGTGTATCCTGCGAATGAAATAGGAATTCCACCACGTAATCGCATTTATTCACAAATTATACAAAGAATATCTGAGTATATGTCCGTGTTAACTAGGGTTTTCTGTTCCTCTGTTAGAGTCATGACTGAGACCATGAGTGTACTGAGAAACAGATAAAATTCAGACTAAATACACAAAGAACATAACAGAAACCCAATTTGCAAAGATTCCCGTCTGTGGAAAGAAAAATCAAGAATTGGCAAAAACTTTTACACTTAAAAGGCCCAAAAGTAATGATATTAACAAATAAATAATTAATAAAAACAGCACCAGAAATCCCCATCCACTCCAACGCAGATATTCTTCTAAAATATTCTTTTAAACTGCCCACACAGATTTAATTTTATGAAATCGACTCCAAACTGGTTCAAACTTAAAGGAGCTGTATGTAAGAATTATGCTCCGAGTAATCATCAAATGGCCCTGAATGTCACCAGACATTAAAGAATCCTGCTCATTTCAAATACTGTTATCTCTGACAGTAGGAGTTCAGCCAGAATATTTGCTTTTGAAAAGCTAAGTGTCAGCCCACAAGTAATGTTTATGTTGTCATTTTGTGTTTTGGTCTGATGCTCCGCCCATCACCTTTCTCTCCCCTAATCAGGAAGTCAGTGGCATTTGGGAATCCAGGTTACCAGTTCCCACTGAGCTGCAGCTGGAACATTTCTGGTCACAAATGTCTGACATCACTAAACCGAAAAGGCCTCGTTATGATTCCAAAATATGTTGTGACCAAGTGAGAAACAAAACAAGGATATGTACAGTATAGGACATGCTTTTGTTTGTTTGTTTGTTTCAGATATAACATTACAACCAAACCACAAAAAGATTTGTTATTATTATTATTACTATTATTACTATTATTATTATTAATAATAATAATAATAATAATAATAATAATAATAATAATAATAATAATAATATAATCATCATCATCATCATATAAATATAAATATAAAAAGAAAGGAAAACCTCTGAAAAGGAGCAGGATGAAGTTTATTTTATGATCTCCCGCCCCTTACCCCATCCTTCTACCGACCCTAAATTCTCATTTTGAAAGATGGAGACGGCTGAAAGTGGAGAAGAATTAGAAGACCGACGCCGGCTCTCCTGTGGTCTCACCGCCCGGTAAGAGTCACCGAGGCCCGGCTGAAGAGACTTCCATGTAAATATGCTCAATAAGTTCAATTTTACCTAAAGTTACACAATCCAATATGGCCTCCGCCCTGTGACATCACATTATGCTAATTAGATGAGTAAACTTAGTTCCATCATAAACTTTGGGTCATATCCAATATATATATATATATATATATTTTTGTTTTGTTTTGTTTTGTTTTGTTTTTTTTCTCATTTACAGCCTGACTTTATCTCTTTAAGCTATAACTTTTTGAAATCTTGATATGAAAATTGAATGTTTCTTGAAAAAACTCCAGCTCCAGAAGGGTTAAAACTATTAACTGGGAGTAAAAATGCAATAAGCAGAGTAAAGAGGCTCCAGCAGCCACTGAATAAATAGAAATAGTCCAAGGAAATATGTGTTTGATGGAATAATAGTGTTTCTCTGACTTGTGCTGCCAAAAATGTGAAGCAAACCCCCCCCCAAAAAACAGGAAAAACTACAAATTTTATTGAATATGAAGCAAAGCTTTTTTTCTTTTTCTTTGAGAACATGACTTTATTACTCGGTGTTCGAACGCTGACAGACTGGACTTAAGGCCATAAATGAATGGAAAAACCCCCTCCTCTTTTTAAGTCCAGTGACCTTGTATGAATCAGTCATGGATGGAGTCATGGAAGGACAATTAGAGGCATAAAGAACTCACTGATCTGCTTTCTTCCTGTTTCCTAACTTCAAGGGACATGTCTGTTGTTCTTTTCTCTTAAAGAACAAACAAAAAAGTAAAATGTCTATGTTTTAAGGTTGGTTTTTTTAACTGGGTCACCCATTTTTAGAGAAAAACACAATAAAACACAATATGTGGATGCATTTTCCTGATTTAAATAGAGGAAGTGTGGAAGTACATGCAATGCAGAGGATGGAATCAGGTGACAAGATAAACAATAATGATAATGCAGAAAAAAAAAAGTGTAACAAGAGGGTAAGACATGCAGCATGAAACTATAAGAGTGTATGAGACTTAAAATTACATATGATGGAAATGACATAAAACAACGTAAAATAATATGAAAAGACAGAAGAAAATGATGTAAAATAACATGCATGTGATCTAATAGTGTTTTAATGGTGGAAAATGTGCATACTGTGGCAAATCATAACATATTTGAGTATACTTGCATTGTGAGATTTTTTTAGATAACTTAAACCTGAATGAACTAGAAGTATTTTTGTCACAAATTCCACATAAATATTTCTCTACATGTAACCATTTATTACTATTAATGAATGAATTTGAATGAATGAATTTATTTTTGGTTTTACATCAGTCATTGTACTAGTACATCAATTGTAATGAACATAAAAACCAAAAAAGGAATAGGCTGGAACCAAAAGCTTATTTTTTTGCCTATCCTTTTCCACTAATACACTGCTTATGTCAACTTAAATGTGTACAGCATCAAGCATTTACACTATAATAATAACAAATTAAAAAAAAAAAAAAGAAAAGTCAACAACAAAAACACATCTACCATCTCAATTCAATATTTGTGAATAATTTAAACGTAAAGTACTTTTTTTTATTTTTTATTTTAACTTCACCAAAAGAGTGGATAACTTAAATGCATAATAAGGTCCATCAAAATGTCAAAATAATAAAAATATTCTTAGCGCTAAATATGCATATATATTTTCCTATATTCAATTCATAATCATGTAGATGCTCATAAAAGCTCAGAGTAAATTCAAAGGTTCTATTGCAACAGAAGTGACTTTTTCAGCAAAATATATCATTAACTGAATGTAAAAAGTAGCATCCACAAATACACCTCATTTATAAACGACAGGAGTTTCACTGGTAAATAAATGATGCATTCAATGACTGTGTTTCCACGTTCACTACAGAGCCTCTGAACGTCCAAATGGGTCAAATCTGACGATGATGAAAAGCGCAGAAACTGCATTTTACCTGAATTATTTACACGTAATGATAGGATTAGCGGTCGGAAAGTTTGAGCTCAGTGTATGCTTTTGTCGCCAGTGACTGTTCCGTCTGTTTAATTTATAATTCTGTTGTCATTAGTATATAATCATTTCGCCGCAATGTGTCTACGCGACCTCGCCCTAAATCCAACACGCTGCCTCTTTAAAGCGTTGTACGAGCCAACATTATCTGGCTTCTCTGTTCCATTTTATGCTAATGTATTCCTTAAATGGCACACTATAACGTCACAGTATTATATAATATAAACCATTTGTCCATCCCGCTCCGTTATCAAAGAAGCGCTAATCATTGTCTTTTAACTCCCATACAAATTTCATTGAGGAAGGGATCATTGCAACAAAGCCAAACTTGTGAGGGTTGTGTGTGTGTGTGTGTGTGTGTGTGTTGTGGAAAGGCTGCCAGGACCCAAGCCAATAAAAGTGTGTGACTGACTAAAAGGAGCGGCTGTGGCACAATGCGATTAGCCACAGACACACATATTTGCGGTACTCACACACATGCCAGTAGTTGTTGGCTAGAATATATTCTGAATACATTTAGCACTAGTAAGTTTGAGCCACTAGAAAGTGCCCCGGGGTACTTTCATGGGACTGAAAGCAAGTCTGATGCAAATTGAGTCCAACGTACACACAGAGAAAGGCAAAAAAAAAAAAAAAAAATACAGTTACAAGAAGAAAAACATGCTTGTACTGTTTGTGTTCCCTCAGATTGCTTAATTTAAAACATGATTTTAAAAGTACGGTTTATTCTGTTTTCACATCTGCTCCCGTTGTCATCAAATATATTCACACAGGTTTTTTTTTTGTTTTGGTTTTTTTTTTACAGACACACCTTCTTAGTGATGGATCATGGGACGTTTCCTTGGGGAGATAATACAGCGGTGGCTTTTTTTTTTTTTTTTTGGCGTCGGATCGTGTGCATGTGTGTGTCCATGTTGGATAGATTAGCATGAAACAGGAGTGATGAGCAGCAGCTTCCTCCTTTTATACAACAGAGAGGGGGCGACGGAGGACGGCGAGAGATTAAGATGAATTATCTGCTTGAGAGAAGGAGGAGAAAAGAGCCGAGTGTGATGAAACAGAGAGAAAAAGGACGTAAGACGAGGCTGCGGCTCCGTGAACACGGTGGAAATTAAAGTTGACATGGTTGTAAGGTTTAGGCATGTGAGAAACACAGGAGCATTTGAGTAAAAATAAAACAACCTCCATGGACTGGAAAAAGAAAGCAGGACTTGGCATACGTACAGTATTTGTATATGGGACTACTTCTAAACTGCACTGACATTTCAAACTGTCACCAATAGGGGTCGGTCTGGTACCAGAACACATTAAGTTCGACCAAAACCACACATCCACATGTCTGTTTTATGGTTTCATCAAGGTTTCTTCAAATCAAAACTCAAAGGTGCTTATTTTAACGCTCAAAATAACACTGTCTTATACGTTCACGTGCTGCGCCAGCTGATAGTTTACATTATAGCTTTTCTAGCTTAGCTCTGTTAGCTTAGCTCTGTTTTTAGACTGAAAACAGCCACAGTAAAACCACATTTCACCTGTATTTAACCCTTTCATGCATACTGGTCACTCCAGTGGACAGTTCTTCTCCAGCTGTTTTCTCTTGTATAGTCACAGGTTGTTAGTTGTAGTTTTTTGTTAGTTGTAGTTGTTTTAGTTCCAGATCAGCCAACACAGTCGACGCTTATGCACCATCACATACACTGACATTCAGACCAGTACTGTAACTCTCCTGTTCTTGATAAACCTGATCTGCACTATTATATTTGGGGGTAAATCAATTGCTAATTGTTATTAGACTGCAATTAACCTTTTTTTTTTTTTTTTTTTTTTTAAATAAAAAGTTTTTTTTTTTCCCATACTATTTGAGTGAATAATAACTAGCATAAAATGTGAGAAAACATCACATCAGTGGCATTAAAAATGTTTTTTATTTCATAGTTTTCACACAGTATAACAGCAAATACATGTTCCTTTGCTTCAAAAATTAAACTAATTAAATGGTGTCCAGCTAAGTGGACATTTTTGTAACTCCATGAAAAATAGGTTCACAGAAAAATTTCAATCACATTGTTTTTTTCATGCCTAAAGTTGACTAAAAACACTTAGGGAAAAAAATCTTGATTAAGGTTCTCATAATTCATACATGAAAGGGTTAATGTTATTTAGCATTATATTTATCTGAGTAAAATTTTAAAAGCGTTTCTATGTACTATTTACATCTCCCTCTGACCAGCAGGGGTCAGTCTGGTACCAGAACACACAAGTTCTACCAAAACCACCAACACAATATGTCGACAGACTGTATCATTCATTAAATAAAGAATAAAGCTCTTTGTTTACATACATGTGTATTATGGTTTCATCAAGTTTTCTTCAAATCAAATCTCCTAGACGCTTATTTTAACAGTGGTTCACAATAACACTGCCTCAGCTGATAGTTTACCTTATAGCTCTGTTAGCTTAGCTCTGTTTTTAGACTGAAACTAGTCAATAGCTGAACTAAGCATGTGTTTGGAATCCAACACACAAGGTCAGAACTGTCACAAGTCACTTTTCCATTGGACATCTGCGCAAAACATTACCGATATTTACTAAATGTTGAAAAAACAGAAGTGTGTAATGTTGTTTTTTCCTTGAAATCACAAATGGGGTGATTTGTTTATTTATTATTGCGAGATGACACTAGAAGTCATTCCATAAACATGGCAACAAACTTAAATATTATGTTAATTTACAGATATATTCATTATTATTATATATTACCCCTCTATCTCATACTAAATTAAAAAAATGATTCAGTTTCCTCGTGTGTCCACACATACTGCACCATGTTTCTTTTAAAACGCTTCTACTTTGCTTGTTGTACTGTCCGTCAACATCTGGGTTTTTTTTTTTTAATTCACGTGACTCTAGTTGTGGAAAAAGGTCTTTCCATTGCACTTTTGCATGGCATACAACATTGATTGTGTGATATATTGTGCTACACCTGAAAAACCACCTTTTGCCAGCGCAAAAGGAGAGTTTTGGTGAAATTGTCATTTTATCATTAGGTACATTTTTATGTGTAAGTTGTATTTGTGCAATTTGAAGGTCAATGGAAAAGCAGCTACAGTTTAGTCTGACCCATGGATCAACAAACGGCAACTTAGCGATGATATTAACATCCCATAATAACTTTATGTCTTCATAAACCTCATAATTATTCTATAATAAACTGAATAAAAGAACTGTCTTTTTTAGTTGCCAGATGTAATTTTTTCCTCATTTTAGGGAGAAAAAAGAAGAAAAAAAAACAAACTTTGAAAAAGCAGCCAATCAATTAGAGACATTTCAAAGTTTCAAGTTGCTAAAATATGGGACATTTGATATAGAAGACAGAATCATAGCCCAAAGCTGAGGTTTGGTAACGTGGTTAGATACTTTCATCTTATTTTGGCCTGCAGTAGATACCTCCAACATCCAAGGGAACTTGACAACAGATAGTAAACTGTATGCAACACAATGCACAAAAAAATAAATATGTCAAATTAAAAACAGAGCAGAATGACCTCAGCTGGTCAGAATCATCTCAGTTATGCCCCTCCTAAAGGCCCAACTAGTCATGCTGATCAAGCCGAAACTGTAATGTAACCACATGATGAGAAGAACAGAGTGAAACTAGGTTATTTAAAACAACTGCTGAAAATGCATTACAACAGATGAAAGCACTATTTCCTTCTCTCTTTCATTTTCTTTGTCTGTTTTTCTCTCACACACGAGCTGTAAAGCTGTTACCAGAAGCAGGGAGATAAACAAATAGAAGGTTTCAATTATAGACCTTCTACTCCTGTGTGTGAGAGCGAGAGGGAGAGTACGGTTATGAGAACGTGCCATGATTAAATCCAGCTGGTAATGATATTTGCTGGTCGGCTTTTTATATACGGAGGAGTTTCCCCCTTTTCATGCACAACACGCTCGCTCACACACATTCTGGAGCTTTGATGGTTTCACAAAACACGATACAACCGGGGGGCGCTGTTCCTCTGCTCATACACTGAAGTTACAGAAAGCTTCCAAGTGTAGAAAACACAACAAAAAGACACTAGAAATACATGAATATATTCCTTTAAAGGAGACAGAAAGTAAATGTGTTTGAGCTGCACTTATTGTAAAATGATTGGCTGATACTGATACTGATGTTTACAATGATGTTTTGGAAGTTCACTTCAGTACTTAAACTTTTTTTTGACATTATCTGAGAATAAAACAGATTCAAACAGATATATTTCTCAAAAAAAATAAATAAATAAATTACATAATGTAAGATAAAAAAGTTTTCTTACAATACAACATGGAATAATGTGTTTACATTTTCCAGTCATCTCTCCTCCTCTAGGCTCATTTATTTATTATTATCAATATCTGCACTTTGCTTTTATAGATTTTCTATCTTAAATTGCGTGTTTTTCTTTTTAAATGAGTGTGGTTCTTTTTTAAATGTTCGCTTCATTATCGATCCTGTGATAGTGTGTGTTTATTTGTGTGAATCAGAATTTTGTTCTCTATGTCACATGTTGAATGACAGTAAAGAATCTTGAAAACATAGAAATAGAATAAATATGGATAATGACGAATGAGAGCCATCAGCGGATGACCACACGGGGTGTGTTGTTGTTCGCTGACTTTAAAATACAGGCCCTTGAGCTTATTATCAGGTCATGAAGTGGTAGAAAAAAAAATGTAGCAAAAATATGATAGATTAATTTTCCTAATTGCAATAATATAATGATATCTGACCCCCCCCCAAAAAAAGCTAAAAAAACAAGCGACATGCAAAGAGGATGAAAAAGATGGAAATGAAAAATAAACTAATAAAAAAAAATTGAAATTTTGTGAAATAATGTGTAACAAGACAAAAATGTAAATAAACAAGTAATTTAATTAAATTAAATCAAATTGAATTAAATAAAGTAAAAGATAAAATGAGAGATATTCGCAGATGGTGCAGCGTTATCACAAAAAAAGTCAGACCTACAGCATTTCAGTCCCGAGGAGATGCCAAATACTTCAAATTGTTGAAAAACTTTCCCAATCACCAACTTAAATCCCTGCCAAAAATGACACCTTGAATTAATCAACAGCATAAATAAAACCCAGATGGACAGTACACAAAATCACACATAGATCATTTGTTGTAATTTAGGTGAATAAATGTAGAATAGTTTTGCAGATAAACTCCGGAAACAAAATGTTTCCTTCGTTCTAGCGCCCCCTTGTGTTTCACCAGTTTCTAACGAGCAAAAGACCCCACCCCAAGACCCAACTGATGGAAAAACAGTGATACAATGATGAACGCTGCTGGCTGGAAATGTCATATTTCCATTTCCTGTTCTACTGTTCTCTTTAATTTCACTGCACACACTTCATTTCTATTAGCACCAGTCATTATCGGTTGTGTTTTTATAAATCTAAATGAACTGTTTTTATGCATAAAGTCTAAAAGGCAAACAGTCTTTGCGTCCAGTGCCTATAAATGACTCTTCTTCTTCATTACTCCATGTGTATAAATAAACTATTGTTGGGCTCCTGGTAATGTACTAGTTTTGTCATTTGCTGGCAGGATTTTTATTGCTCATGATGGATTAAGAGTAAACAAAGCTAACCGTCTGTAACTTTTATGTCGCTTATGATAAATGGATGATGCGACGCAAGAACATTGGAGCGATCTGGTTGTGCTGCAGAAAAAAAAAAAAAAGATTTATATTATAGTTATTTATGTACTCCATTTAAATAAAAAGATAACTTTTCTTGTTTTGTTTTTTTTTGTTAAGTTGTATATCGTATGAGGAGGAGGGATGCTTCTGTTCTGTTTTGTTCACACAGAGAGAAAAAAGTGTGGATTATTTTTACAGTAAAAGTTGTTTTTGTGAAGAACAGGATGAAGAGCACTACTGGAAATGTCAAAGTCACAAAAAAAAGAGGACAACAACTGAACATTTTCTATCTATGAACTGATGTCCATCCAGTTCTGAGTCCACCTGTTGGTACTATGCATTTATCCTCATTCTGCATGCATATGAAGTGTATTTACTCTATCCTTTAGTGCATTTTTATACAAAATATCCCACTATTATCCTGAATATTTGTCAGGTGTCACTTAAATATTCTCAATTCTTTTATCAAGAGGAGCATTTTCTGACTAAAAAGTACAATGTGCTGATATTCTAACAGTTTGATAAGGATTCTCTAGATGTGAACACAACATATTTGGAACGTTGAATCATGTGTCGACACGTTTATTTCATCTCAATTGGATTACTGCAGTTCGTTATATTATGGGATGGATCAGTCCTCTATCCACAGGCGGCAGTTAGTCCAAAAACGCAGCGACTCGTCTTCTGTCTGGAACCAGAGGACGGGACCGCATCACCCCCGTACTGGCTTCCTGTCACTTTCAGGATCCAGTTCAAGATTTTATTGTTTGGTTTTTTGTTTGTTTTATTTATTTATTTTGACAGTTTTTATTTATTTTTTTCATTTTTATCAGTACAATGCAATCCAATCTCCTCTCAAGAAAAGAAACAAAAAAACAGAAAACAAACAACTGAAAAGAACAGCCTGTGTTTGTGTCAGAATGCATTTAGGTCCCTTAATAGACACATTTTTCCCTGAATGTCAGCCATTTTCCCCAGTTTTTTTTTTTTTTTTTTTTTTTAAGACTATTATATGTTTTTAAGTGCCTGAATGGTTTGGTACCTCTTTACCTTTCAAAGCTTTTAACTGTGCCCATTCCGGCCAGAGAAAAACCTGATTTTCGATGTGTCAAAAACCTGTCTGACGACTAAAGCTGACTTTTTCTATTCAGGTCCAAGGCTCTGGAACCTTCTGACCCAACATACCACATGTGCACAGTCCATTCAACACTTTCCATCTCTTTCAAAGATGCACCTATTTGCACTGGGTTTTAAAACAAGAGCATGACTTTTATTTGTTTTATCTTCAGGTTGTGTTTTTAGATACTATTTATCCTATTATTGTGTGTCTGTTTTATCGCTTTTATGTCTTATATTGTATAACTATATATTTTACTAGTTTTATATCTTGCATTTTTACCTTTATCTTTGTACAGCACTTTGCATTGTTGTAAATGTGCAACAGAAATAAACTTGACCTTGATGTTTGCTTGTTTTACTGCAGGTTGCAACACATTCTTTCTCTGGTAATGCTCAGCTAGAACAGAGACAAAGATCATCTGTGATAGAAAGGGATGAATACAGAAAAAAGTCCACATCCACGGAGAATATCAACAGGTTAGTGCAGGGGTGTCAAACATATGAAAACCAGCGCAACAAAGGGTCCAATCTGGCCCATGGGATGAATTTCTGAAAAGCACATTCAGCCCAATTTAATTTTAGGTGAGCAGACCAGTGAAATATATGATAACCAATATATAATAACTCCCATTTTTTCTCTTTAAAAAAGTAAAATTATATGAAAATGTTTATTTTTTATACACTGTCCTTTCACAAAAAAATTTAAAATAACCTGAACAAATATGAACAACCTGAAATGTCTTCAAGAAATAAGTGTAATTGTAGCCGTATTCTGCCTGTTACTGAATGTTTTGTGCCTTTATAGATCCACTGTGATCTGTTAGTTGTTAAGCAGATGTATAAATGTTTAACCAAGACAAAATAATGTTATATTCCATTTATTTTCTTAAGAGTGTCCATTGTTGTTCATGTTATTCACTTTTTTGTTTTTTTTTTTTTTTTTTTAAGTTGTGACACCCTTTATTTATTGACTCTCAAGGAAATAGTAACAATGACATGAAACAAGTGACCTCCAATGATCTATAGCAGAGGTGTCAAACATATGTTGATTGCAAAAAGTACACTGAAGAAATTAATCAATCAATAACCAGTAAAATACGGTCATAATAACCTATAAATACTAACAACTCCAAATTTTTGTCTTTGTTTTAGTGTTAAAAAAAAAAAGTTCAATTATATGAAACTTTACATTTACAAACTATGCTTGAACAACCTGAGATTTATTCATATAATAAAGTGCAATTTTAACAATATAATGCATGTTACTAAATGTTTTGTAGACCCACTGGGATCTGTAAGGTGTAATGCACATGTAAAAATGATAAACTGAGGCAGAATATTGTTAAAGTTGCACTTATTTTCTTATTTATTCACTTTTTTTGAGGAACAGGTTGTAGATGTAAACCTTTTCATAATGTAATTTACACTCAAAAACACAGAGAAAAGTTTAGAATTGTCATTATTTGTAGGTTATTATGTTAAAATGTTACCGGTCTGACCCACTTGAGATCATATTGGGGTGAATGTGACCCCCGAACTGAACTAAAATGAGTTCGACACCCCTGCGTTAGAGGATGTAAGCAAATATTGAAAAGCCAGAATAAGGCCGAAAACCGTAAAAAAATGTGTCCAGATCTTCCTTTCCAAGAAAAGCGGCCATGGTGAAGTTCTCACCTTGAATGTTTCATGTGTGCGAATTAGAAAGAGAGGGAGGTACACAACGGCAGGTGGTAAATACAGTAATGCTGTTACCTTATATCTATTACACACACATACAGGGGCACGGTCCATATTAAGTTACATTGTAGAAGAAGGCTGAACAAGTATAAGCGGATTACAAATACCTTGAGTGTGCAATATGAAGGAGATAAGACCTACAGGAGAGAGAGGCAGGAGGGGGAGGGGGGGGGAGGGGTGATGGAGAGAAAGGGGCCGAGAGGGGGAGACAGAGCGAAAGAAAGACGTAAAGTAATAGAAAGTGGATGACTCATTCATAAGAAGTGTTTCACCTTCCTTCCACGCGAGCTTCTGATTTTTTTTTTTTCTTCTTCTCCCCTTCCCGCTCTCCTCTCACTCGCTCCTTTGTTCTCTCCTTTTAGATGATGTGATTAGTTAAAAGCCTCCATCCGCTCATCACTCTGATGGAGATGGAAGCAGAGAGGGCTTCACGTGCGTGCCCTTCTGCATGTGTGCGCTCAGAGTGTCGGGCTGGCGGCGGAGGTGCCATTCAAAAACCACCTCCTCACCTTCTGTTGCTCAAACCGCTAACCTGTCCTCTCGCTCCGACACACATGCAGGAAGCGTGCACGCTCTATTTTAGTATGCGGGTTGGCAGGTTCCAGCGGCGCGACAAGGGCCCTTATCTCTGAAGCACGGCTGTTTAATGCAGAAATGAATTAAAAAACAAGAATGAAGAATGAGCTTTACAGTCAGGTAACAGTGCTGGGACACAGTTTAGAGTTTTTATTTACTATCTCTGAGTAATGTGATCGCCTGTGTCTGTTTGGTTTTAAGTTTGTTTGTCAATCTGCAGAACGGCCACTACACTGATTTGGATGAAACTTTGTTAAAGGGTAAAATGCAAACCAAGGACGAATCAGACCGCGATAAAATGAGAGGAAAGAAATATTAGTAAACGCTAGAGGACAGGAGTACATTAGTGGAGCTTGTAGAGGAGGAGGAGGAGGAGAAGAAGAAGATGAAGAAGGAGGAAGAGGAGAAGGAGGAGAAGAAGAAGATGAAGAAGAAGAAAGAGGAGGAGGGGAAGAAGAAAAAGGAGAAGAAGGAGGAGGAGAAGAAGGAGGAGAAGAAGAAAATGAAGAAGGAGGAAGAGGAGAAGGAGGAGAAGAAGAAGATAAAGAAGAAGAAAGAGAAGGAGGGGAAGAAGAAAAAGAAGGAGAAGGAGGAGGAGAAGAAGACATAAGATGGAGAAGGAGGAGAAGAAGATGGAGAAGAAGAAAAAGAGGATGAAGGTGAAGTACAAAAAGGAGGAGAAGGAGGAGAGGAAGGGGAAGAAGAAGAAAAAGAAGAAGATGAAGATGAAGAAGGAGGAGGGGAAGAAAAAGAAGAAAAGGAGAAGAAGTACATTGTCCGTGTCTAAATAAATATATAAAAACAAAAAAGAAGATGAAGATGAAGGAGGAGGAGGAGAAGAAGAGGATGAAAAAGAAGGGGAAGAAGGAGGGGAAGAAGAAAAAGAATGAGGAGGAGGGGAAGAAAAAGAAGATGATGATGGAGGGGAGGAGAAGGAGAAGAAGAAAATGAAGGAGGAAAAGAAGAAGAAAAAGGAGGAGGAGAAAGAGAGGAAAAAGAATGAGGAGAAGGAGGAGTGGAAGAAGAAGAAGAATCATATTCTAAACACTAGAGGACAGGAGTGCATTTGTGTAGCCTGTAGAGGATGGGGGGGGGAGAGAAGGAGGAGGAGGAGGAGGAGGAGGAGGAGGAGGAGGAGGAGGAGAAGAAGGAGAAGAAGAAGAAGGAGAAGAAGGACAAGAAGAAGAAGAAGAAGAAGAAGAAGAAGAAGAAGAAGAAGAAGAAGAAGAAGAAATGCATCATGGGATTTTTCCCAGTCCACATGATCTTGGTTTCTGTAAATAACCTGTACTTGGACCTGGGCTGATGATGGTGTTTCCAACATAGGTCTGTGAACTGACTGAATGATAGGAATGTCACACCTTCCGAGTGTCCTTCAAGGCTTTTATTTATTTATTTGTTTGTTTGTTTGTGTAATAACCAGAGGTGAGAACGTCAGCCTTCATATTTCAGTAACAGTAAGTCAGTCCTGTGCTCCTGCTCTTCTGTTAGGTGAATGCACAGTCTGTGAGCGGAACAGGAGCTCAGCTTTATGCTCATGTTTACTGGATACACAGTGTTTGTTTCTTTCCTTCTTTCTGCTTCAGTCGGTCGGTTTTCCCGGTCACTTATCGACTTCACCGGTTTAGTGTCGATGCTTTCAGTTTTGTTTAACCAGTCGCACATCCACTCCCTCATTTGGTTCCAGGCTGTTTATTGCCTTCTCGCCACCACCCCTCCAGGAGCCTTTAAAGTTTTATTACCCCCGGGTAAAAATGGATGAACATATCTGAGGATGAAAGCGTCTGCTGGTCAATATCTATTAGTCTGTAATTACTCTGTTTATTTTAGATCCTTGCTAAATTTATTCAGCACTTGTGATTGAAATTTGGTCTAAACTGCAGCCTGTGAGCTTTTTAACACTATCCAATTTATTTACACAAATGTATATTTCTTTTATAGCTGTTGTAGTTTGCAATGACTTATAATATTGTTTTTTTTTTTTTATGCTGGTCTTCAGGGTGTCAACGTCTTTGTCAAAGTATAATTTCCTTTTATACACATGTTTAATTTGAAATAAAAATAGCTTTTACAGTCTAATAAAATTAAAATAAATAGAGCTGAGCTGTATTGTTTGTCATGGTTCATTTAATATCCAGTATTACTGACTGAGATGAATCCTGGTGGGTTCTATTATATTACAGCACAATTTGTCTGTTATTCTCCACCTATTTGTGAATATAAGACACATACCTCCAGCTAGAAAATATAAACGTGTCAGCTGTGGCTCAGTAGGTGAGTTGGTAGAGCGGGTCCTCCAATGATCAAAGGGTTGGCGGTTCAAATCCTGGCTCCAACTGTCCACATGTCAAAGTGTCCTTGGGCAAGACACTGAACCCTACATTGCTATGAGTGTGTGTGTGAATGGGTGAATGTGAGGAACTGTAAAGTACCTCCTACACCATGAAGGTGTAGAAAATGTGCTCTATAAGTTCAGTCCATTTACCATAAAGGTGTTTGTTGTTGTGTGATATATGGGTCATTATTGTCCAAGCTGCTGTTTTTGTATTCAGTGCTTTCACATGTTGCATTATGTAGAGGAAAAGTGACTTTTCCCAAGAACAAGGTCAGTTTTTTATGTTCTTTCACACCATACATAAAGTCTCTACAGTGTAAGGATGAGGGTAAGATCATCAACACGTTTTTTTCACGCTTTTGTGTCACTTATGTCTTCAAGTTCCATTACGTAAAAGTTGTCAAATGTTCACACAAACCAAAATAAATAAATGAAAAATAGGACCATTGTCCCTGTATCTCAGCTTCATGTTCTATCAAGAATCAATAACAAGTTGAATGTGTGAGGTTGTCGGGTTCTGTGTCTATGTTCCAGTCCTGTGGTCTGGATGCAGGAGATCAATCTAACAACAGAAGTGGGTGGTACTTCCACTGGAGGAGAACTCAACTAATTCAACCAAAGTCCATATATGACTTCTATCAGTGATCAAGAAGAACTATAATGATATCTGTAACCATTTACGTGTTATAAGTCATCAAAATATGGACCATTACCAGTAAAGGCAGATATTTAATATTTCAAAAATTCATAAAAAATTTGAAAATCCAAAATTTGTAAAACCTGTGATCAGTTTTTGTAGATATTACCGCAAGGAAGCTAGAAATTTTTTTTAAATGAATCTGAACAGTAGTTTCAGAGAAGACTGTTGAAATCTAGGCATCGTTGACCTTGAGTTTGACCCTTCAAAGTCACTCAAAGTCAAAGGTCATGAACCCAAATGAAAGTCCATATATGACTTCATATCAGTGCTCAATAGGAACTATATTGATATCTCTAATCATTTCCATGTTATAAGCTATGACAGTATGAACCGTTATAAGTAAAGGCACATTTTTAATGTTTAAAAAAAATGTAAACAAATTAAATAAATAAACTAGAAGCACTCAGAGAGCGCAGACCTCCGCCAAGGCTGATCAGTGCCCCCCCCCCGTGGGCCCCCCCACCCCCGATCACCACCAAAATTTAATCATTTCTTCCTTATCCCATTTCCAACAAACCCTGAAAATTTCATCCAAATCTGTCCATAACTTTTTGAGTTATGTTGCACACTAACGGACAGACAGACAAACAAACAAACAGACAAACAAACAAACAAACCCTGGCAAAAACATAACCTCCTTGGCGGAGGTAATCATAATTTCTCAAACCTGTCAACAAACTTTCCAGACACTGTCCAAAAGAAGCTACATATAACATTTGAAATGAATCTGACCAGTAGTTTTGCCAGAGAAAATGTCAATAGCTCATGTTCTATTGACCGGTGAGTTAATTAAATACATACAAAAGTTACTCTAACTGCCATTTTACCACTGCCTAACATAATGCATCCAAATATTGGTTCTTGAATAAATGTGTCTGTTAACAGACTTTCTCATGTTACTATAAGAGCTAATTGTGGCTCTAATTATAGACGTACCTCTCCACTATCTTGTGATTACATACAGGTATTCAGCTCAGATTACTTTATTTAAACAAACTGCTTATTTTACCCAGCTGTGCACTATTATCATGTAACCGCTCCTCCCTCGTCTCGCTTGGATGTATGTGTCGCTATTGTGTTACAGAGACAACGCTTCTAAAACAGCGGAGGTTTGACGGTATTTGAAATCAACGGGTACAGAGCCAAGTGTGTTTGTGTTAAATAACATGAGGTTGTGTTAGTTCACGGTGCTAAAGAGGTAAATAAAAGTAAATGTCATTGTAAGCCGGTTAGTCAGACAGACTGGCCTACCCACTCGACAAGCCTCCAAACACCAGACACACACTCTGAGCCTTTGTTAGTGTTACAATCACATTTAGTAGAAGCCATATGACGGCCCAATTAACTGCCAAAGACAGACAAGGCGATGCGCGAAAGTGTGAGTTTGTATGTGACTAAGAGAGATGAAAATATGAAAAAACACAAGACTCTGTGTGTGTGTGTGTGTGTGTGTGTGTGTGTGTTGGTGGTGGTGGGGGGGGGGGTATGTGAAGTTTCTCAGTAAAACCATCCATATGCTGAGGTCAGCCACACTATCACTCACTTTCCTTCCCTTTTGGGATGGTGTGCATGTGTGTGTGAGAAAAGGGGGGTGGTTTGTGATGGTTCATGCATCATTTACAGTTAAAACCAAGAAATGAAATGACTTAAGGGAAGATGTCACATTTTGTAGAAATGAACTGAAGAAAGAAGAAAAGCAGAGTCATGTGTGGTCAAGTGTAGACAAATGTCACAGCCAAGGAGCTTTAATTGAAATTCTAGCAGTTGATTAACGCTTTATTGGGCAAGTGACTATTTTTTGGTCATTTAAACATACACTACCAGACCGTGACAGTGAGTTATCAATCTCAGGTCCAATGTGGTCTCCAGGGTCTGTCAGGTCCACCTCTGCATGAACAGTGAGTGGACCTGCTGTGTTTGGTACCATGCAGTAATGGTACTAAAGTAAGGAATGATGTTCAAAGGGGTCATGTGGATGTGGACAGGGGTCTGGACCAGCACGCATGTCGTTGTAAATATCTACAAGTGATGTTCTTTTCACTTTACATGTGCTTTTCTACTACTGGGATTTAATTTGTTTTTTGTTTTTTTTGCAACTTACAGATAAGGGATTAAATATGGTAACTTCACTGACCTTGATTTTCTACAAGACAATAAAAAAAACTAAAAAATTCACATCCGTAATAAAATCTTATTATATCCTCCAATAACACACTAAGGTTAACATGTTGCATTTCAGAGTATAATCAGAACGTGTATTGTTATGATTATCAGTTGAAAATGTATTAAAGCAGTGATATTTTGCTCTTTTAAACTGAATTCTGCCTTTCCAAACATTTCCCTGTGGTCTCCATGAACTGTACATGCTCTGCTTGGCTCTGAATTCTTCGTTCATTCAACTCCACAGGTCCATCTTCAACCCTATTCCTGACTAATGATACAAAAAAGGTCATTTTGAGCGCTGGCCCTTTAAATGCACATGACCCCGCCCCCTCCAGGTTGTTGTCTGTGCTGCTCTGTCCCATTCAGCTACTTGTGTTTGTTAATACAACCAACAACTGAACATTTTAGGGAATCGGCTCCAACTCTGACATATTTTCAGTTTTTACTACAACCGCTGCTGCTGACAAACAATTATGTCGAACTCGGAGAAATGTTTGTCAGAAGTCTTGACCTTATATGTGCAAATGTTGTAACTAGTTATAAAAAATTGAACAAATTAAGAATGAATTAAAACAGGTTGTAGAAATCCACTCGATTTTTGCCAGAACGAATATAAGGATAGTTTTGCACCTGGAGGGTTCAAACTCAAACTGTATGAACTATTAGGGTCCAGATACACAAATAAATGAACCACAGACGAAGAAAAGTGGGTTTGGACAAATATGAGCCCTTTAAACTACACAGATTTTACCAGTGAATCAGTTTTTAAGAAGACGACATTTATTACGGAGCATCTGGAAAACTAAAAAGCTGCATTTTACCTCCTTTATTTACATGTATTGTTAAGATTATCTGTTGAAAACTTATTAAAAGTTTCACATCATTAGGTCTTTGAGTGTTAAATGCACCTCTACTCAGATCCTTTCTGGCGAAAGGCATTGAGGTGAGAAGTCTTGGCGAGGAGCTCCAAGTTGAGAATTGAGAAGAGGGTTAGGTGTGAAAAGAAGCAACACCGTCTGAGGTGGTTTCTTTTTCCTGTAGGTGTAACTAATGGACAGTAATGTTAACAGGCTGCGATGTGCACTGCAGCTCCGGGGAGGTGAGCGTTGGTTAAGCCTCAAATTAATCACACTGGAAGAATAGGCCCTCCAATAAACACACACACACACACCTGTCCCTCCTATACAATAAACGCCTTACGTCCCAAATCCCTTTACTGTGTATTTAATTATCTGTGTCAACCTGGACGCTGTTGAAATACCGCTGCGGTGCTGTAACTGCTGACGAATCACATTGTTCCGAATGACAGAACCCCTTCGTGGAGACGGTGAAGGATGGATACTAACTGGTCACTGGGGCAAAATCAGCACCCACGTGAAAAAACAATCTTTTTTTTTTTCCCCTTTTTTTTTTTTACTCTTTCCACTTTGCCTGTGATGTAAAACACAGAGAAGGAATCAATCGGAAAGAGGAGATCAAAGTTAAACGTGAAGACATACAATAGTGTAGATAGGATGTCAGGAGAGGACACGGTGGCACTGTCCTAATGATGTAAAGAGTAAAAGGGATGAAGGGAGGGGAAGAAAAAAAAAGCAGGGATTAAAAGAGAAGGGCAGATGAAGACGGAGGAAGAAAGAGAAGGAGTGGGAGAGCGAGTGGTAATGTCCTAATGATGTAGTGGCTGTCAGAGCATTTGCTTCAGAGGCCAAATGATCCTGTAAGAACAGCACAGCTATTGATCCAGCTATTACACAGCACCACATACTGACTGTGTGTGTGTGTGTGTGTGTGTGTGTGTGTGTGTGTGTGAGAAAAAAAAAGGGAAAAAAAAAAAAAGACATGGAAAAGAGGAGGAAAAAGAAAGCGAGTGTCCATGTCAGCAAATACAGGTAGTGTGTTGTGTTTTAAAAGGAGAGCTTGAAATATTAGGTGTGTGTGTATCTGTTGTGTAGCTTTGTATGTGTATGTGTATGTGTGTGTGTGTGTGTGTGTGTGTGTGTGTGTGTGTGTGTGCACGCATCTATGCATGCAATTATGACATGACACTTCATCAATACTCCCATTACAACGTGACAGATATGAAACCCAATCTGAACCTGATCTGCTTGATATCTGAGCTCGGTTCTCACCTTGAGTACTTTCAATATCTGTACACTCTGCCCACACACACACACACACACACGCACACGCACACACACACATAAAGCACAAAAGACATTTTCATCCCAAGTCACATCTGTCAAAAAAGCAGCTGAAATGCATACTCTGAAGAACAAAGCATCACACCTTTTCCGCCTCGCCGAAATCCAACCATCTCCGATTCAATTACCTTGATGTCATGTGAAAAATGAGAATTGTACAACCAGAAAAGAAGGTAATATTTACACCAACGTTTCAGTAAAATAACAGCGAAATATTCATCTCCATCCGACAATTCCCCCCTCGTTTTTAGATTACGTTTCGTCTCATTAGGTCAAAATTTATTCTAAACTTGAAATGTTATGCTGTAATTTAGATTTTGGGCTGGACAATTTAATGACTTAATTCAATTAATCGAGTTAAAAATGCTTCTGTAGACCTGTTCTGTGCAACAATTATAAATACAGCCTGTTTGCTTCTTAATGTATTGATTGTGAATAAGTTTCATTAGTTATGTACAACATGTAGCTTCAGTTAGCCAGAAGAAAAAAAAAAAAATTAAAATCATACTTAAAATTAAAAAAAATATCTAGATTAAATGATTACCCATATGTCGCTAAGGTTTTCTTTCAAAGATTCAAAGGAGTTTTATTTGTCATTCCATCACAAAGAAGAGAACGAAACTGGTTTCTGAGGACCTGTATTTGCCATATGAATAAAATAACTAATAAATAAATTAATACATTAAAAATGACTAAAACTAAGGCTAATTTAAAATCAGTAAAATATACGTCTAAATCATGCAAAATTGGCACATATGTCAAATATCAGAAGATATATTTGAAGCTTTTCTTCAAATAACTCAACACAAATTGACCATAAAGTTAAATCGACACGACACTAAATCCATTTCAGACACTCAACCTTCATTTAAACCAGGGATGTCAAACCTATTTTCTTTCTCATTTCCAGTAAAACAGTAGAATAATAACCTATAAATAATGACAACTTTTAGTGCAAGAAAAAAATGAAAATTATAACAAAATACCCTTTCACAAAAAAAACATTTGAATAACTTGAAAAACTGAAATTTTATAGGAAAAATATGTGCAATTTTAACAGTATTATGCCTCAACTTATTATTTGTACATGTGTATTACAAAATTTTGATAACAGGTATAATATTGTTAAAAATTTGGAGTTTAGAACTGAAATAAGAACAATTTCTCATTCAATTTCTCATTTACCCAGGTCACTGTTCTTCTTGGTAGTTGAAGCTACACTAGTCCAGCTGAACCTCAAAGAACTACCAAGAAAAATGGAGGGTTTTTTTCATCATTTATAAATTATTCTGCTATTATTTTACTTTACATCATATTGGTCTGAATGTGGAACCTGAACTAAAATGAGTGCGACAGCTTTGATTGTTAAGATTTGACCAGATTTGACCCTTTAGCGGGCTGGTTTTGGTCCCCGGGCCACATGTTTGACACATCTGAGACTGAACTGGTCTGGTTATGCGTCCATAAAAGTTACCGCAGCCATGTAAACAAGTCAGATATGGTCATATACTGGTATGTTTGCATCTGGTTTAATGGAAAGACAGCGGCATGAAGAAGCAGATCAAACATGCAGAGGTGGAGATGAAAATGTCCGTCCAAAATAGCTGTGACTTTTCGAACTCTAACAACAGTCAGCTACACACGAGCAGCGTTAAATCACAAACTTTCAAGTGCATGAATGGGTATTACTTCACTACTAAAAATACCACACATGATGAGTTACATGCCATGAGTAGTGTGTGCTGTATCTCATTTCAAACAAGCCTCAGCCTCTCTGGAATAAACACTCTTCAAAGTACACTTTCAGGGTTCAATCTTTTATTACTAGCATGAATCACTTAGAGCCGAGGTGGGAAAATGTTTACTTTACAACGCTGTCCCTGCTAATTAACCCATAAAGACCCAGAGCTACTGTTGTGGTAGTTCCTAAATGCATGTTTCTGTCTATGTAACCCTTTAGTGATTTATCCCCATTTATTGCAATATTATCATCTTGAGTTTTCTTTTTTTTTTTCAGTGAAAAGTAGGAATTTTCCTAGATTTAATTTACTGATCATGTAAATGTTCATAAAAGCTCAGATTAAAGTTGAAGGTTATTTTATCAGAAACAAACTTTTTCAGTAAAATATATCAATAAGTGAACATAAACATGTCTCCATCCGCTGTCATCTATTAAACTCTATGGGTTTTACTGGTGAATAAATCTTTCATTTTTTTTTAAGTTGTTTTGTTCAATTTGTTGCTTATTTTCTCCATTTTATTTATGATTTATTTATGAAGGTAAATGTTCTTGCTTTTACTCATTTTGTTGATTTTGGTTACACTTTTACTTGATTTTGTTCATTTTGTTGACCTTTTTGTAAAAAAAAAAATCTTCAAATTACTTCGGTTTGTGGCTCATTTCGTTAATACTTCATAGTATTTTACTGATTTATTCTTCTTTTTTGTTTATTTTTTCATTATTTTGACTGTTTTTGTTCATTTTTTTTGCATATTTTATCCTTTTTTTTAAACTTTATTTTAGTAATTTTTTGGCCTATTTTTTCAACATTTATTATTTTGTAAGTTTATTATTCATTTTTGTTCATTTTATTTATTAATATACATAAAGACAAGTGTGTCCATCCACTGTCATTTCTTAAACTCTAGGGTTTTACTGGTGAATGAATGTTTAATTTTTTATTCATTTTGCTCTTTTTTTTTTGCTTATTTTCTCCATGTTATTTGTTATGTGGTAAATTTTCTTACTTTTGTTCATTTTGTTAATTTCGGTTATTATTTTACTGGTTTTTTTTTTTTGCCATTTAGTTGCCTTTTTTTAAAGAAAAAAAAAATCTCTTACTTCATTTTTGTGGCTTATTTTGTTCATGTTACGCATTATTTTGTGGATTATTCATTTGTGCTTATTTTTATCACTACTTCGGCTGATTTTTGTTCATTTTGTAGCTTACTTTACCCTTGTTTTATTTTACAAAAAAAATTGCTTATTTTCCACATTTATTATTTTTTAAGTTTTCTATTCATTTTTATTTATTTTATTCATGAATATAAATAAAAACAAGTGTCTCCATCCATTGTTATTTATCAAAGTCCACGGGTTTTACTGGTGAATCAATGTTGTAGAAGATGACAGTGTTACCACGGTAACTACAGAGCCTCTGAACGTCCAAATGGGTCATATCTGATGACCATGAAAAGATGAAGAACTGTATTTTAAACCAATTATTTTCACGTATTGATAGAATTAGTGGATCAACAGGTATTTAATATTTTAGATCAGTAGATGGTTTTGCTCTGGGGTGGATGTTTGGGTCTTTATGGGTTAAGATTCCAAATTAAAATACTGGACATGTTGCTGCGAAGCACAGCAACATCAATTTGCCAAGTATTCAATTCAGCGTGTCCCACCTGCATGCAAGCGATAACGTGCATGAGGTAGTTTAGGTCAGACCAGGGGGAAAAAAAATGCAACATCTAAACTGTGTTACTGTATGAGGTTTCTGAAGGAGTGCAGTGAAAGCTCCGCCTGTCACCACAAGTAAGATGGCCATCATCTATCAGGCCCAGAGACTCAGTGAAACCGAGAAACAGTGCTGTAGAATTTATTAAGCTGAACGCTCTCTGTCTCCCTCTCTCCATTTCTCTCTGCCTATCTACCTCGCTCGCTCCTTCACTCTGCACTTCTGGTAATGGATTCTGCCTAAATGGGTTCTGAGAAACACAAGTGGAGTGGGGAAGAAGACAGAAGGTGAGGTAAGGGAGGGAGAACTTGTCGCTTGAGTCCTTGTAGAATCTTATCGGCGCTGCAGCAACGTATAATTCCCTAAATCAGTTTTAATGCGATTCATTCTCAGATGGTTTTTACGCAAAACTAATTTTCAGTTAAACCATTACAGTGCATGAGCGCAAGGCTTTCTGTGCAAAAGGGGAGGGGGGGGGGGGGGTGGAGCAGGGCGAGCGGCGCTGTATGGTTAATGATTTAATGTTGCCACTTGATGGAATGAAGTGTCTTCTCCATGTTAACGGCGCCAAAGTTAAACCCTCTAGTCAGTTAGTCTGTTATTCATTGATTTCTCTGGTCAGCACTAGATTGCTATTGAATATGACTGGCACCAGGGCTGTGTACTGTAGGAGTAAGTGTGTGTATGTGTGTATATGTGTGTGTGTGTGCGGGCAGTGCATCCTTGGAAAACATATTTTTCTGCATACACATGACTGGCAGAGGAGGAAGAGAAAAACACACACACATCCACACATATACGTACAAAAAAAAAAAAAAAAAAAAAAGACAACTAGTTCTTGGAAGAGTGTGAAAGATGAGCCAGGAGTACGTGTGCAGTTCTAACAAACACACTCGCTGCTACACTCTTGCTGTGAGAGAAGAAGGGAGATAATGCATTATTTATTCCTGAAGGGTCCTCACTATTAAACATACAGCACCAGCTGAGCAGCAACATAACCAACAGTAATATCTATGTATCAATACAGCTGTAAGGACGACAGCTGAACATCTGCGAACGTGCATGTGTAATCTCTCTATTCTTACATATGCACCTCCGATATTGCGGCGATCTGTCTTCTACGGCCTTCACATTTGTTGTCTTCTCCTCTGCCGTGACGTGCGCACAGAGGTGTGCAGCTTCGCTTCTGTGCACTGTGCTGAATAACAATCTAATATATGCAGTTTAGTTGTAACAGCATGAGTAAATATGTCACATGCATATGAACACTGTTTGGTCTACCTGATGTATAGTTTAATAAGTCCGCAATATAAATATTTAAGAAGTACATATTATTCTAAATAGTGCAAAGGATACAGAGGTACAGATACACCTCCCTGTGAGACTATATGAATAATCTACCAACAGTATTGTTCTAATATGACTTGTATGATATGAAGAAGGGTGCAGATAGTGGAAAAACACATAAAAATTGTAAAAGTGGTGAAAAAAAAAAAAAGCTTGAATTACAACAATTTCAAAAGATAATTAGATTCTATAAAAAAATATATATATACATGACTGACATAAATTAATGAATCTGATTTAATTGCTGTCTAAATTGATTGTACACGAATGATTTACTAGGGAGACTTTATCTGAAAATAAGAGCGGAGGTCAGATTTAACTGGCTAAAGATCCCAAAAAGTACAAAATAAAAATAAATAAATAAATGAACAGCTTTAATGCAGAGAAAGTACTGTACGTGGGAGTAACAGGTGTTTTACTGTCACTGATGTAAACAAGTGTATTTACGTGTCTTGTACTAAATTATTCCTATATTTTACATGCTTCGTTTGGGGTATTACTGTCACATTTTAATTAGATTCAGTATAGATGATGTCTGTATCAGCTCTGTGTCTGAACAGCCTTGGGAAACGTGGTTATTTATGGAGCAATCAACTTTGAAGATTTATTTTCTCTACTGCTTATTTTCGGGTTCACTCATGATTGAAGATGGATATACAGACTCATATATAAAGCAACTTAAAGGGGTTCTGTGTATGACTGATATTCCAAACAGTCACCAGCAGGGGGAAGTCTTGTACCAGAACACACTTAGTTCTACCAAAACCACCCATGAGTCAACCCTGTGTATCCACAGACTGAATCAGTCACTGAAGAAAGTATAAAGCTGATTGTTTCCACTACGGGTGCAATGCTACGCTTCGTACCGTCATACCTTTGTACCGTTCGATATGCCCCTAGTGGTTCAATACGAACAATGGTGGAGTGGCTAATCTGGAGACTCGGGAGGATTCATGATGGGCCAGCTCATGTCAATCTCCAGTTTGGCCAGGTTGGATGTGAAAGGTAAAAAAATAAAGAAATAAATAAATGAATTCTTGAAAGTTTTTTTTTTGTTTTGTTTTATTTTTATATTGCAACAATCATAACTGTACAACTGAATGTACATAAAATGTAACAACGCAGTTATGTACCCCCAACTTCTCACCTCATACGCCAACAAAAATATATAAATGTTCACATCCAAAACACTGGTCAACAACAAATTTATTGTTGAAGTTTTTTGAGCTGATTTAGGATAATTTTGGTGCTGAATCCAAAAATCACATTCATTTTGCTCAATCAGGTCAACTTTCTGAACTATGCTACATATTGGCTTTTGAACATTTTTGCTTACATTTATGGGCATTTTCACATCATATGATACAAAATTCTTTCATATTTCTCGCAATAAACGAGTTCTGAAGATTTTACTTTTGCCAATTTATGATTAATGTTTTTTTTTAATATTACAGGTGAATGAAATGGCTTCGACTAGAAGATCTTGCAAAAATAAGCCTGACATATTCTGCTACATCTGTGGTGAATACACCATTGTACCTAACAGGAATCAAGTCACAAGTTTCATAAAGTGTGCTTACCAATCTTATTTTGGTATTAAACGTGGTGACCAAGATAAAGTTTGGGCACAGATTGTGAGAACATCAATTTTTTCAAAATCAAATTAGCAAAAAAAACCTGACCTGATTGAGAAAAACAGATGTCATTTTTGGATTTAGCGGTGCAAAATGGTCCTAATTCAGTTGAAAAAACCGAGACAACTTGCAAAAAACATTTTTTTGTAACCCAATGAAATGAATACACAAAATAAAAAAATGTTGACACTTATCTGTCACTTATCTAATCTTGTTTTTGCATTCATTCTCCATTCATCTGACAGCGCAGCCCCTATATCGCACTAGATTAGATAGTTTACATTACAGCTCTGTTCGCTTAGCTCTGTTTTTGGACAGAAAACAGCCACAGTAAAACCACAAATCACATGTTTTCTACAATGGTTTGTGTTGTCAACAGCTGAACTAAAAATCTGTTTGGAATCCAACCAACAAGGTCAGAACTGTCACAGTTTAGTCTGAACCACCGACCTACAAATGGCAACTTAGCAAACATAGTAACATCCCATAATAACTTTATACCTTCATAAACCTCAGAATCAAACTTATCTGTGTAGAAGATACGCTGCCATGTCAGCATTAAACTCCACTCTTTACATTTCAAACTGTCCAGTGGAGAAAACAACAGTGCTTTGACTCACTACTCCCTCTAGTGGTCACATCAAGCCCCAGACCCATGAGTGTAAATAAATTCACTTCACATCTCTACAATTCAACACATTGGTATCTATGACAGAAGTTCAGAGCTCCTTCTGCTAAACACTGATATTTTCTGAATATTTGACAGCAGAAATACTACATAGAGCCTTTAAGACGGACATGAAAAGTCTTATTTAACAGTGATGATTAGTGTGGATTAAGACAAATGACTTGTCTGGGGTTTTCACTGGACTGCTGAAGGACAAAACCAGCTTCAATCAGGCTCTGTTCAACCCAGGACCCAGGAACTCATTTGACCTCAGGGCAAATACTTCACACTACAGTGCTACTAGAGTTAAACACTGCTGTGGGATATTTAACATCTGTTGATGCTATTGTTCCTTCCTCTTGTGAGCTGTGATTTCTAAAGACCGTGCCGTCCTCTGTGCAGTAATGGCTTAATATTAACAGCTCAGAAAAGACACAAGCAGTGCCGTATCCTGACAGTCCGACAGGCAATGTTCACTGATTACACTGGGTTACAACAAAATGTTTTTTCCAAGTTGTCTCGGTTTTTTCAACTGAATTAGGCCCATTTTGCACCGCTAAATCCAAAAATGACATCTGTTTTTCTCAATCAGGTCAGGTTTTTTTGCGAATTTGATTTTGAAAAATTTGATCTTCTCACAAAATATAATAATTAATACCCAAATAAGATTGGTAAGCACACTTTATGAAACTTGTGACTTGATTCCTGTTAGGTACAATGGTGTATTCACCGCAGATGTAGCAGAATACGTCAGGCTTGTTTTTGCAAGATCTTCTAGTCGAAGCCATTTCATTCACCTGTAATATTAAAAAAAACATTAATCATAAATTGGCAAAAGCAAAATCTTCAGAACTCGTTTATTGCAAGAAATATGAAAGAATTTTGTATCATATGATGTGAAAATGCCCATAAATGTAAGCAAAAAGGTTCAAAAGCCAATATGTAGCATAGTTCAGAAAGTTGACCTGATTAAGCAAAATGAATGTGATTTTTGGATTCAGCACCAAAATTATCCTAAATCAGCTCAAAAAACTGAAACAATAAATTTGTTGTTGACCAGTGTTATAATAGTTTAAACATGTAGTCAAGTCACACTTAAAAAGAGACAAAGACTGAGCAATATTATAAGTCAGACTTCTATCTACAAAAAAGCCAAAACTCTTATTTATGTTTTAGCCAGATAAAGTGTGCCATTTAGCTGAAAATGTAAGCATTGCTCATTGAGAGGAACTGACAACAATACTGAATAGAGAATAAGTGGAGGAAAATAATCTGTTATGCTTTGGATGGTGTGTGTGAATGGATTTCATTCTGTTACCTTCTGCTTTGGCGGTGCATCAGATCTCTGCACCTTTCCAATAAAGCTGCTACTGAGCTGATTGGAGCCAAAGTGAGTTTAATTGAAAGAGAGTGAGAGCAATTCCTGTAAGAACCGATCCATCATTGTCCATTTTATGTGGCTGTCTGTCTCCATCTGTCTGTCATTCTGTTTGGACTCTGTCAATGGACAGATTTCAGGTGACAAGTCCAACCCTGACAGTGGCGGCTGCCTTCATTCTACTGTTTCAGGAGCCATCCGTCATTAGATCTGCACAGCACTTCCCTTCCCTGACAGAATCATCAATGTGCAACATTCACAGGATCTTATTAATCATGTGTTAACTTACTTTTGTATGTTCGCCTTTCAGGGAGCTCAGTTTTTCACTGTAGTTATAAGGCTTAGGTGAAGCATTTGAACTAAAATAATGAAAAATTAATGTGGACAGTGAACAAACTACATGACTTTTTCCAGATTTAATAATAGAACCTGCTACATTGGACTAATTAAGCAGGTTTTTATTGTTTGTTTATTATCTCCTCTAACTTTTCCAGGTGATAATAGCTGTCTGAAATTAAAGCTGGAATTATGTGAACACATTTTCACAGAAAAATCTTATATTTCCTTATAAAATGACACCAAAACCCCCAGCTTTGCACATTGGTCTTCCAGTAATGTTGGTTCCCAAACATTTTTTTTTTTTTATTTTGGCTTAAGACTCAAAAGGACAATCTGGTGTCTCCTTGGGATATTCATTTAGAAAAATAAAGAAATCACTGTAGATCTGTATTTCTGCTGGTTTCTCTCCTGCTAAGACACTGTCGCTGAAAATATATTTTTAACTATTATTCTTTTTAAATCTGTTATAGTTTTTTTTCTTTTGTCAGTAGAATCTTTTTACATTTTCCATGTTTTTTTTTGTCTTTTACAACCTTTTTGTCTTCCTACTTCTTAAATAAAGCCTGTCTTATGTTATTTTGGTCACACTGCATTTTTTTTTTTTTTTTTTTTTAACAATCTTTTGCAAGTGATGAGTCTCCTTTGGACTACTTCATTAACATTTATAAACTCTTCCAGAAATATAGTTGTTGTTTTTTTTTTTTCTTTTTTTTTTATTCAGAAAGTACATTCACATATCATACTATTGCTGTATATTTTATTTCAACAGGTGACGACCAAATAAAAATGGCTGTGCAGCTCATTTTGGATCCCAACAAAACTTGGGATATGGGAAAACTGAAGCACATATTTTTGGAATAACACATTTAATCGAGGGGTGAAATGATTTAATCCCATGACTCTAAAACTATAATCATGTCACCTGAGCTCTGCAGAAACCTGAAGAAAATTCAACTTTTCATGGTCACAAATAACAGGTTCAACATTTATAAAGCCCTTGATTTAACTGAAGAGAATATAATTGGAAAAAAAAAGAAAAGAATACCATATGTTTTCTTTCTTTTTTCTTTTAAAGTCACAGAGGGACAGGAAATTAATAATAATAATAATGCTTTATGTCCAATTAAAATATGTCCACTTCTTTTCTCAAAAGCGATGAGTAAAATTCAGTCTTTTAGTTAAATGTTATGCTTGCTTTTTCTGACCAAGAAAAGAACGTAAGAAATAAAAAAATATATATACGTACTGTATATGAATTTTACTATTTTTTATTGTTTTTATTCCTTTAATTACACTGGGTTACAAAAAAATGTTTTTTGCAAGTTGTCTCGGTTTTTTCAGCTGAATTAGGACCATTTTGCACCGCTAAATCCAAAAATGACATCTGTTTTTCTCAATCAGGTCAGGTTTTTTTTTTGCTAATTTGATTTTGAAAAGTTTGATCTTCTCACAAAATTGATTACATTTTTGTGACTTTATCAGCTGATTTTTTATATAGTTCTCACCCAAAATAGGTTTTAAGAGAAAAAAAATCATTTTCTAACAGGATTCCTGTTAGGTACAATGGTGAAGTAAAATCTTCAGAACTCGTTTATTGCAAGAAATATGAAAGAATTTTGTATCATATGATGTGAAAATGCCCATAAATGTAAGCAAAAATGTTCAAAAGCCAATATGTAGCATAGTTCAGAAAGTTGACCTGATTGAGCAAAATTAATGTGATTTTTGGATTCAGCACCACAATTATCCTAAATCAGCTCAAAAAACTGAAACAATAAATTTGTTGTTGACCAGCGTTATCTATCTTTTTCCTGAAAACATGATCGGATACATATTTTAAGTGAGGATTTTATTAGTAAAATTTAAATATATTGTTCTGTAACTGTAAGAATGAAGATGCAGAAAAAATATAAATGCATATAAAAAAAAGTGCTTTCAGCATTAGTCCTGAAAATATACCTCATTATTTTACTTCAAGTAAATATATTTGTGATTTTGGTTTCACAATTTGGAACTGATGCCAAACACTATACGTGATAATGTGACCTATTTTCTTTTTGTAGCAGGTTACTTTCCGTAATAGTAGATAAAGTAAGGTTATTGTTCATTGGTGCTTTTTAAAGTCTCAGATCTGGGTCCAGTTTTTAAAGCTTTACTGACAACAGAAAGAGCTGGTTTACAGTAACACTATCGCATAACAAAATGCAGTATCTTCCCTTCACTTTCTGAGTTTATGTCTACATTTCCCGCTCTCACACAGTTTCAGAAGTGAGTGTGGAGCTTGCGAGCATCAGTGAACAGTGTGTGTGGATGTGTGTAACAGCTAAGGTTATAGTGTTAAGCAGCTTAGAAATGCCAAATGGATTAAGTGTTTTGTTGACACATTGTAAAGTAATCTGGTTAGCAAAGACGAGATACAGCCCTCTTTCTCTCTGTCTGCCTGTCTGCTTCATCTCTGGTGTTCACTTGTTCCCGTTGCTTTTTCCTCTATTTTCCATCACATTGTGTTTTTGTCAGCCTCCCTCTTCGTCTCCGAGGCGGTTTCCCCTCAGCGCTCTGCAGACGTATTTAAAGCGCAGACAGAAGAGGTCAGCTAATGTGTCTTAAGCTCATTACATCGGCATAAAACAAGACATCTGTCTGTTGGTCCTGCATGATAATTACTCGGAATTTGTCATCGTTTTAATGACTCGCTTCAGTCACATTATATGACTTCATGAAAATACTCCACTTATGAATAATAATGTGAGTTTTTCTCATTTGAAAAAAAAAAAAAAGTTTTGTAAATTTACGTCTTCTCTTCCAACCTCAAAATATGCAAATATTGTTTGCAAAGTTGAGCTGTTGGATAGTTGGATGGTTTATCTACTGGATCCTTCCTGCTTCACATCTTTATTTGCTGTAGGAGATTATTAAAATAGTTGCTTTACATTGAATTTGTTTTTCCCACAACACTTTTATCGGCACAAATATGTACACACCCACAGCTGGCAAATCGTCACATAAACTCAATTATGGGTACTGACATTGAATTTCATGATTCATGATGAAGATAAACATATAAAAAAACAAGGAGTCTGAGGTTTTTATAGATAAGCATAGTGGGTTTGTCAAAGAGTCAGACAGGGGAGCTACTCTGTTTAATTTGTTCTTTTTCTATGGGTTGGAAAAATGGATTTCCTCATATAAAATATATAAATATAAATTCATAAATCATATATTGTCTGTTATTCAAAATGAAAGGGATGGATGAGCTGAATCACTCATTGAGTCATGGAAAAAAGTATTAGTATTAGTATGTATTTACTCTAATGCCTTGAGTCCCACTGTTCCGAGTCATTTCCTAATTTCAAAATAAATTGTCAGGTTGGAACGGGTGGAACTGAGTAGACAAGCATAACTTTCTTTGCAGCTTGGACATTTCCCTCCCTCCCTCTCTCATTTATTTATTTATTTTTATTTAACCTTTATTTAACCAGGAAAGTTAATTGAGAATTCTCATTTCCAGGAACAATCTGGCCACATTTAAACACAGTACAGCCACCAAGTTTACGGCAACATACAGTCACAGAAAAAAATATTAAACCATCGAAAGTCATCAAAAACAATAGCTATGTACTCAAGTCCTAACTCCTGTGTGTGTCATGTGACTAAAACAGACAGAAAAGAAAACATGGAATGAATAAAAGCACTGTTTTTGTCAGTACAATGACATAGATATTGATGGAAGAACTGAAGTGGTTTTGGTTTTTATCATAAAAACATGTTAAATGGATAGATGTGAAATTAAACTACTATGAGCTGTTTGTGTTGTTATCATTATATTTGTCCAAATAAATGCACCTTTAGTTGGACCAGGCATTAAACTGAAAAAGAAACTGAAGAAAACAAAGGTGGTCTAATATATATATATTTTTTTTTTTCCATGGCTGTATTTGACTGTATTTTAGAAAGTTTGTAACTTCCTCAAACATCCACTTTCAATCTTCATGCGACTGACGGCTTCAGGTTTCCACATCAAATGTGTAAAACATCACAGAGCATGAAAAATCCCTTGAGTGTGTTTGACCCATAAATTTATATTTTTGTTAAGAACAAAGACACATCCTTCCTCTTGAAGATACATGTGAGAAAACACTGAAGTTCTGCACTAGAGATGGGGGTAAAAAAAATCAAGTTTTTGATCGCAATCAGTTGTAAATTGAATGATCTGATATTAATAAATGCAAATAAGCCATAATTTGTTAAAGATGTGCCTTTGTCCATGGTCCAGGGCTCTAGTATGAAGGGATATTAGTGCAAAAACATCTAAAACATAGGATTTATTATGCATAATATTACAAGAATAAAGTCATGACTAAAGTTTCACTTGTATCTACATGAAAGTAGTTACAATTATAGTTACTGAATAAAATTTGATTTAATACAAACTGGAGGAGCTGGGACTTACAACTATCATAACTATTAATTAAGCCCATTTCTCATTAAAAACAAAGTTTCTTTATGGGGTAATCATGATGTTTTTGTTTTCCAATATATTAGATTGTTTTTCTCCTAACATACCATAACTTCACTCTTTTAAACTTTTTTTTTTTTTTTATCTCTTCTAACTTTAACAACCTTAATTACAACTTTATTCTCACTATATTTTTTTTTCTTATTGAAGTAACAGGACTTTATTGTAGAGATTTTTTCTTCCTGTGCGTCCCTAACACTCCATCGTACTCTTGACGTTGACCGAGGACATGGACGTTAAATAATTACACGCTCTTAGTCAAAGTCTACTGAGCCTCCATCTTGAATCTTACAGGCTTAGAACCCTGTGGTTACGTAAAGCATAACATTTAACATTATAAGTCACTTCTGAACTAGAGAGAACACTTTTTGGTAAATAAAAATGTGCATTAACTTCTTTAACTTCCTCTATTCTTTATGTAATAATAGACATTTTTAATAAAACACCAGGTTGGTGGGTTCTGTTTATAATTTTCAGCTTTACTTTGCTGGGAATATCTTTCATATTCTTTTTAGCTGTAGCCTAAATATCCTTAACTATATCAACACTGACTCAATTTTAATCAGAAATCTAATAGATACACATACTGTCATGTACTGTTAATATTGTGCCTATTCATATTTTATGTCTATTTTTTTATATATTTTTTTTTATTCTACTTCACTTTATTCTGGTCTTATTTTTGTAAACTTTATATTCTATTTGTTAATCTTATTTTTAGTTTTTGTAATTTTACAATCACTCTATTCTTGTTTTCTCAAGTATTGGTGTTTTATTAATACTGTTGCACTGACTTGAGTAGCACACAATGACAATAAAGGCTATTCTATTCTATTCTATTCTATTCTATTCTATTCTATTCTATTCTATTCTATTCTATTCTATTCTATTCTATTCTATTCTCAAATGAAGTTGGAATCATTTCAGGGAATCATCGGTGATGCCCGACCAAATCTTACAGCCGAAGAACATTAGTAAATATTTGTTTATGAGTGGAGGGGGACTTTAATGTGTAACACAAGTATGTGATATTTTCATCTAAATCTGCCCAAAAATGCTGGCTGTGGCTGAGGAGGAAGTGCGGGTCATCCACAAACCGCAGTTCGATCGGTGTCTGTTCCAGGTCACGTGTCGGCGTGTCCTTGGTCAGGACCCTGAACGCCTCGCGGAGCAGGTGAGCGCCCAGTTTTGGCGGTTGGGCCTCCATCGGCGCGTATGTGCGCGAGTGTGGAACTGTAAAGAGCTTTGCCTGGAAGGCGGAAAAGCCCGATAGATTCTAACTGCGGTCCATTTAGGAGGAGTTCTGAAGAAGACGCACCTGTAGGAGAGTGTCGAGAACAGAAAATGTAAATGTATCTTTCTGTCTCTGAGATCACCGATATCATGTAACCGGGCAGGCAGCAGCTGGGCACCCATGGGTCCAGACACCACACAAGTGTTTACGTCTGCCTGTGTGTGTGCGTGTGCGTACCTATGTGTGTTTGTGCGTCCACTGGGGAGCCGGCCAGACGTCTCAAGTCTAATATTTCCTCTCAAGAGAACAAACAATGCAGAGAGGCTTCTCCCTTTCACCGTTGGGCCTTTATTCCTGACTTTCCCTGCTTCTCTTCTGAATCACTTGAATTGCTTTCCGTTTTCTTCTCGTCCTCTCTGATCCTGCCCTCTATCCTCTCTTCTTCCCTCCCTGTTATCTCTTCTTCTTGCAACAAAGCGGCCGATAGAATCACACAAGTCAGTTTAAGTTACTGTACACACACACAAACACACACACACAGGAGCGCGTACATGTGTGCACGTGTCCTGCGGTGAAGCCGGGTCGGTATCAAGGGACGGAGCATCTCAACAGAGGCGTATCGTCCACTGTTTACAGCACAATACGTCTACTGTCGGCTCCATTCACAGGGTAAGAGCTGCACAACAGAAGAGGTTCACGCAGCAAGAACAGTTGAAGAATGGAGTCTGGGCTAATACATATAAGAGCAACACAAAGCCATTGGATCTGCTACAGAAGAGAGCTATCAGGATTATCCATAAAGCAGATGATCAGGAACACACTAATACATTATTTATTAATTCTGGATTATTGAAATGGCAGGAGCTAGTTCAGTTACAGACATTACTTGTTCTGTTCAAGGCCAAAAGTAAAGTACAACCAGCTAAATTACAACAACTGTTTATCTTCACTTCAGAGAATGAAGAGTATCGAAGGAAAGGTCATTTCAAACACCAGTGTGTACGGACGACTGTGAAGCACATGTGTGTGTCAGTGGTTGGTGTTAAACTGTGGAATTCTCTTTAAAATGAGCTGAAGGACTGAAAAAACAGATTCCAACTGAAGAAAGTGTTTAAAGAACGAACAATGAGATGATATGAACAGTTATAAGTTTTACATTTGGCTTCGTATTTGTTTTGTATTTTGTGACATATTTATTTACGTATTTTGGACCGGTAAAATGTTTTTGCATCATTTCATCAGGTTTATATTTACTTATGTTTTGTACTTTCTAGATATGTAGTTTTGCACTTGGTTTTGGATTCATTTGATACTATCTTTGGATGTATTTAGTTGGTTTGTCTGACTGTATACAGTAGGATTTTAGAGCTAGTTGTGTACGGCTAACCATTAAGGTTATTATTACACTTGTCAACAACAAATGTATTGTTTCAGTTTTTTGAGCTGATTTAGGATCATTTTGGTGCTGAATCCAAAAATCACATTCATTTTGTTCAATTAGGTCAACTTTCTGAACTATGCTACATATTGGCTTTTGAACCTTTTTGCTTACATTTATGGGCATTTTCACATCACATGATACAAAATTCTTTCATATTTCTTGCAATAAACAAGTTCTGAAGATTTGACTTTTGCCAATTTATGATTAATGCTTTTTTTAATATTACAGGTGAATGAAATGGCTTCGACTAGAAGATCTTGCAAAAATAAGCCTGATGTATTCTGCTACATCTGCGGTGAATACGCTATTGTACCTAACAGGAATCAAGTCACAAGTTTCATGAAGTGTGCTTACCAATCTTACTTTGGTATTAATGATTATATTTTGTGAGAAGATCACATTTTTCAAAATCAAATTCGCAAAAAAACCTGACCTGATTGAGAAAAACAGATGTTATTTTTGGATTTAGCGGTGCAAAATGGTCCTAATTCAGTTGAAAAAACCTAGACAACTTGCAAAAAACATTTTTTTGTAACCCAGTGTTACTTAGAAGGGGGCAGGAAATATAAGATTTTCTTCATCCTGCTCCTTTTTCAAGCATGGGTGTGTACATGTTTGTTTACTTGATGATCATTGAATGTTTACTGATGAAATGCACAACCATGAACGAAATAAATAAATAAATAAATGGAAATGGAACGGTGGCTGCAGCACTTCTACTGTTTGCAGATACTCATTTGGAATTTCCATCCTATTCACTAAAAGAAGAACTAAGAAGCCGGCAATTAACAGTACAAGGCTCCGTTCAGGCAGCAGGTCTTAATGCACAGTTCAGATTTTTTTGATAAAATCCGATTTTTTTGTGTGTGCTCGTTCATATTACACATTAAATGCAACTTCTGTCAGATTAGAGGATGAACTGAATGCGACCCTGAAGTGACCCACATGTGCAAAAGAGGTCCTGATGCACGGTGTTTATGGAAGTAAGTATGTTTTTCGCACCGCTCCTCCTCTTGGGACGCAGAAGTGTGATATTGAAGGTCGGATAAATGTGACCTGGCCGTTCAGACTGAAGTCACATTGGAAAATATCAGATAGAGATCAGATTTAGGACCGCATATGAAAGTGGCCTGGGTCAGATTGGTGCTGTTCAAAGTGTCTTTAACAGATCGGATACAGGTCACATATGGGTAAAAAAAAATCGGATTTGGGCCACATTTGCCTGCAGTCTGACATAGCCTAATTTAACCCTTTTAAGACGATTGTGTCACCGGTGACGCATTTTCACATCCGCCATCATTCAAATTACTGAAACTCTGATTGAGAAAATCCAAATGTCATCTGAAAGCTGACTGGGGTCTTTTTATTACTATATAACATATGAGGGTAGAAGCCTGAAATGGCTGAGGGGGAGGGGTGGAAGTGGGCGGAGCAGAGAGCAGCAGAGTGCAGTCGGTGAGAGAGAAATGGAACTTTTAGCAGTGTTTTAGTGAGGTTTTAGCTGTGTTTCTGAGCCGAAATCTTGGACATAATTGTATATAATAGTGATAGTGCTGGTTTGGAGTGTTCTGCTGGAGTGTTTTGCCATGTTTTTGTCAAATTTTGCTGATTTCTTTTACTGTATTTATCTGTATTTTTCCAGTTTGAATAGCTCATTGATGAGTGACTCGAAATAACTAAAAATAAGAAGCTGAATTATGGACACAGAATAGTCAGGACAAACTAAGATGTTTGAGCAGATGTAAAATAGTTGAAAGTCTATTTCTATAACCTCATACAATTTCACTGTGCACATTTACTGTTGTTTTTCATAGAAAATGATAAAAATTCAAGTCTTTTTTTGTATGAGAACACACTGTTTTAAGCATTTGTTACATATAATAATGATTACACTGGTCTACAAGGAAAATGCTTCCAGAATAAAAGTAATGAAATTTTACCACATGAAAGTCACTGATAAAGAAAAATCAAGTCAAAAATGCTGGTTGGCTGAACTTTCCAAGATACAGCCTTGGGTCAAAATGTGAAATTCAAGAATTAACAAGAGAATGGGTTTGACTCAAAAGGAAAATTTGTCTCAGAGCTACAAGATCTACTTCAAAACACTGTCTGCACATTAGAATACATTCACTTTACAGCTTCTATTTAGTGGAAGATTTATAAAACTATTATATAAATGTACATAAACCAATATATATGTGTAATAACACTTCATCATATACCTTGAAAACATCAGCAAACCGGCACTTTTGTCATTTATTTTCCAATTAGTATTATTAAAACACATAACATTTAGCACATTTAATCTCTAAAGCAAATCATTTCTAAAAAAAATTGTAGATCAGTGTATTTATTTGCCCAAATATTGAAAGTGAAGTTCTTCCCTGAAAAGAAAGTGCACAAGTATTGGCAAAAAAATGAAATAATACATAAAAAATCATGACAATTTTACTGCAAAAACTGACACAGAAATCTGAAAGTTCTGTTATAATGGTAGTGTTGAAAAGGTTTGACAAATTAAAACCTTTTTCAGTCATAAAGTTGTTTTCTGTAGATCCATGGCGAGTCATTGTTGGAAAGAAGAAGAAGCAGAAAACAGGTTAACAGAAGCAAAAGCAGCAATGTTGTGTTTAGAACAACTCCAATCTAAGAACTGTCAGGAAAGTTAACTTTAGTTGAACGGCAGTGGTTCCCAAACTCTTTTAGCTTCAGGTCGAGGAAATCTAGTTCATGTCTCCTCACAACAAAGACTTGCACGAATATGTCACTGATTAACGATGTCATTACGTTTACATTTTAATGACTCTTCCACTGCTAAAAACATGTTCATTTCAGCATTTTACAGTTTTACACTGTTAAATCTATGTCACGATCATCATTTTTGTCTCATCTTTTATGTCATTTTCATCTTGTTTCATCTTTGTACCTTGTGTCTTTTATGTTGTTTTTCACCTAGTTAAATCTTTTGTTGCTTTTTCTACAGTCGTGTTTTTCCATCTTTCAGCATGTCGCTTCTTTTACACCATAATCACCTCATGTCTTTTCATTGTTTTCTGCCTTTTTATGTCATTTCATCTAATTATATTACCTCCTTTGTGTCTCCGTGTGACATATTTAGTGGTTATTTCATCGTCTTTTAACAATCGATGCCTCCCCTCTGCATTCCACATGATGAAAACATAATTCAGTAACTTTTCTAGACACGATAAACACTTTCATTCTTCTGTTTAGAGCAGGAAAATGGACTCGCATATCATAGTATTTTTTATGCATGCAAAGCTTTGCACATTGGGGACTGTTCTAAAATCTATTATTCCTATTTTTCATACTCTCTTTCCCAGCATGTGGTAACTGTTCAAAGCAATAAATGAATAATTAAAGAAATGCATTTAAGAGATCATGGCCTTCACACAACAGTTCTTGGACCAGTGAAAATAACCATATTCTTTGTATTAAGGGACTACAGTAGGAACACTGGGTGAGCATGGCGGCTGCAGTGTTGGTGAATCAGTTACGGCTCTAATGGGAACTTTTTGTTGATCTGAAACATTTTTCATCAGGACAAATCATAGTATAAGTAAGTAAGTATCAGCTTCAAAGTTAAGTATATGTGGGTTTTTCCTGGCAGTGTCATCTGATCATATGAGCCGCCTTTTAAACTGACTTCTGACTACTTGTTTTAATAATTATATAAAAGAAAAAATGGAAATTAACACGTGAAACAGTATGATATGTGGATTTCAGCGAGAAAAAAAAGTATAATAATAATAATAATGATAAAAATAATAATAATTCTTCTTATTGTTATTATTATTATTATTATAAAAAATTGCATTTATAAAGCGCTTTTCATTCAGCAAAATCTCAGAGTGCTACAGATAATATTGCATGTTAATTGATTATTTCACTATCCTCTGTCTAGAGTTAAACAGACACTGACATTTATTAGAGCTCTTGAAGAAAAATCAATCAGTGTGGTAAACCATCTGAAACACTACAAGAAAGATTTACACCAGTAAAATAATATTTGGGGTCAAAACTACAGGAGCAGCAGTTAGAAATGACACAAATTTTTCAGCAAACAGTAAGAAATCAGACGTCATGTGCATATAAAAGGTAACTCTAGAGTTTAGAGATGACCTCCATCTGTTGAAGAAGTTTTGTTCTTTTTTTTTTCCTTTTCTCTGGACCATAGCAAGCATTAACACTTTATAGAAAAATTGTACTCAGTCGAGGTCAAAGAAAAACTTTATATACACTGCAAGAAAACAAAACTAATAAAAAATTCAAAAATATCCCAAACAAAGCATGTTAAATTAAATTAAATTAAATTAAACAAAATAAAATAGAACAAAACAAAACAAAATAAAATAAAATAAACCCTATGGTAAAACATACATTTTAACCCCCCAACTCAACTTTAAATTCACAAATTTTAACTATATTTTCAGAAAACTTATCAGCAAAGAAACATTCATTCACAATGGTTTAAATATACTTTTGATGTAGAATTTATTGTTGAGATGAATGTTTTAAAAGGTTTTGACAAAACAACAAAACAAAACAAACCAAAAAACAAAAAAACCCTCCTGAACTGAACCAAACCTCTGGCCTGGGTCATGTCATGTTGTTCGTACTTGCTCCCAGTTTGTCGAAGCCTTTGTGTAACATTAGTTTCTGTAGCTCCGTCAGTGTTTCATTGCTGTTTCTATCGAATATGTCATTTATGTTTATCTCTTGTATCAATTCTGTGAACGTTACCAAACCGTCTCCTTGTTGGTCCATACAAACAGCTGCACATACTGTTTCCAACGTTCCAATTAATCAATATTTACATTAATATTGTGGCTTTTTTTAATGTACAAAGTGAAATGTAAATAAAAACGCCTGTATGTAAATGCACTTATATCTAAAAGTATTAAGTGCAAGAGTTGCCAATGAATGACGACTAAAGACCTAAATAAAAGTCTACATCATCACCAATAAAAGCTAAATTCACTCCTCATGTATGCATCCAGACGTTTCCACACCTCTGACACGATCACACACTCCTAAATGAAAGCCAACACACATTCATTTGTCACTTCTTTTTTTTTTTTTTACAGAACGCATATACTCACGTAACCACACACAGCTGCATTTTAAAGAGTCAATTAGCCTCTGAAAACATGACGACTACTCACTTTTAGAGATGGGAAGTGTATCCTCCAGAGCTCTGACATCCACAGCATAATGCCATTTAATAAAAACATTATCAAACTTAATATAGGAAATAGACAGACTCAGCACTTTATCTGACTGTTAATTACAACATCACATCTCTTAATGAAAACCCACTGTGTGTGTGTGTGTGTGTGTTTGTCGAGCTTAATGAAAATACTGCCTATGTGTGTGAACTTAAAGACAATTTCTTTATTAAGTAAGAAATTCACACCTGTTTGGGAAAACTACCTGGAGGATAATGAATACACACACACACACACACACACACACACACACACACACACACACACACACACACACAATAAACACATTCCCAGGAACACAAAGACTGACTTCACATGCATTCTTTCACTTTTGTTCAGATGATGTCTGTTCAAATCATTACACACACAAACAACTGACTGCTCAGCTAAAATGTAGCCATTAATTAAAATAATTAGAGGGACATTCTTTTGTTTACTTCCACAGTCCCGCCCCCACCATGAACACCCCGTTCCCCAGTTCCCACCAGCAGAACAGGGATGAGCATAAATATCCGTGTCCCCATTGATCTAAGTCCCAGTGTTTCCTGTTTTATTCATATCGATCATTTAAACATGAGCTTCTTGAGGCTAAAATACTTAATACAGGTATCATATGGTGAGTTCACATTCAGATTACACCTGCAGAGCCTCACAGGAGACGTCAAAAAATAACTACTGTTGAAAGTTTGGAAACAATAGTCGTTTTTCCATTGAACGTATGCGCAAAACTTTACAGACATTTACTAAATGTCGAAGACACAGTAGTTTGCAATGTTGGTTTTTCCATTAAATCACAAATGCGATGATTTGTTTATTTATTATTGTGAGATGACATGAGAAGTCACTCCATAAACATGGCGACGAATGTAAATATCGTGTTGATTTACAGATATATTCATTATTATTATTATTATTATTATTAATAGTATTATTATTATTATATATTACCCCTCTATCCTGTACTAAATTAAAAAAATGATTCCTGGTCACACATATCACATCATGCTTATTTTAAAACTCTTCTTCGCTTGTTGTAACGTCCATCAACACCCGTTTTTGTTTTTTTAATTCTTGTGACTCTAGTTGCAGAAAAAGGTCTTTCCATTGCAATTTTGTGTCATATACTATTTGTGCTAAGTCCGAAATCCACCTCTTGCGAGCACAAACACTTTTAAGAGAAACTTTTGTCGGTTTTCCATTAGGTAAATTTTTATGTGGAAGTTATATTCTCGCAATTTGAGGGTCAATGGAAAAGCAACTAGTGTTTGATCATTTTTGCATGTTTCTATTGCTTATATAAAACTAAATGGGTTAATTTAATGCTATGATGGTGTATTTTATCCATTTCTATAACAGATCTAGGCAATGCAATCCTTTGAGCGCAGAATTCCCAAAGGTGACATAAGTGAGGATTAGCCTGCTGACTGTGGGTCTCCAGGAAACAAATATGTAAATGTACAGATTTACACAAAGTACAAAAACAGTTCAAGTCTGTTTGCATGGAAAAATCCTCCTGTAGCAGCTCTAACATTTGTACACACTCTGGATTGAACCTCTACACTGGATTTTATCTGTAGCTGACTGCACTTCCACTCAGAAGAGGAGAAGAGATGAGACTACCAAAGCCCATGATGGAGTGTGTAGTGACACCAGTCGACCTGGTGACGCTAATACAGCTGTAAGCTTATTTAAAACTGACATGAAGAAGAAGAGGAAGAAAAAAGAAAAAGATAAAGAATAAGAAGAACAAGAATAAGAAGATGGAGAGGAAGAGGAAGAAAAAGATAAAGAATAATAAGAACAAGAAGGAGAGGAAGAAGGAGAAGAAAAAGAAGAGGAAGAATAGGAAGAAGGAGAGAGAAGAGGAAGAAAAAGAAGAAAAAGATAAAGAACAAGAAGAAGAAGAAGAAGAAGAAGAAGAAGAAGAAGGAGAGGAAGAAGAAGAGAGAAGAGGAAGACAAAGGAGATAAAAAAATAAGAAGAACAAGAATAAGAAGATGGAGAGGAATAAGAAGAAGAGAGAAGGGAAGAAAAAGAAGAAGATAAAGAATAAGAAGAACAAGAAGGAGGGGAATAAGAAGAGAGAAGAGGAAGAAAAAGGAGATAAAGCATAATAAGAAGAACAAGAAGATGAAGGAGAGGTAAAAGAAGAAGAAGAGGAAGAACAATAAGAAGAAGACAAGGAAGAAGAAGAAGAGAAGAGGAAGAAAAAGGAGATAAAAAAGAAGACCAAGAAGGAGAAGGAGAGAAGAGGAAGAAAAGGAGATGATGAAGAAGAAGGAGGAGGGAAGAGGAAGAAAAAGGAGATAAAGAAGAAGAAGAAGAGGAAGAAGAAGAAGAAGAAGAGGAAGAAGAAGAAGAAGAAAAGGAAGAAGAGGAAGAAGAAAAGGAAGAGGAAGAAGAAGAAAAGGAAGAGGAAGAAGAAAAGGAAGAAGAAGAGGAAGAGGAAGAAGAAGAAAAGGGAGAAGGAGAAGAAGAAGAAGAGGAAGAGGAAGAAGAAAAGGAAGAAGAAGAAGAAAAGGAAGAAGAAGAAGAAGAACCATATTCATTGCTTCCAGATCAGTCTTGCTCTTCAAAACTCGTCAGGTTTGCGATCACATGTTCCATGTTTATTGTAGATCCTCCATGTTTTGGTTCCGTTTCTTCTCTAACGTTTCCTCCACAAACACATGAACAAACACCACATGCACATCTGTCTGTTTCAGGTTACCAGCTTCGACTCTGTTCGATGAATCTATTTGGAACAATACACTAAAACGATGTGACTGCTCATTACTGATGCTAAATAAGTTGAATTTAGCTTCATCACATCATCTTTTCTACTTTGACACCATTTTCCATATTGACAAACATTGGTTTAGCTAGCTAGTTTTGGCTGGTTTCTCAAACACTGGGCTGAAATACTTGGCCATGCCTCATCAGGGTTCGTCTGAATTCATTGTTTTGTAGCTGGTGACGTTGGTGTTGAAGTCTGGAATGACAGTCGTGTCTTATATTCGGACCTGCGTCAACACTGAACCATCAAACTATTTTTCATTGTTTTTTTTTCATGCATCAGTGCACTCAGTTATGGCCTACAGAGTATTTAACCCACATGTATATAATGAGTCAGCACGGCCTCCACAAGTGTTGTCAAGTGGAATGTGACATACATCCATGTAGGTTTGAATAAAATAGACCTTCATAGTTTGTTCCATTATAAAGTCAAGTACTAAATACTGTATTCTATCGTGGCTGAATTCAGATTTCACTTAATTGATTGAATTTAAATTAAATCATTTCAGATTGAGTCATCTGTTCGGTCATATATTCAATCTTTGTGTATGTGTGTTAGGAAATTATTTCTATGGTAAATATCAAATATTGTCTAGGTTTTTTAATGTTCATTTTTATATTCTGTTCCAGTTTATTAATTAACTCATTACTTTAATTTTGATTGATTGATAGTTGATCGGGTCAATTGTTATCCAGTTTCTAATTAAGTCTAAAATTGTTAATTTCAGGCAGAAATTAAATCGGGCAGTGCTCATCAATCAGTGATATCCACTTTTTCCTGCTCCAAACCATCATCTATTATTATATGACCCTTAAAAAAATTCACTATAGATCAACGTCTAATTTGAATGCAGTTAATAATCGCCTTAAACATGATCGTTTTACCCATTTAATTAGATTTAAAGTAATGAATGGGTAGAAATCAACATGTAGTGTGTGTATTATGCTGTATGTGAAGTCCAAAACTACAACAACACAAACAAAATAAACTTCACTGTGTATTCAGTTCAGGAAACGGATGATTACGTTTGAATTAATGTGCAGTGTCATTATCCTTTCTACGACATATTTCGTACATTTATAATAGTGAGAGGAGAAGAGTGTGCAGCATCAGATGTACAACCACCAGGTTCTGAAAAGTATTTAATTTTTTAATGCCTCTGGACATCGAATTGAAAGCTTTTTAATTCCATTTAAGGCCTTAAAATGACTTCCAATGTTTTTTAGTGACCCGCATAAACCCTGTATATATCCAGTTATTATGAGACTGTATGAACGTACGCTGTTAGAAAAGAGAAAAAGTCACAACTCCACAATAACGGACAGGATGGCAGTGGATCCTGTAAAGCCGGAGCTCCGTCTGTACTCTGTTTTACTGACAGAACAGAGCTGTGGCCATAATAAGGCGCTGTCACATCCTGGTCCGAGCGCAGCCGGGGGGGAGCTGCGTGGCACGTCAAACCGAGGCAAGAACGACAAAGAAGTGACTGCCAGCGAGGAATGGAATAATATAAATAATGAACGGCGGGTGACTTTGAAAAGTGTAAGAGAAACCTGAGAGGACAAAGGCAGAGGAAGGCCTGAGGTGCTGTCCTACCGTTGTCGCTGTCCGACTTGTTCTCGTGCTCCGTGTCCGTCAGGGTCAGCACCGAGTTGGAGCGGCTGGACAGGCAGGAGCTCCTCCCCGAGGACTTCCCCAGACCCCCGCGGCCCCACAGCCTCATGGCCCGCTCCGGGGACATCACGGCCTGGCTGTCCGGGTCCACGTCCTGGCAGGTGCCCACCGAGAAGCCGCGGTGGGGGAGGCCCATTTCAGAGCAGAACGCCAGGCCGCGACGCGCCGGCGGCTCGCAGATCCCCAGCTGACGAAGACTGAAGTGCTGACCTGGACCACAGACACACAGAATAGAATAGAATAGAATAGAACAAAATAGAATAGAATAGGCTTTATTGTCATTATAGCAGTAAAATCCATTCTACAACTTCATTTCTATATATAGTAATTATTTGTTTTAATCTGTTTATTTCTTTGTATTTTATGGATTGTTTGTTTTATCTTGTTGTACAGTGTCCTTGGGTGTCCTGAAAGGCGCTTATAAATAAAATGTATTATTATCATGATTATTATTATTATTATCATGATTATTATTATTATTATTATTATTATTATTATTATTATTATCATGATTATTATTATTATTATTATTATTATTATTATTATTATTAAAATGCAGGTGGTCTGCCAGCGATAGTGCACTTAGATCTAAATAACAACACAATAAAATACAGACATATACTAAGAAAATATAAAACATAAAATAGTGTGTAATTGAAATATGTATAAATTAAAGATGTACTGTATGAAAGAATAAATAAGTAAGTAAATAAATAAATAAATAAATAAATAAATGAAAGTAGTATAAAAATGTAAACAGACATGTGCCAGACATGAGGCACATGTTCCATTAGTGTTTAGTGCACATTACATAGACATGGCAGTGTTAATATTCTGGTTTGTTTGTTTGTTTGCTTGTTTGTTTATTTATTTATTTATTCATTGGGGGGGGGTTATTATGGTTCGTAAATTGTGTAAATTTTGTTTGTAATTCTGTAATTATTATTTGTTAAATACCTGCCTGAAAAGGCTAGACTTGGACTATTACTTTTTCTATACATACAATCATACAAATAAAAATGTATTTTATACTCACGCAAAACTAATTAATTAAGCAATTAAAACTTTAAATTACTGTTTGGTTTCATTATCCTTATTACGTCATGTTTAGTACATTGATAATAGCAGTTAAGCCAATGATAATTTTAACTGTAACATTTAGAAAAAATGGTTTAAAAAGGTGTTTTGCAGAGAAAAAAACACATAAACAAATAAAAATCAAATGTGTATGTAATGGTCTTGTGTATATACACATATAGAAATTATTATTAGACTAATTTAATATTCTATTTGTTTTTAATTAATTATTGTTCGTAAATTTTGTCTTTCAACACCAGCTGTGTTTGATTATTTATTACTTCTTATATGGACAATTAAGATTTGTTGTGATTAATCCAAACTTTATTCACTAACATTTAATGACTGTGTCTAATTTGCTGGATTTTGACTCACCTTTGCACACAAATAAAACCCTGATGGCTTCACATGAATGACCAGTGTAGACTTTTTTGTGTTTCTCTGTCTTATTTCCAAAGGTAAATCTAAATCTTAGGCCTGACAGTGTGTGAACAGTGTGAATGTGAGGATGTGAAACAGAAAACACACAATGGCAGCAGGTGCGACCTGCGCACAGGCCTGGATAGAATGTGTCCGTCAGTGAAAAAAAGAAAGAAAACCCCAGCGAACGGTGTTGTGTGGCGTTTGGAGAACAGCCGGTGGGCAGAGCAGACCAGGAAGGTGATTAGTTATTGACCAGCTTGTTGAAATCTCATTTAGTCATTACAGGACATGAGACGGATTAGCAGAGCTGTAAGATGAAGATTATTTAAACCCGTCTATGTCTTTATGAGCACGAGGGGAAACCATACCAGTGTGGACCAATGGAGCCCTTCAAATAAAATACATGAACATGTGTGTGTGGAGAGTCGACCATTTAAATAAACTATCAACTTCGATCAACAGCTGTTTTTTTTTTTTTTTTTTTTTAGGTTTAGGTTAAGTTTAGGCTCGGCAAATTGGTAATTAATTGCCATTGTGATTTTTATTTAATTTTTTTGATAAATTGCTAATTACATGTATTTTTTTTTTTTTTTGAAACACAAAACACAATTTATTTATTATTATTATTTATTTATTTTATTATTATCATTATTAGGTGTGGGTTAAGTTTAGGGTCGGCAAGCTGCTAATTATTGCAATTGTGATTTTTATTAATTTGTTTTGATAAATTGCTAATTACATTTATTCATTAATTTTTTTTTTTCAAACACTAAACACAATGTTTGACATGTGTCCTAGTAAATTATTTCTATTGCAAAAATCCAATATCGTCTAAATTTTTAGGGTCAGTTTTATATTCATTTCCAGATTTATTCATTCATTACTTTAATTTTAATGTTTAGTATTTATTCATTTGGTATAGATGCTCAGTAAAATACATGTCCAGCTTCTAATAAAGTTAATCTATATTTGTTTATTTTATTATTATCATTATTAGGTTTAGGTTAAGTTTAGGGTCGGCAAATTGGTAATTATTGCAATTGTGATTTTTTTTTTTTTTTTTTTTTTGGATAAATTACTAATTACATTTATTCATTAAATTTTTTTTTCAAACACAAAGCACAACATTTGACATGTGTCCTAGTAAATTATTTCTATTGCAAAAATCCAATATTGTCTAAATTTTTAGGGTCAGTTTTATATTCATTTCCAGATTTATTTATTCATTACTTTAATTTTAATGTTTAGTATTTATTCATTTGGAACAGATGCTCAGTAAAATACATGTCCAGCTTCTTATAAAGTTAATCTATATTTATTGATTTTATTATTATCATTATTAGGTTTAGGTTAAGTTTAGGGTCGGCAAATTGGTAATTATTGCAATTGTGATTTTTTTTTTTTTTTTATAAATTGCTAATTACATTTATTCATTAATATTTTTTTTTCAAACACAAAATACAATGTTTGACATGTGTCCTAGTAAATTATTTCTATTGCAAAAATTCAATATTGTCTAAATTTTTAGGGTCCGCTTTATATTAATTTCCAGATTTATTTATTCATTACTTTAATTTTAATGTTTAGTATTTATTCATTTGATATAGATGCTCAGTAAAATACATATCCAGCTTCTCATGAAGTTAATTTATATTTTTTTTTTTTATTATTATCATTATTAGGTTTGGGTTAAGTTTAGGGTCGGCAAATTGGAAATATTTGTAAATGTGATTTTTATTTAAATTTTTTGGGGGGGGGATAAATTGCTAATTACATTTTCACAACAGATTTTTTCCCATAAAATTCTGATTGTTTTTTTGTTTTTTTTTTTATTTTGTCCTCATTGTGTTAAAAAAAACACATCAACATTTTGTTGTTCTATAATGAATTAATTATTCCTGTTCATGTCAAATAATATTAGTTTTATACTAGTATTAGTAATAGTAATTGTAGTTTAAAATCACAAATCAATGTATTTTATGTCACCAGATCATGTTTACTTTCTTTATTTTTGATTTAATGGTGTAATTTTACACCATAAAATTTAAATTACAAAATAAAACACTAAACTGGACTAAAGGTTTGTTTTTGTCTTGACACATCTTGTTTTGTTTGTGATTATTAACCTTCACTACTTTCATTAATGACAACGATAATTGTCCTCAGGTTTATTGTGTTTATATTTTCACCTAAAAACACTTGGAAAATGTTGTTGTGTTTGTAAATTGACATTGCCTACATTTTATGTATCATATGTAGCACAAATTTAATCATCCTAATAATTTTACACGTTTTAGCTCCAGATTTCCTGAAGTGTTAATACTATTCTGAGCATAAAGACGGAATAAAAACCACACACAACTGTGCATTAACTTGTTTTTATTTTATTTATTATGTTATTTATTTTAGTTTTATTTTTTTATTTTATGTTTTATTTAATTTCAGTTCAACACTTTAAAAAAAGAAATAAATAAATAAGCACAAATCACAAAATAGATAAATCTGTTATTCTGTCTGATACATCTTTTACATATTTATGTTGTGTTTGTACTTTTATGTCTTGTATGAATATTTAAAATCTCTTTCTTCAACTTTCAACCACAAATTTGCCTTTAAATTGCAAGAAAATAATGATATTCACCATGATAATCATAAATATAGACTTCATATAAAATGTTTCATATAATTTTCCAGTAAAGTTCTGCTCGTCATAGTTCATTTATTTATTTATGTTCTCTCTGAACAGTTATTTTTAATATTCAGTTATAATAATGATAAAAATGTGGACATATTTCTTAAAGATCAAATTAAAAAAATACAGCATATGGCAATAACAGTAAGATAATAATCTATGAAACGCTTGGTATAAATTTACCTGTATTACGTTGGTTGTTATGTAATAAAATCTGCTGAATAAATGTCGTGCTTCAGGCTTTTTAAATATACATTTCATATCATGTTTTTGTTGAAATGTAGTTTCCCCAAAAAGTAAAATTAAGGCACTTAATAACAGGCATTAAAAGACCGGCTACTCTTCTTACTTTCCAAACCCAAAAAAATGAAATCGCTCTTCAATATTTAAACATATGCAAAGTGGACAAAGTATTTCAGGAGTGGATTATAGATTCCGAATAACTTTTATTCCATTAAATCTAGTCCTTCATCAACAGTAACTCTTTGAAACGTGTTACACCGTCAGGTTATTTTAACATTCTGTAAAATATAAATGAAAAGGAGGCAAACAAATCATCTGTAAAATCTCAGACTGCGCTTCTTCATCTTTAATCAGCAAATGAAAAGGAAAATTATAAAAGCTTTTTCTTAATTAATGGCACAACAAGAGATAACGAGAGCTGCCGTTCAATTAAAAGTTGTATTAATTTTAAATGAGCTCCAATTAGGGCAGCAGTGAAAACCCAGGCGAAAAGATGATTGAGTAATTATGATTTTGTCATTTTTCAAATATTGACGCTGTGTTAATTGGCTGAAGAACAATGGATGCATTCAGCGCTTGAGCACTTCCCCTTTTAATATGCTGGGTTTTTTTTTTTTTTTTTTTCCCACCAAGACTAAGATTTTGCACTTTTAATGAAGCATTTTTGCATTTTTTCATCGGTAAAATGTTCGCCTCTCGTACCTCAATATGTTAACAAGGGTGGTATGTTTCAGCTCAATCTAAAAAAATAAAAATAAAAAAATAATAATAATAAAAATTAATGGATAAAATTTGCAAATAGGTGAGGGGGAAGCAGACAAAAACAGCTAAATCACAAAAGAAACATGGCAATTATCTGTGAAATATTTCCAAGGTGTTCAGGAAACCTTTGTGCACAAAAGAAAATCCTAATAATAAGAAGCAACAAGGTCAGAGGATTTGTGTGTCTCACCTTGTCTGTTATAATCATCCTGTTCACGGTGCACCATGTCCTTGTGTCCCTTGGTCGTCCCATACAGTAACCTGTCAACAGTGACCAAGGACAACACACATCAGTTTTCACCAGTACAATGAGCCGTGGTCCTGCGAAGCAAAAACTACAAAAAAAAACAAAAAATCCTGACCCTTTGTTTTAACCTGTTACACAGTTTAACCCTTAAAAACCCAAACATCCACCACCTTTAACCAAAACCACCTACTGATCTAAACTGTTTAATACCTGTTGATCCACTAATCCTATCAATACATGTAAAATAAATGGTGTAAAATGCACTTTGTCGTCTTTTCACGGTCATCAGATATGACACATTTGGACGTTCAGAGGCTCTGTAGTTACCGTGGAAACACCGTCATCTTCTACAACATTGATTCTCCAGTAAAACAACAACAAACTGGTCCAGGCAGACGTCCATCCTCCAGGAGTCTGGGTCTGCTCCAGGTTTCTGCTGCTAAAGGGAAGTTTTTCCTTCCACCGTCACCGGTCACTAGTGTTTGCTCCTGGAGGATTCTGTTGGGTTTCTGTAAAGTGTCTTAGAGTCTGGTTTTGACCAACTCTATATGGAAAGCAGGGGTGTCAAACATGCGGCCCGGGGGCCAAATGCAGCCCGTCAAAGGGTCCAGTTTGGCCCCTGGGATGTTTTTGCCAAGTGCAAAAATTCCACAGTCTTGAATTGAATTAAGCAAAAAAATGTAGCTTGAATTAAGGAAAAAATATTGAATTAAGCAAAAAAAACAAAACCAAACCCCCCCCCCCCAAAAAAACCCCAAAAAATTAAATTAAGTTAAAAAAAATCTTAAATTAAGCCAAAAAAAAAAAACAAAAAAAACCCCTCAAATTTAGCAAAAAATCTTGAATTAAGCCAAAAAAAAAAATCTTTAAGTAAAAAAAAAATCTTGAATTAAGCCAAAAAAATATCTTCAATTAAGTAAAAAAAAAATCTTCAATTAAGCAAAATAAATAAATAAATACATTTTTAATTAAGAAAAAAAAATCTTGAATTAAGCCAAAAAAATCTAGAATAAACTTTTTTTTCCCCTTTGTTTTGGTGCAAAAAAAAACATTCAATCATGAAAATTTTTACATTTCCACACTATCCTGTAACACTAAAATAAGAATAATCTGAACAAATATGAACAACCTGAAATGTCTAAAGAAAATTAAGCACAATTTTAACACTTTTTCTGCCTGTTCCTCAGTGTTTAGTGTCTTTGTAGATCTGATCCATAATGCACATGTAGAAATGATAAGTTGAGGAATAATTGTCAAAATTGCACTAAATTTTCTTACGTTTTTTATTTAAATTTCAGTTTTTTCAGGGTTTTTTTTTTTTTTTTTTTGATAGTTCATAAAAGTAAGTATTTTCATAATTTAATGGGTTTTTTTACACTAAAACAAAGACAGAAATTTGAAGTTGTCATTATTTATGTTATTATGTTTTTATTTTTCTGGTCCGGCCCACTGCAGATCATATTTAGCTGAATATGGAACTGAACTCAAATGAGTTTGACAACCCTGATGTAAAGTGTCATGAGATGACTTTTGTTATGATTTAGAGCTATATAAATAAAATTTGATTTGATTTGAAAACCCATGGAGTTGGATCAGTGACAGTGGATGGACACACTGGGTTTATGTTCAGTTAATTATATTTTTGCTGAAAAAGACACTTTTTCTTCATTTTTCTCTGTTTCTATTTAATAACCCTTAACTTTAATCTGAGCCTTTATGAAAATCGTCTTTTCACGGTTATCAGATATGACCCATTTGGAATTTCAGAGGCTCTGTAGTTACCGTGGAAACACCGTCATCCTCTACAACAGGGGTGTCAAACTCATTTCTTCCAGGGGTCGCATTCAGCCCAACTGGATCTCAAGTGGACCGGCCCAGTAAAGTAATAGCATCATATCCTATAAATAATGACAACTTTTTCTCTGTTTTAGTGCAATAAAAAACATTAAATTATGAAAATGTTTACATTTACAAACTATCCTTTCACAAAAAAACCTGAATAACCTGAAAAAAACTGAAAATTGTCAGAAAATAAGTGCAGTTTTAACAAAATTATACCTCAACTTATCATTTATACATGTGCATTACACACAATGTTACACAAACAAGAATAATATTGTTAAAATTTGGAGTTTGGAATTGAAATACTTCTCATTTGCTCAGCTCATTGTTCTTCTTAGTAGTTCTTTGAGGTTCAACTGGACTAGTTTTGCTTCAAAAGAGCAAAACTAGTCCAGTTGAACCTAGAAAAATGGAGTTGTCAGTATTTATAGGTTATTATGCTGTTATTGTACTTTAGATCATACTGGTCTGTATGTGGAACCTGAACTAAAATGAGTTTGACACCCTTGCTTGTTAATATCTTTATTGTAATTTTTGCATTTTGCAAATTCACCCTTTGGCCCCCGGGCCACATGTTTGAGACAACATTAATTCACTGGTAAAACCCATGGAGTTTGATAAATGACAGTGGATGGACACACTGGGTTTATGTTCAATTTATGATAGATTTTACTGTCAGTCACTTTTTCTTCAGTTTTCTGATGTTATAATCTTTGACTTTACTCTGAGCTTTAATAAATGTCTACATGATCAATTAATTAAATATTGGGAAAATACATGATTTACACTAAAAAATGCACGTTACGGAGGATAATATAATAATAAATCGTAATATATCACTTAAGAAAGTATAAATAGAGAAAAAAAAATTTGGGAACTGGCACCAAAGTAGCGCTGGGTCTTTATGGGTTAAAGTACATCCTGGGATCAGATAGAGGAAGTATATAAAGGATGAACAAATAAATGAAGGTAATAATAGTGTCTGAATGTGCTGTGCATGGAGAATACAGTGAGTATAGAATTACAGTTCTTTAAAAAGACTGTAGCGTTACCTCTTTTCATATTTACACACACATTTCCAAATCTGAGCTGCATCCGAAAGAATAACCACACCACAAAAAGGGCTTTTATGAATCTGTTTGGAACTATTTGCATTTTTAGTTCAAAAATATCTGAAAACTGGCAGAAATGACTCCAATGCATTCAGTTAAGCATATTTCCCAAACTCTTTTCTCATTCCAACTGCGAAACACTGCATTTACAACACGTTTTTCAATCGTTAACACACCGTTTTCAAGGTACTTTCAGAACAAAACGATGCGTCGGTCATTTATGCACAAACTCCAGCGAAATATGTAGAAAACTTCTGCACAGTGTGCATTTAAACCGTCTGTCCGCATAGTTTAGAAGAACAAACTTACTGACATTAAAAGACATTTTTATACTTCTACAAGGAGAGAGAATACAATCAGTACACTGAGAAAAAGTCAAAGTACAGGGAGCATTTACTGAAGGATGATCAATTTTTTTAAAACACGCACACACAAAAAAAAAAAAAACAGATCAGTGCAGAACATTTGAATTTATTGAAGATTATAATGTCAAATGTGTCTCTTATCACATGTTTAAGGGCCCCCATTTATAAGATGAGGACTACATCTGGGGTATCCTATTTGACAAAATGTATCTTGTAAATGAATAGTTGATTTTAACTGTTTGTAATAATTTTGATTATGTTTTGAATTTTGATAATTGATTGATTGATTGAGTGATTGATCAGTCAGACTTACTTTTACTGACAAATCATTAGTCTCACAGCATTCACTATATGGACAAAAGTATGTGAATACGTTGAATTCAGGTGTTTCTTTTCGAACAGGACAAATGTCATAATATAGTTTTATCATTTTACACATGTATATTACAACTTACAGATCAGAGCGGATCTGCAAATATACAAAACATTTAGTAAAAGGCAGAATATTGTTAACATGTACTTTTCTCAAGAATTTTCAGGTTCATATTTGTTGAAGTTATTTGTATTTTTTGTAAAAGGATAGTTTATAAATCCAAACATTTTCATGCAATTTTAATCTTTTACACTAAATCAAAGAGAAAAATGTGGACTTGTCATAATTTTTAGTTTATTATGATATTATTTTAGTGTTCCGACTGACTTGAGGTTAAATTGTTCTGTATGTGGAACCTGACCTAAAATGATTTTAACATCAATTTTTGCATTTCAGAAATTCATTCCATGGGCCGAATTGGACCCCTTGGTGGGCCGGTTTTAGCCCGCGGGCCGTATGTTCGCCTCCCCTGCACTAAACTGTTCAAGATGTTTGAGCCTCTGCCTGTTGTTCTTGTGGTTGTGACAGTTTCCTGCTGCAGAACCAACATTAATCACCGTCATGTTTGAGCTGAAGCCCCTCGGTACCTGGTTTCCATTTCAGAGCTTACATCACACAAACTGGGCCGGAAAAAAAATCAGGAGGAAACGAATTCGGAAATATGTCCTGCCTTTATCATGTCCTCAACTAGTTGACCAGAAAATGTTGTAAAATGTACCCAAATGAACTCCCGTCTGTTCATTCTAGAACTGGACTTATTTGGGGGAATGCAGGGTCACTGATGAATCCTCCAGCTTGGGATGATGTGAAAATTAATGTTCCTTTAACCCTCTACTGCACACATTTTGATAGTGCATGTAGAAAATTATTCAGCATCATTTACTCATTCACTTTGGATCATTTTCAAAACAACTTTTTTTTTTTTTTTTTTTATGCTTCAGATCCCCACACCCACTCACTACACATACACATTGTTGCCTTGAGGAAAGTTTGTGCAAAAATGGTAAAAAAAAAAAAAAAAAAAGACAATGATAAATTCACCATAAGATAACTGTTATAGAGCATCAAAAGCATTAGAAACTCTTCTAAAAATGTCAACAAATTATGAAACATGTTGAAAAACTCTCAATACATATTTACATGTAGGATTTGATACAGGTTTAGGCTCGTATTATTCATTGTCATGTCATATTGATTCTCATGTGGAAGAATAAGTGATTGAGGTCAAATCAGGAACTCTGGAATCAGAGTTTATCCAACACGCCTTAAATCAGGGCTGTCAAACTCATTTTAGTTCAGTTCCACATTCAGTTAAATTTGATCTGAAGTGGGCCGAACTGGTAAAATAACATAATAATATAGAAATAGTGTCAACTCCAAACTTTTCTCTATGTTTTAGAGCGAAAGAAGTAAATTAAAAGGTTTACATCTACAAACTACCCTTTCAAAAGATGTGAATAACATGAACTGAAAAAAATAAGTGTAATTTTAACACTATTCTGCCTCAGTTTATCATTTACACATGTACATTAGAACTTACAAATACATAAAACATTTAACAGGCAGAATATTGTTAAAATTACACTTATTTCTCCTTAAAAATTTCAGGTTGTTCATATTTGTTTCACTTTTTTGTGAAATTATATTTTGTTTTAGAGTAAATAGATGAAAATATTTACATTTACAAAGACAAAAAACTGGAGTTGTCATTATTTATATGCTATTATGATAGTATTTGACTGGTCCTGCCCACTGGAGATTGAATTGCTCTGAATGTGGAACCTGAACAAAAGGACTGTTAACATTTTAGTGTAATTTTTGCATTTCACAAATTCATCCCAAGGACCGGACTGGAGCCTTTGGAGAGCCGGATTCGGCCCCCGGGACCCATGTTTGACACCTGTGCCTTAAATTTCCAGATTCCTTATCCAGTTCTGTTTGTACTTATTTAGAATTTATTATGTATACTGTGTTTGCTCTTGTGTTCTTTTTTATCACTCCATCTCTCTCTCTCTCTCTCTCTCTCTCTCTCTCTCTGTCTGTCTATCTCTCTATCTATCGTCTATCTGTAAGTAAATAATATTTAATTGTAATTCTGTATTTTTATAAATATTAATATAAATACCACATTTCTTATTTTTCTCTTTATATGTAATTTTGCACTCATTTGTGATCTTATATCTTACTAATGTATAATCATACAATAACAACAACTTAAATCTGGTACTCAACTGTAAAACACCAGTGTCAAAAATGAGTCCGTTTTGTTGCAGTTCTTCTCGTAGTAACATCAGTTCACAGATTTTTTTTTTTTTTCTTCTATTCCATTGACTGCTTTACCCTGATCCCATCCCTGATACAGATTTGGTGTTCCATACTCAGGTAAACCTCTTTCTAACCTGGTCTGGTCTTGGTGCTGGTCGAAGGCCTTCAGCGTCTCACTGGAGGAGTAGGACTTCTGGGTGGGAACCCGGAGCCCCTGGGCACTGATAGCACAGTCTTCACTGTCACCGGATGAACCTGACAAAGACCACAAGAACACACACACAGAATAATGAAGGCCACGTTAAACACTGGAGAACAAACATGTGGCCTGCAGACCAAAACCAAAGGCAAGAGGTTCCAACCCAGCCCACAGGAGGAATTTGGGAAGTCTGGAAATTACACTGAAGATATAAATGAATATTAACTGTGTGCATATTATAATATTACATAATAGGCGTTTATTATTATTATTATTATTATTGTCGTTGTTATTTATTTGTACTTTCCAATGTGTAATTGCCTGTTTTGTCACTACTGTTTTTAAATATTTCTTGTGTTCCAATTTTCTTATAATATCTCTTATACTGTAGATTCAGTGTTGTGCTCCGCCCAAAGGATCAATAAAGTTTTATCTAATTAAATCCAACAGTCAAGGGTGTCAAACTGGTTTTTGTACAGATACATACAGACCAGTGTGATCTCAAGTAAAATAATAGAATAATAACTTATAACTACTGCCAACTACTATGAAAATATTTACATGTATAAACATCAGCTATCCCAATAAAATGTGAATAACCTGCACAAATATGAACCTGAAATGTCTTCAAAAAATCAAGTGCAATTTTAACAATACTCTGCCTCTGACTGAATGTTTTGTCAATTTGTAGATCCACCGTGATCTGTAAGTTGCATTATTATAATGAGTTGAGATGTAATACTGTTAAAATTGCACTTAATTTTCTTATGAAATTTCAGTTTTTTTTCAGGTTATTCTTTTTTTTTTTGAAAGGATAGTTTGTAAATGGAAATATTTTCATATTTTAATGTTTTTATTGTATTAAATCAAAGAGAAAAACTTGATGTTGTCATTATTTCTAGGTTATTTTATTATTTTACTGGTCTGGTCCACTTGAAATCAAATTGGTCCCTTAATTGAAATGAGTTTGACAAATTTGCTGTAGAGTCACTGCATCTGCTTGGTCTTTGTTGTTTATACTCATCACATGCATTACATTTATGGACTTCAACATCCATCAGAGGCAAAGGCCTTTCATTTCCAGAGGCAGACTCCCTGTGGACTGAGCAGGCATATCAAAGGGGACAGATCCACAAAATCTTTTAACGCTTCCACAGATATAAGGTCAGTGATCCTCATCAAACCACCGTGTGCACACAGAGCACGGCGCTCAGCCTTGTGTTCCAGCCCGTTTTACGTCAGTCACTAGAGATGAACTCCGCTCCCACGGCACAGAAAGCATCCATCCAAAAAATCAACATGCCCCAAAGCGGGCAGCGACTTTCGACCTGTGGCCCTGGGTTCTGTAATAATGGAGTCTTTAAAAAGAATTATCTGTGAGTGAGCAGGAAAGGCTGGAGCCCCTGATCACCACCAGATGTGAAGCCCTGCAGGAACGCACTCCGTGGATGGATTCTCAGAATATAGTGGACAGTAGCAGTGAAAATAAAACCATTTCATGCCATTAAATCAGTGGAAAGAGTTCATATTAACGCTGACATGGAGTTCTGATGTGGAGAGCGGCAACAGATGGAGGATTCTCACTGTTTTACTCAGGGTTTACACACAGAGCTGTCAGTGCATGAAGTAATTTAAGCCACAGGTCCAAAGTTGTGTGGTGCTTTATCAGCAGTTGGACAAAGTACACCCCGAGGCTGGCTGAAAAACTGACCCCAGAGCCTCCCTATATATGACATAAGGAATATGAACTGCCATTTGGGAAAGGGGCCAACATATAGGGATGGTTTTCAGGGGCTTTATAACTTTGCTAGCCTTGCACTGTGCTTTGTACTTCTGTGTTTATCCTCCTGACACAGTGTAAAACCAATATATAAACTGTCTGCTGGACTAAAACCTGAAATGGAATACGTCTGTGTGGTTCTTTGAGGAGAACACGGGTTATTACAACTAAGGCAGTGTATGAAATTACATGCTAAGATGCTAATTAATGAGCCAAAACGGTGAGATTTTGTGACAATCAGCGAGTGATTCTGGGTAAATATTACATGATGCAAACACCTGATACTTCACTAACATAAATATCCCATAGTGCATTGCAGTTTTGATAACAACAGATGGGCAAAGTTATAGCAGGGTTCCTACAGGTTTCTACAAGTTCAATTTAAGACTTTTTCAGACGACTTAGAAAATAATTTAACGCCCATTTCACAGCCCTACTGGCAAAAATTATTTTGCCAGTGACTCCTAAACTTTAGGAAAATGTATTTATTTACCCCAGCACTTTGATTCCCATCGTTCCGTGTCATTTCCTAATTTCAAAATAAATTGTTGGAATGGAACTTGGACATTTCCCCAAACACATTTATTTATTTATTTATTTACTTACTACCATATTTACGTATTTATGTATTTATTCAACTTTTATTTAACCAGGCAAGTTAGTTGAGAACTGATTCTCATTTCCAGGAACGACACGAAAGAGCCAACAACTTTACGACAACATAACTTAAGACCTACCATATTAAATTTAATACATTTTAAATACTTTTTTTAAGGTATTAAATGCAGATTTGTAAATTCAACACTTTTTAAAACATTTTACGACCCCGCGGGAACCCTGTAGACAGTCAACTAAAATAAAATTAACTCTTTCGGTGCCAGACAGTTAAGGGGCTAATAAGCCTTAAAAGTGCCACAGAATTTGGCCGTTTTTCAGTATTTCGCGTCGTTTTTATAATCGAAGTCTGAATCGTCATCAGAACTCATTTTCTAGCAGATGGGACTGTTTTGACAGATCGCTGTGTTTACAATATTACTACAAAATGGCCATCTAATTTGCATATGATTTCATTCATAAATTCATTCATAAAATTTCCCAAGCAGAAAACGAAACACGAGCTCTTCCTTGGTCAAAAACCGCTCTGTAACATCCGACCGATTGCTACTTAGATTCAAAACGCACCGGACGCAGCCGATTCATTATTGATCGTAATTTGCAAGAAGATTTGAAAGAACGTCATCGAAATGTGAGAAACAAATGGGGGTGGATGGTTTGTTTGTACACAAATATGGCGTGTTCTCCAAAGCCGATCTGATCGGCCCGTGGCACTTTAAAGGTTGTATTCGTAAAGCCGATTTAATCGGCCCATGGCATTGAAAGAGTTAAATAAATATAAAACCCTGAGCGATGGTCAGTCGTACCACACTAATGCTGGCCAAGTACGGTTACCATGGTTACGTGCCTCCAGCTAGGAACCGCGCTTCGAGGAAGTGACATCAGAGGTCAAAGGTGCATCCTGATAGACTCAGACTGAGAGTTGCTTGTTTAACCCTGAAAGACCTAAATACCCACCAGTGACCTAAACCATCCACTGATCTGCAACGTTAACCCTCTAAAGCTCTGATCCTATCAATACATAAAAATAATTCTGGTAAAATGCAATGTGTCATCTTTTCATGGTCATCAGATATGACCCATTTGGATGAAAAAGTTTTGCTGAAAAAGTCAGCCTTTCGTCAGTTCCTCTATTTCTCTCTGTTTCTGATATAATAACCCTCATTTTTAATCTGAGCTTTAATGAACATCTATATGGCCAAAAAACAAAACCTCCTATTTGCAGAATTTTAGATTTGGAGTTTTCACATTAAATGGTGAAAACAAGGATGACTCCACATTTTCAGTCTATCTGCAAGACAATCCCACCCTTTCATATGACATAAAGGTCACCTGACAACAACAACAAAGACCATACTATAATAAAACTAAACCATCAATCAAATTTTATTTCTATAGCGCCAAATCATAAAAGTTATCTCATGACACTTTACATATAGAGTTGGTCAAAACCAGACTCGAAGCCAATTTACAGAAACCCAACAGAATCCTCCAGGATCCACTTTTTTTTTTTTGTTTGTTTCCTGAAAAAAGTGATTTTTTTCAGAAAGGAGGTTTTGTATTTTGGCCATCAGTGAATTCAATACAGAAAAATACCTGATTTTTGCTGAAATAATGCAAAATGCAGAGAATGCTACCAGAGCCCGACCGATATGGGATTTTTGGGGCCGATGCCGATACTGAGGGCTAAAAAAAGCCGATATCTGATATTGGCCGATAACCGAAATATTGGCCGATATATGAAATAAGAACACTGATCTACACAGGATATAATAATCTTTTATCAGATCATTGTGGACAGGTGGATAAACAGTTGCATAAATCTTTGTTTATCTGACAAAGATAATTTACACAACTTTCAAATGCTAACTATGGAATGACAAAAATAATTACAGCAAAAAATATGACTGAGCACAAAATTATGTTTCACTCACAAATTTGGATGTGTCTGCCTCATGGCACTACAACTTCCCATGTGGACTAAGAACTAAACTGAGCATGTGCAGAGTGAATTAAGTGAGTCCTAAGTTGTTCCTGATTGGAGGAACTGCAAGAGTTACAACTGACCCGTGTTACAACTGTCCCCAGTCTCCCCTACACTATTAACACCCAGGCCTGTCTGCAGAATGAAACTGTGAGGGAGACAGGAAGTGCACGGACATGGGTGTGTGTGGGGGGGTGAAAACTTCATAAGACTGGGGGTCCGTGATTTTCGGGGGGGGGGGGGGTTAGCGGTCCGTGATTTTCGCCAGTGGTGGTGGGGGAGTCTGAGTCAGAGCGGGGGGATTAGCAGTAGCTCCATGATAATGTGATTGTGTGTGGGGGGGTGATAGCGTCATTGTCCGAGCAGGAGTGAAAGTGAAACTAACTCTTTTTACTGTCCGTCTGACTCTCCGTGTTGCACACACACACACACACAGGAGCAGCGAGCAACAGAATCTCCGTGCAGCAAAAAAGTTAATATATCGGCCACATCGGCTACATATTGGCCGATGTTGATTAACTGGTGAAACGCTATAATCAGCACAATTAATTGGTCAGGCTCTAAATGCTACTATAATAAATGGTGATAAATCCCTTAAGAAATGTTAAATAAAGAGAAAATTTCATTTGGTAACTTCCACAAAAGTAGTGCACTGAAGTATCTTATTTGCAAATTATGATCATGATTCCATAAATAAAAGCGATGAAACAGGTGAACTTCCAAGCAGGTGAGTGCTCCTCATTGGAAATAAAGATGGATTTTGGTATTGATTTGGCCAAGACTGACTGGATGACAAATCCACCAGGAGTGTTTGGATAAAGGACTGAACTGTTCCATGACCATGAGTGTGCGGTTCTTCTCACCAGTGTAAGGGCCGTCCTTGTCCTTGCGGCTCTTGGTGAGTGAGCAGTACGGACGTCGCTCTTTCACTTCCATAATGCTTCTGCTGGTGCTGCGAGCAAACATAAAGGCATGCTGCATAGACAGACAAAAAGAGGGACAGAGGGACGACAGAGAAAGAAAGACAGATGCCAAGACAGAGAGAGAGAGAGAGAGAGAGAGAGAGAGAGAGAGAGGGGCGGAGTCAGGAAGAGAGAGTCTGGGAAAAAGGGCCGTAGAGCCGGGTCGTCAGAGTCCACCTGTGGAGACACAAAGACAAAGGACGGGTCAGTAAAGACGACGGAGGACGAGAGAAGAGCTGAGTTTAAAACTTCAACATTTGCTTTTTTTTGGTTTGTTTTTTTTTAAGTGTTATTAATCACTTGGGAATCACTTAAGAAATGTTAAATGAAGAGGAACAAAAAATAATTTGATAAGATATGCCCTTATTAGTCCCAAAATTCCAGATTTATAGCAGCAAAGCACAAAAGAACACAAAAGCAAAAGAAGGCGCAAAATCAAAATAAAAACATAGAAAAATAGAACGGATTTATTACATTTCAGTTCATTTCCATGGAAAATTGATTTGTAAATCAAGTAAATCACAAAATGAGCTCAGTCATGTGAGGTTCCACTGAATTTATTCAATCAAAAAACCTGTCGATCTCTTGTGTCATGACATGTAACAGTATGTGTGTGCTGCATTCTCAGAAATGTGGACTTTTCTCTAAAAGAAAGGATGTTTGTATTTATACCAGCGGATCATAAACAGGGGCCATGTGTCGTAACCTCCAATAAAAACAGCAAATCAGAAGAGAAAAAAAAAAGAAAAAGGAGAAAAAGAAAAAAGAGAGAAGAAAATTTTAAAAAGAGAGAAAAAAAAGAAGGAACAAAAAAAAAAACAAAAAACAGCAAATCAGATTAAACTGAATCTGCTGTAAACATGTCCAAAGAAGGGGGGGTTTACAAATTATTAATATTAACCCATAAAGACCCGGTACTACTTTAATTTTCTCTATATCTAACATTTCTTGAGAGATTGATCACCATCTATTGTAATATTATCCTCTGTATTTTGCATTTTATTAGTATATATCAGGAATTTTCCTGTATTTCATTTACTGATCATGAAGATGTTCATAAAAACTCGGATTAAAGTTGAGGATTATTGCAGAAAAAGGGACTTTTAGTAAAATATAGAATTAACTGAACATAAAACAAGTGTCTCCATCCACTGTCATTATTATTGTCATTATTAATACTTTTTTGCATTTCACAAATTCATTCCACGAACCGGATTGGATCCTTTCTATATTTTTTCAATTTAACACCATTTTTTAAAAACATTATTATCCTCCGTATTTTGCATTTTTCAGTATAAATCAGGTATTTTCGTTTATTTGTTTCACTGATAGTGTAGATTTTCATAAAGGCTCAGATTAACGTTGAGGGTTATTAAATACAAACAGAGAAAAATTAAGAAAAAGTGGCTTTATCAGCAAAAATGTAATTAACTGAACATGAACCCAATGTGTCCATCCGCTGTCATCGATCCAACTCCATGGGTTTTACTGGTGAATCAATGTTGTAGAAGATGACGGTGTTTCCATGGTAACTACACAGCCTCTGAACGTCCAAATGGGTCATATCTGATGACCGTGAAAAGATGAAGAACTGTATTTTACACCAATTATTTACATGGATTGATAGGATTAGTGGATCAACAGGTATTAAACAGTTTATATCAGTAGAAGGTTTTGGTCGCCGGTGGATGTTTGGGTGTTTATGGGTTAATGTTCACTCAACATATGTGACTGTCCAGACTGTTTATGAGTAAAACGTGTGCTTCATCCGCCTGGTTTGTCATCACATCACAGCTCATGTAATAAACACATGTTCTCTGATCTAAACGATGTGTTTCATGGGCGACAAACACGTTGACCTGACACGTTTATGTGACTGAGTGGATCAACAGGTATTCAACCGTTTATATCAGTCAATGCTTTTGGTCGGTGACAGATGTTTGGGTCTTTATGGGTTAACGCATTTATGTCATTAGAGACCTCACCCTGGCTCGAAGCTGTAAACAATCAACTGTCGACAGCTGTGAACCTTAGAACTAAAAACACCATTTGGTTTAGAATGAAACAACCACAATGAAAGATTTTCCATTTCTGAGAGTATGACTAAAACTGTCTTCTACAGTCCACTCCTCTATTTAACAGCAGCATTTGTAGATCAGTATGACAGTTCAACACAAGGTTAAGAGAAAATGAAAAAAAAAAAAAAAAAGAAAAACGATCCGTCCTTCCACTGAGTTAGATGGAATTAAATTGTCTAAGGCCACGTTCAGACAGCAGGTCTTACTGCACAATTAGGATCTTTTTTTGGTGAAATCTGATTTTTTTGGTGTGTGCTCGTTCATAATTCAAAATAAATGCGACTTCTATCAGTTTTGAGTATGAAGTGAATGTGACCCTGAAGTGACCCGCATGCACAAAAGAGGTCCTGATGGAATACAGCTGTGGCCAGAAGTTTTAAGAATGCACAAGTTTACTTCTCATAAAATTTGCTGCCTTTTTTTTTTTTTTTTAATTCCCATACACTTCTAAGGTACAAGAACAATAATTAAAATAATTAAAAAGGTTTCAATGACTTTTATTGGAAAATAAATCACCATGACTGTACATGACCACGCAGGCATGCACTATGTTTGCAGAAGTAAATATGTTTTTCCCGCCGCTCCTCCTCCTGGAAAACAGAATTGTGACGTTTGTCGCATTTCAATGATGTAAAGGTCGGATAAATGCGACCTGGCTGTTCAAACTAAAGTCGCATTGCAAAATATCAGATACGTATCTGATTTAGGACCACAAGCTAGAGTTGCACAATATATCGTTTGAGCGTCGTCATCACAATGTACAAGTGCACAAAAGTCACATTGTAGGTCCTGCAATGTAGGAGGCAAATGACCTCAACGTGTTCTCAACTCATTTCAGCGGTACCTGACACACACTGCACACAGCAAGTCGCAACTGTTCTTATTCAGTTTGCCAAAGCAGACCACGCCCCTGCACATGGAGTGAGTCTCTGGTAACAACATTAAAAAATGAACAAACGAACACGAGAAAATCACCGAAAACAAAGACTTGGTGCAAAAAAGAAAAGCAACGTCAAGTTATCTGGAATTATTTCAGCTACAAGAAGGATGACACTGAAACGTGTTCTGTGTCAACAGTGACTTGCACATGTTGCCACAACAAGAGGTAACAACTAATTTGTTTGACCATTTACGCCGGCACCACACAGCTATTATGTCCTCCTGAGTATTTTTTTACATCGCAATATATAACACTGGGTTACAAAAAAATGTTTTTTGCAACTTGTCTAGGTTTTTTCAACTGAATTCGGACCATTTTGCACCGCTAAATCCAAAAATGACATCTGTTTTTCTCAATCAGGTCAGGTTTTTTTTGCTAATTTGATTTTGAAAAATTTGATCTTCTCACAAAATTGATTACATTTTCGTGACTTTATCAGTTGATTTTTTATATAGTTCTCACCCAAAATAGGTTTTAAGAGAAAAAAAATCATTTTCACATGCACACTTTATGAAACTTGTGACTTGATTCCTGTTAGGTACAATGGTGTATTCACCGCAGATGCAGCAGAATACGTCAGGCTTATTTTTGCAAGATCTTCTAGTCAAAGCCATTTCATTCACCTGTAATATTGAAAAAAACATTAATCATAAATTGGCAAAAGTAAAATCTTCACAACTCGTTTGTTGCAAGAAATATGAAAGAATTTTGTATCATATGATGTGAAAATGCCCATAAATGTAAGCAAAAATGTTCAAAAGCCAATATGTAGCATAGTTCAGAAAGTTGACCTGATTGAGCAAAATTAATGTGATTTTTGGATTCAGCACCAAAATTATCCTAAATCAGCTCAAAAAACTTCAGCAATAAATTTGTTGTTGACCAGTGTAATCACATGGTTAAAAAAAATTTGAAGTTTCATTTTTTTCCAGTATTGCGCAGCCCTAGTTCAAAGTGTCTTTAACAGATCAAATACAGGTCATATATGGGCAAAAAAAATTGGATTTAGGCCACATTTACCTGCAGTGTGAACGTAGCCTAAGCCTCATTGACTGTTCATTATCTGTGTTCTGTAAATAGAGGTTTCCTTCACAGAGTCAGTGTTCCACTCTCCTTCTACCTCAGTGATTTCCATTAGTATGGCGGTCACAGAGCCACCTTGTGCCCCGTAGTGTAAACCACATGTACCTGCATGCATAACCACGCTGACATCTGCTACTATTCATTAAGACACGCCTGTTAACTGCTTACTGTGTTCCACTAGAAAAACTTTCTTGTGAATGCCACCTTGCTGCCGCTGCTGACAATGACCTGTTTTATCCCTCATTTAAACTTGCCCACAGGATGTTAACTTGTCACTGACACTCCCCTCGGGGGAATCTCCTCTGCACCGCACTTCCACAACCCAAATCCGGTTTCTGAAATCGAGCCTCCGGAGACTGAGGGAAGCTTCATCAGCTTGCAGACAGCATTCCTCAGGAGTTTATCTACCCGGGACTGCACTGGGATTATTCATTTATTTTTGCACAAACCAACACGGTGAAGCAGGTGACAGACTTTGGATTCACTGTTGAGTACAACATATAAACAAGTCTGAAAGTAAAGAGGAAAGTAATGTGGGAAACCTTGGGTAAACCAGTGTCGGTCTCTCACTAGAGTTCAGCCACAAAATGATGACATTTATTGTGATGTCATTTTGAAATATCTTCTTAGCTTAATGAGCTATTGTGAAGGTGCATCATCTTCCCGAACAATTTTAATTTCAAATTTTATGTGTAGCTTCCTCGGTGTTGGCTTCCTTAGTGTTAATTTTAATGTATGATTTTAATATAATTAATGTCTTTTTTTTATTCTGTGAATGCATTTTAAAATCATGTTTTATCTCTGATGATGTTAATGTATTTTTTTTTTTTTTCCTTCATGTAATGTCAGTGTCTTGCTTTTTTTTCTGGAACTTTTTTTAGGCCTTTGTAAAGCACTATGAGCTACCCTGTGTATGAATAGTGTTATACAAATAAACTTGCCTTGCCTTGGGAAAATGTCCAACAAAGGTGTTTACAGTTTGAGGAATATAGATTTCTGGATTTTTGACAAATTTTTGAATTATTAAAAATTTGCCTGCACATATAGTCCCTATTTTGATGGTTTATAACATGTAAATTATTAGAGATATCAATATAGTTACTACTGAGCACTGATAGGAAGTCATATATGGACTTTCACATGGGTTCATGACCTTTAACCTTGAGTGACCTTGAAGGGTCAAACTCAGTGTCACCAATGTCTAGATTTCAACAATCTTCTCTGAAAATGCTGGTTGGATTTATGTCAAAATTTATAAGTAGGTTCCTTGGGACAATGTCGACAAAGTTTGTTCACAGTTTCGAGAATTTTTTAAATTTTTAAAAAAATTTTAACCTTCTGTTTATTGGTTTTTGTTATTTTTTTTTACATATATATAAAAAAATAAAATAAAAAAAAGAACAGTTCCGACATATGATACAAAAGTCCATCACACAGACAAACAACAAGCGGAACAAATCCCCCCTCCCCTGGCACACATCCCCTCCAAATCACAGGAAAGATAAAAATAAACAAATAAATAAACAGTAAATAAAACACAAAATAGACGTACAAAATTTCCACTTTAAATGTTACGAAAAAAAAAACCAAAAACTGTATATCAAAATACTCAGTCAAGAGAAACATGACAGATTGCACCATTAACACAGATCAGAAAAGGAGTCCATGTCTTTTCAAAAGTGTTAATGTCAAACAAATTTTTTCCAGTTTAAGAAAATAAAGTACTTCCTTGATCCATTTTGAGAAGGTTGGTGGAGATGAGGAGTTCCACTTTAACAATAGAAGCCTCCTGGAGTTTTGAGAAATTTTGATGAATTTTTAAAATATGAAAAATTTGCCTTTACTTAGAACGGTCCATATTGTGAAAGCTTCTAACATGTAAATGGTTACAGATATTAATACAGTTCCGACTGATCACTGATAGAAGTCATAGATGGACTTTGATTGAATTAGGTGAGTTCTCCTCCTGTGAAAGTACCGCCCACTTCTACTGGGAGACTGATCTGCATCCAGACCACAGGACTCTAACAAACAGACAGAACCTGAAAACCTCACACATTCAACTTTGTTTTGATTCTTGATAGAACATGTCGGTGAGATACAGAGACAATGGTCCTACTTTTATATTATATTGGAATCATTTTCTTTGGGATCAGCAAGTACTTAATATCTATATGTTTTAATTTGTTTCCATTATCAAATAAAGCACAAAATGCTTCAACGTTGGTATTAATGGTGTTAAGTTTTCATATAAAAGAAACCCACAAATAATATTTATGTGCTTCACTGCATTAAAAACACATAGAGCAGATGCATGAAACAGAATCAGGTGAAAAACAAAAGAGCAAAGAAGTCCCAAAGAATCAATAATCGATGGTCAAAAACTAGGAAGTAAAAAAATACGAGAGCCAAAAATAAGTCCAAGATACTCTGATACAAAAACAACAAGCCTCTATATTACCTACAGGGACACCGTTGCCAGTGCCTCAGTGCATTATGGGATGCTGATCATGTGACACCAAACAACTGCCTTCAAGTATGTCTGAATAAATGATAAAAACTGAAAAACAAAGAAAAAAATATCAAAACAGATGGACACTTCTTTTTGATCATTGATTCAGTCTTTTTTTTCCTTCCTTTTAATAGTTTTTAATATTGTTCCTCTAGACTTACGACACATTTAGGCCATAAATTACACTGGGTTACAAAAAAAATGTTTTTTGCAAGTTGTCTCGGTTTTTTCAACTGAATTAGGACCATTTTGCACCGCTAAATCCAAAAATGACATCTGTTTTTCTCAATCAGGTCAGGTTTTTTTGCTAATTTGATTTTGAAAAATTTGATCTTCTCACAAAATTGATTACATTTTTGTGACTTTACCAGTTGATTTTTTATTTAATTGTCACCCAAAATAGGTTTTAAGAGAAAAAAAATCATTTTCTAACAGGATGTATTTATTAAGTGTTACAAACTTTAATTCCTGTAAATTGAATAATAGATATTGATAAAGGTAAGTACATGTAAACTGAACATTAAATCGTCATTGTGCCAAAAAAAAAAAAAAAACAATCATAAATTGGCAAAAGTAAAATCTTCAGAACTCGTTTATTGCAAGAAATATGAAAGAATTTTGTATCATATGATGTGAAAATGCCCATAAATGTAAGCAAAAATGTTCAAAAGCCAATATGTAGCATAGTTCAAAAAGTTGACCTGATTGAGCAAAATGAATGTGATTTTTGGATTCAGCACACCAAAATTATCCTCAATCAGCTCAAAAAACTTCAACAATACATTTGTTGTTGACCAGTGTAATAGTTTAAACCTCAATGAACCCATTTACCTTTCACCCAGGACCAAAAAGCAGTTGAAAATAAGTAATGATTCGGCATTTATAGTAACAATTATGGATATAAACTGTGTCACCAAGCCTCATCTCTCAGTATTTGACTGATATTTTGCTTGTCACAAATACAAAAAAAAAATTAAAAAAATTAAAAATTGTACGATCTTTAAATGAGAAATAGAAAATATTTGAAGAGTCAAAAACAAGAAAAAGTCAAATGCGTTCAGAACCTTTAAGTTGACGTGAAGATTGTTATTGTACACCGTTTGTGCATGTCATTTAACGTTGCCCTTTGTTATTTAACGTATAAATAAAAGAAAGCAGCAGAACAGCAGTGATCCTCCACACTGGTACTCATTACTCACTCCTGTGTCAGTCTACATTCACAGAACCCACGTTAGTCCACACCACAAAACACTGTCATGAATTCTGGAAATCAGTTGCATAACGAGTGAAACAATTCCAAGAGGCAGCTGGAAAACATACGCAGTCAGTAACAGTGACAAAGGGATGAAACAAGAAACATCTGCAAAATGAAAATGAGGACAAAAGAACGTCTCAAACACAAACTATACACAAAGGAGAGTTTATACCGAGTTTTAAAAGTGCTCGTCGTCAGCAGATTTGGTCTTGTTTTACAAGAGAAATGAAAACACTGTTAATTGAAATTCAATGGATAAGCTGTAGTTCTTCTCAGTAGGAAGCATATGGAAGAAAGCATCAGGAGAACTGGAGCCTGTGTTTTAATTTACAACATCACATCATTGGAAATCAGAACCACAACCAGTCAGTCACTGTCAGTCCATTCACATCAGTTTAATGACAGTCATGAATGTACGTACTGATCCTCCTCCTCATGGATTATCATGTGATTTAAGTGCATGTATTCTAACTAAGACTGTATTAATTCAATATATTGCCCAGTCAATCAAGATTTTCCTTCTGGCAAACTATGAAAAATGTAGAACTCTGTAAAAGTCTTAGTTCAACTTTATTTTTGTTGTTTTTGCAGGGTTTAAATGGACATATATATTTATTTCTCAATCAAATCAAGTTTATTGTCATTTTGATACGAAAAACAAAATGAAAGAGCGTTTCCCCAGGATCCAAACAAACAACAATTACAACCTTGGATTAATAAATAAGTTAAATACAGAAACCAAAGTTAAAATACTAAATTAAAAGTTAAAATTAGATTATTAGATCATTTTAGATTAAAATACTAAAATTAAATCACACACACCTTAACCCACACAGACCCAAACAGCCACAGACGACCAAAACCATCTACTGATTTAAACTGTTTAATAGCGGTTGATCCACTAATTCTATCAATATATGTCAATAATTGGAAAGAAAAAAAAAAAAAAAGACATTCAGAGGCTCCGTAGTTACCGTGGAAACGCCGTCATCTTCTACAACATTGATTCACCAGTACAACCCATGGAGTTGGACCAATGACAGTGGATGGACACACTGGGTTTATGTTCAGTTAATTGTATATTTTGCTGAAAAACTCACATTTTCTTTAGTTTTCTGTGTTTTTGATATAATAACTCAACTTTAACCTGACCTTTTTTTTTTTTTTTTTTTTTTTTTTTTACATCCACATGATCACAAAGTTAAATATGGAAAAATACCTGACGTTCACTGAAAAAACACACAATACAGAGGATAATGTCATAATAAATGGTGATAAATATGTTAAGAAAGGTTAAATGTAGAGGAAAAAATCATTTGGGAACTGACACAAAAGTAGCACTGGGTCTGTATGGGTTAAAAAATGCACAAAAAACTAAACTGGGTAGAAAAGTGTACAAACAAACCAGATGTAATTAACCCTTTTAAGACGGTTGTGTCCCCAGTGCCACATTTTGCATTCACTGTCATTAAATTACATAACTCCTTAACCATGCGTGCTATTGAGAAAACTTTCGATGGGTACATAACAGTTTAGGGCAGAGGCCTGCATCGCCTGTGGGGGAGGGGTGGAAGTGCACGGAACAAAATGTAGAAGACCGGATCAGGTGCAGTTGGTAAGACACAACATTTAGCAGTATTTTAGTGGTTGTTTTTGCAGTGAATTCTTCAGAATAACTGTATATAACTGTGATAGTGCTGTTTTAGAGAGTTCTACAAGTGTGTTTTGGCGTATTTTTGTGGAGTTTGTCATTTTTCTGCCTTTTTTTCAATTGTTGTTATCTGTATTTTCCAGTTTGTATAGTTGATAGTTGTATTTTAACTGTAAATATTATATATATATATATATATATATATATATATATATATATATATATATATATATATATGTATACACACACACACACACACACATATATATATATATATATATATATATATATATATATACATATATGAGCTAGCTAAGGCAGAAAGAGATGCACAGTTTACAAAAGAAGTAGATCAAGGATGTTTTTCTCAGTGAAATGAGGGGCTGTGTCTACAACTAGAGCAGAGACTATCACACAAGATTAAAATGACTAAAAATAATTTAAAAAAATTAAGAAGATATAACAAAAACAGAATGATCTAGACAAACAAAAATGTTTGAGCACATATAAAATACTTGAAAGTTTATTTCTGTAATCTCATGACATTTTCTTGTGAACACTTTTAGTTGTTTTTCAAAATATGATAAAAAAAAAATGCAAGATTTTTTTTTATTTTTATTTTGTTTTGCTATAACAAATCATTTTAAGCATTTATTACATATAATGATGATAACACTGGTCAACAACAAATTTATTGTTGAGGTTTTTTGAGCTGATTGAGGATAATTTTGGTGCTGAATCCAAAAATCACATTCATTTTGCTCAATCAGGTCAACTTTCTGAACTATGCTACATATTGGCTTTTGAATATTTTTGCTTACATTTATGGGCATTTTCACATCATATGATACAAAATTCTTTCATATTTCTTGCAATAAACGAGTTCTGAAGATTTGACTTTTGCCAATTTATGATTTTTTTTTTTAATATTACAGGTGAATGAAATGGCTTCGACTAGAAGATCTTGCAAAAATAAGCCTGACGTATTCTGCTACATCTGCGGTGAATACACCATTGTACCTAACAGGAATCAAGTCACAAGTTTCATAAAGTGTGCTTACCAATCTTATTTTGGTATTAATTATTATGTTTTGTGAGAAGATCACATTTTTCAAAATCAAATTAGCAAAAAAAACCTGACCTGATTGAGAAAAAAAGATGTCATTTTTGGATTTAGCGGTGCAAAATGGTCCTAATTCAGTTGAAAAAACCTAGACAACTTGCAAAAAACATTTTTTTGTAACCCGGTGTAATTAATGGCCAGATACTAAAAGCGAAAAAAGGTGCAAAAGATTTGGCAAAAAAGACACTTTCTGCCACTTTTTATTGCCAAACATACAGACAACACAGCATACAGAAAAATAGGCGGCCTGTCATAGTGGTAAACCTTAAAGGTAATAGCTGAAATATACAAAAATCACCTCTGACAATAGATACAAATAGAAGTGGAGTGCTGTCAGATAGCGGTAAAAAAAGGACATGAAAATGGTGATGAAATGTGACATGGGGTTCATCCAGCCGTTTCATCCAGGTGATTACAGTCGATCATCACAGTTATGCAAAAGAAGAGCACTTAGTTTGGATAATTGCTATAAGGCAATTACGTAATAGCTGTGACAGGCCTATTTATGAATGTATGGATGTACCTGCTGCTTCTTTCTGCTGAGGTACACATAATGAGGGGAGATTGATCCTGTGATGGGCAGTAAGCTGAAGGGATGGACCCACAGGCTGTCAGCAGTTCTTTGTGAACCTTGTTGGATGCACATGGAGTCGCCAGCTGCTGTCAGTGGGGAGTAGCACCGACGAAGATTAACATGAGCCTCTGAGCAAACGACAACTTATGTGTTAACAGACTGAAGACGAGCCCATATGACTCAATTAAATGGAGCGAAAGACAGAGTGAGGAGAGGCATTTATGGTGAGATATTTCTCACATGTGACCACAACGATTCTTAAAAGCTCTTAGAGATAAAGACGAAGACTGTGGAGCTTCACAGGACAGTAGGGATACACAACTAATCAAATAGGCAAATAGAACCACGGAAAAAAAATTATTAGATCATTAAAAGTCATCAAAAACAATGGTTATGCAATCAAGTACTAACTCCTGTGTGTATCATGTGACTAAAACAGACAGAAAAGAAAACATGGAATGTCTAAAAGCACTGTTTTTGTCAGAACAATGACATAGATACTGATGGAAGAACTGAAGTGATTTTGGTTTTTATCAAGAAAACATGGAAAAAATAGATAGATACCAGCTCTGAAATTAAACTACTATGAAATATGTTTGTTGTTCTCATTATATTTGTCCAAACAAATGTACCTTAAGTTGTACCAGGCATTAAAATGAACAAGAAATTGAAATAAAACAACTGTGATCTAATCATTTTTTTCCCACAACTGTAGGTTTGTGCAATTATATGAAGATTAAGTCCAGATTTAAAAGCATGTAAGGTTATCCAACTGCAGATATTACATAAATAAATAAATAGATAAATAAAGAGGGGCAGTGCACTTTATTCAACAACAGCCAAGTTCCTATAAAATGTCAAGAAAATTTGAGCCAAACTTTTGAAAAGTTGCAAAACTGAAATGATGTGCAATTATGTGGATTTCCTGGTTTGGAACAAATAACACTGGGTTACAAAAACATGTTTTTTGCAATTTGTCTAGGTTTTTTCAACTGAATTAGGACCATTTTGCACCGCTAAATCCAAAAATGACATCTGTTTTTCTCAATCAGGTCAGGTTTTTTTGCTAATTTGATTTTGAAAAATGTGATCTTCTCACAAAATATAATAATTAATACCAAAATAAGATTGGTAAGCACACTTTATGAAACATGTGACTTGATTCCTGTTAGGTACAATGGTGTATTCAGCGCAGATGTAGCAGAATACGTCAGGCTTATTTTTGCAAGATCTTCTAGTCGAAGCCATTTCATTCACCTGTAATATTAAAAAAAAAACAATCATAAATTGGCAAAAGTAAAATCTTCACAACTCGTTTATTGCAAGAAATATGAAAGAATTTTGTATCATATGATGTGAAAATGCCCATAAATGTAAGCACAAATGTTCAAAAGCCAATATGTAGCATAGTTCAGAAAGTTGACCTGATTGAGCAAAATGAATGTGATTTTTGGATTCAGCACCAAAATTATCCTAAATCAGCTCAAAAAACTGAAACAATAAATTTGTTGTTGACCAGTGTAACAGAAGCCATATTGTGTGTCCAGCAGGTGACGCTGTATGCTATCTTATACATGGTTCTACTAACAGCAGAGGAAGTCAAGCGATCAGTTGTTTCCTTGTTGTATCAAAATTGTGTTTGCAGTTTAACTGGATGCTGTGGTTTAATATTTCTACACGTTGGAGGTACTTCCCCTTTTGTCACGACTGAAGCTCTTTACTGGTAAAAATACAACTGCACATTAGAGCGCTTCTGAATCGTTAACAAGCAGACTAATGATTCCGAGGAATGAAGTTACTGAGAACCGATTCTCGACGGGAGCTTCTTCTCGATTCCCATCCCTAACAACAACAGTTGAATTTAGCGCACACAAAACGGAGTCTAAAGGAGGGAAATAGACAGCATACAAAACAAGGCAACAGTTAATACAAGACAAAGTCTAAATGAAATGAGGGAAACACCAGATTAAATATGACAACGCAAGAAACAAGTGTTTTGCAAAGTAAAGTTAGAAGAATCACTCAAGCAACACTAATGTAAGACAATGCAAACAAATGATAAACTAGAGATTAATACAGAAAGAAAAAAAAGAGAAAAATACAGAAAAATAAAAAATATGAGATTCTCTAAAAGGATGCAAAGTGGAAGTCACTATGTTTGTTTGTTTGAATATAACAACAACAACAATAATAAAATTAATAATTCTAATAATAATAGTATTTATATAGGGTTTTTCTTTAGTCCAAACTCAAAGCCCTGACAGTGAATCCATTATGAACTGACTCCACATTCTCAGCCTGCTGGTGGTAAACTACACCAGTCGTCACAGCTGCCCTGGGGCAGGCTGACGGAAACGTGGCTGTCAGTGCACGCCAACGGCCTCTCTAACCAAATATATCCAAATATTTTACAATTCATTATTTGTGCATTCTCCATGATATCTGGGCAGTGCAATACTTTCACCAAATCAAGCAGCCTGACTGGACAGGAGACTGACCAGCGGACATCCAAGACGAAAAGACCAGTGTGGTTTGTCCTTTTTATTTAGATTCTGGGAGAAGATTATAATTAATGGATCCACTGTACGCACTTTGAGTATGCGTTCATAGAAAATATAATACATATAAATCTAATCTATTATTATTATTATTATTATTATTACTCTTCAATAAAAAAAAAAATAAAAAAAAACTGAATCCAGATACATACATTTATAAGGCTCAAGCAAAATGACCTAAGAATGGGCCGAGGATTGGACACTGAGATTTACAGTGCTTTTTTTTTAACAAGATTTGGACTAAATAAACTGAGTTTGTAAAACTGAATTTATTTGAGTGTATCTATAATTTTTTTTTGACTTAGATGCATTTTCAGTTCTCATTTATCTCCTCATTTTCCTTTTGAGGTATCGCCTGGATAATAACTGGATAATAAGCCACCCCTCCCTCATAGTTTTGTCACACAAATGTCATTATGTTACAAATTTTAAGTAAAAACACTAGAAAAGCATTTTGTAAACGCTTTTGCAGAAATTGATGTGAGTGTATTTATATAGCATTTTCAAATTAGAAAAGAAGAGAATTTCATTTTCAAATTAAAAAAGAAGAAAATTTCAATTAAAAAAAAAAATCATTATTTAATCTATAATAAATTCATTATTTAATCTATTATTTCTTTTTGACCTGAATGCATTTTCAGTTCTCATTTATCTCTTCATTTTCCTTTTGAGGTATCACCTGGATAATAAGCCACCCCTCCCTCATAGTTTTGTCACGCAAATGTCATTATGTTACAGATTTTAAGTAAAAACACTAGAAAAGCATCTTGTAAACGCTTCTGCAGAAATTGATGTGAGTGTATTTATATAGCATTTTCAAATTAAAAAAGAGAATTTCATTTTCAAATTAAAAAAGAAGAAAATTTCAATTAAAAAAAAATCAAAAAAAATCATTATTTAATCTATAATAAATTCATTATTTAATCTATAATTTTTTTTGACCTGGATGCATTTTCAGTTCTCATTTATCTCCTCATTTTCTTTTTGAAGTATGGCCAGGATAATAAGCCACCTCTCCCTCATAGTTTTGTCACACAAATGTCATTGTTACAAATTTTAAGTAAAAACACTAGAAAAGCATCTTGTAAACTGTAGAAATCGATGTGAGTGTATTTATATAGCATTTTCAAATTAAAAAAGAAGAGAATTAAAAAAAAAGGAATGGGCCGAGGGAGAACCACAGAGACAGAAGTGAATGCAGCGGTCAGACAGCTTTCTAAGCCGTCGACTTAATCTGAGACACTGAGCCTTAAATCCTCTACCTTCTGGACCTGCCTGTGTCGGTCTGGGTCTGTATTAATATGTATGTTTGTCTTTGTGCTTCAGTCCTCATGCACTTTATCGTGCCAAGAATCAGAATTAGATCTGTTAACAAATTTGTAGGCGACTGGCAGTTTTTCTGACAGTACTGGAATGTACAAATTCCACATGTAACTGTAAAAACACATAATAGATTCAGTATAATTCACTCCAAAATGAGTTTCATATATCACATGTGTCTCTATGTACATTTTCAAAGGACGAACTGTATCAAATCTGAAAAGACAGAGGAAGGAACCGGCAATAAAAAAATGATCTGCTGTGGTTTTATCACTTTATCGATTGTTCTGAATTTCCTCCATTTAGTTTTCATTCTTAGTATGTGTTTATCCTCAAACAAAAAAAGATTAAAAACAAATAACTGTTGGTTTGTTCAAATTTGAACCAAAATTCCCTTCACCTTGAAAGAAATAAAGACGTGACATTGATCATGATGATGATCGATACTGACTGGTATTAAAGGTTTTATTGTTTACATTGAGAGTTGCATACTAAAATAAAAACTTAGAACGGTAAATGTTAAATAAAAATTATGGAGCAATTTTTAAAAAGGCAAATTGGCTGACATATACATATTGTTGCTATTTGTTCCCTTTTGTGTCATGGAAATATTAAATGTATATATACAAATAGGTTACTTTGTTTGTCTCATTATCACATTTGCAGTATGTGAAATTCCATTCTGTCATGCTAATTAGTAAAAGGTTAAAAAGGCTAACTTGCTTTATTATCTCCATGGGGAAACTCAGTCGCTGTATTTTACTCATAATTCACAAACACATGCATTACCTAGCATTAGCGAGTAGGTCAGTGTATATTTTGGTAACTGGATTTTCTTTTCAGAAACAAAAGGAAAACTAGTGGTTAATGGATTTTCGTTTTAAAATAGACAAATTAGACTTGAATTTCAAGGCATTTTTCTTTTTCAGTGTCAAAACAGATAAACCAAATGTAAAAAATGGGTTGATTTTCGTTTTCTCTTCCTAATGAAAATAAGGAAGTTACTACCTGACAGAAATGGAAAAACGGACCAAAATCTGTATTTTTTGTTATCTTCCAATTCGTACAAAATCTGGAGTTTGTAGGCATCGGTGGATGGAGCATGTCTATGATGTCCAGATTTTGTACAAACCGGAATATTCGTAAAAACCCATCGTTCGTGGTCAGTGTATCTTTTGGTAATTGGAAACAAAAGAAAAACTAGTGATTAATTGATTTTCGCTTTAAAATAGACAAATTAAAATTGAATTTCATGGCATTTTTCTTTTTCAGTGTCAAAACAGACAAACCAAATTAAAAAAAAAAAAAAAAAAACGATTGATTTTCGTTTCCTCTTTCTAATAACAAAAAAGAAAGTTACTACCTGACAGAAATGGAAAAATGGACCAAAAACACCTGGGTTTTTTTTTTGTTTTTGTTTGTTTTTTATTTTCTGAGACCGGATGTTGTCATTTTCAAGGAAAGAGAGCTAATCCCTAGGTCACAAAGATTCTTACGAATGATGGGTTTGTACGATACCTGGACATCATAGACATGCTCCCTCCATAAATGTCTACGAACTCCAGATTTCTTACAAACTGGAAGATCTGTACAAAGCCATTGTTCGTGAGAATCTTTGTAACCTCGGCATTACCGCACTTTCCTTGAAAATTACAGCATCCGGTCTCAGAAATTTTTTTTAAAAAGAGCCATTTTTGGTCTGTTTTTCCATTTCTGTCAGGTAGGAACTTTCTTTTTTGTAATTAGAAAGAGAAAACAAAAACCAATCAGTTTTTTAAATTTGGTTTATCAGTTTTGACACTGAAAAAGAAAAACGCCTCAATATTCAATTTTAATTTGTCTATTTTAAAACATAAATCAAGTAACAACTAGTTTTTGTTTTTTTTTGTTTCAGAAAAGAAAATCCAACTACCAAAAGATACACTGACCACGAACAATGGGTTTTTATGAATATTCCAGTTCGTACAAAATCTGGACATCATAGACATGCTCCATCCACCAATGTCTACAAACTCCTGATTTCGTATCAACTGGAAGATTTGTTTTTGCATTTTTGTGACGTATTTATTTACTTATTTTGGATTGGTAAAATGTTTTTGCATCATTTCATCAGGTTTATATTTACTTATGTTTTGTACTTTCTGGACATGTAGTTTTGCACTTGGTTTTGTATTCATTTTGTATTATCTTTGGATGTATTTAGTTGGCTTGTCTGACTTTATACAGTATGATTTTAGAGCTAGTTGTGTACGGCTAACCATTAAAGCTACTATTATTTAGAAGGGGGCAGGAAATATAAGATTTTCTTCATCCTGCTCCTTTTCGAGCATGGGTGTGTACATGTTTGTTTACTTGATGATTACTGAATGTTTACTGGTGAAATGTACAACCATGAACGAAATAAATTAAAAAAAAAAAAAAAAACAGTGACCTAAGTAGCACACATTAGTAGCAGTGAGGTGCCATTGAATGCGCTCAAGGACCAACTACAGACCTACATCAGCACCGTGGTCAAGGGCATTAACAGGAGAATTAACCTACATGTACCTGCAACATGTTTCCGTATACCCAAAACCATAGTATCAAATCAATAGTATGTGAACTGTATACTATCCCCAGGTAAATAAAACAGTATGCAAACCCTGGATATCCAATAATCCAATACTGTCACGGCAACTATGGACAATGACAGACAGCGGACACAATCCAGTAGCTAGTATCCTGTAGTAGTACCCACATACCAGCACAGTATGTAGTATTTCATACATGACGGCGGAGGTGACATTGACTGGTTACCAAGGTTACGTGCCCCCCGACTGTTAAGGAGGCTTTCAGCAAGTGATATGTGCACAGACCCCGAGAGGTCCATCGGAAAAGTGTGCAGGGTAAAGAGTCTTGGATTTCTGAAGGTCCCATTGACATTGAATGAAAACAAATTCAATCACACAAATTAATGAAAAAAAAAAAAAAAAAGTTAATCTAAACCAGCAGATACATACTGACCTCTGCATTCAGTCATAAATAAACCTTCAGTTAGGCTGTTGATGGTTGGATGGATGACGCAAATTGATTTATTTTTCTTATTCATTTGATTGTGTTTTTTTTTCTTTAATATCATTAGTTGGTGTAGTTTGTATTTTTATATACATATGTAGTCTCTATGTGCCTTGTTGTTTATTTGTAAATTGGTTATTGGAAGAAAATATTTATAAATACATGTAAAAAAAAAAAAAAAAAAAAAAAAAAAAAATATATATATATATATATATATATATATATATATATATATATATATATATATATATAGAGAGAGAGAGAGAGAGAGAGATAGATATAGATATAGATATATATAGATATAGATAGAGTGAAGCCAATTAATACATTAGAGCCTAAGTCTTAGACCATACTAACAGTTAAATTAACAAAAATAAGGGAAACATCAGTTCTATTTATGTGTTATGTGTAGATGAGTGGACTGCAGGACCTTAGGAGACCTCTATGCTCTGAATGCTCCTCCAGTTCCTTATATAAGAGGAAAAGAAGAACGTATCCTGTGCACTTGTCCTTCCTGCTCAGTCCGACTACACAACACACACACAGTCGACCACTCCTGAACACTGTGGTGCAACAGCAGTGCTTAGCCGTGACATAAATATCCTTATTTAACCCTTTCATGCGTGGACAGTTCTTCTCCAGCTGTTCTCTTGTATATTAACCCTTTCATGCACAAATTATGAGAACCTTAATCCAAATTTTTTCCTGAGTGTCTTTAATTCCTCTTTAGGCATGAAAAAAACAATGCGATCGAAAATTTTCTTCTGAAAAATAAATAAAAAATAAATATATATATATATATTTTTTAATACATACAAAAAATAATAATGAAACAAAAAATTCTTATGAACCTATTTTTCATGAAGTTGCAAAAATGTCCACTCAGCTGGACACCAACACGTTTAATTTTTGACACACAGAAACATGTATTTACTGATAAATTGTGTGAAAACTATGGGGAGGGCTTGTGATTCTGGGGGTTTATGCTCAGGAGAGATCTACATAATGTTACCAATTCATGTCAGAGAAGATATGTAGTGTCTTAAAACTTTAATAAAGATATGTGTAAAAAAAAAAAAAAAAAAAAAAAATTAAAAGAACAACAAAACCCATGAATACACAAGAGAACAGCTGTAGAAAAGCTGTCCACTGGAGTGACCACTGTGCATGAAAGAGTTAATGGTTTTGTTGTTTTAGTTCCATATCAGCCAACACAGTGGACACTTATGCACCATCCCATACACTGACATTCACACCATTACTGTAACTGTGCTGTTCTTGATAAACCTGATCTGCACTAACATGTTTGAGTGTAAATCAATTGTTATTTGTTAGACAAAATGTTTTTTTTTGTATATTATCTCCATGAAGTGAGTAATTACTAGCGTTAGAATATGTTAAAATGTGAGAAGACATCAGATTAGCAGCATTAAAAATGTTTTTATTTCATTGTTTTCATTGCACTTTCTGATATTGGGTTTTAAACATGTTTCTTTACTTCAAAAATCAAATGCATGGATATTTTTGTAACTCCATACAAAAAAAAAACTCAATCGCATTGTTTTTTTCATGGCTAAGGAGGAATAAAAACACTCAAAAAATAAATCTTGACTCAGGTTCTCACAATTCATGCATGAAAGGGTTGAAGTGAAAACAGGCGCAGTAGTGTTTCTGTGTTTTTACTCCATAATATGTACAAAAGTATATTTCACCAGGATGATGCAAAAGCATATGTTATAAAGGCCTGGCTGAGGAAGAGGAGGGGGTGGGTCCTGGAGGAGCCCACTGGAGTTGCACTTGTACGCAGTAGAGAATATGTGGAGCATCTTAAAGACACAAACTACAACAAAGACGTCTTACTGTTGCACTCTTTTAGACTTGTTTGCAGGAAAAATGAGACCAAGTGATACCTGAAACACTTTATTTTATAGGGGAATATATATTTGCAAATTAACCTAAAAAGACCCAAAAATCCACCGCACACCAAAACCATCTACTGATCTAAAATATAAAATGCCTGTTGATCCACTAATCCTATCAATACATGTAAATAATTGGTGTAAAATGCAATTTATCATCTTTTCATGGTCATCAGATATGACCCATTTGGACGTTCAGAGGCTCCGTAGTTACCATGGAAACACCGTCATCTTCTACAACATTGATTCACCAGTAAAACCCATGGAGTTGGATCAATGACAGTGGATGGACACACTGGGTTTACGTTCAGTTAATTACATTTTTGCTGATAAAGTCACTTTTTCTTCATTTTTCTCTGTTTCTATTTAATAACCCTTAACTTTAATCTGAGCCTTTATGAAAATCTACACCATCAGTGAAACAAATAAACGAAAATACCTGATTTATACTGAAAAATGCAAAATATGGAGGATAATAATGTTTTTTAAAAATGGTGTTAAATTGAAAAAATATAGAAACAATTCAATCTGGTTCGTGGAATGAATGTGTGAAATGCAAAAAAATATTAATAATGACAATAATAATGGCAGTGGATGGAGACACTTGTTTTATGTTCAGTTAATTATATATTTTACTGAAAGTCACTTTTTCTGCAATAACCCTCAACTTTAATCTGAGCTTTTATGAACATATGGACGGACACACTGGGTTTATGTTCAGTTAATGATGAATTTGGTGAAAAAGTCAGTTTTCTTCAGTTTTTGGTATAACCCTCAACTTTAATCTGAGATTTTATGAACATCTACAGGGTTCTCACTAGGATTTTTTCACAGTGTAGAGACACCATGTACGTGCTGCGTACATGGCATGAGTTTTGTAGGGGGGTCTGAGGGCATCCTCCACCAGAAAATTTTAAAATCTATAACTCTTTGAAACAGTATTTCCTGGCACACAAAGGGTGTTGATTATACTGTTTTCATTTCCTGTCTGCAGCACTTTGCACCAAGACAAAGGAAAATATTTTTTCAAACTCAAATCTCGTTATCATTACGCTGGACAATCACACACACAAAGAAAACCACCGCTACGCTGGTTGAAAAACAGCGTTGCGGGTCAAATCTCGGGGGCCCCGACGTTCAATGACGCTAGCAAGAACCCTGATCTACATGAGCAGTAAATTAAATAAAGGAAAATACCTGATTTACACTGAGAAAAACACAAAATACAGAAAATAATATTACAATAAATCTTTTACCAACAAATACACAGAAATTATTCAGTATTCATGAGGGGGGGTTATGATTTAAGGGGGAAAATTAACTTTAAAATTCCCTTAATACGCACGACTAGGAAGGGTTTGTGTGTTTCTGTCAGCGGGGTGAGACTGTGGAACAGATTTAATATAGAGTTAAAGCAACGACCAAGCAGGAAAGAATTTAAAAAGAGGTACAAAGACAATGTTTCAGAGGTACAGGGATGAGGGAGGGGAGGGGGATCACTGGGTGATATACAGATGTACAAGTATGTGGTAAGTGTGTGTAAATGTACGTATAGGTGTGTATGTGTGTGTGTATATGTGTAGGTGTATAGATCTGTGTATGAATATGTATGTACATATATGTGTTATTACCTCCGCCAAGGAGGTTATGTTTTTGCCAGGGTTTGTTTGTTTGTTTGTTTGTTTGTCTATCTGTTTGTTTGTCTGTCCGTTAGTGTGCAACATAACTCAAAAAGTTATGGACAGATTTGGATGAAATTTTCAGGGTTTGTTGGAAATGGGATAAGGAAGAAATGATTAAATTTTGGTGGTGATCGGGGGTGGGGGGGCCCAAGGGGGGGGCACTGATCAGCCTTGGCGGAGGTCTGCGCTCTCCGAGTGCTTCTAGTTATATTATGTGTTTATGTGGATCATGTTTTATTTGTTCATAATAATATAAAGCCAGAAACCTAATTGTTTACTAGTAAGTATCAGTCAGATTATGGCAAAGTGTATAGATATGATCAGACGAGGAAAGTTATTATTGTTATTAATTATATAAGGAGAAGGGGTGGAGTTTATAAGTTGTCCTTCGTCTCGCTCCTTTTCGAATATGTATTATGTCTTATGTTTAAGTGTTTTGTTTATTTATCTTCTTCTGTTTGACATTCATGTTCAAAATAAATACATCAATCAATCAATCAATCAATCAATCAATCAATCAATAAATGGTATGAAATAATTTAAGGAAGGTTAAAAATAAAGACAAATTCATTTAGGAATGGCCACAAAAGTAACACTGGGTCGTTATGGGTTAAATGAAGGTGAAATATGCTGTGTTTATATGGTTTATATTCTAGTGCTACTCTTCTGACACTGTTCACCGTTATCGCGTTTACTACCATGTGTTGATCTCTTCTCCCACTCTCGGATGATTAAACGATGATCTTACACTCCTGTATCCCTTCCTGACATGACTTAATGTCCCTTTCTAAAATGGTAAGTGTATGTGTGATCATTCGTCGGGGCCGAGGCCAGGACCTGGGGACTGTGGGAGGAACGTGCTAAACCAGGAGGAAGTCCATATGAACATGTCAAGTACACGCAAAGCAGAACGTAACGCGCACCACGGAGCCACATATAATGGCGAGTGCTAATTAGATACATGGCTTCATATATTAACTGCTGATCTGCTCCGGGCTGGATAATCATGGAGTGCCATGCAGTGAGAAGGGCCTGGGTTGGCAGGGGGCCCCATACGGTTCAGAGGAACAGCACGTACTGGATGTGTTTACTGTCTCACACATAACTTTATGTGTTCGGTTCCTTCTTACAAACCCAAAGCTGAGTTAGCTATTGATTTATTCTTCAAGGATTATGTAAATATTAGTTCCACATCATTAACTTAACCCTTTAGCCCCTGACGTGTCTGTGGTGAGCGTTCTGACTGTATGATTTATTTTAAATGTTCGTAAAAATTCAACCGTTTGCATAATAAGATAAAAATCTACATGTGCTGATAGAATAGTCCTTGTTCTTTCTATAGACATCTGAGCATGCTCAGTGCACCCCCCACCGCCTGTGGAATGAAGGCAAAACACAAAGCGGTAAAACAGTTTGGGCTTTTTTTCTTTGTTTTTACACCATTGTCCTTGTCGTTTTTTGTTTTTACTGTTGTTTGCAGTGTTGTCATGATTTTCCTTTTTTTTTTTTTTTACTGTTTTTACTGAGCTTTGACCATGTAACTGCTTTTTGGAGTTCAACCAGGTGCTAAAAAGCAGCTGGACTGACTTAGAAAAAAAACAAAACAAAAAACAAAAAGACCCCAAAACAAATACTACTAGCCCAAAATTTAAATACTTGTTCAGTGTGTTACAGTTCTTTCTTCTTTTTTTTGTTTTTGTTTTTACACCATTTTCCTTGTCGTTTTTTGTTTTTACTGTTGTTTGCAGTGTTGTGATGATTTTCCTTTTTTTTTTTTTTTTTTTTACTGTTTTTACTGAGCTTTGACCATGTAACTGCTTTCTGGAGTTCAACCAGGTGCTAAAAAGCAGCTGGACTGACGTAGAAAAAAAAACAAAAAAAAACAAAAAGACCCCAAAACAAAAACAACTAGCCCAAAATTCAAATACTTGTTCAGTGTTACAGTTCTTTTTTGTTTGGGTTTTTTTTTTTGTTTTTACACCATTTTCCTTGTTTTTTTTTTGTTTGTTTTTACTGTTGTTTGCAGTGGTGTGATGATTTTCCTTTTTTTTTTTTACTGTTTTTACTGAGCTTTGACCATGTAACTGCTTTTTGGAGTTCAACTAGGTGCTAAAAAGCAGCTGGACTGACTTAGAAAAAAAAAAAAACACAAAAAAGCAAAAAGAGCCCCAAAACAAAAACTACTAGCCCAAAATTCAAATACTTGTTTAGTGTGTTACAGTTCTTCTTTTTTTTTTTTTTTTTTTTTGTCATGGTGTCGCGGGTTAACTACAATCACTTGTTGATGTTATCATTTATTCATTTCCCTGATGATCAAAGAATCAACTTTGTGGCGACTCATGATGTTACTTTGTAAATTCAGGTCCTGAGGAGGAACAAACTGATGTTTTGGGTCATGAATTCAGATAGTTCGGGTATCAGTGCATCAATGTTACAACGAGCTGTGGTAAAATATAAGGTATTATATGACCTCACTGATCCCACCGTGGAGAAATTGCAGTGTTTACAGCAGCAAAAATACAAATGGTGCAGAAAGAAGAATGAACAGAAAATGCAAGAGAGAATCTTCTATTTACACAGGATGTCCACAAAGTCTATGTACAGTTTCAAAAAGCATTAATTACTAAAGCAATTGACAAGATATGTTAACCAGATTTGTTCTATATACTTTAATCATATTCTATTGGTCCATTTTTCTTCAACAGGAGATCAGTTCCTGCATATGTTGACCTTTGACCTTTTGACTGAATATGTGTCACCACATCTGGATGACCTTCAACCAACCATCATCTTCCAGGTTTTCCAGGTGCACCACCACACTAGGTTCTGCATTTTACTGGATTCTAATTCAGTAATTTATACACCAGTGGACTGGATGGGATGGTCCAATTCCCTGGACAGTTTGTTCACTAGATATCACTGCTCTGGATTTCTTCCTTGAAGGATTATGTTAAAGATATAGTGTACGGAACAACGACCTGAAGTCAAAGATCACTGATGCTATTGACACCACTGATGAGGCTATGATCCAGACAACATGAAAACATATCTAATACCGTCTGGATGTGCTTTTTGCAGCTAATAGTCCCATATAGAGGTGGATTAAAGAAGGGAAAAAAACTTCAAAATCTACTTTTCATTTTGCTATAATCTCTACAGATTTGTCTTTTGCTTTTGTAATACAGTTGTTAAATTGTAAAGAGACTTAATGGACACCATGTATTACTCGTTCCGTACATATTATTTACATATTTGCATATAGTTGTCCATGGCGTTGATAACACTGGTCAACAACAAATTTATTGTTGAAGTTTTTTGAGCTGATTTAGGATAATTTTGGTGCTGAATCCAAAAATCACATTAATTTTGCTCAATCAGGTCAACTTTCTGAACTATGCTACATATTGGCTTTTGAACCTTTTTGCTTACATTTATGGCCATTTTCACATCATATGATATAAAAATTCTTTCATATTTCTTGCAATAAACGAGTTGTGAAGATTTTACTTTTGCCAATTTCTGATTGTTTTTTTTAATATTACAGGTGAATGAAATGGCTTCGACTAGAAGATCTTGCAAAAAAAAAGCCTGATGTATTCTGCTACATCTGCGGTGAATACACCATTGTACCTAACAGGAATCCTGTTCGAAAATGATTTTTTTTCTCTTAAAACCTATTTTGGGTGAGAACTATATAAAAAAATCAACTGATAAAGTCACAAAAATGTCATCAATTTTGTGAGAAGATCAAATTTTTCAAAATCAAATTAGCAAAAAAACCCTGACCTGATTGAGAAAAACAGATGTCATTTTTTGATTTAGCGGTGCAAAATGGTCCTGATTCAGTTGAAAGAACCTAGACAACTTGCAAAAAACATTTTTTTTGTAACCCAGTGTAATTGTTCATTGTATATCATGCATGTGTTTCGTATTGTTTGGACTTTGTATGGCTGTTACCTTGGGCTGCTGTCGATGGGACTTCCTGGTTAAATAAAATAAAATAAAATAAAACAAAATAAGTGATTTATGTAGATTGACCGGTGGTTTGCTGTGTTTCAGAGTTTGCGGCTGACATTTGGGCTTTTCTACCAAATTTATTCCAGTTGCTGCAGCTGCCACAAATCAATCCACCATTATTATTATTTCTTCTGCCTGAACTGCCTGGCTTCAAGGACTCCAGTAAAGGCTGTCTCTACTGTGTCCCTTTATCAGGTCCCACATAATGAATACAGATGGGAGACGTCATATGTATGTATTTGAAAAGAAATTAGATTCCTCTGATTACTCGGCGAGCACAGAAGGTCACATTTTGTAGTCGTTGTATTTAAATTGAGAAAAAGGAAGAATCCCCCTCCTTTGAGTAGACAAACCCCCGGAGTTTGACAAAACTGTATGGATATCAGGTTCGGAAGGAATTTCATTAACCCACGACAGCTCAACAGGTACGAACAATTTTAAATTAGGGTATAAGATTTGCAATCTGAATCACAGCAGACAACTTGTTAAACTCATTCAGCTTATTAGACAGAGAACAACATCTCACCACAGTTCCACATCTGGCCAGAAACTAAAAAGAAAAAAAAAAAAAATCCAATATGAAGGATTTGGCTGATTGAATCTAAATTATAAATTAGACTTGCTCGATGGTGAAGCACAGGTGCATGGCAATTTGCTGACAATCCCAAGGAAGTGTTCAATGGCTCCCAACAGGTGAGGCCGCCGCAGTGCGCCTCTGTCTGTTCTCGATATAAAATGACTCCGACAGGCGTTGAGATTTATTCAATCAACTTCTCTCTGAGGAGGAGGCTCTTGTATAGTGCTCACGTTGAGTAGCTCCTCAACTTTGAAGGGGAGGCTGTTCTTTCTGACAGTGTCTTGGATTCTCTAATCAATGAGCCATGTAATCTGTAGCCGGTATGCAGAGCCTCTTTTATTACAGCCTCCAAACAACAGCCACCTGCAGCTCTGCCAACGCCACGTCTCCACCCAAAATACCGGCTACCGGTTCGCCGCTCTATTCATCGCTCTTATCCTTTAAGTTACAAGCACAGAAACGTCTTCAAACGACTGAAGATGACATTTACTGGTGGGGAATCTGTCATTAGCTGCAGGTAAATTGCAGTCTCTTCTTGAAGACAAAACTTTTTGCTTATTTAATGAGTTTATTGACTTAACCCACAAGCTCCCATCGACCACAACATCTACTGTTGTAAAATATTTAATATCTGTTGATCCACAAATCCAATCATGACATGTAATTAATTGGTGTAAAATGCAGTTTGCCATCTTTTCACGGTGATCAGATATGACACATTTGGGCGTTCAGAGGCTCCGTAGTTACCATGGAAACACCATCATCTTCTACAACATTGATTCACCAGTAAAACCCATGGAGTTGGATCAGTGACAGTGGATGGACTCACTGAGTTTATGTCCACTTATTGATATTTTTTTGCTGAAAAAGTCACTTTTTCTTCATTTTTCTCTGTTTCTATTTAATAACCCTCAACTTTAATCTGAGCTTTTACGAAAATCTACACTAACAGTAAAACAAATAAACAAAAATACCTCCTTTATACTGAAAAATGCAAAATACAGAAGATAAAAATGTTTAAAAAAAAGAAAAAAAAGAAAAAAAGAAAAACGGTGTTAAATTGAAGAAATAGAGAAAAATGTATTTGGGAGCTGCCACAAAAATAGCACTGGGTCTTTATGGGTTAAGGCAGGGGTGTCAAACATACGGCCCGCAGGCCAACATCGGCCCACCTTAGGGTCCAGTCCAGCCTGTGAGGTGAATTTGTGAAATGCAAAAAAAGTATGAATAAGATAACAACAATCAAGGGTGTCAAAACCATTTTAGTTCAGGTTCCACATACAGACCAAAAAGATCTAAAGTGGATCAGACCTGTAAAATATTATCAGAATAACCTATAAATAATGACAACTCCAAATGTTTCTCTTTGTTTTAGTGTGTTACTCTGCTGTTTAACATCATGTCAATATATGCAGAGGTAGGTGGGGGTCGGCAGTGGTAATGAGAAATGGGCCGAACCCTGAATGACCATAAAAACAGAGCACGCTGTCATCATCTCTTTGTCTTAGTCTCAGCTCCGGTGTCAAATATTACGTAAATGTTGTTCAGTAAAGTCCAAACCTGTAACATAAAACAGCTCAAAACAAACTCTGTCCTCAGCTCAAAGCAGCCCCATGGTGATGTTAAGGTCAAGGTCAAGGTAACTTTATTTATACCCGTAGGTAGATTTGTTTTGCAGTCTAGGTGATTGCTTTGGTATTACAACAATACATACATTGAACATGTAAGACAGGTACTGTATAAGAGAGGAAAAAAAAAAAAAAACGAAACACACACATACACATACAACATGGACATCTGATGGATAACAAGTAAAAAGTTGGTAATTAAAAAGTGTCTGTTGATGGAAAACATACCTAAGTGAAGCGGATGTATAATGTACATATTGTGTTGAAACAAGGAGGTATTTTTCTTCTAGTTTTATACTGAAGAGAAATTACTTAGAAACAGAAGTCAACTTAAAGTGCATTTGGAATATTGTCATTGGTTCACAGCCTGGTTTCTTTGTCAAAGGTCTTTTGGAAGGTAACACTGGGTTACAAAAAAATATTTTTGCAAGTTGTCTAGGTTTTTTCAACTGAATTCGGACCATTTTGCACCGCTAAATCCAAAAATGACATCTGTTTTTCTCAATCAGGTCAGGTTTTTTTGCTAATTTGATTTTGAAAAATTTGATCTTCTCACAAAATTAATTACATTTTTGTAAACTTTATCTTGGTCACCAAGTTTAATACCAAAATCAGATTGGTAAGCACACTTTATGAAACTTGTGACTTGATTCCTGTTAGGTACAATGGTGTATTCACCGCAGATGTAGCAGAATACGTCAGGCTTATTTTTGCAAGATCTTCTAGTCGAAGCCATTTCATTCACCTGTAATATTAAAAAAAACATTAATCATAAATTGGCAAAAGTCAAATCTTCAGAATTTGTTTATTGCAAGAAATATGAAAGAATTTTGTATCATATGATGTGAAAATGCCCATAAATGTAAGCAAAAATGTTCAAAAGCCAATATGTAGCATAGTTCAGAAAGTTGACCTGATTGAGCAAAATTAATGTGATTTTTGGATTCAGCACCAAAATTATCCTAAATCAGCTCAAAAAACTTCAACAATAAATTTGTTGTTGACCAGTGTAATTGGACATGGATAAATAAAAATACAAGTTTTTTTTTCCTCTGAATTTTTGCATTTATGCTTTGAAACTTTTTTGTTCCTTTATTTTTATTGTTTGAATTCTGTACAATACAAATATGAGGGACATTTGGGATACACTGACCATAAAAAACCTTTGTGACTAAAAACTTGAGTCCTCAGTCTATGGGTCAGAATCTCCATTTCAAATATTTAATTCACAGTGTGTATCCAGTCGTTAGTTGTAGGTGGTTCTAATCTGCACTATTTTTTGGTAATAGCCTTTTGACAGACTGCCAATAGTATTTTAAACAAATATCTATCATTTTTGATGACATTACCAATAATATATCTAAAAATACATCACCAAACATGTTTTAGGGATTGCATAACCCAATATCTTAACAATTGTTGAATATACATTATCCAAAAATGATACAAGTTTAGGATATAACCTAAATCTGCATGATTTACATTGACATCTCCACATTCTCTCCAACAACGTTGAACTCCAGACACATATTTAGCTGTAATTTTAAGAGTTACGAAAATTCTAATTATATTTTTCCAACAATGTTCACTCCATATCCTTGAAGGAGTGTTTGACTGTTGAATTCTCCAGATATTGATCCATTCCTCCTCTGCGACACACATTCCTCGTACTTTTTCCCATTTCTGTTTCACATCTAAAGTGTTACAACCTCCATTCATAATTAAATATTTGAAAAGAGAAGACATAATTTGATATTTTTTTTAGAATGATATACTCCAGTAATCATTTTTACAAGCTCATTGTTAATAGAATCAATATTGTGCTTTTTTTTTTTTTTTTTTTTTGTCATAAAAGTCCTTTAATTGTAGGTGTCATATGCTTTGAAACTAATCTGCACCGATACAACCTTTTACAAACTGTAGATATCAATATTAATTTGGCACCATTTGTGGTTGATGAATATTATTATTCTCTCAATTGGAAATACTGACTCGGCTTTCTTCTTTTAAGCATTTATTATTTTGATTTAGATGCTCAATTCAACGGTTATTTCTACTTAAGACAACAGCAGTTAATCACCATCTATGGTTTCAGTGTAATAATTTTATCACAGATTAATCAGGTATTGGCTTTTCTCTGCTCCTCAATATCATTATTATGCCAATGTTTAAAAAGTGAATGACTGGGGAAAAAAAAAAGGATAGTGGAAAAAAAATAAAAATAAATTTAAAAAATACACCCTAGCCCATTTCAGATCCTATATATTCAATGAGATGAGCTGCAACTTGAATCTACTTGCAGAACTCCTGCCTGTGACTTTCTGAAACCTGCCAGTTCAGACTGATGCAACAAGAGGAGACTGTATATCGTCTCCATGGCAACACCTCTCTGTACTTCACTCCTAACTGCAGGCTTTTCAAGCTTCTCCACAGCTGAGGACAGTGGCAGTGGGTTACTTACCACAGCTGCATTCCTGGAATTAAGTGAAACAGCGAAAACATAAAAAACACTAGAGGGTCTTGGGTTTCTGCTGTCTATTCCCAGAGTGAATCTGGTTTTTTTGGAGGAGCTGATGTTGAATATAATTAGGAGAAAACACAGATTATGGAGCCTGGATTCACCGGACAAAGAGCTGATGATAATCCTGATAAGAGAGCTACAATTTATAACTGCTGAGAAAAACACACAATGTGGCGATGCTGTGAAACAAACACCAGATGATCCATTTCACATCACTGCGAACTTCACCTGCAATGTTCTCCATTTTGTCCCGTCACATCCTGTTTAATATTTTTCTCCACAGTACACATTCATAAGTAATTGGATATAGTGACCAAATGAATGAACTTTTTTAAAGATTACTTTTATACTTTTATTTTTTTTTTTTCTTTCTCTTTCTTTCTTTACTCAGCAATTTCCCTGAAAACCAATGAGCATTTTGTTTCTGTAAGAGACACCCCCTGTACAACCATAACATTATTATCACCGTCTATCAATACCCTTTATCCGGCTGTTATTATTAGTATTATTGGTTATTTAGTTATGTATTTTTGTTCATTAGGATTTATTATGCTAATATCATCACTATTATTACCACTGTTGTTAAAGACAATGATGTATTTATTTTTTTTCCCCTTCAATTTTAATTATCATTTGTTGTTGTTACCAACTCCTCTGTCTTTTCTTTCATTTTTTTTCTCTCACACACACACACATCAATGTATAATGATAAGTATGTAATTAGTATCTGTTTTTGTCTTGTCTTATTTATTGTCATGTTTGTCACATGTTTTGTTATGTACTGGTCACTTAAAAAAAATGTAAAAAAAAAACCAAAACAAAACACAACTATACTGACATCTTTAACCATTTACATGTTATAAACCATCAAAACATGGACCATTACAAGTAAAGGCAAATTTTTCATGTTAAAAAAAAAAATCTTCAAAAATTAAAAAAAATTCTCAAAAGTGTGAACAAACTTTGTAAACACTGTCCCAAGGAAGATGCAAAAAAAAAAAAAAAAAAGAGATGAGTCTGACCAGCAGTTTCAGAAAAGAAGGTTGTTGAAATGTAGACACTGGTGACTTCGGTTTGATCCTTTAAGGTCACTAAAGGTCAAAGGTCATGGACCTAAATGAAAGTCCATATATAACTTCCTATCAGTGCTCAATAGTAACTATATTGACATCTGTACCCATTTCCATGTTATAAGTCATCAAAATATGGCCCATTATAAGTAAAGGCACATTTTTAATATTTAAAATTCATCAAAAATGCAAAAATCTAGATTTGTCAAAACTGAACACAGACTTTGTAGACATTGTCCCAAGGAAGCTACATATAAAATCTGTCATGAGTCCGACCAGACTCGTGTTAATATTATATACTTTATTCCTCCTTATGTTTGAACTACAGTCTATCATTGTCATTATATACACGTTTGCATATCTGTCAAAGTAATATGCCAGTTCCCAACTGCGATACTGAGTCATAAATGCAACAAATGGACCAAAGAACGTGTCTTTGTGTGGTAACAGACTGTCAACTGATACATGCACAGAGGGAATGCCGAGCAGATAAGTTTGCTGACAGTGCTTTCATGTATCCGACTGACAGCCAACGTGGGATTCGCCACCGCCACGTCTTCGCTGTCAGTTAACTCACATTTGCATAAGTGTTGTCAGTTGTCCACTTCTTCTATCTCCATCATACACACTGGCAGAAGCATGGTGGGGTTTGTTGTGATTAATTGTGACTGGAGGCAGGGGTAAGAAATTATCCCAACCATGTGGTCATTATTTGCAATAACAATGCACTATGAAATCACTATCAAAACATAAATGCACTCTTTTTATATAGACTATAGAGTTCATAGATACACATACTGTTTTCATAGATAATACATACTGTTGATATTGTGAATATTGTTCACAGATATACATATTATTAATATTATTCATCAATACATATACTACCAGTCAAAAGTTTGGACACATCTATTTTTTCTTTGTTTTCATGACTATTTCCATTGCAGATTCTCACTGAAGGCATCAAAATTATGAAAGAACACATGGAATTATGCAGTTAAAAAAGTGTGACATAACTCAAAACATGTTTTATATTTTAGATTCTTCAAAACACATTTGATTACTGCTTTGCACATTCTTGGCATTTTCTCAGTGACCTTCACGAGGTCGTCACCTGACATGTTTTCCAACAGCCTGGAAGGAGTTCCCAGTGATGCTGAGCACTGGTTGGACACCTGCGGTCCATCTCATGTCATTTAAATGAGAAGGTGAGTCCAAACCTCTGACTGGTAGTGTATATACAGTATATATATCAGTTTACTTGAGGTCACATTGGGCCCCTGGATTAAACGAGTTCAGCACCATTGATGTTTAATGTTGTCAGCGTCAAATTAATCCTGGGTGGTTTTGGCCTGTATGTTTAACACCCCTGCTGTAAAAAAATCTCTAAAGCAGTGTTTTTAACTGTGGGGTCTCCTGAAATTTCTAGTAATTGATAAAAATAAAAATGACGTACAAATATTTTTTAATGATTGAATATACAGTTCATTATGATTAAAACACCACACACTTTTCCTAATAAAAATCAAGTTTAAATGAAATGCAGGATGTAATATCTGAGATTCTTGACTCCAGATTGACCCGATCATGTGACCACATGCGTTACTACACTTCACCCTGCCTGGACACAGTCTCAGTCACAAAACCGGACCGAACAGAGAATGGAAAGATTTCTTGGCCTGCATGGCCTCACAAATGCCGCGTTTCCACTGTATGGTACCGGCTCGACTCGACTCGACTCGGCTCGGCCTTTTTGCAGGAGTGACAGTGTGGAGCATGGGTTTGGGCCTGCTAGCTTAGCTGGTCTAGTTTTGTTTGTTTCTAGTAATCATATTGTTATATTTTGTTTCTAGTAATCATATTGTTATATTTTGTTTCTAGTAATCATATTGTTATATTTTGTTTCTAGTAATCATATTCTCATTTCATATTTATCATTTTTGCATCCTTAGAAATAGTTACATAATGGGCCCACAGATCGAAACACATTTTGCATAGCTTAGTCTTTTTCTTTTTTCCTTTTGTTACCTAACTGTTTGACACTCGCTCCATGCTCACTCCATCCCAGAACCAGGCCCAGAGCCTGAGAACAAAGGATATGGGTTCAACCCACTCACAGGGCATGGGTTGCCACCATGACAGTTTCCATTACAAAAAACGACCTGGAATCTGGTACCTGGTACTAGTTTTTTGGTATCACCTCCGCCGAGGTTCCAAGCGATACTAAACCGTGATGTACAGGGGTTGGACAAAATAATGGAAACACCTTCACCTCAAGATGATAATGCCCCAATCCATACAGCTAGAATTGTTAAAGAATGGCATGAGGAACATTCTAATGAAGTTGAGCATCTCGTATGGCCGGCACAGTCCCCAGACCTCAACATTATTGAGCATTTATGGTCAGTTTTAGAGATTCAAGTAAGACGTCGATTTCCACCGCCATCGTCTCTAAAAGAGTTGGAGGGTATTCTAACTGAAGAATGGCTGAAAATTCATTTGGAAACAATTCACAAGTTGTATGAATCAATACCTCGGAGAACTGAGGCTGTAATTGCCGCAAAAGGCGGACCTACACCATATTAAATTATATTTTGTTGATTTTTTAAGGTGTTTCCATTATTTTGTCCAACCCCTGTATAACACTGCAGACCACTGACTGGTCAGACAGCTGTCTCTGTGACCTGTGTGTGTGTGTTTACAAAAAACAGATGCAGAAGTGGACAGTAAATATAGCGGTACATTAATCCACATGATACCAGCCCAAAACTACACCATGGTCGGTCCAGGAGGTTCAGTCTTTGGTGGCCAATGTAAAAATTCAGACGACACAACACGCAACGAGTGAGTTTTCAGCAACTCTCTGAGCAGACGACACGGAAGTAACGCGCCACATCACTATGACGACCAGGTACTGTAAAGTCAGTAGTATCCTGTAATGGAAACAGTTTCGGGAATACCGAGTCGAGCCGAGCCGAGCTGGTTCCCCATAGTGGAAACACGGCATAAGACATCTAAGAGAAACTGAGAAGCAGACACCAACAAGGGGCATTATATAGATTATATAGCCTAAATGTAGTCTAAAATTAATGTTTAGTTGCAACATATTATAGCAAACTATTAGCTACATTATCAAAAACTAATTAATTTTAGCCCAAAAAAAAAAAGTCTCCATTTTGAATGTCTGGGGTCACCAGAAATTTCTGACGTTAAAATGGGGTCACAAGCCAAAACAGGTTGGAAACCACTGCTTTAAAGCTTTTAAGTAAATCAGTCCCTGCATGTCCGCAAAACAGCACTTTGCAAAAACTCCTTTAACTCTGCAAGTTAATGTGGAGTAAAATAAAACACTTAAGTTCAGAAATTAAAAAAAGCATCAATATACACAGATGTAAATGAATAAATTAGCCAAGCAGCTAAAATGAATGACACCAGGATGGATGTGTTGTGACATCGTATATTAAATGACATGATTCATTCAGTCCGTCTGAAAAGCAGATCATCCCAGCCCATACTGCAAAGAATTATGGATGGATTTGTTTTAAATGGAAGAATTATGACTTTTAGTGCGTAATTAAAAGAAATTCATCTGAAGAAAGAAACAAATATGTACTGTACCTGTAAGTGAAATAAATAAGTGATGAAGGAGGTGAAAATGAAAAAAAAATAAATAAACAGGATAGGAAGGAAATCAGAGACAAAGGGTGCATAGAAGAGGAAGGAAAGAATGATGAGTGAAAGCAACAATCAGTTTGCTGTTGTTTTTTCCTTAATAAGTGAATTAGCAAAGCTTGATCAGGTGCTTCATCAATAATTAAATTGTTAATTAAAAACACTGTGCTTCAGTGAACAATGAAGAAAAGCTAATAGGGATTAAAGAGTCAGTTCAGGATTCCTCTTTATTCTACCATATCAATTAACCTGTGACTGCTGTCGGTTGGAAACCTTGTGGATTTCATTATTTACTTATTTTTCATTTTTTTCAAGCAAAATTCGTTTAACCTCAGATTTGTAAGCCACATTCACATTAAAAAAAAAAAACACTCCATAGAAGACGAGTGGTGTCTAAAATAAGTGTTATTTCAATGAGGAACTGGAGAAGTCAGCTTTCAGTATTTTCCAACCGTACACTTATTTATTTTCTAATAAAGGATTAAAAACAAAACTCATCCTGTTACTACTTGGAGCTGTTGAGTTTAATTTTTTTTCATGTTTACTCATTTTCAATAAGACTATTTCTCAGCTCTTGTCATTCAACTGGATTTATTTAGATGCAAGTCGTAATAAAAAAAGAGTAAATTTAACAGGACAGATACAGTGACATTTATAGGATGTAAAGGAATGGCTTTGTTTGCTTGTTATGTTGATTGGTATTCAAATAAAATATGCAAAATAGGGTATGTAAAAGGCGTAACCTGCTGAGACTCAGACGTCGGAGCCAACAGATGTTAGATGTAATGTACCGTTAAGTTGACTGCTGGCCAGAATATCTGACAGAGAGGAGACGATACAGCTTCTCTATTTTTAAGTCACGATGCGTAAAATGGTATTAAGCAGCTACAGTGGATGGATTTTGTTTTCAGATTAGGGCATTATTTATCCAAATTAGGCGACTTGAATCAAAGGGTCTGTGTTTTTAATCCACACCAAACCTGCACACCGAGTCTGATGTCTTAATTATACGATGCATAATTGATTTGCGAAGTGATGAGAATGATTTTGTTGTCCTCTCGCGTCTCTCGTTTCGCCTCCGCTGATGCTGGAGGACTGTGGAGATACACTATACCTGCCTGTGTGAGACCACACCAGAGGAACCTGACCAGACTGTGTCCTGATGTTGGCACCGCCGATCCTGAACGCGACCCAGCCATCCTCTCTGTCTCCAAACTGTCGCTTTCCTCCTCGCTCTGTGAGCCGTCCTCATCCGATTGGGTTTCAGGCTTTATTTTCTTGGTCAGTCACTTTAATATTATTCTCCGAGTCGTTATATTCTGCCTGAGTAATCCTAATAATTACATGCGCTTTTAATGTAACTCCTTAGATACACTATATGAACAAAAGTATGTGGACACATTGAATGCAGGTGTTTCTTTTCTAACAGGGGTCTGGGATACAAAACAATAATAACAAATGTCATAATATAGTTTTATTTTGGGATAAATATCATTGCATTGGTTAGTTTGGCTTAAATTGTTTTCGTTGCTTCCAAAATGCCTCACAGATAGTTTTTACTGAATTTCTCTCAACACTGATTTTGTATCATTCATGATTATAATTTTAAATGTTGTACCTCTAAATTTCTAAAATACTTTTTCATGCTCTGACTGTAAATAATCATTTTCTACCACAACTAATCATCTACTTCCTTCAAATCTAACATTAAACTTTAAGGAAATATTGATGTTTATAAACTATATTTCTGTTCTAGCAGGGGTCTGGGATATAAAACAATAATGAGTAATGTTATAATATAGTTTTATATTATGGGATAAATATTGCATTGCATTGGTTAGTTTGGTTTAAATTGTTATGTTTGGTTCCTAAATGTCTCAGAGATGGGTTTTACCTAACTTCTCTCAACATATATTTAGTTTTTTTTAATCCACAACTATGAGTTTAAATGTTCTACCTCTGAATTTCTAAAATATTTTTCACACTCTGACTGTAAATAATCATTTTCTACCACAACTAATCATCTACTTTCTTCAAATCCCCCTTTAAACTTTAGGAAATACTGATGTTTCTAAACTATATAATAAAAATATTGGGACACGTCATGGCTACAGCTGTAAGATGTCCTGTTCAAGCTGATATGAATTAAGAATTAAGAAGAATAATTAAGAATTTTTATTTGTCAGTAGGGTTCACACACGTAGACATGCACCTCACGTTCTAAATCGGCCTTCTGCATTTAATCCATCACTAGTTCACGCATGTATCACACACTGCAGACTAGGAGCAGTGCGCTCACCATATCAGGGTAGCAAATGGGGGGTTAAGTGTCTTACTCGAGGGTACATCCAGATATCGACATCAATATTTCTGCAATATTTCCTTAAACTTAATGGGCGATTTTCTACTGTGCATTACAATAGAACATTCTGGCCAAGTGCCACTGCACAGCCAGTTGGAAATGAGAATGTATAATGTCAAATGATACTGTGAAGATGTTAAAAATACATCTGAACTGGTCAAACAACTCTGACAGATGTAGAGGAATGACAAACATCTTTAATGATGCAGTAACATTATCTGGAAAACTGAATAATATGCAACAAGTGCAATAATGTGCAATAAGGTTATAACTGAGGACGCATGGATGTGTATGAGGGTGTGAATAGTAGGGCTGAACGATATGGACAAAATTTCATATCTCAATATTTATGCCAGATATCTCCATATCGATACGATATGACTACGGGTTCGGTGAAAACCAAGCATTTTTTCAGAAAAATACAAACATCATAATACAAAAGAATGTGGAAAGTGCAGTTTTATTTATAAGAACTCACTTCCAGTCATCAGCATTAACATAAAGTATGAATAAATTAAACTTGTTGTGATTTCCAGAGCTGTACATGCAGGGCGAGTGCAGGGGAAATCTATAGTTTATATCATTGCTTTTTTCGATATTAATATCTTGAATGTTCATATCTCAATATCGATACGATATATCTTTCAGCCCTAGTGAATAGTGTACTTTTTTTTTTTTTTTTTTTAATTATCTTGCTTTCATTTTACTTTTTTTTTATTTTACATTTTTATTTTACAGCCAGGCCACAGCTGCAAACAAGAACATTTTCTTAATCTCCCTTACCTGGTTAAATAAAAACAAATAAATTATCTATTCAACTACTCTATTTTTACTTCTATCTATTTGACTATTATTAGATGTGTTCTGTTTTATTTTGGGATTTGAATTTTGTTTTTTTGTTTTTTTTTATACACAAGAACAATAAAGTTTTATATATCTGTGCTATGGAGTGTGTGTGTAAATGTGACACATAATGACGGTAACTACGAAGCCTCTGAACGTCCAAATGGCTCATATCTGATGACCATGAAAACATAATGAACTGTATTTTACACCAGTTATTTACATGTATTGATAGGATGAGTGGATCAACAGGTATGAAACAGTTTAGATCAGCAGATGGTTTTGGTCGACAGTGGATGTTTGGGTCTTTATAGGTTAACAATTCCATTCCAATTTCCAGCACTACAGTCAACAAGAGAAACGACACAAAACTCCACACATACTGTTAAAATGTGCTGCATTTAGGCTTTGAAAGCAAGGTCAGAAATAGAAAGGAAAGCTAGGACTCTAAGGTTATATGATGGCGACTGCCCTGACGTCAATAAACATAAACATACCACATCCTGTTTTCAGCATCCTCCCAATCCAACACAGAATCTTCCATCATATAACTACATCACAAAGCTTGATTTGTATCATCAGTTAGAAAAAATACGAATTCGAGGTGCAAACCGCTAAAAACATGTCTACACCTGGGCATGTGAGTGTGCACAGACAGATCGGATTAATGCGTGCAGAATATTAAGGTTGTGAACATACATTCATTGCTCTGCCTTACTTATGTCGGCCATGAATCGAGGCAGAAAAGCCATAAAAGAAATCTAACAAATTTCTGCAACCTGGAATTATTCACAATGAAACGTCACATCTCTGCTGTGTTCAGTTTATTGCGTGCCTGCAGACACAAGTGAAATCCAGGTGGAGGATACATGGAGCAGAGCAGGTTTCTGGGAACACTAATAACAGACCTAAATTTACTGAAGACAATTAAAAAAAAAAAGAAAGGATGACAGAGTAATCAAACATCAACTCTCCTCGTGAACACTCCCAACACTGAACACTGCATTATTAAAAGTTTATCTTTGCCGCAGCGCTACGCAGAACGTCTTAGATGTGGATGAAGCCAGGAAACGCTAAAATTAGAGACATATATTACATGGAATGGAAACTAGCTGTTAAAACTGTCACCAAACTTCTTTAGACTACCTTCAACAGTTAATTTATAGAATTCGCTAAACTTAACCGCCTTAAGGTTGGGTTTATTTGTCAGCGACTGTGCGACCGCAAATCTGCGATTTTTTTCATTCTTCTAGTAGAGATAAAACGTTAGATGAAAGAATGGGACGATACTAGTGTAAATACATGAAATGCCTCATATGTAGTGAAAAGACTTTCAGAAAACAATATCCCACATACGTTGTATGTTAGCCACATAGCATAATTGCCTAAATCATACAGTATATATGGACAAAAGTATTGGGACACGTTGAATTCAGGTGTTTCTTTTCTCATAATGTAGTTTTATATTAGGATAAATATCATATTGATCATTAATATTGATGTTTATGTCTGAAATCTGCATTAACAGGACATTTTACAGCTGTAGCCATGATGTGTCCCAATATTTTTGTCCATACAGTTTATAAACATCAATATAATAATTTCCTTAATGTTTAATGAGAGACGTGAGGAAGGTAGATGGTTAGTTTTGGTAGAAAATGATTATTTACAGTCAGAGCACGAAAAATATTTTAGAAATTTAGAGGTAGAGCATTTAAAATCAGTCATGGATTTAAAAAAATAAATAAATAAATCTATGTCGAAAAAAACAGAAGTAAAAACCATCTCTGAGGTATTTTGGAAGCAAAAATAACACTTTAAACTAAGCTAACCAATGCAACGCAATGACATTTACTATAATATAAAACTATATTATGACATTTGTCATTATTGTTTTGTATCCCAGACCCCTGTTCGAAAAGAAACACCTGAATTCAACACACAACACAAAACACATACGAACACAAACAAGAGATAGAGAAAGAAAGAGAGAAAAAAGACTGAGAAAAAAGAGAAAAAGAAAGAACGATAGATAGATAGATAGATAGATAGATAGATAGATAGATAGATAGATAGATAGATAGATAGATAGATAGATAGATAGATAGATAGATAGATAGATAGATAGATAGATAGATAGATAGATAGATAGATAGATAGATAGATAGATAGATAGATAGATAGATAAAAACAAATTCAACAAAACCAAAACCTCAAAAACACATATATCTCTATTTTATGGTCAGAATACAACAAAAAAATGAACAGAACTGAAAATTATTCTGATAACATACTGTTTGTCCATCAAAAATGTCCTTAGCACAAAAAATAAATATTATCATAATATAAAAATGATATCACAATTAAATGTTGTTTTATCATCCAATAAAAATCTGACAAAAGTGTGCAACAAACTTAAATATTAAGCAATTTTCATTGTTTCCGGCAAAAAAAGTAAAATCTTAAAATAATGTGAATTGTTGTAGTTTTCACCACTAATTGGAGTTTGTTCATATCGTGTACATTTCATATTAAAACCTGAACAGTGTGATTGTGTCAATCAGCCTCAAACATTATCTGTCTTTTGACCTTTGACTTTCTGCAGACGACAGTAATTCCAGTCGATCACCCTGACAATTCCAATCCTCTAATTGTTCTGCTTTTCATTTTCTCTCATAATGACTGTGTCACTTTGAAGAGGCGTCGGTGTCAGCGTCTGGAAGTTAGCATGTGTGTCTAAGAAGTAAAGCTGTCTCATTGAGGTCACCCTTTGAACGGCTCTAGGGGGTTGGATGTGCACATACTCGTGCACAAACACACTCCCTGGTGCTCAGACCGTTTATCTAGCAGGCCTTAAGGCGGTACTTGTCCCCTAGTCCTCAGTGGGACCGACCGCTCTCACAAACGCACACACCGCCCGACTATCTTCATCCTAATGTGACACTAAAATGTCTTCAGCTCTGTGTTTTTAGTCTGACTGTAAGACTATCCCAGAGCACGGAACTGAAACAACACTGGAAGCTGTCAGCTCTCTTCAGGAGACTTTTTAATCTGAGTGAAGACAATCGCAGGGTTGAAAACACAAGGGCAAAATAGATGGTGTGTGCACAGTAACTGCCACCTGCCTGCAAATGAAACCAGAGGATTTTTTTTCTGTTCTTTTTTTTTTTTCCTTATAAGAGATCAAATGTCTTGCAGCTGCTATTCAAGGTAAACACAAAACACTTTTCTTTCTTGTTCAGACCTGAATATGTGACCCTGGTGCGACTGTATTTATGACAAGAAGCAAACTCCTGCTTTTGTTGTGAGGCTCAAGTCAGCCAATCCATGAAGTCAAGTAAGCATTATGTCACCACACAACATAAAACAGAACTAATGTCCCTGTATCACACCATCATGTTCTATCAAGAATCAATGCCAAGTTGAATTTGTGAGGTTGTTAAGTTCATGTATGACTTTGTATAGTAACTATACTGATATCTGTAACAATGTCCATGTCATAAACCATCAAAATATGGACAATCATAAGGGCAAATTTGTAACAGTTCAAAAATTCACCAAAACTTCAAAAATCTACATTTCTCAAAACTATGATCAACCTTTGTAGACACTGTTCCAAGGAAGCTACATATAATATTTGACATGAATCCTACCACAAGTTTTGTGGAAGATCATTGTTGAAATCTAGACATTGAGTTTGACCCTTCAAGGTCACTCAAGGTCAAAGGTCATGGACCCAAATGAACGTCCATATATGACTTCCAATCAGTGCTCAACAGGAACTATATTGATATGTCTAACTATTTACATGTTATAAACCATCAAAATGTGGACTATTCTAAGTACAGGCATTTTTGTAGTATTTCAAAAGTTCAAAAATCAAAATTGCTCAAAACTGTTAAACTTTGTAGACATTGCCCCGAGGAAGTACATATAAAATCTAAAATGAATCGGACCAGTAGTTTTATCAGATTAGTAACATACACAAACATACATGTATGAAAATGCAACAACAGTGTAGACGAACACAACTGTGTTAAAGTTCCTGCTCCAGCAGAAATAAGTTGTTCTAAGTAAAGTGAACATCAAAAAACTTATCACATGTTTTATGTGATGCCATTTCACACCATTTTATTAAATATGAAAACAAATTCTTTCTTGTTCTTAAAAAAACAACATTTAATTAACAAACAAAATACAACAAACAACAAAAGAGTGGATGAGTATCCAGAGGAGAATGTAACATATGACAAAGGGAAGTTCAACAAAGTTCACATTTAGCAACAAGCAACATTATGAATCCACAGCAAGTCAAAGATGGACCAAATGGTCCAAAGGTGCCCAGCCTGTTAGGGCTCAGGAGGACAGACCCAGGACTGAGGACATGGATCTGGACCATTTGGTCCATCTTTGACTTGCTGTGGATTCATAATGTTGCTTGTTGCTAAATGTGAACTTTGTTGAACTACCTTTTGTCATATGTTACATTCTCCTCTGGACACTCATCCACTGTTTTGTTGTTTGTTGTATTTTGTTTGTTAATTAAATGTTTTTAAGAACAAGAAAGAATTTGTTTTCATATTTAATAAAATGGTGTGAAATGGTGTAACATAGAACATGTGATAAGTTTATTCTGATGTTCAGTTTAGTTCACTGTTTTTATTTACATACACATCAGGTAAAAATACCAAAGACTGGACGACAGGGACTTCAGTGGAGCTGCATTGTAATATAATCCATTTATTTATTTGTTATTGGGTTGGGCAGTTATCACAAATGACACGATATGGACTGACTCCTCTTTTTTTGGTCGATAGTGTTTTATGTATTTTTCTAAGAAAGAGTCGCAGCCATCTCAAGCTGCCCCCCCATCAGATCTCTGAAGCCCCCCCGTTAAGAACCACTGGATTAAAGCATTAAATCATCTGAGTTGCTGATAAAAACTATGCTTGTTCTTCAACACCAGGGTTGAACTGCAAACACATTAAGGCTCAAACTGTCATAGATGCCACATCTGAGAACACACTGATTATAATGGATTAACATTTAGAATAATAGTCAGACGTACTAGTGTCTTCAAGATGTGATAATGATCAGCGAATTAACTCATTCACATTAACACACTGGACAGTTTGGCAGGTTTTTTTCCATCTTTTATACTTCTAAAGTCCTTGTATTTGTTTAAAAGTGTAATTTATTCTTTTTGACATGCCCATGTTTCATAATATACATTACAAATTGACCTCCATTTCCTCTTGACTCAGGTCCAACTGGGGGTTTTGACTTCTATTAAAAGTAGGGGTGTAACAAAATATCTTTTCTGTGATATATTGCAGTAATTCATTTCCCAATACTGTATCAGTATTAAAAAGTATCAATATTTTTAGCTAGTTATTGAAATGCAGGAGTTCATTTTTGTATTCGGGTTTTCCTGTTTATTTATCAAGCTCTTTTACTCACATAGTCACGTGGGTGTTTTACTCCGTGTACTACAAAACTAGTATTGTGATATTGCAGATTATGCACAGTTTTTTGAAACTGATAACACTGTTTTGTTAAATAATGGTTATTTCAAGTGACATAAAAGCCCTTTTAACTGTCGGAAAGAGGCAGGTGTTAGATCCTTTGTTGGGATTCCACAAAAATAATGTTCTGATGTTGAATGATTCAGGGACTGTCCTCTATGCATTCATTTCCCAACTAATAGAACATGAACATCTGAGCAGGATTTTGAACGGTAATGTCTGTAAAACATAATTTGATTTATTTTTTTTTGTGTATGTTCTTTGTACCGGTAAAGTCAGATGTCAAAACTTTTTTTATCCAAATCCTGCACTTCTGGTTTTTACAGATGAACGTTTTGTGGTATCGCTTTAGATCCTGCTCAAATTCAAGATTCATTATATATATTATTGTCATATACACAGCAGTACTGAGCAAAGAAATTCTTACTTTGTGAGAAAAGACTAACATAAACAATTAAAGTGAACTCTAATGAAATAAACTGTACAATTAAAACAATTTAAACTAAAAGGAAATAAAGGAAAATAAACTGTACACTAAGCAAGGAAAAATAAATAGGTAAAATAAAATGAACCAAGTACTCTGTGCAAAGAGTAAGGGTACGGAGGTGCAAAAACAAAGAATAAAAAAAATTCAAACATGTTTAGTATTTGTGCATAGTTCTGGTGTAATTCAATTTTCCAGTTGGATTTTCCAGGAAATAATCTTCAACAAAAAACAAAACAAAAACAAAAACAAAAAAACATTGCTGTGTTAACAGTATTGTGACATATCCTATTGTGATCCTAGTATTGTGATTGTATCATATAACCAGAGTCTTGCCAAAACACACCCCTAATTAAAAGGGTCCGTTATTTTAGAAATTCAACACACTCCAAGCAAGGTTAGAATAGTTTTGGATTTTTCATGATAGTTTAGTTTTATTTAGTTTTGACTTTTTTTTCTCTAATTCAGTTCATTTTAATTCGTTTTTAGAGCAGGTTTGATAGTTTTTATTAGTTTATTTTCTAAATGCTTAGTTGTAGTTTAGTTTTAGTTTAGTGGTCTCTTTTCTCTTCTTCTCTGTCATCAGTTTCAAATAAATCCCAGACAGGACTCTGCTGCTTTCTCCCAACTTTAGTCTCCATGTTTCCAGGTAGAGTGGGGACCAGAAGACAACTGGAAACCACAAGTGAACACAAGTGACGGACCCTTAAATATCATATGGTGCCAGCAGAGAAAATTGCTTCAGGGAAATAAATCACTTTCATGTCAATCTGACATTGACAAAGACGAAATCGAAGGGAATTTTATCCATAATTTTTAACTGTTTTAGTTAGTTTTGTAAAAACACAATACAGTTTCAGTTAGTTATGTTTTTTTTTCCTTTTAATTATAGTTTTTATTTATTTCAGTTAACGGAAATGTTTTTACAATTCCAGTTTTCATCATTTCGTTAGTTTTCGTTAACGATAATAACCTTGACTCTAAGATATGACCACAACAGAAAGAGCCACACTTCAAAATACATTAAAAAAAAACCAGTTGATCATGTTGTAGTCCCCTTCATCCTGTGGTCTATTCCAGGTTTGCAGAATTCTAAAACCCACATGTTCAATAATCCACTTCTTTCTCTTACTGTCTTCTCCATTCCTCCTTCTTTCATTACTCCTATCTTACTTTTCATTTACTTTTCCTTCTGTAACAGCGTTATCTGACGCGAGTTCCAATGAGTGCACAAGTGCAAATCCCCTGCTGTAATCTCTCCCTCTCTCTCTCTCCATCTCCTACCTTTTCCTCTCTCCTTTCTTAATCCCTCTCTTTCCACTCAGATTTAAAAAAAAAAAAAAAAAAAAAAGACAGAGGGATGAGGAAAAGAAGTTGGTTAAGGATACTGTGTGTGAGTTTGTGAGATTCTAACTGTACGGACATATGTGAATGAAAAAGGGGGGGAAGAGGATGAAAATAACAGTGATCCAGGTAAAAGTAGGTGGGGGGTCAGGGTGAGAACAGGGGCAGCCAGAAGCAACACCCCCGGAAGAGGATGAGAGTTCAGTGTTTAGTTCAAGGACAATCCAACACAGATGGACACTTCACAGGGTTTGCCCTGCATTGATCGCTCCTGGCCGCTGTGCCCAGGTCAGTTATAAGTTATCTGCAGTTTTTAAGTTCACTTTTAAGACGTTATTTTGCCGCTGCACCTGGAATCAGATTTAGACTCAAATCCAGCAGACAGTAAAAGGGTTGTGTCGCTAATTTTAACCATATTTTCACATCAGCTAGAGACATTGTCCATTTATTTGCGTTTCTATCCACTGTTGAACCGCTGCTCTCACTAACATGTCAAGGTTCCTACAGGTTTCAACAAATTAAAATCAAGATTTTTTAAGACCTTTTTAATTAAGAACAGAATTGAACCCTTTCATGCACAGTGGTCACTACAGTGGACAGCTATTCAAAGCTGTTCTTTTGTATATTCACCATTTTTGTGGTTTTAGTTCCATATCAACCAACACAGTGGATGCTCATGGATCATCCCATACACTGATATTCAGACCATTACTGTAACTTTGCTCTTCTTGATAAACCTGATCTGCACTAGCATGTTTGAGTGTAAATCTATAGCTTGTTATTGTTATTAGACTGTAATTAACAGTTTTTGTTTGTTTTTTTTAAACAAAAGTGTTTTTTTTTCATATTATCTTCATGAAGTGAGTAATAAGTAGTATTAGAGTATGTTAAAATGTGAGAAAACATCCGATTAGCTGGAATAAAAATGTTATTATTTTGTAGTCTTCACACAGTATGTCAGCAAACACATGACTTTTCTTCAAAAATGAAATGTACGGTGTCTAGCTGAGTGGACATTTTTACAACTCCATGAAAAAAAGGTTCATAAAAATGTTTTAAATTGCATTGTTTTTTTAATGCCTGGAGGAATAAAAACACTCAGGAAAAAAATCTTGATTAAGGCTCTCGTAATTCATGCATGAAAGGGTTAATACCCATTTCACAGCCATAATGGCAAAAATTCCTGACCTAGAATCCTAGAATTTAAGAGAATGTATTTATTTACTCCATCGCCTTGATTCTCACCGTTCCAAGTCCTTCCTCACTGGGGGCTGAAAAGTTAGCGATAAGCGGTTCCTCATTTCAATAAAATTGTCGGGTTGGAACGGGTGGAACTGAGTCGACTAACGTGACTTTTTTTGCAGCTTGGACACATTTACACACAACACTATGAAGATAATTTTGTGTCTTTATTATGCAAGCAAAGAGAAAAAAAGGCAAATGAATAAAATCAAGATTTGAAAACAAAAATGAAGGTTTCACCATTTTTAAGCTTAACAAAATCGATGGTGTTCTCTTTTTCTTTCATTTCAAATCTGAAACTTCTGCTTGCAGGCCAAAATGTTTTGTCATTTTAAAAGTTTCGTTTGCAAGTCCAAAGGTCTTGAACCTCCAAATCTTTTGCAAATCAAAAAGCTTTGCTTGCAAGTTCAAGTGGTACTTATTTCTGGTTCAAAATTGCTTGCGAGGAGAAAAGTGTCCTTATTAATCAGTCATGGCTAATAATGATTTTTTTCCTTGACTGTTTGATCCATAAAGTATCAGAAATGGTGATGAAACTTAAATTACTTCCTGAAACATCCAATTTAGTCCACATCACAAATATTTTCAGTTCACTGTCATGTTGGAGAAAATAAACAAGAAAATATATTCACTTTACTGAAATAGTAAGTAAGTAATATAAATAGTCAAGTAAAGAAACTATAAAATAGGTACATTTAAGGAGCTGGAATAAGAAACTTGATTTTTTACTTAAAATTATTGATTACACTCAACTACAACTTTCTTTTTGGGGAAATTTTATACTTCTTCCTACTCCTTTTCGACCATGCAAAATTCAGACTTGTACGTAGTTGAAGATAGACTCTGTTCATTTAACTGTTTTGTTTGAGTCTTAATTTGCTTTGTTTTGTTTTTTTTTGTTTCTTTGCATGTTCTAAATAAATAAATGTTTTACTTCATAGATAAAATGAACTAAGTTGTACATACAGTGACACTATGAGCTGGAAAACTACAAAAGCACTGGTTATTTTTTTTCGTCAGATATGATGAAGTGTGATTACTGTTATTGCTCTCTCCATATCAGGCAGGCCTCCTTCTCTGTCTGTTTTTAAATCCCTTCTTAAAACCCATTTTTTCTCCTTGGCTTTGAAACCATGTGAGATGTTTGAAGGTATTATCTTTATTCTATATTTTTTATTTGATAGTGGTTTGTTGTTCTTATTTATCTATTCTATTTATGTGTGGATTTTATGTATATTGTTTTTAACTGCATGGCTTTTAATCTATTCTTATATTTTAATCTTTTTATTTGAGTTTTATTTATTCTTCTGTATAGCACTTTTTTTTTTTTTGGACAGTTTCTATGTCTTTAAATCTATTCTGTATTTTATTCTTCTATTTTGGTTTTAATTTTTCTTCTGTACAGCACTTTGGTCCACTGCAGTTGTTTTAAAGTGCTTTATAAATAAAGTTGGATTGGACTGGATTACACACTACACACATTATTTGCTTTTTTTTTATGTAATTGTTTCCATTGTCTTTTTGCCTTTCATTGATGTGTCAACATTTAACTCTACCCCAAGCACATTAAGTGCATTTGGAGTTTTATTCTCAATTTTCAGCATTTCCACCGAATGCATATAAAAGCAGCTACATACCAATGCACCTACATTTGAATGAAAACATGAGGGCAAACCAGTCAAAGACGAGAAAACACCGACAAGCTGTTTGTAAAATTCAATTTCAGAGTTTAACCGTCTGAGGCTAACTTCCATTATTTGAGTCTTTTCCACTAATGAGTGCTATGCGTGTTGTTGTGACTAAAATATGCAGGTTCACTTCTGACGTGTCATGTACAATACCAACACTCAGGGTCACACTGATTTTTTTTTTTTTTTTCTTTCAGCGGCGAGAGTTCTGTTTAGAGTTTTAAAAGTGAACTCAATATGCTTAAGGGCAGTGCTTCCCACAAGCATCTGTTTAGCGCAATTAGCTGAAATCCGAGGTGGCTGGAGGATACAGTATCTAACACATGACCAGATATCCTCAGCAGTTGGACTGAGGGATGGAGGGAGGACTGAAGGTCTTGTGTAGGCGGGGAGGGAGGGAAGGTCAACTCTTATTAACAATGAGTCCATTGATTCCAAGTTCCCAGCCTTCACCCAATCCGCCATTCTCCTCTTTGTCCATCTCTTCTTTCTCTTTTCTGTCGGCTTCGTCTCCTCGTCCCTGTCTTCTTTCCGCCCCTTTCCCTCTGAGTGTGTTTAACGTGGAGGTCTCGCGCACTTCAGATGGGTAATGAATGGATCCGTATTTTAATTAAAACCAAAGATTTCAGTGCCAGCTGCACTCCTTCTCCCAGTTCACCATTTTGTTCCCACTTTTCCTCCTGTTATCACCGAACCTCCTCCTTCCTGTTCAGGTACCAGATTTCAACAGGCCACAAAGGACCGATTGTGTAGCATGTGCATGTGCATGAGTTTGTGCCCGTGTGCGTCTATGCATCCAGAGATAAATTTGCGGCACGCATGTTTCTCTGCATCTCGCTAACACGGCTTATATGTATGAACTGGTTGGAGTTTGGGGTCGGGGGGGGGGGGGCTGCAACTGAGAGAAATGGAGATAAGAGTATAGATGAGGCGTTCAGGAAGGAGGGGAGAATAGGGGTGAAGTGAAAAATGAGGAGGCTGGAACTGTGGATTTATTTGTTAAGGATGAAAGTAAAGAAAAAGACAACAAGCGTGAACTCTCAAATGTCATCGACAGCATCTTTTCACAGCTACCTATAATACTAAAATAAGCCGCTCGCACAGAAATGGGATTATTGTGCGACAATTACAGCATTATACTACTGAGAAGGACGGAGAGACAGATGCTAGACAGTGTTACCATCATCCGGTCACGGTAACTGGAGTACAGCGCACACAATGAACAAAATGGGCCGAAATTACAGTATTACACTAAGGTTCATCACTGAGAAAAAGGAGACTGGAAATTAGACAACGGGGCACAAAAAGGAGGGAGAACAAGACAAAAGCGTCAGGACATGACTGGGGTCAGATCTCTGCCCTGAAGATAAACCCAGTAGGGGAGTAGGTGGTCAGCAAAAAAAAAAAAAAAATCTGATAGAAATAAAAGAACATGAGCTTTTCCTCTATAGTTATTAAATCAGTTTCAGTCAATGATAAAGCATCAGTTACAAGAAATTAAGTAAAGATAGTGGGATATATCGAACAATGTTCTCCTAATAAAGAAAATTCATATCAGTTGATATTGGTAATTATTATAACGGTTGAACAATATTTTTAGGAAACTAGAGACTAATTGACAAAACGAGGTGAAAATTACTTTAACACACACAAGGCAGCATAAGATAAAAAAAAAAAGGTACAATAACCTTAAAGACAAAAATGACAGATCCAAAAATTAGAAATCATGTCAAAGGCATATGTTGAAAATGGTGTAAAAAAGATTAAAACAATGCAAAAGATAAAACAGGATGGAAATGGCATAACAGAGGTAAAAAATAAATAAAAACACACAAATGAAAAGGACAAAAAAATGTAACAAGAAGAAAACAATGTAACTGATGCAAAAAAAAAAAAAAAAAAATGATAAAAACAAAATGAAAATGAGCGATACAATAAAATAAAGATGGAGTAAAAGATGAAAACAATGTAAAATATTAAAATATAAAACAAAACTGGCATGAGACACAAAAAAAACAAGACATAAGTGACATAAAAGACATAAGATGAAAACAATGTAAACAATAAAAAATAACATAAATGACAAAACAAATGTGAAAAAAAACAAAGGCCATAAAAAGATGTACGTGATGAAAACAACTTAAAAGATCAAATAAAGGAAAATTATTTAAAAAGGTAAAAAAAAATATTGTAAAAGATGTAACAAGATAAACTGAGCATAAAAAACATGAAAATGATGTAAGAGATGAAAACAACGTAAAAGACAAAAACACCTGAAAAGACAGAAGATGAATACACATCTCTACTCTTTCTAGTTTGAATTCATGGTTTTGTCCTTATTTTGTTTATTTCTTACAGAGAAAGTGAATCAAATAAATCCTAAATACAGAAAAGCGTGTCACCACAATGGTATGTGTTGAAGTGAGATTATGATCATCATTTAATTCGTCAGGTTCAACAAATATAAAGTGAGAAATTCCTGTAGAGTTGAAGTGAATATGATGTCTGACTTGTCCCATTTAATGTTCCCTTTGCTGTGACTTTTGCTGATGCTAAACGAGTCCTGTCCTGCTGAACAGTACAGAGCGTCTACCTGAAAACTCCGGGGCATTCGGATGCAATGCACAAGGAGAGGAGAGAGCGATCATTCGGAGGTTTCTGCAGCGACAGGCGCTCAGTTCTAGGTCTTCTGAAATGTGAAAATAGGCCAGCGTTGGGGAAAATGTACATTTTGTGTTTCTTTTGACCATGGAACCACTTTCATCTCACAAGAACCAATGTATTCATCAAGGGCTCTTGCAACTGTCTTAGTGCCCTACTCAAGTGTGCTATATGTAGCAGAATAGCCTTGAACAGACTGTATAATCAGAATAGCCTATTCCATTCTATTCTAATGGGGCACATATATCGAGATGTTTAGAGCTTTAATTCTTATTACATATCAACCCAATGACCCACTGATAAATGTGTTACTTCATCTACAGGGTGGGGAAGCAAAATGTACAATATTTTGAGGCAGGGATTGAAAGACAGTGTATGACCAATTAGTTTATTGAAAGTCATGAGAATTTATTTGCCACAAGAAAATGTCCATAATAGAAAATGTTTTTATTCTCTGTGTCCTCCTTCTTTCTCAATAACTGCCTTCACACGCTTCCTGAAACTTGCACAAATGTTCCTCAAATATTGGGGTGACAACTTCTCCCATTCTTCTTTAATAGTATCTTCCAGACTTTCTGGTAATAGTTTTGCTCATAGTCATTCTCTTCTTTCCATTATAAACAGTCTTTATGGACACTCCAACTATTTTTGAAATCTCCTTTGGTGTGACGAGTGCATTCAGCAAATCACACACTCTTTGACGTTTGCTTTCCTGATTACTCATATGGGCAAAAGTTTGTGAAAAGGTATGGATAATAGTGTTAGGTATGATTATGACATCAATATATGTTTGGTTTCAAAACAACTGACGTAGTGCCTGCTGAGAAAAAACAACTAAATGTTCATTGTACATTTTGCTTCCCCACCCTGTACATCGGGGGTGTCATTTTCTTTCAGGGGCCACATTCAGCCCATTTTGATCTCAAATGGGCCGGACCACTATAATAGTAGCATAACGAGGCTTACGCTGACAGCAAGGGCATATCACCGAAACCCCCCCCCCCCCCCCCCCATCCTCTGCTCCACCAACCATTTGGAAAAAACACACCACCTGTTGTCAAAATATGACATCATGTAAACTCAAGGTAGTGGCATGAAGAAAGATAATTGTTAGACAAGCGATATGAACTCAGTTTGAGCTACATCGACCTGATAGTGGCTGAATAATGGTCAGAGAACCAATGTTGCCCCACAAAACTCCACCTAGTGAATGAAAATGACCCCATATGAACTCTGGATGGGAGCCAGACAATGGACATTTAGACTGTAATCCCGGATAAGTAGAGTTTACTCAAAAAATTTGAGGCAAGTGATTGCACTTAAATGATTTGAGTAATGATCGACTAATCAGTTGGTTTAACTCTTTCGGTGCCAGACAGTTAAGGGGCTAATAAGCCTTAAAAGTGCCACAGAATTTGGCCGTTTTTCAGTATTTCGCGTCGTTTTTATAATCGAAGTCTGAATCGTCATCAGAACTCATTTTCTAGCAGATGGGACTGTTCTGACAGATCGCTGTGTTTACGATATTACTACAAAATGGCCATCTAATTTGCATATGATTTCATTCATAAATTCATTCATAAAATTTCCCAAGCAGAAAACGAAACGCGAGCTCTTCCTTGGTCAAAAACCGCTCGGTAACATCCGACCGATTGCTACTTAGATTCAAAATGCACCGGACGCAGCCGATTCATTATTGATCATAATTTGCAAGAAGATTTGAAAGAACGTCATCGAAATGTGAGAAAGAAATGGGGGTGGATGGTTTGTTTGTACACAAATATGGCGTGTTCTCCAAAGCCGATCTGATCGGCCCGTGGCACTTTACAGGTTGTATTCGTAAAGCCGATTTAATCGGCCCATGGCACTGAAAGAGTTAAGTAGGTTCAACTTTAATGCTAAAAGTATTGAACTTAAACTATTAAGTAGAAAACACTAAAAGACAAGTTATTTGTACTTTAAATCTGTTGTAAAATCAACCCCACAATCCAACCATTCGACTCAGCATTTTAGCTTACACTGACTAATTTACTCAATTGCGGCCACATTAATTTATCATTGATTAAACAACTTTTTATAAGATAATCAAACTCAAAATCCTATTCCTGACCAAAATAGTTATTAAATTATTCAACTTAATACAGGGTGACACAAAAAAACGGGAACTCGTGTCTGCCAATACGCACTTCAAAAATTCCCGTTTTTTTGAGTCACCCTGTATATTGTAGCATGAATGGAAGTTAGCTCAATGTCATTTGCCAGTACAGGAAGTGCTTTTAATTTGACAAGACATTCAGATTTCCCTTGTACAATAACAGTCTCAGATGAACAGTAAAGCCATAGTTCTTCCTCTGGTTCTGACTCATGGTGCAGCTGTACAAAAATACAAAAACAAACACAAAAAGGCCAATAAACACTGACATACACACATTAAATCCAAATTACCACTAACACCACAACCCCACTGAACCCCTGCACAGAAAAAGAACACATTTACAACAACATGCCTAATACCCACAATGCAATGCTAAGATAAAAAGGTGTGGTCATGACTAAAACTTAGTGATTTAATTCCATTCAACTGAAACTTTTTCGTACTTTCAACTACTGTATGTCTACAAATTAGTCGAAGATACTGAACATTTTATAGTAACATCATAAAACTGAAATCATTTAAGTGCATTGTCATTCAAGCATTTTAGTAAATACAAATTCCGGGCTTACAGTGTGTAAGACAATCAAAATGAACCAAATTTGATCTCAATCAGCCTATTATTGCTTGATTTATGTCCAAAAAACTGATTTTCAACTAGAGCACCCTCATGTGGATGACTTACAATACTCATAGAGAAGCTGAAATTGATAGGGTTCTTCCACTAGGGGTCCACTATGTTGGTTATCAAGGGAGAAGACATTCAACCAAATCTGTCCTAGTTATCACGTTCCCATGAAGGATATTCGGCAGCGGATCCGGAGGTGGTGTTCAGGATAAAACCATTATATCCCAGAACCTCCATTTCGGGGGTATAATAGAATATAAATAATGACAATTCCAAAATTTTCTCTTCGTTTTAGTGCCAAAATAATATTAAATTCTGAAAATACTTACATTTACAAACTATCCAAACAAAAAAGATGTGAACAACCTGAAAAACTTATATTTATGAAGAAAAATAAGTACAATTTTAATAAGATTATGCCTCAGCTTATCATTTATGCATGTGCATTATGGATAGGATCTACAAAGGCACAAAATGTTTAGTAACAGGTAGAATATTATTGAAAATGCACTTAACTGCAGGTTGTTCATATTTGTTCAGGTTATTCACATTTTATTGTTAAAAGGTAGTTTGTTCATGTAAATATTTTCATATTTTAATGGAAAAAAAAACTGCAGTCAGTATTTACAGGTCATTATGTTATTATTTAACTTTACATCATATTGGTCTTCATGTGGAACCTGAACTAAAATGAGTACAACACCCTTGACTGTTAATATCTTCATCCCATGAGGCGGACTGGAACCTTTAGAGGGCCAGTTTTGGCCCACAAGCCATATATTTGACAGCCCTGATCTCCACAGGTTTTGTATCCTTTCTGCTGCTGTTGTACTGGTAAGATAAACTGTTTAACATCTACTTCAGATCAAGCCTTTTATAAGACATCACTCATAATATGTGGAGCATGAGGCTTCCTCTTGGGTTTCCATCTCCTCATCTGTGTGAAATCCCCATTATTTTTCTGTAAAGTTGAATCGCACGCATGTGTGAATATTCTATTATTATCATAAAGCATATCCATTCCAGGCTAAAATGAACCATTTGCATATGTAGCGGAATCCCCAGAGACATAGGTGCAATACCTGGTTAATGTGAGATACAATCACCCCTCAGAGAAACATTACTGACTTCAGGGACGCAAATGTTAATAGTTAAATATCCACAATGCAGAATACATATCTATGAAAACTCCCTTCTCCTGGTTATTTCATGACAGTTTCACCATTTGTGGCTTCTTTTCTTTATCTGTTCCCAAGGACAGGCCTGAGATTTTCATCACAGTCTCTCAACACACGTTAGACCAGATATATTGCCTTCACATCACCAACAATCTAACAGTGCTGGATTTAGCAGATAAAAGCAGCCTGAGTCTTTTCCGGTGGCTACTCTGCTGCTCTGAGCTCCAAATGTTTGTGTGGTGGGTTTTCGCACCAGCATCTCCTCTACTGTGAACATCAGATCAGCAGACGGCCCATCAGAAGGCAAGCCCTATGGTGAGCCAGGATCTAAATACCAAAAATGTCTGGAAGATAATACTGTTCAAAGGGGTTTAATTTGGGGTCGGGGGTCTGAACTGGAGTGGTCTATGCTAGAGGATGGCAGATGGTGGATGGTTCACCCTTTAGCCCCTGACGTGTCTGTGGTGAGCGTCTGAATGTATGATTTATTCTCAATATTCACAAAAATTCAACCAATCAATAGATAGTTTTCACTTGACGTCACCACCCCCAGGACCCCGCCCCTGCCCCATATTGAGGGTCAAACAGTACACATGAATACATTAAGTATTACCACCTGTATGGACCTAGATAGCCTACTAGGGCAATTACACACCTTTGACCCCTATCAACCTGATCCTCACCATCCACCCTTCCTTCCCCACATCAACAATCGGGCCAGAATTCTGACAAAAACTTAGGAGCGCTGTTCGGGTTGAGGTCGGGTTCGGTTGCATCAGCTTAATTTGCATTGAACATTTGATGTTTTTTAAAAAATACTCATCATATGGGCTAACATAGGCCTACTTAATTTCATGCATGATGCTAATTGCTTTTAAAATACATTTAAATTAGCGTAGCACCCCAAGGCTTAGGTTTCATTTCTGTAATGGCAACGCAATGCATTTCAGATGTTAAACTGAAGGTGTTGTTTAACTGTTCGATCAGTTACTGTCCGATCAGTTACATCTAGAACTGATCAAGTTCGGGTCGGGTTCGGACACAAACATTGAAGTGTGTGTCGGGTTTGGACAGAAATATTTGCCCGAGCCAGGCACCTGTTTAGCGCACCCTTCAACGCAAATAATGAGTGAACAATGGCTTAGCGAACGCAACAAGCGCAGAAACGAATTTTGCGTTCATTAAGCCTCTGCGTTCGCCGACCCATCATTCGCTCTCTATTTGCGCTGAAGGGCGCGCAAACAGCTGCATTCACTATTGAACCCAGAAACGAGCCCCTGACTCACTATAAAAATAGGCTGTTCTGCTTTTTTTGTTTTTTTTCCACTGTTTCCCTTGTCGTTTTTTGGTTTTACTGTTAATGTTTCAAGGATAACGATACTGTATTTGTCAGTAATATTAGATTGTAAAAACAAACAGTCACTGTTACATAATTTCCTGCTTATAAACTCTATTCTCTAAACTCTATGTCTCGTGGACATGCTGATCATTGAACATTGACCGTGCTTGTCAGAAACAGTTTTTAATACTTGACATGTGTGATTGGTTACCGATTAACTGTCAACTATTAAAACTGTTTGTTCCAAAGACTGAATTAGAACAGGAAACTTTTAGGTTTTCAGCTCCTGATGCCTGGAACAAGCTTCAGTCTCAGTTCTGTCTACAAACACTGATTCCTCTGACTGTATTTTAAAGACAGTGTTGAAACTCTGGAATCAAGCCTGTTGGTCTGGAAATGTTTCGACTCATTGTATATGCTTTTGGTTTTTTTTTGTTTGTTTTTTCTGTGTGTGCAAGTGCTTTTATTACTGTCAAATTGTAATTATGCGACTGTATCTCTGCCTTCTTGGCCTGGGCTCCCTTGAAAAAGACATCACCCATCTCAATGGGTTTCTGAAAATAGGGAAAAGCTGCCCAACAGCAGGAGGTTTAGAGGAACGAGTAGAGTGTCTGTAAGTTTCACTTTCACTCTGCCCTTGTACTCATTATGACGTCCAGTTGTGATGCGCGAGTCATGTTTCTTTTTCAACCCGCAGGGCTTTTGTGGAATTATTTGACCTAAACCAACCTGCCCTGCAAATAAACTGACATTCTTTTGACCCGCCCCAACCCACCCCGCGAGGAATCCTCTTCACATCACTAATGCACAGCACCGAACCCACCTCCATATAATACCTGGACAGACCCGTCCATAGACTACAACAGTGGCAAACATAAGGTTCTAATTTGTCCCAAAGTATGAATCTGGAAAGTCCAAAAATTATACTAAAGTTATTAGAAGTTAAAGGTGTCACACTTGTTTTAGTTCAGGTTCCACATTCAGCCCTAGTGTGATCTACAGTAAAATAATAGTCTAATAACATATAAATAATGACTCCAAATTTAAATCAAAATTTCATTGTAAAAAGTCGGAATCGGATCGGTATTGGATCGGTATCGGCAAAACTAGTACCAAAAAAAATTGAATCAGAAGCAAAAAAAAATCCAGATTGGGACATCACTAAATAACTATATTAACTTTGCAGAAATAGAGTCTTTTTTTTTTTTTTTTTGTGCATGTGAAGACTCTTAGTAAGGCTTTTCTTAATTATTGCAGTGCTTCGTTTTCTGGCCTTGTAAAAGAGGCCTGTTGTCCAGCAACTAAAAGTAGAACGGAACAGAACAAAACAGAACAGAACAGAAAAGAACCAAACAGAATGTCGTTATTGTCATTATACATATAATAATAATAATAATGGATTGGATTTATATAGCGCTTTTCTAGACACCCAAAGCGCTTTACATTATTGACCCATTATTCATTCGCTCTCACATTCTCCTTCTGGTGGTGGTAAAGTACATTTGTAGCCACAGCTGCCCTGGGACAGGCTGACAATTTGCACCTACGGCCCCTCCCACCACCACCACCAAACATTCATACACCAGTGTGGGTGGCACTGGAGGCAGAGAGGGTGAAGTGTCTTGCCCAAGGACACAATGGACTGACTAGGACAGAGCGGGATTCGAACCGCCAACCCTTCGGTTATTGACGACCCGCTCTACCACCTGAGCCACAGCTGCCCCATGACATATGCACAAGGAAATTAAAAGAGACTTGAAAAAAGTATTCAAATGGTTCCATATACAGCAGTTACAATCCTAACCAATGCAGGGAGAAAAAAAATGTCCATCTTCTTTTTCCTCTAGTGGCTACACACATTCATTTTAGATCCGATTTCAAGGTGCTTTTGATGACTTATACACCTCTGTACTTGTCTGATCTCATTAAAACTTCTATTCCTTCCTCAGCTCTTTGCCTTCCATCTGTTCCCAAAATCAAAAAGAAGTCAACGGGTTACAGCAGCTTTACCTATCGGGCATCTTTTCTTTGGAATAACCTCCCTGCTGATTTCAGACAACCTGACTTCGTTGAACCTTTTAGAGCTAAACTTGAAACTCATCTGTTTGCCATATCATTCATTCAAATGGCCAACATAAATTATCCCCGTGGCGTGCAGGGCCTGGTCTCACAGCACTCATAAAAAAAAAAAAAAAAAAAAAAAAAAAAAAAAAAATCAGTCAAGGAGAGCTTCGCCGCTGAGATATGTAACATTAATGAACCATGATCCTTCAGATTTAAAGTATTATTTGAATATTTTTTCAACTCAAGCACATGCTCTTCAAACTATGAGCCTTTTTCTATCCTAACCCTCTCCCTCCTTCAGTCCTCCCCTTTACCCAGGAAGCTTTGTCCTGGATCATCAGCTGTCCTTGACCTCCTGCGATGCCTCTTCCTAGAAGCTGGATTGGGATTCAGCCTTTGTACTTCCCTCTCTGCCATGTAAGAGTTGTCTTTGTCTCTGCTCTCTCTTCTCTGTGGATGCTGAAGGCTGAGTGCTGAGTTTTCTCTGAGTGTTTGTGTATCTCTTCCTTTCTGTCCGGGTTCCCATGACGGAGGAGTATGGCTCAGGTCCTGTACTCTGTCAATACCGCAGAGCTGCCGATCATCTCCTGGACTGTATTCTGCATATTCATTGATGCAAATACTGTTTATACGTACATTCCTGACACTTGTTGCATGTCACGTCTTTTCTGTAGCTCTTCCATGTTTGTTTTGTTTTCATGAGTTTTTGGGTCATTTTTTTCTTTATTCAAGCTGAGGGTGTTGTATCCTGTGTGGACTGTTTTCCTTACGTTTTCAAAGGGTTGAAGTGCTGTTTGGTTTCCAGCATTTTTCCTAAGCTTGTTAACAAATACAGTCGTGGAAAAAATGATTAGACCACCCCTGTTTTCTTCAGTTTCTTGTTCATTTTAATGCCTGGTACAACTAAAGGTACATTTGTTTGGACAAATATAATGATACCAACAAAAATAGCTCATAGTAGTTTAATTTCAGAGCTGATATCTATCCAAGTAACATGTTTTTCTTGATAATAACCAAAATCACTTCAGTTCTTACATCAATATCTATGGCATTGTACTGACAAAAACAGTGCTTTTAGGCATTCCATGTTTTCTTTTCTGTCTGTTTTAGTCACATGATACATACAGGAGTTAGGACTGGATTGCAGAACCATTGTTTTTGATGACTTTGATGGTCTAATAATTTTTTCCGCGACTGTATATGGATATAAAACACATATGTATAAAACAGCAGCTGGGCCTAAAGTACATCCTGTTCTGAATACTTTCAGATCTGTCAGTGTCACTAACTTGAACACTTATCAAAGTCACCTACTGCACACTTGTTGCTTTAGTTATTATTGTTATAATTACTATTTTTTTTTGTTGTCATTTTAACTTTTTTTCTTTTTTTTTCTTTTTCTATTGTATGTAATGTGTACTGTCATGTGCTGCTGTACGTTTGAATTTCCCCCTTGAGGGATCACTAAAGTTTATCTTATCTTATCTTATCTTCGTTTCGTCTGTGTATTTGACACCTACACTGGAAAAAATGCCCCTCTAAAAAAAAGTTTAAAAAATTTTAATACAAGATATTTTTGCTTGAATTAAGCAAAAAAAAAAAAAAAAAAAAAAAATGCCTATGGAATAAATGAAAATTATTGTGGTAAGATTTCTTAAGATCTAGCCTATCTAAAAATAAGTACTTATATCTCACTGAAAAGTTACTCTTTAGGTGATTATGTCTTATTTTAAGTGTGATCAGATATTTTGGCTAGAAACGAGAAAAATACACTTGGTAGGATTTTGATTTTTTCCAGTGTAGGCTTTAAGTAGTGTTTTACATGATGAAATCCACCTTTTAATATCAATAATATACTGTGAATACTGTACAAAAAACACAATATAACAGGGTGGTGCATCACAAACATGTATCTCAAAGCAAAAATGAATTCCACAACTAAAGCAAGAAATCCAACGAACACAACTCAGCAGGTCTCCTTTCACTAAAGCCACAGCTGTACCATGAACAGCATCTCAAAACACAATCACCACTATTAGTACAATGACAAAAACTTACAAATGTTCTAAAAAAAAAAAATGCATTATATGAACAAAAACTACTACTTATGTTTCAGTATGCCTGCCAGCCACTGTGCATAAGAAAAAAAAAAACAAAAAAAAAAAACCCTGACTGCCAATCAAATCAGTCTCATGACACTACACATTTAATGCTGGTCTAAACCAGACTCTTAATAACCCAATTCACAGCCACCCAACAGAACCCTCCAGGAACAAACCCATGGTGACAGTAGCAAGGAAAAACGTCCTTTTTCCTGCCTAGTATGCCCTCTGACCTTCCAATCAAATGATCTGAAAATACCGACATTATTGTACACCCCTCGATTGTCCCCATGTGGCCAAAATGAAATCTAATTGGTTCCAGCAACAGGTTCATTGCCATTTATTTGAAGCTCCAGAGGCTGCAATATTGATTCTGAGCCTCAAGGCAGATTTCTTTCACCCCATAACTCATGATGGTGAAATATTATTGGACAAACGCTCTAACATACACTTACACTACTGGAACCAGTGCAACCAAAAGAAAAGATACGCAACAACGAGAACAGACTACTAGGAATAATTCAATACATCTTATGGTACAAGTACACACTGACACAGACCCAGACTTACATACTCATTTATCTATAAAATATTCAGTTCAGGGCCATCAGTACAACAGAGGTGTACCGAACGAAGACATGTAGCCTATGTGAAGAACGCAAACACACGGGAAGCAGGGTGCACACAAGCAGAACCCATGTGCAGGGTTTCCTCTATATACATTCAGCAGCGGCAAATTCTCAGCACCACTGCAAAAAAACCCAAAACATGACAACAGAGACTATAACTGAGGCACAGAAGCCCGGCCGGACATCCAAAGCACGTTAAGTTTCACTTTTGGTTTTCCGTATGTTGCAGCTTGAGGCACCAAAGAGTCCACGGGTTCCTTTTTAGCCAAAAGGTTTTTGTTTTTTAACTCAAGTTGGCAAAATCAAGTGAACCTGCTCCTCTTCTCCATCACCGTACCTCTACTGCGGTGTTACTGTGAAGTCACGTTCACAGCACCTCAGCGAATACTGTGAGGCATTCAAAAACACTCAGGAAATTACTGTGTTTGCTAGGGATGGGAATCATTAAGAATTTATCGATTCTGATTCCGTTACCGATTTTGCTTATCGATCCGATTCCTTATCGATTCTCATTGGGTGAGGGAATAAAAGAGTACAAACAGGTGTGTTTGCATTAACTGTCTTTTATATTTCCATCTGCACAGAAAATATACCACATACAGTATGTAAAAATAATAAGAACAGATGACGCTGGGCCCGGTTCGGGGGGGGGGGGGGGGGGGGGGGGGGGGGTGGGTCGTACAGTGAAAGTGAAACTTAAGACTCTTTACTAATTCCTCTATTGATGCATGTCCACTACGTCGAACCAGTTCGACTCATCTCCCGTTGTTGTGCACCTCCCTTACTTTCCCCTACCTTCAGAAACTTGTATTTGGGTACAACGTTCGTTGCCTGCACCAGAACCAGAACTGGGCCCAGCGTTCACTCTGCCGCTACATTCACAAGCGCCGCTAACTAGCGTTTCAAATACGTGACATTCCTGTGAATGAATCACATGCTGTGGACAAATGTTTGAGGATATTGGAGGGATTCCACCCTTTAGAAGACATGGAAGCTGTGACAGTGTTCCAGTGGACCTGGTGTGGTCTGTTTAGACCTGCTGTGGTCTGTTTAGACCTGGTGTGGTCTGTTTAGACCTGGTGTGGTCTGTTTGGACCTGGTGTGGTCTGTTTAGACCTGGTGTGGTCTGTTTGGACCTGGTGTTGTCTGTTTAGACCTGGTGTGGTCTGTTTGGACCTGGTGTGGTCTGTTTGGACCTGGTGTGGTCTGTTTAGACCTGGTGTGGTCTGTTTGGACCTGCTGTGGTCTGTTTAGACCTGGTGTGGTCTGTTTAGACCTGGTGTGGTCTGTTTGGACCTGGTGTGGTCTGTTTGGACCATTTCTGCCTCAACGCCATGTTGACTACGTTCTGACCGAAACAATGCAGCGTACGTGTGACGTCATCGTGCATGCGCAACAAAGACGGCATCGATAAGCAGAATCGTTAAGCAGGAACGCAAATGATTCCAAGGAATCGAGCTACTGGGATCCGGTTCTCAAAAAAGAACCGGTTCTCGATTCCCATCCCTAGTGTTTGCCATAAATGAACACTGAACTTTAAAAAATAAAAAAATACATAATGTGCCTGTTAATGCACAAATGACTGAACAATATTTTGTTGAAATGTCCTGTGTCCCACAGGTAGTTTCAGACCCCCCCCACTTCATTGGACTCCTTCAGTGCACCAAAAATGTATCGAACTGAAGACTCCTGTACTGAAAACGTACCAAACTGAATTTTTTCTGTACCATTAAACCCCTACTATAAAATATATACGATTTTACACAATTTTAGACCTTTATCTTTAAATGCAATTCATTGGGATGAACCCCATACCAAAAAAGCTAATAAACAATTAAAGAAAATACGGAACAGAAAACATGGAAAAACAAACATTAAAATATGTACATCTCCATTCATGACACTAGAAAAATAAAATGGTTAACTATGACTGAACTGGACATCAGTGGGAAGTATACAGAGCTTGAATTAATGACCAACAACAGAGTTTAACCATAAGAAACACAAACGGCAATATATTCATTAATAACAAACACTCTGCCTTAAAGTAAGATGATAAAGTATGTTTAAATATCCAATCGATGAGATGGATCTAGTATCAGCAGGTCAGTTATTCCAGTCCACTGGGGTTTTTACTTGAAAGCTCTTTTGCCAATACTTATCTTAATACGAGTTGTGCTGAAGGCTTAACCTTATAATGCGATCTACAAGGTGCAAGATATTGTTGCAAATAAGAAGGATAAGTCAAGTGGATGTTTTTAAAAATAAACTGAAGCCAATGAATGCATCTTCTTACACTTAGTCTACATCTATTTACAAAAATGTCACACATCTGTACAACAATGAGTAAAGGTAGGACGTCCAAGGACAAATCTACAAAGTCTATTATATGATGTGTTAAGATGAGTAATATCTGATTTCAATGCATTTTGAAGGACAGCATAAAAATAATAGGTAGTATAAGTTGATAAATTAGCTTATGTACGTTTGGACAGACGAAATGTGGGCAATACAAAGTACTAATTCTCATGTTGACCTTGTATAAGATATTATTAATACATGTATTAAATGATTCATAATTACTGACATATCTGAGACGGACAAACGTTGCTAAAGTTGAATAAATAAAACCATTACATCTAGGAACAGTCTTTTAGTAATCTTGGCTTTTATAGTATTTTTCATTAAATATGGCTTGTCCCTGACCCTTGTAGTAGTAAAAAAGAAAAACCCAAAAAGGATAATTGAATAAAACTGACTTTATAATTCCAGACAGCACATTTAGTACCTTCTACACTTTAACAATGATGTTTTTTTTTTCTCTCCTATTTGTTGCACCAAACAGAGCATAACGTAAAATACACAATATCCAAACCCAAAAGTGACTAATTACAGCAGATGCTTCTGCATCTGGATGTGTGGCTTTTACATGGATTTCAGTGTCTGCACTTGGGTGTATCTGTGAACACACACCAGGCACCTGCTCTACTAGTATGTAAGCAACATTATTTCCCTCTGTAATTAATGATGCATAATGTAGCACTAAGTCCCAAATGGCTAAGAGGTCACAGCTTAATGAGTTTCAGGTTTGTTTGGGATTTTTTTATTTTTTTTTCCAATAGAAAACAGCTGAATTATACACCACATACAGCTTTTAATTGATTTCTCTTCTAGGGATTTTTGAAAATGGATTCCCTTCAATGCATCAGAGGGAATAATGTGCAGAATTAACAAAATGATCGGCCTTTATCTGTTGCTTTTGGGTGGAAAAATACAGTTAATACTCTGAAAGCTGATGTTTATTTATCAAATCTAAATTCACAGCCTAATTTCACTTGGTTTCTCTGGCTTTTTAAGGACGTTTTGCTTTTGTACATATTCTTGACCAGAAGATAAATGTATAAAACCATGTGCAGGTACATGACTAAATTGGGGTACACAATTAAAGATAATAGGGCTGTTTTTGTCCCGATTTTCCCCCTTCCCGACCAAGGACGGCAAACGCCAGATTATTCTATGTTTTATAAGATTATCCTATTAGATTATCCTGTGGTCTGAGGTGTGTTAAGAGGGAATTTGTCCTGATAATCGGCTCCAAAACGGGTCAGGCCCGAAAATCGTAAATATTAAACTTGTTCGATATTTACAACCAAAAATCTTGGTGTGTGGGGAAAACCGACGACTCCTGAGCAGAATCCTGCTCTGGTCCACTTTTCCAAACCCGCACCCACCTGTACCCGTATACATTAGACCCGCAACCCAACCCGACCCGTGATTAAATGCAATGTCTACACAGTAACCCACTTGTAAGGGCTTTTTTTTTTTGGCTAAAACACACACCATCAGTAAATCTGCGACATGTGCTGCTCAATGACGTTTGTGGCCGGATGTAAACAGATGTGAAACTCACTTCAAAATAAAACAAACCTGCTGTGGATCAACCACGGTGAAATTAGATGATCATCATCATTAAATGTCCTGCAAATTATTTTCATCCATGAATTTTTATTTTTTCACTTCCTTGCCCGCTACCCACCCGCATTTCATTTAATTTTACCTGTGCCCGGGAAATTCTTTTTTTTTTTTTTTTCTACTAGTCACTGGATGTTTTTGTGGGTTACCCGACCCGGTGCAGGACCCAGATCATGCTGTTTCTTCTTCTTTGTTTTTGTCAATCATGTTTGATCACACGGAATTTCTGGCTTGGAGGACTAGATTGTAGATCAGTAGTGAGACAGAATTGTTATGTGTGTGGTGTGCTGTGTTGAGATAATCGGAGCACAGCGCACACAGTACCATCAAAACTGTTCAATGCCTGATTTTTTTGTCTACATGTGTGGGGTCTGTCACAGATAAAAAATCTCTTCAGATTTAGAAAATCCTTATGTGTGTACCCCGCTTTCGACAGAATTGTTCTCATCAGGTACATAATGTGCATAAACAAGGTTCAGTTTTATAAAATGAATCCTCTTGGAACTGTGCACATGTACATAATCCTCATTTCCATTCCCATTATTGACCATAAACACATACTGAAACTGCCTTAACAAATAATTTGCAGCTCAAATTTTATGACGTCGCACTGAAAACAACAGAGTGCAAATCAGTTGAGCTGACATGGAGCGTCACTGTTGCAGGATCATAAGAAGAACAGAGGAAGGCTGTCTTTTAGCTTTACAGCTCATCGGTGTGCACGCAGAAAGCACAGGAGCATCCTTTCTGCTTCACTAACACCGCAGCCACTCTCTCTCTTGTATACAGCTCCTTGTTACTAATAAATTACTCTTATGTAAACTATGAGCCTCCCTGCAGTGATGTGTCAGTCATTAAATGAAAAATAACAGCTCTTAACTCGGTAATACGCATATATATAAAACCGAGGAGTTGAATATAGAAACAGAAAAATCAGAGTTATGTCAAAAGAAAAGGACGCTCAAAACAAAATCAGCCAGTGGAAAAGTACGCAGAACTTATATAATACCCTCCGGCTCATTGATACCCTGCCTACCCAGGGATTCATATTGAGTCTTAACTTTCAATCTTTTTACACACTTTTCAAAAATGTGTAAAAATGTAAGGAAAATGTAAAGAACGTGTGTGTGAAATTTGAAAAGAATCAGGTGAATGGTGTCTGAGAAATGGGTTGGATAAAAGTTCTAAGTTGAAATTTCAAAAAAGTGTAAAAAAAAAAAAAAAAAATGTATTTAGTGTTAAGAGAGACTTATCAGTTGATTATATTATTAAATCTAAATATATTATTAAATCTAAATCTGATTATCTAAATAGCTAATGTTTACCGACATATTTTTATCTATCTAGGTTTTTCTTTCTCTGACTTAGAAATTCAGTCCAACAGTTTCTAAACTGACACATGATGTATAATCTGTTTTCAATATCAGTATTTTCTGGGGGAAGCAGCTGAAATGATGTCCACCAACTAATTACCCATCAGCTTTTCCAGCTCCAAACTATCATCATTATCTTCATAATCAGAATTCCGAGATTAAAGTCAGAATTCTGAGGAAAAAAGTCTCAGAATTACAACTTTAATCACAGAAGTCTGACTTTTTTTTCAGAATAATAAGAATAAAAATATATTAGACCTTAATTTTTTTTTTTTTTTTTTTTCCTAGTGTCTCTAATCCTCTTCCGTAGATAAATATCCAAAGCTGTTATCGAATTTTCTCTATGTCAAAATTACGAATTGAAAGCTTGGATCTTTCAGACAATAAACGACGCTGAGTGAGAATAAAATCAGACCATAACTTACTACATACGACTAGAAATGCAACAGTTACCATTGTCAAAAAGCATAAAAATCCAACAGAAATATCTAATCAATCAGCCTTCTTAGCAACGACTACCGTTCCCTGTAACACATGTTCACACAGTCCTCCAGCGGAAACAGCTTTTCCTCAAGAGCTGCTTTCCAAAACACTTGACAAGAACAGAAATTGGCAATTCACTTCTTTACTTGTTCATTTTTTCCTCTTTTTTTTTTTCCCCTGCTCATTTTTTTATTGATCGCAATCACTTGTTCCCTGCACGTGTTCAAATTGCACAGCCCGTTTTTGTCTCTCTTTTTTTTCCCTCCTTCCAACTGTGAGAAGCACAGCCTAATCAAGGCAAATTGGTGCTAATCTTCTCACCCTTTAGCAGCAGATTGAGAGAGAGCAGCGGAAAGAACAATTTCAATAAAAACTGAACAGGATAGACAGGGAAATACTTGGCAGTGGGGATACATGATGGAGAGAACAGATGATGTTGTGGAGATCATCTTAGAAGCATCAGAGCCACAGATGGGATGGAGTGAAACCTACCAACTTGTTGAACCGTTCTAGCAGCTGATTGGGCCTGATGGACCACCACGTGTTGTCATTGTCTTCTCTGATTCCAAAACTAGAAAAAGAAAAAGGGAAATATTTGAAGTCAGAGCTGGAAGTGTCTGTGCAGAGTGAAAAAGCAAATTTGAGGTGGTTGTGTCAGTGGTGCTACATTTTTGCAGTCACCGTCATTGAAGTTACCTTAAAGGAGTGATATTTAGCTGTTTTTTTAAATGTAATTATGCATTTTTAACCCTTTCATGCATAGTGGACAACTATTCTCTTGTATATTCATGGATTTTGTTGTTTTACTTGCATATCAGCCAACACAGTGGACGCTTATATAGGTCAAAACACAGTAATGTCCCATCAGAGAGCAAATTTTAATTGATTGCCATTCCAACATTTATTTCGATATAAAGTAGCTCCTTGTTTTGGATAATCCCTTATGGTCCAAATAAAGCAAAAATTAATTTAAAATTAAAAATGTGGGTCATTTAGCAACAGTCATCTGTCAAATTGTCTCTAAAATGTCCTGTTAGCGAGATTTCAATACTGTGTTTTGACCCTCATACACCATCCCAGACTGTAACTCATACCATTACTGTAACTTTCCTGTTCTCGATAAACCTGATCTGCAGAAACATATTTGAGAGTAAATAAATTGCTAATTATTACACTTTTTTTTTGTTTGTTTGTTTGTTTTTTACTGTTTCTATCTGTATTTTCCTGTTTCTATAGTTAACTGACAGTTGTATTTTATTTTTGTAAATATTATATAAATGTATGTATATTTATATCTGTTACTATACATACAGAGAGCTAGCTAGCCAGTGCAGAAAGAGATGAACTGTCTACAAAAAAAATGAAAAAATGATTTAGGCAATTATTGTTGGAAGATGATGATATTGACCTCAGAGCAGAATATTTAGTTCAGGATGCACCTGTTTGGTTCACTAACACAAGTATTCATTCAAGTGCACTCGAACTCACAAAAAGAAAATGACTCAATAAATTCATGAAAGTTGTGAATGGATATGTAAAAATATCTGACTAGCGACACTTATTGTCACAGCTCTAAGGAAGGCAAGCGTCAACAAGACTTTTTTTTTTTTTTTTTTTTTGTTAAATCATCCACCACGGAACATGAAGTAAAGATAACTCATGCATTTTATATTTTTCACTGTCCAGTGCAGTTCTGCATTTGCATGGGCTGTTTTATTGACATGTACACTATTGAGGCACATCACACTTACAGTTTGCAGGACTTCAACTTCCTGTTTACCTGTAATGTTAGAGTTTAAACAAAATGTTCAGGTTAGTTGTGATTAGTTAGGATAAATGTCAAATCTGTGTTTATTTTTACGCTTAAAAGTCAGATTTTTCTCCCTGAATCTGAGATAAACAAACAAAATGGACCATAAATAATTATTTATGATCAGACCATGACAAATATTTCATAAATTTAAAAACAGACAATCATAAGGATTAAACAATGAAGTGTTGAGTAAAATGAATGAGTATTGATGACAATGAAAACAAAATTAACCCAAAACATTAAAGAAAACGTAACTGAAATGATATTACTTCCCACGTTAAATTGTATTATGACATTGTTGTCATTATTTAACATCTCTATATTTTTGTTCATACATTTCCTGCTATTTTTTACAGTTTTTTTCAGCAAAGCAATAGCCTTAATTCATGAACAGACTGAGTTTGAACATGCCTAGCTTCAGCAAAAAACATAGATTTTATGCATCGTATTTAATATTTTTGGACATATGCATATTTCTGCACACAACTGCTATCCTGCGTATAATTTGTTTTATTTTTATTGTGCCTGCGTTTTTTTTATCGCTGCGTGTCTTCTCTTTGCACTGTGTGGGACAGTACTTCAATTTCATCGTATTTGTACCACGTACTTAGTATGATTGTGCAATGACAGTAAAGATTTATCTTATCTTATCTTTAAATACTTGAATGTAATTTAGACACAAAAGTACTTTGTAAATGTATCATGCTTTTGTAAGTTTTGATATCTACACTCTGGTTTCCGCCACAGTGGAGCCCACCACTCAGGTTTCAAAGTGTGTGGTACACCAGGTTTAAAGGTGCTCGCAGGCAGTTTGGGCCGCTGCCAGGGTTTCACAATTTGTGCAGGGAACAACCAGATTGGGCTTAAAGGTTTTAAAGGTTAACCCGCTACTCGCAGAGGAGTTGTTAACAACCAGTTGAGCTTCTGGGATTCTTTGAGTCCCTGGGGGTGCAAGTAGCAGATTGTGCTCACGACGAGGCAGGTAACCCCAAGGGCGGTGGTATCTTTTCTGCACTTTCCTTTTGTTTAATGTTTTATTCTACTATTATCCGATGTCATTTTATGTGTTTCTGTGCCTTTGTAAAGCACTTTGAATTGCCTTGTGTATGAATGGTGCTGTACAAATAAATTTACCTTGCCTTCATTAATGTAATGAAACCAACACAATGCCCTTTAACCCGCATTCCATAGTCATTAAAAAAACAATAGATATAGATAGACTATATTTGGAACATAAGTGTGCAAAAGAAATTCCAGATTTAAAATGACACTCCCATATACGGATATAAATCAACCAAAAAAGAAAAATGTCACACAAATGTCTAACAATTTTATCGTGGCTCTTTAACAATACTTAATGTCCGAAAAGGAGTAGGATGAAGCCAAGCTTATATTGTCCAACCCCAATTTTACATGTCTACGCAAATGAGCTAATGTATGCGGTCCATATAAAGAAGAGGTCAGTCATCAAATTACAAAAAAAGAGAAATGATTACATACCATCAACAACTATTACTGTTGGACTCATGTTCATTGTTACTAAGGGTGTGTTCATACCAGGAAAGTCTGATAGTTCACTTGCTTTGGTCCGGACCACTTTTTTTTTTTTTTTTTTTTTTTTTTTTAAATTGGTGCAGTTCGCATTTACATTGTCCATTTTTGTAAATGAACCAAAATCTATAAACAAAACCACGTGTGCTGAGGTCGTTCATCCATTGGACAGAAATGAGCAGTGTCCATTAAAGCGCTCAGTCCAAAGTGAAAGGACAGAATCATGGACATTTTGCTGCTGTTTTTGTTATCGTCAGTTTTTACAGATGCAGGCGTTGGCACAAGTGTTTGAGCAGCAAGAGCGTTTGATGCAACGTCATTTTAAAACATTGTAGAATTCATTTCTCAATGACGAAGACACGGGGCCAGACAGCTACGGAGGACAGCGCTCATGTGCACATCATGTTGTGACTGTTGGTCTGATTCACGCAAGACGTAACAGGTATGACGCTGGAATTCTGCTCGTATATGAAAAGACTGTTCTCCAAAAGCATTAGTGCTCCGTACTGCTGACCTGAGTGTGTCTATCCTTTATCACCGTTCAGTTTAGCCAGGGACAGAATTCCTTAACGCAGGTAAAGTTTGCTGGGGCTGATGAAGTCGTTTATTTTTTCTTTTCAAGCACAACAGACAGATCTAACCGTCATCCTAATCATTCTCTCGCTGAACAAGCTGAAAACATCTGAGTTTTTATGTGTCCTTTCTATCAGTTGTGTTATATGCACATCTGCACAGATCTCCAAAAGGCAGTGTGTCTGTTCCGAGCTCCAAGTTTGACCACGGTTCATTTTCAGCTCCGTAGCCTATCCTCACTCTGAGCGCTTCTCTGGTCTCTGGTAAAACTCTGTCGTCCATAATGCTTGACACACGACGGGAGCTAGTTAGGTACAAAAAAACCCAACTGTGTCGGATCGGGTCCGGGCTGCTTTCACACCTCAAACGAACCGCACCGGGGTTTGTATGGAACCGCGCCGAGACCACCTCTTCAACTGGGTCTGGGTTCGCTTGTTTGGTCCGGAACAGAGTTCTGTGGTTTTTATTCACACCAGCCCAAAAGGTCCGAACCAAGGGAGCAAACGAACTCTGGTCCGTTTTAAACAGACCAAACAAGGCAGGTGTGAATACAGCCTAAATCTCTGGAAAATGATAAAAAAAAAAAAAAAAAATTAAAATAATAATTTTATATGTAATAATAATAATAATAATAAACTTTATTTGTATAGCACCTTTCATACAGAAATTGTAGCCCAAAGTGCTTCACATTGATTGAAAAAATACAATATTAAAATACATTAAGATTTGATTATATATCAAGAAATAAAATGAAATTTGAGAGAAATACAATAAAATAAAAATAAAAACAGCACAGATTAAAATATTTGATTATACATAGAATTTTTGAAGTGCAAGAAATAAAATGAAATTTGAGAGAAATACAATAAAATAAAAATAAAAACAGCACAGATTAAAATATTTGATTATACATAGAATTTTTGAAGTGCAAGAAATAAAATGAAATTTGAGAGAAATACAATAAAATAAAAATAAAAACAGCACAGATTAAAATATTTGATTATACATAGAATTTTTGAAGTGCAAGAAATAAAATGAAATTTGAAATACAATAAAATAAAAAATAAAAACAGAAATACAATAAAATAAAATAAAAAGAAAAACAGCGCACATTTCTGGTTCCTGAATTGTGACCCCATTTTTATCTCCTTTCAAAGGCTGATGAGAATAAAAATGTTTTTAATTTGGTTTTAAATATATTCAGTGAACTGGCTTCTCTAATGTCTTTTGGAATTGTATTCCATAACTTTGGTGCATAGTTAGTAAAGGCTGCGTCCCCCATTTTCTTTGTAATATTTCTGGGAGTCGCTAGTAACCCTGCGTTTGATGACCTCAGTGTTCTAGTTTGTACATAATCGATCAGTGAACAGCAATGTACAGAACAGCAAAACAAGAATTAAAGAAGATGAGACAGTAGTCCATTCAGACATAGTGTGTGTCCACTTTCATCTTTCTAAGGTCAGTAATAAATGCATATGAATATTTAATTTTTTCATGAATTTCTATGGTGTTTGAGCCTGACAGAACTAGCTGTTTCAAGGTTGTGCTCATTGTCTGAGTTTGTGCTCACGTCTAAAAGTTGACATGGCCAGCTGTGTTTTTTTTTTTTTTTTCCTATTTCTTTCTTTTCTACCAAATGGACATTTCAGCTCAAGGACTGGTGTACTGCGGTGTAGAGAGAGGAGCTTTTCAGGGTGTGGTAGACAGCAGAGGGAAGCAGAGGAAGAGAATAAACACAGAAATTCATCAAGTAGCTGATGTGGTTACAGACACCAAAGAAAGACTGAAAACGCTGGAGCGCACACACCGGTTAGTCAAGAGGTCCGACTCTTCAATGTGACATTGAGCTAATCAGATTTGAGGGAGGAAAGTGTTGGAACAAATCTGTCTTTCTCTACGTCAACCCCCTCTCTCACTAATCAGCAGAAGAGCTTTTAGCGAGCAGAGAGGGATTCATATTTACTCACTAATTCATGTCAACAGCCACATCGACTCCATGACGATGAATAAACAACTATTTACCCCACAACCACTCATACAAAAAGCATGTTCACAGCAGGACGACGACAACAGACACACAACAGGGGATACCAAAATCAAGCCACAATATTATTCATATGACACATTTCCTACTGGTTTATCCTGCTTTCTGCTGTAACCAATGAGTGTCATGCATGGACCAGTCACATGCACAGATTTGACCTTCGACCTGTACAATTTAAGAACGTTCATGGTATTTGTTAGCTCCATAGTTCCTATTTGTGCTCAGGTAAGATAAAATGTAAAAGTGTCACTGGTGTCTTCTCCTATGAGAGAATGAACACAGACAAAGTGTACTCTGAGTGGTGAAAGATTTGGAATTTAGATGAAAAATCGCTACAATTTATTGACATGAATTTAATTGGTATTTATTAAAGCTCATATATGCATAGTCCATCATTAATCATAATTTTATAATAATATCCAGCTCGTTTTCCCTAAAATATCTTAAAATCATTGACTATCATATTTATAAAAGTCCTAGAACTACTTCTGTTGTGGCTTTCAAATAAATTTTTAACCTTCGATTGTAATTTATCATCACTTATTCTATTATTATCCTCTGCATGTTGAAATTTCCAGGTAAAATAAGGTATTTTTCCTACATTTCGCAATTCACTAGTAGCTTTTCCATTGGACATCTGTGCAAAACTTTAATGATATTTACTAAATGTCAAAAAAAACACAAGTGTGTCGTGTCGGTTTTTCCATTAAATCCCAAATACAATGATTTGTTTATTTATTATCACAAGATGACACAAGAAGTCATTCCATAAACATAGCGACAAACATAAATACCATGTTGATTTTCAGATATATTCATTATTATCATATAATATTTCTCTATTCTGTACTAAATTAAAAAATGATCCAGTTTTCTGGTGTGTCCATACTTCTTTTAAAACTCTTCTTCTTCGCTTGTTGTAACATCTGTCAACATCTGTTTTTTTTTATTCATGTGACTCAAGTTGCAGAAAAAGTTCTTTCCATTGCAGTTTTGAGTGATATACCACCTCTTGCCAGCACAAAAAACGTTATCAAAAAACAAGAGTTATAGCAAAATTGTTGTTTTTCTATTCGACAAACTTTTATTCACGAGTTATATTTGCACAAGTTGAGGGTCAATGGAAAAGTGACTAGTGATCATGTAGATATTCACAAAATTGAGGAGTATTTTCAAAGATAATCATATCAAAACAGATAAAACTGAAGAAAAACTGATTTTTTCAGCTAAATGTAACAGTTGTTTGGCCTTTTCACTCCCTTTTAAACATACAACAGTAACTGATCCAATTACTTTTTTTTTTTTTGAACCGTTAAGTCTGTGCTCACACTGCATACTGTAAAATTATATAGATTTGTCAAAACGCAGCAGCTTGTTGCTTCCCACATATTAGTGTACTGGGATTTAAACCTTATGTATTACTTTCACACTTGCAAATACTTACACATAATGCAAATCTACAATCAAACATGATGCATAAACATACCACTACTCCTACTCTGTAAGAACAAATGTAAATTAAATGAATTACTGCTTAATTTATACAGTTCATGCATAAGGCTCATTGTTTTGGTAAAACTATTACACTTCAATCCTATGAACCAGATGTATTTGAGGATGTTGGAGTGAACAGATGCAGTGAAGCTCGGTGTCTCAGCTCAACTCCAGCCAGCTCATGATGTCGTCAAATTGACAGTGGACTAGTTTTGAGAGGATGCTGTTATATATAGAGTATGTGGGTTTTAATCTGCTATAACTGATGCTCCCGGATTTTGGGATTTCCTCCCAACGAGCCACAAGTGTATGAGTAAGTTCCACACTTGTCACAAACTTCAAGCGACACTGCAAGAACTGCTCTCCTCTAAAAATGAAAGGAGAAGAAGCAGAAATTCTTCCCAGTATCAGGTTTATATGAAATGGCCTTTAAGTTGACCTCACGCGGACAATGAAGACCAGTGCTCTGGTCAGGTACAAGAGCAGCTTCTGCTTCTGAAGGGGCACTTAAGAAAACCAACCTGTCCTCCTACCACAGCTCTACAGAGACTGTCATAACATACTGTATCACAGAGCGGTATTGAAACTGTCCACAGCTCTCCTGAGATTCACATACACCGTCTAAAGCTGGGAAATATAGACCAAAAATCATATCTGGATACATCTATGTATATCTTGGTGTTTTCCACAAACTCACCTAAATGCTCAGTTGCCCACAAATGCATCAAAACAGGCTGTGATCAATACACCATCCAAAGACAGGGTTTCTTTTCCTGTTGTACAGCTGGAAAATACTATAAAAATAGCAAATATTATGAGCTATTTTTAAAGGAGCTTCAGATGTTTTGAACTGATCAGAATGATTAAAACAGAATACAATTACAGGATCTTCTGCTAAATAAAATGCACAGCTGTGGGAGTGACAATAGGCCTGACAATACACAGCTGCACAACATACCATCATGTAAATGGATATATATACATATATACTGGGGCGCCGTTAAGGGAGGGTGAACATGATAAATTCATGGGGCCCAGCAGTTATGGGGGGGCCACAGAGCAGTAGAGGGGGCCCAATGGATACAGGTTAGAAGTTGTGAAAATTCCATGTAAGGTCTGCTGTATAATAGAAGCGTAGAACTTGTGAGTTGGACGTTGAAAGCATGTAAAGTTTCACTTTTGTTTTACACCAGCAGAAGTGACAGTAGTTAGGGATGGTACCCCCCCCCCCCCCAACAGGAGATCAACAAGATATTGAATGTTATGCAGGATCCACAACGTTTACCTTTCATGGGACTCAGAATTTGTAGTGGCATCCCAGTATATATATATATATATATATATATATATATAGATAGATAGATAGATATATAGATATATATATATATTAGGGATGTAAACAATGAATCGATTAACGACTAATTGTCGATAAGAATTTGCTCGATCAAATTATTAATTGTTGGTTAATTGCCCTTTCCCGCCCGTCCACACCTATCCGAAGGCTGCCAGTTTGTCTGCACTGCGACGCCGAGGCTGGGATAGGCGGTCATCGAACCAGATCATGGCGTTGATGAGTTAGAATGTCTGGATGGACATGGTGGAGCTAAACACAGACCAGCCTGTGTGTTTGTGGCAGCGGTGCACCCACGAATAAATTCACGCACAAGCGCGGGGTCGGTATCGGAGCATTCTCCCTGGAGGTTGGTCTAGTCTACAGTCAGTGAAAAGTTTCACTTTCACTTCTGCGGGGGCATGGACTGCACTGTTGCACTGTACCCCACAGTATTAGAAGTAGGACAGAGTGATGCACGCACGCAGTTACAAACCAACATGCACACATCCCCCGGCCGTACTGCACGCATGCGAGTACTCCCCCAGCCCCCCCGACGAAACGCACACGCATGCAAACCCCACCACCACCAGCGAAAGGCATGAGCGTGCACCCCCCCATTCCACACCGGCACATCAACAGACGAATTCCACAGGAAACACTGACTGTATCCAATGGTTCAATAAATCAGTCATTAAGGAATATGACGTTTTTTTCATTAAGTGTATAATCAATATTTAGCTTTTATTCTTATAGACCATATTGAAAAAGAAATTCAGGTTCTCAGGAAAATTGCCACTTATCAATTAATCATTAATCAATCGATAAGGGCAACCAACTAATGATTAATGAATTAATCAATAATTTGCATCCCAGTATATATATATTTTTTATTTTGTTTTTTTACACATTTCCTGTTTTTTTTTTTTTCCTTTTTTATATACAAAACACCTTCATTTAACATCAAGTGGTTCAGGGAGAGCCGGTGGAAACTGGCGGTTTTGCTCAAATCTGGCACAAACATCTTTCCTGTTTTTGAGGTTAATGTATTATTGCACACTGCCCCTGAATGGAATAAATAAATTACACACAAATTGCAGATTTCCCAGCTATTTTCCCTCGATTACTTCATAACTGAAGTGAGAGTGGGGATGGTCGGGCCACCTAACAGGAGAATAGGATTATGTAGAGCAACGTCAAACTGTATCCCTCGAAACTGTCTCATTCTGTATCTCAAATGAAAATCTATTGACATTAAAAAACTTCTGCAGCCCAGAAAGTTAGTGCACCTGCCCGACCTTCACCTGAAGGCACCCTCAGATCACACCGCTTCGGCAGAGCCAGTGGCGTTCTGGAGGACCAAACTCAGCCCTATCATCACGTCTTTTCTCCGCTGCCATCTGGAAGGCGCTACAGGCCCTTGAAGAGCTGCACCTCCAGGCTCAAAAACATCTCTTACCCCTGGGCCATCGCTGAACCTCATGAAACATCATCCTCCTAAAACCCCCTCATCATCATAACACTCCACACCGCAGGACTGACGGCTGAAGAGTTACCAAACAAAGAGGAAAGGTGCAATATCAAGTTCATTTTTGGGGACAAGTGCTGAAGATGCTGTTTCTTCTCTTTTTTTCTGTCATTCAAGTCTGTAAAAGACCCTCAAATCATACTTTGATCTACAAGGTGTCCACAGAGTGTCTCTACAATTTAAAAAAATCACTACAAAAGCCATTTGTTCGATATACTCAGTGGTTATCAAAGTCTTTCATCGTTTTGTTAGATCATGTGCAATCAAATCATTGGTCCCTTTTTCTTCAACAGGAGATCAATTAGTGCAAATATTGACTTTAACCTTTTCATTGAATATGTGTCACCACAACTGGATGACCTCCAACCAACCATCATTTTCCAAATAGCTGGTGCACCACCACATTGGGTTCTGCATGTTGGTGGGTTTCTAAATCAAACATTTACACACTGATGGATTGGAAGGGATGGTCCAATGCTCTGAACACCTCATTCACCACATATCACTGCCCTGGATTTCTTTCTATGGGGTTATGTAAAAGATATTGACAAGACATCAACAACCTGAAGACAAAGATCACTGATGCCCTTGACACCACTGATGAGGCTATGATACAGAAAACAAGACAAGAAATCCAGTACCGCCTGGATGTGCTTGGTGCAAACATAGAGGTGTATTAAGTGAGACGAAAAACTTCAATATCTACTTTTCATTTTCTAATAATTTCCACAGATTTGTCTATGTATTTGCTTTTGTAATAAATTTGTTAAATTGTAAAGAGATTTCATGGACACCCTGTACTTTCAATTAAGCTCCACATCTATGTTTTAAGTTATTTATTTAGCGCCACCACTAGGCCAGATTTGGAGGTGTGTTTATTCGTGCGATTTTTATAGCCATATGTTTGGTTTTAAAGGATGCAGCGCTGTTAGATTTTCTTTGATTGAGCTCAGTTCAAAGCTGAGGAATTGGATTTTCTGCTCATTAAGAGCACTCTATTTGAGTCTATTTCATCCTAAAAGTGTTGGAAGGGGGTTGAAGAGTAAAGACGGGTTCTGTGCACGTCCACAAAACAATTATACACACGTGTGATGTTGAAACAGAAAATGGCCTTCCTCTTGATGAAGTGGAAGCAGAATATCATCGAAAATACTGTAGGAGTCCCGAGAAGTGAAAAGTGTTCGAAAAGGCTTTTGTCTGCAGTGATAATTATTAAAAAGACAAGACATAAAGCAAGGCCTTGAGATGGTACTGTCTGATGCTTTCGGGGTTTTTTTTAATCAAATAATAATCAAAAGTAATGGGTAATGAAACAGTTGCTGCTGTATGACATGGACGCTGCTAAAATTCAGAACTAATTAGGCTGTTAATGTAAGAAATGTCTCAACATATTGTGACTTTTTTCTATCACGAGCCCTGTTAGAAACGCTTATTGTATTTTTGGTCGGAAAACTTTGAAATGACTTGACTCCGTTGTTCGCCGAAACATGAAACGGTAACATCTGATGCTGACGAAGGGGTTGAGAAATGTCAGAGATGAAAAGTTGAGAGGAGAGCAGATGAAAGGGGGAGGACAAGAGGAGAGGACATCCAGAGACGAGGCTGGCACTGTTGTGGTGATAATGAGACACATGTCACCCTGTCACCTCTCCACCTCTTTCAGATACAACACCTGCATCGCCTTACAGCTCGCCTACACCAGCCATCCTATGTATACGTCCATCTGTCAGTTCATTTAGCTCTGATCCCTGCATACATTATTACAACAATATACAACAATTCACCATATAGCAGGGTTCTGAGTCTGTCCATATGTACAGTACATTCAGCACCAATGAAAACTTCAGTTCAAAATTATATGTAGCTTCCTTAGGCAATGTTTACAATGTTTGATCACAGTTTCTTTTTTTTTTCTTTTTGATTTTTCAATTTTTGATGAATTTTTGAAATTTAAAAAAATTGCCTTCCCTCATAATGGGCCATATTTTGATGGCTTAAAACATGCAAAGGGTTACAGATATCAGTCTAGTTACTATTGAGCACCGATAGGAAGACATACATTGACTTTCATTTGGGTCCATGAACTTTGACCTCCAGTGACCTTGAAAAGTCTACATTTCAACAGTCATTTCAAATGTTTTTATGCATCTTCCTTGGGACAATGTCTATAAAGTTTGTTCACAATTTTCAGAAATGTGGATTTTTGACAACTTTTTGGAATTATTAAAAATGTGGTTTTGCTTGTAATGGTCCATATTGAGAGAAGATCAAGATTTTTTTTTAAACAAACACTTTTTTTTTATGAGAAATGTTAACGGAAGACACAATAATGATGGGAAGTGATTACACTGGGTTACAAAAAAATGTTTTTTGCAAGTTGTCCAGGTTTTTTCAACTGAATTCAGACCATTTTGCACCGCTAAATCCAAAAATGACATCTGTTTTTCTCAATCAGGTCAGGGTTTTTTGCTAATTTGATTTTGAAAAATTTGATCTTCTCACAAAATTGATTACATTTTCGTGAATTTATCAGTTGATTTTTTATATAGTTCTCACCCAAAATAGGTTTTAAGAGAAAAAAAATCATTTTCTAACAGGATTCCTGTTAGGTGCAATGGTGTATTCACCGCAGATGTAGCAGAATACGTCAGGATTATTTTTGCAAGATCTTCTAGTCCAAGCCATTTATTCACCTGTAATATTAAAAAAAAACCATTAATCATAAATTGGCAAAAGTAAAATCTTCAGAACTCGTTTACTGCTAGAAATATGAAAGAATTTTGTATCATATGATATGAAAATGCCCATAAATGTAAGCAAAAATGTTAAAAAGCCAATATGTAGCATAGTTCAGAAAGTTGACCTGATTGAGCAAAATTAATGTGATTTTTGGATTCAGCACCAAAATTATCCTAAATCAGCTCAAAAAACTTCAACAATAAATTTGTTGTGGACCAGTGTTATGATTATTTACTGGTATGTTAAAGGATTAATCAACTAATTAAAAAAAATAATAATAATCATAATAATAACTTTTAGATTAATTGATTGGGATATAATCAATAGTTAATGCTCAGATTTGGTAAAACTTTTAAAGGATGAGACTTCGTGTTTCTCTCCCATTTAATCTGTACTTCAACTTAAGTAAAACATATGAGTACTTTGTCTACCTCTGCTGAACTGATTAGAAACAAAACTAAATATGTACACGTGTAAAACACTGATTTTCAAGACAGGTGAAGACCTGCTCCAATTCACCACCCACATATCCAGTTTGTTCAGGAACTGAAAGGGATGTGAAATGGTGTTAGCGGACAGATGCTATTCACTGTTCACTGAAAAAAAAAAACAAAATCCAAAAAACAAACTGCTGACCATTGTCTACTTTTATCCATATCAGCCTGTTCTCACTGGTACCTGAGAAACAAAACTTCAAATCCAACTCAAATAGAGCAGAAAATGGAAAAGGTCATCTATAAATACCAGCTTATCCATATATATTTGTTCTATAAGTGTGTCTATACATGTGTTTAGCATCATCTGTCATCTGTATTGGTCCAATCTAAAGGTTTTTTTTTTGTTGTTTTTTTTCACCCTGCCAACCAAGCAGGATAACATTCTGCTCGTAGGAGGGCTGGCTGAGCCTCGCTGTTCCTCTTCCATATTTATGACTAAGACGTGTGCAAGGAATCGCTTCCACACCCCCTCCTACCTTATCTCTCCCTCTATCCATCTATCCATCTATCTATCAAATGGTTAGTGTTTTGTCTTAATTTCTAATATTTTTTTTTACTTTTTATCTTTACCCAAGTTTGTCAGGGTTTAGATGCACTAATGTCCTGGGATTTTAGCTCCCATATTATTTGACAAAAATCTATGATTAGATGATTTTTTCCCTTAGTTTACTGAAGACCGTTTCTCTGAAGGCACATTCATCCTCGCTTTTAACTCCGTGTGAGAGGTTGGCTTTTATTGTTTGAATGTATAATTACTTGTTGTGTTTTTCTTGATTCTTTTATGTGTTTTATTTGTTTTTTATATCTGTCTACAGCACTTTGGCCAACTGTGTTGTTTTTGAAGTGCTTTATAAATAAAGTTGACTTCTCTATGTTCGTTTCAAATGGTGTTAAGCGTCACTGCCTTCATACTTATACCACGTTTCCACTAGGGCTGAAGGATATGGACAAAATTTCATATCTCGATATTCATGCCAGATATCTCCATATCGATACGATACGATATGACTACGGGTTCGGTGAAAACCAAGCATTTTTCAGAAAAATACAAGCATCATAATACAAAAGAATGTGGAAAGTGCAGTTTTATTTATAAGAACTCACTGCCAGTCATCAACATTAACATAAAGTACAAATAAATTAAATTTGTTGTGACTTCCAGAGCTGTACATGCAGGGCGAGCATGGGGGAAATCTGTATCGTTTATATCGTTGCTTTTTCGATATTAATATCTTGAATGTTCATATCTCGATATCCATACGATAACAATATATCTTTCAGCCCTAGTTTCCACTTCGTGGTACCTGCTCGACTTAACTCGAGTACCAGGTACTATTGCTGGAGACCGTTTCCATTACAGGATACTACAGACTTTAGAGTACCTGGTTGTCATAGTGACGCTGTGCATAACGTCCGTGACATCTGCTCAGATAGTTGCTGATAAACTCGCTTGTTGCGTGTTGCCCCGTCAAGCTTATGCTGAATCTTTTCATTGACCACCAAGGACAGAAATGTCTGAACCTCCTCGACTGACCACGGTGCCGTTTTGCGGGCTGTCATCATGGAATAGCCTACAGGTATATTTACTGTAAACTTCCAAATCTGTTTTTTTGTGTTTTGTTAATGGGGGGGTCGTGCATTGATGACACGGTGACACAGACGACTCTCTGGCCAATCAGTGGTCTGCAGTGTTTACATGACACATTTTAATATCTCTTCACCCGTTTTGGAACCTCAGCCGAGCAAGTACTAAAAAAGTAGTACCAGGTACCAGATTCCAGGTTCTTTTACGTAATAAAAATGCAAAAAGGCTAAGTCGAGTTGAGTCGAGTCAGTACCATGTAGTGCAAATGCAGCATAAGATGCGTCCATTGTGTTGGAATGAGTATTTGTCAATCAATCCACCAGGGGGCACCGCTCTGAATAAAAACTGGCCAAATACCACGAAGAAGAGTAATTGTTTTAGAAGAAGAAGAAGAAAAAATAAACATGTCAACGACAGAGGAGGTTTTACTAATGTGGATACTAATGTTGATACTGAGAAGGGTAGGCTAGTTGTCGTAAATATGTCAATAGTTTTTCACAAAAAGTTGCTCTTTGAAAAGTTTCACCATTTCTGGAAATTATTCTCTTTAATACTGCATCTTATGGTTCCTGGTGGAACTGCTCTGGGTTTATACAAACAAATTACATATGGAAATAAATGCTGTGTTTGTGTTAATTTATATAAATATGAGCCTTGTCTTCTAAGTTACACTAAATTTGATCCATATGGATGTGGTGCTACCTTAATAGTCATCATATGCGTATGTTATTTAATCATTTCATTTGTTAAAATGTAAGTTTTAAAAACAGATGTTTACTGTTTTTTTTCCTGAAGAAAAAAAAGTGAAGATATGATATCCAGGTATATTTACAATGTTGATTTGTATTATGTAGACTTGAAGACTTAATGTAAAAAAAAACAAAAAAAAAACAAACAACAGAATTCATTTTAGTACCTAATTATCATGTTTTGTTTCCGAGAAGTTAAGCAGAATAACTCCTTATGTAAGTAACGGTGTAAAATGGATGTGGGCAGGAATTAAAGTTCTGTATAACTTTACACACATAATCACAGTTATTAAAAAGTTTGGTCTTCTCCCGATTGTCTCGAGGGTTAATGATCAATCACAGGAGGAGAAAAACAAACAAATCCCACCCTACATATAATCAGAGCTGGAGATATCCAAGACCAGAAACACATCCTTTACATAATGACATGGTGAGATGAAACACGTCGTCCTCCCACTCAATAAAACATCAACATCGTAACGATGGCATCTGTACCTTTGATGAGCATCATCTTGTATTACATAGAAGACATCAGCTACTTTGTCTCTGCTGCATACAGACTAGAAACTCCACAAAACAACTCCCAGAAAACTGTAAATAATGCAACAAGTCTGGACAGGAGAGAGACTACACCAGTAGCCCTGGAAGCTGCAGACTTTCACTGGAAAAACCTGCACAAAATGCAACATATAGATTCAGATGCAAGAGGGAATGTTGGGTTTATCTTAACTGTCGGTTTTGGTGATATTCCCAGAGTGAGGCCACATGATACATCCTTTACCCGAAATGTCTGTCGGATTTTCTTGGCTGGAAACCGTGGACTGTGCTCCCTGCTCGTCATCTCTACATTCAGTTTGCATGTTGCGGCTCATAAAGGCAATTTCACCAACAGAAACGTGTTTGCAGCTGATACAGACAGAAAGACTTCATCATATAACAAAGTTACATCTCATACATAACCCATCAAATCTGCACAGAAGCATCGCCAGCTTTTGGAAGTGTTGGAATCCGGACAAACTAAAACCAAGACTGATAAAATGTAGCAAGAAACAAGACAAGACCAAGAGAAAATACACAACAAAAGCATTACAACAACAACCGGGTTCTTCAAATATAATAGACTAATACTTTTTTACCTGTTAAGTCTTGGGGCACTTGTATCCAGTTGGAATCATTTTAACCCTAAAAAAGTCTACCACGTAACAGGCCGCCTAGATTTCTTTATGTTTTTGTTTTTTTCTTCAGTAAAAATGTAAGAGAATGTCTTTTTTGCTCATTCTTTAGCTTTTTTTTTATTTTTTATTTTTTTACGAAGAACTTAACTTTCAATATCTGGTCATTAATTATTATTGTTACATGTAATAAATACTGTTATTGAAAAAAAAAAAAAAAACAATTTTGGATTTTTCAACTTATTTTGTCATTTATTATGAAAAACAACAGTAAATGTTCATAATGCAATTTTACGAAATTACACAACTTTCAACTATTTTACATGTGCTCAAACATTTTTGTTTGTCCAGGGCATTCTGTTTTCATGTTATAGCTTCTTATTTATTTATTTTTTTATTATTATTATTATTATTTCTAGTCATTTTTATCTTGTGTGACAGTCTCTGTAGCACTGTCTAGTTGTAGACAGAGGAGAAAAACTAGTAGAACACTCCAAAACACCACAATCACTATTATATACAAATATTTCCAAGAATTCACCGCTAAATGTCCTAAGTGTCTCAACAGCTGCACCTGCTGCTGTCTGCCCCACCCACTTCCACCCCTCCCCCACAGGAACTTCAGGTGTCCATCCAAATGTGTTCTATACCAATCAGAACCTCAGCTTCTAGATGCCATTTGAATTGTGTCAATAGTGCAAATGGTTAAGGAGTTATAATAAACAATAATGGATTACATTTATATAGCTTTTCTATCCATGCATACTCAAAGCGTGTACAGACGATCCATTATTCATTCGCTCTCACATTCTCCCTCTGGTGGTGGTAAACTACATCTGTACCCACAGCTGTCCTGGGGCAGACTGACAGAAGCGTGGCTGACTACGCCTATGGCCCCTCCCACCACCAAACATTCATACGCAGTCATACACCAGTGTGAGTAGCAACGCTGGAGGCAAGGAGGGGGAAGTGTCTTGCCCAAGGACACAACAGCACATGGACAGAGCAGGATTCGAACCGCCAACCCTTCAGTTATTGGACGACCCGCTCTACTATCTGAGCCATGGCCGCCCCGAGTTACAGTAATATGAATGTCGTAAAACGTGTCACCGGACCCACACACCGTCTTAAAAAGGGTTAATGTAAGAAAAGCTAATGGATTAGCTGATAGTAGAAGTTTAAGTCCAATAAAACCAAACTATGATCAGTCAACAGTAAAGCTAAGTCTACATTCTGTGATCATCGCTTCATAATGTGACTATTTTTGCTCTTCTTTGGCTCGTTCAGGGACTTTTAGCCTTAGAGACTTTTAGCGTTGTTTTATTAAATTATTCATGACTTCTGCTGGTCTCAGACTGTTAGCTTGTTTTACATATTTCCTCATTTAAGCATTTTAGGTCAGTCAAATCTCATACCACCACATTTACAAACCACTTCTTCCACTGGGCCGTGTGGACTGGTAACACACACACCATAACTCAATGTAATGTGCAATATCTACACATGAGACACGTGCTTCATGCATGTTTACATAGTTATATTTGCATATTTTTATACTACTTTATATCTATTTTTTTTATTTTACCTTGTTATACAATATACCTCTAATTTGTACATATATCTACCGCACACCATTTTATACAGTCGTGGAAAAAATGATTAGACCACCCTTGTTTTCTTCAGTTTCTTATTCATTTTACTGCCTGGTACAACTAAAGGTCCATTTGTTTGGACAAACATAATGATAACAACAAAACAGATCATTAGAGTTTAATTTCAGAGCTGTTATCTATCCATTTTCCATGGTTTTCTTGATAATAACTGAAATTATTTCAGTTCTTCCATCAATATCTATGTCATTGTACTGACAAAAACAGTGCTTTTAGGCATTCCATGTTTTCTTTTCTGTCTGTTTTAGTCACATGACACACACAGGAGTTAGGACTGGATTTCATAATCATTGTTTTTTATGACTTTTGATGGTCTAATAATTTTTTCCGCGACTGTATACATTTTTTAATACGTCTGTATTTTATTGTTGTAAGTGCACTGTTGTTGACAGAGACCACCTGCAATTTCCCTGCACAACCTGTGTAATAACTATAAAGCCTACTCTATTCTATTCTATTCTATTCTATTCTATTCTATTCTGTGTTTGTTTGAGTTGTATTCTGTTGTTTGGCAATTAGTTTTATTGAGCTGTTAATTGACGTTCCTCTGGTTACATGGATGTATAGCAGGTGTACATTGCTGTGAGCATCATGCATCGTTGCCATGGCAACACAGCTGCAACTCCTGGCTTAAGAGATGAGGTGAAATGATTGAGGTCAAGAACGGGCAAAAAGTTTTACACGTAAAATAACCACAAGTAATGATGACAATAAACGGATACCAACAGGGATAATCATTATTTCATATCATTAAATCTGTTACATGATGAAAAGTCTGGTTTTTGCCGTTTTGCGTGTGGATAAGAGGAATAAACTGTTTTGCCACATATGTGCATTAGTGGAATCTCTACATTGCGGCCTTGCCTGATCGTGACGTAAAATCCAGTGTCCCCCGTGTCCGCCAGGCCCTTAAAAAGTCCTCCTATCTGGAGTTCTACAACACTAGGCTTTTGTCTTATCTGGGTATAATTCATCGGACCTGAAGCTTGAACATTTTAAGAGGCTTTTCTCTAAAGTTTGCTTAATGACACACACATTGGATACGGAACCAAACAACGACAAGGAGGAATGAGGCAACGTAAATAGATCTATAAACTGCATTTCTAAAATTAACTTCTCGAATGCGCCACCGCTGCAGATTAATCAAATACAAACATACACACATACAGACACACACATACACGCTTGTATAAAACGGTGAGGTTTCTCGTCACCGTTCTCTTTGCATCTGTTTCTTTATATTTGTTGTCTAATGTGCTACAGGTTATTGACGTAAGCGGTCTCGCTGCGCCTTTCTTCTCTGGTGATTTCATACGATACCTATCATTTGTGCATTGGTGAATGTGTGGCCAGTGGAAACACACAAACGTGGAATTTTTGCGTATTTTTGTTCGCGTTCCATTTCCTGAGCCTCTGCCTGTTTGTCTCCTCATCTCTTGTAAAGCATCGGCTCTTTGTGTGAAGTTGATTATGATAATAGACGGGTGATTGTCATAACAATAAAAAGGAGAGAAAAAAATGGCTGTAATTGTTCATCAGTGAGCAATAATTTTCGACTTGATTTCCAACGGCTGGAGTGTGCATGTGATTTCTGCATCCACACAAACTGACTGACTGCAGGAATAAACAGGGAAAAACAGGACTGTGATAGAACACAACTGACCACATTTACATGTACAAATACTTTCTGCATTTTTCCCAAAATAGACGATGCTTTTTAAATGTGCACATACGATAATTAATGCCCTTAACTGTATCGCAGAGCTGTGCAAAAGTCTTATTCCACATTATTAGCAGCGTGGAAGTGAGCCAACATATTTATGTATCATTCTCTTTTCTGCAGAAACAACAAGAAAATACAGGAAACATGCACACAGCCGTAAATAACTGAACTAAGTGGGTTGTAAAGGTCGAAGTCACCATTTTATTTGACCTCTGACACCATGACGAGAAGCAACACAAACAAATGGAAACATCTGGCATGTGTTGAATGAAACCGGGTATAAAACATAAGAAAATTAATGCCATAAATCTAACACTGGCTGAAAATAATGGTTAACCTTTTATGGGGCAAGTGACTATTTTTGCTAATTTCTGCACACATTACAAGACAGTAGTGGCTTTTCGTAACCAGTTATAGACGTAATAAATTAAGCAGGAATGAAAACGGATTGTAGAAATCCACTGGATTTTTGCCAAAATGAATATATAGATAGCTTTGCAGCACCTGAAGGGTTGAAATTCAAACTTTTGGAACTATTAGGGTCCAAATACACAAATAAATGAACCAAAGACTAAGTAAAAAAAAAAGTGGGTTTAGCAAAATATGACCCCTTTAACACAACCTATTTCATCAACAGGGTCCCTAAAATACACAAGAGAAAAAATAGTAATAATAAAAACATAATAATAATAATAACTGTATCAAAGGCAAATAAAAGTGGGTTTAGCAAAATATGACCCCTTTAACACAACCTATTTCATCAACAGGGTACCTAAAATACACAAGAGAAAAAATAGTAATAATAAAAACATAATAATAATAATAACTGTATCAAAGGCAAATAAAAGTGGGTTTAGCAAAATATGACCCCCTTAACACAACCTATTTCATCAACAGGGTACCTAAAATACACGAGAAAAAACAAAACAAAAACAAACAAATAAATGTATCAAAGGCTAATAAAAGTGGGTTTAGCAAAATACAACCCCCTTAAGTGCTGTACATACTTCCTATATATCCAGCTTGTATCTTACTACATAGACTGACAAATGCATTTGTATGGTCTTCATAACTTTACTAAACCAACAAACTTAATGTTGAACTTGAATGTTTCTGCAGTACGGTATACTTCTTGCGTTTGTGTTTGTCTTATTACTTCGCTGCGTCTCGTTGCTACATTTCAGAGGCTTAGTGTGTTTCTGTGATATGTCGCATCATATTTTAATGTATTTTCAATTTACAGTCACACCGTCCGCACTTAAAGGCGAAAGTAATGTGGATTATATCGAGTCTAACGCAGGTTTTCCCCCTGAAAACCCACTGACCCTGAAACACACAGCTCTACCTGCTGGATTTCATATAGTTTATATTTAGCATAAGTGTTTGAAAGTCCATTTGCCTACTTCATGTATTGTGTTCATTTTATTTCGTTGCCTTGGTTACGGCGTTCACTTTGTTCTGACCTCAACATACACAAACACACTCTTCCCACATGTTACGTACAAGATTCACATGCATGCGGTCGGTCGCACATGTGCTATGCTGAAACCCCCCCCCCCCCCCATGGTGAACCGGGTCACAGTGTGATATCGTCAACACAACTGCTGCCGATGACCTCGTGTGACCCTTGATGTTGTCATGGTAGCGGCAGCCTTGTTCCCACCACAACACTACACTGTTCCATTACCGCACGCCATCATTTATTTATCACAGCGTTACTTTACGGGATGACTGTCTCCGAGTGACTGCGTGTGAGAGGTTTGACAGAATGACTGAAAGTGGGGGGTGGAATATAAAAATACAGCATGTTCTTGTTGGTGTTTGTGCACCTGTGTATAGATGGTAGCAGCCATTTAAAGCACAGAGACAGAGGTAGATCTGCAGATCCTGAAGACGCCGAGGGAGGGAAGTGGAAGGAATTGCATGTTTAATTGATGCATGCTCCAGTATATCAGCGTTAAAAAAGTAAGAGGCTTAACAAGCGTCCCTGTCTGAATGTTTGAGGTATCAATGATGAAGCCAGCAGCTCCAGTCAAACACTGTTGACCTTTCGCAACAGCTACTTGTAAACTGTACACAAGCAGACGGTGGAATATATGACCCATTCAACTTGGCCTAGTTTTGTTTTATTAACCCTTTAAGCGCCAAAGTTGCAATATTACGACATGTAATGTAAGCGAATAGGCCCTTTTCCACCGCAGGAGCTTTCTGTATTACCCTGAACTTTCAAAGTTCCTGGTGCGTTTCCACCGAAAATTACCCTGGTAACTGACCCACCCCCCGGCCCCAAATTTACCCCGAAGAAGTTCCTGGTAGAGAGGAAGTACTTTTCAGATTACCAGGAACTTTAAGGGGCGGAGCTGTGTGCTGGAGAAGGCTGAGTGGTGGACTAGACTGACAGCATTTACACATTCTGTTCACCGCCAATATTTCACTCATTTAATTTCCACAAGCTTTGGATTTTGATAATTCGGAAAATGGACCAAAAGAGAAGCTACGACAAGTGGACGGACGACGAGGAAATTCAGACGGACTTTGAATCGCCGACACAAAACAAGCGAGTAAAAGCTGTCGGAGCCAAATATAAGACACACGCCTAAAGAAATACGAGAAAAGAAGAAGAAATTTATGTAGGATTAAAAGAAACTAAAGGAGCACAACAGTCACAGTGGATCCAACTGTCGATCAAACCAATGGTCTGACTATGACAGAAATATTCACTGTTTAGTTGGTTCATGCTGTAACAGTATCAGCGGCATCAGCTGTTTAGTCCAAAGTGAAGTCCAGTTAACCTAATGCTAATGCTAATGCTAACTGGTCAACAGTCTGACACTAAACCTAAATCACAGAACTGGATGGATTCGTGTTGTCGCCGTGAGCTGAACACTGATTTATTCTGTATGTTTGGGATTTCCACCTGAAATGGACCGGACGGACTCGCCTCTTTTTACGAACCTGCGGCTCGTTTGTGTCCTGGTCCAACATCTACTGCTGTTTACAACGGCCCAGGTCAGACAAGTCACATGACACATCACACTGGTAGGAATCTGTCATCATGTGTTCTGTGATTCATTTTAACATTTTTATTACTTTTCCTGTAGGAAAGTGAAAAAGGGACCAGGACCATGGAGTTCCAGACCGGCTGTCCTGGACCAGCTGGACCAGACCCTGGTCCAAAAGCCTGAACCTTTCACACATGTTTATTTCCCTTTTAATCTCAAGGCACCTTTGTTTTGTTTCAATTTTTAATAAAAAAAAATCTAACCTAATACTGTCTGTTCATTTACAAGGCATCAAAATATGAGTATAAGTACTTTTATCAGTAATCTGCAGTTGAATTAAATGCAGGCATTTGAGTAAATCTGTCTGACTTAAGGGTTGAACCTGGACAATATCTGTAAAACAATAGAAATGAAACAGAACCATCCATCACATTTAAAGTTAGATGTGATTTAGTTTAAGGAATGAGAAGTTGAAAATACATGTTCTACCATTTTTAAATACAAATTAAGGATCTGTAATGATGGTTAACTTCATTTAAAATGTATTCCAGATGGATTAAGGGATTCAACAACCAGTAAAATGTTCAACCCAACCCGTCCACTTCAGTTCTGTGTCATTTTATTGAACTAGAGGTTAGTTTGTGAATGGACATGAACTGGACTACAGGTTCTGTTACTGCTCCCTCATACATCATCAACCTGATTTGAATAAATTACCCTGAACTTTCAGGTGCGGTGGAAACGCAGTGACCAGGAACTTTTTTACCCCAGAAAGTTCCTGGTAAATAAGTTCCTGGCTCTTTTGGTGGGAAAGAGCCTAATAAAACAGACCATAACTCCAGATCTTGTTACCACCTCCCACCAATAGATGGCAGACGTGTGCCCCTTCAATCCTAACACCATTTCAGGCCATGTTTCTATTCAAAGTGAAGAAGAAGCTAGTTTAGTAAGTAAGTAAAGTTGATTTAGTTTCAGAGTCGATAGATAAGGACAGATTTGACTACTCTGATGTTTGGATAAAAAGCTACTAAACCTTACTGCATTTTAGTGTATATTAATGTTTATGTTCATTTATTTTATGGATATTATGACAAAAAAACAAAAAACACAATGAAGACTTCCATGTAAATACGGTCAAAGTTCAATTTTACTAAAAGTTACGCAATCCAAAATGGCCGCCACCCTGCGATGTCACAATATGCAAATTAGAGGAGTACATTTACCCCCATCATACCCAATATTTTTCTCATTTACAGTATGGCTTTATCTCTAACCACTTCCAGGATATCGCTTTTTGAAATCTTGACATTAAACTAGATTTTTTTTTTTTTTTTCATTATACAAGTTGTATGATTGTTTTTGCCTTGTTGCTGACTGAATAAAACCAGGTCCAGGATATACACTGATATTTCAGACAACTGTCACATTACACACTGACCTGCTTCCTAAACCTCTTCAGTTATCTGCCCAGAAAAAAGAACAGTTGAATTGAAAACACACAAAGCTTTCACCTTGTTATGTCTTTTTGTATCTTTACATCATGTTTATACAATTTACACCTCCTCTTTACATTTTACCTGGACAAGATAAAATGCATAATTTTTTTCCAGATAATATAAACTGTTAAATTTGTTTGAGGACACAGTTGTTTTTTTTTTTTTTTTTTTTTTTAAGTATTTTATTCTAAATATCGGTGGCCCAGTTAAAATCTACATTTTGGATCACAATCTTACATTTAGTAACATCTTTAGACTGTATATAAAGATGGACACTCACTCTCTAAACAGGAAGCCAACACATTTAGAGCTCCCCCTGGTGTCTGGTGGTTGTATTGTTTATACGCCCCGCCCCTCAGTGTTATACTCCTCTGGACCAAATCTATTAAATGTTTCTAATTTTAGCTGATTTATGTTCAAATCTTCATCTTTATGATCAGTTTGTTTTCAATAACTTCTGTAATGTAATTTAAAAAAAAAAAAAAAAAGCCAATTCATTAATCTTTATCTACCTTACTTTATATACACCTTATGCTTTACACACACAAAACTAATATTAACAACTTTTTAAAACACCACCGTGTGAAAATCAGCTTTCTGTTTCTTGCTTCATCCATAGCAATTTGAATACTTGGCAAAACAAATATCTGAGCAGTGCTTTATGTTATGAAAAGGGAGATTAATAATGTTTCAATATTTTTTTTATGTCCAAATAACTGAAAAAACAAAAAAACGAGTAAGAAAAATATCTGTTCGTGTGGACAGTGCAGCAGTTAATGATATCCGCCCCCACTAAAACCACCTCAACACGATGTAATTCTGTTAATAATAATTCTGTTGCTCTGTTATGATGCTTCAGCCCAGTGTATATTTTCACAAACATGTAGGTGGAAGCATATGGCAACAATACATAGCGCGAAGCCTGGAGGACTGACATTCAGATGGCAGATGTCAAAATCTTAAGTCAACAGACACATGATGGATGATACCTTAGTGATCCAATAATAACTTTGCAATCGACCTGTAAACATTGTAGTCGACTGATTGATTGCGTTCGATGGGTTGAGTCCGCCCGCTCTACAGACAATCTGATTGAAAAATAAAATAAAAACAAAGGAAGAGTCTTTTAGAACAGAGATACGATGCCGGTAATACTATACGAGGGAGAGTCAGAAAGTTCTCAGACAAATGTAATAAAAAGTTTATTTATCAAAATAACTAAATTATTTTTCTACTTATTCTCCATTAGAGTCTAAACACTTCTGCAATCTGTGTTTCCATCAGTAGATTCCTTTTTTGTGGGATTGCCGGGGCTGTGTACTGTGCATTTTGAAATTATAGCATTTATCTGAAAAACTTTTTGACTGTCCCTCGTATAGACAGACAGACAGATGTACGTTATTAAGATCAAACTGGGAAATTGTAGCACAGCAGCAGCATGACATAGTAAGAATAGAATAAAATAAATAAAAATAAAACAAAAATAGAATACAAGAGCAAACATAGGCCTACTGTACATGATAAATTAGAAGAATAAAAAAGAACTGTAGAAAATCTGGAAAAGTCTAAACTCTATTTTAGTTATTTATGTGCAACTTTTTTTTTATCAGTATTTTATTATTTTTATCAGTATTTCCTAAATGCTGCTGACAATCGGGACCTGAGAACAGTGTTTTGTTTCTGTGTATTTTATATGCTGAAATGACAAAATAAATTTCAATCTGAACAAACTGGATCAAACAGTAAGGCGCAAAAATAAACTGCAATGTGCAAAGTAACGTAATTTTTTTAGTAAGAGTCAAATGTAAACTATATTAAACTGTATTTCCACTAAAAGAAAAAGAAAAGCTTCAATTGTCCTGACAAGAAACACCAGACAACATTTATTACGAAAACTCCATTTTCCTTTTCACTTTTCTAAAATAAAAAATAAAATATTTCCTTATTCAACCTATTTTCTGTCTTCTATAAATTGTACAATTACTGAACTAAACAGCGTCTTCCTTTCATCTCGTTGCCTCTGTGCCTTTATGCTGCTCAAACACACACACACACAACAGCAGCTAGTTTTTTATGTAATTTACCATTTTCCTACTCTTGTTAACTGCAGTGATTATAGATACGGTCGAAGCTAAACTGTACCTGTTGTGTCTGATCATTAAAAAGTGAACTCCGTGAAAGCCACAAGGCCGTTCTCACCACCTACAGCATGTTTGATATATAATTACACTGGTTCTGTCACAGCACATATATGTCCAATAATGCATTCTATACATAAAAGGCAGCAGCAGGTGATTAGTGTTGCATATCCTATCGGTCGCTAATGAGATAATTATGTTGTGATAGCGCGCTCATAACTAATTTCTGATCCGAGTTTGGAATAAAATTGTCAGAGCGGTTTCGGTTTCACCTCAGTTTTAAGTAACTTTCAGAACGCCGTTGGTCATTAGTTTGGCGCTGATACATAGGCCTACCAGATCAATGGTGCATCATGTGGAGCAGAAGACGCCCAGTGAATCTACCTGAGATATTATATACTGTGCATATGTGTGTGTTGGAGAGTCTGCGTGAGATAACCTTCTGTGTGTCCGCTCCCTGTCACTATCTTAGGCGCCTGCAGTCTGAAGGAAAGCATCTGGTTTCAGCATCTGGACGCACACACACATGGAAATGGAAGTGTGTGTGCGCGATAGAGTCGGCGAGCGGACACCAAGAAGGTTATCTGTGATCAGAGCCTACAGTTACAGCACACGCCGACACACATATTTAGAGGCCAACGCAGACAAAAACAGCCACAAACTTGCAGCTTCAGTCTCACACACCTGTCTGCTTTTTTTTTTTTTTTTTTTTTTTTTTTTCCCCCTTCTCTTCTCTTACAGGCCATGACAGAGCAGCAGATACGTAGCATCAGCATGTCAGCAACCCCCAGCGTCCTGATCATGCAGACAGATGCTGTCAATGTCTTCACTGACTTCCATTCTGCTACCAGCTCTTATCTGAGTGATGATACACACAGTAGAAGCTTATTTTCGGCTTTTACAAATACACTCCCTCTTGCTTGGATGTGAGTCACTGTAGCGGCCGCATTGTGTAAAATGTGTTCGGTTGTGTCAATTTGATAGTAAAAGTTTGATACACGGGTCTGATATTGATCTCAAATATTATCCTGGGCTCCAGACTAACACCACTCCATCGTTTAGGAATGATATAAAAAAAAAAAAAAAAGAAAAAATGATGTAAGAAAGTACATAAAATCAGTTTTAAGACACCGTCAGGGACCATAAAGAGCTTAAGCTAGAAGCACACTGTTATAATAGTAACTACATTCATAAAGAAGACTATAAACTAAGTACAAAGAGAGAAATTAAAGATTAGAGAGTTTTGGTAGAGGCAGGATGACCCTGACAGCTGCCACCTTTGATCGCTTTCTCAAACCAACCCCCCCAAACACACCCCCTTTCTTGCTGTAGTCCTACACCTGAGGTTAAAAAGGGAGATAAGTGCACCCACCAATCCAGGCTGGATGCAGGTATTGGACGGGAAACAGCAGGGAGATAGCTGTCTATTTTCAGCAGAAGAGCTATGCCATCAGCAGTTGGAGATACACTGGCACTGAGGAGGTAAAAATGCCTCCTAGGGCTGGTTTGGAGTGGAAGTGTCTCTGGTGTGAAACGTTCTGAATAAATAACTCCGACACCACTTGGTTGAAATTAGTTATTCGACATCAAAACCTCTTCCAGAAATAAAAGGCAGATAGTAACATAATTTTTTACTGTGTCCTATTAGGGATGTCCCGATCCGATCTACAGATTGGTGTTGGCTGCCGATCTGGCATTTTTTAGAAGATCAGATCGGATTTAGTCACAAGATCGAGCCGATTCGGACCCAGTTCTGGGGTGGGGGTTAACACACGTCCTGCTTCCTCAAATTAAAGTTTCTGTAGGTAGGGAAAAGTTGCACGACAGCGGGAGGCTGAGAGACTTAGTAAATTGTCTATAAGTTTCACTTCCACTCTGCCCTTGTACTCATTATGAGTACAGATGCGCCGATCCCGATACAGTATCGGGATCGGGCCTCCGATATCAAATTAATTAAGTACCGGAAAGTATCTGAATATGGCATGACGTCGCTGATCTACCTTTCGATACAATAGTATCGGAATAGTAAAATAACAACTTAGTAATAGTGAGGCCGCGTCCATACATTTGCGGCAACTAGACGGAAGTGACTTCTTCTTCTTTGAGATAGGCGAAAGTCACATCCGCTTAGTTGCAGTAAATGTGCTGCGCGCAAAAACGAAGAAAGCATGTCCTTAATTTGGAGGTACTTTTCACTTGAGACGCAAAAAAGTGCCACGGCAAAGTGCAACATATGTGAAGCCGATGTTCCGAGGGGTGGACTAAAACCTTTTAATACCACCAATTTGGCCAAGCATTTACGAAGACACCATGCGAAAGAACACAAGGAGCTGGAGCAAGCTAAACAGCAACAACAACAAGCGCAGCAGAGGATAACCGATTCAATCAAGGGGCGTGAAAAACTTCCGACAGGCAGTCCGAAGGCTCAAAGGATTACAGAGAAGGTGATGTGGGGTCTTTCATTGTTTATAGTGGTTGCTGCTGCACTAAAACAGGCCTACAGTATTTTTTGTATTTTGTGCTTAATATAATTTTAAGAAGCAGCTACGTTCATTATTTTATTTATGTAGGTATACTGTTATTGTACTTATTAATATTGTAATTGCACAATATTAAGTAAATAAAAGGAGGTTGCCACTTGTACTGTTGCCTTTTGTACTGACTGCACTCATTATTAGTTCAATTAATAAATGGCTTTAATTGAAAGGTAATGCATTTTTTTTATACTTACATTTTTTGATATGTAGTCCACTTAAGTATCGGGTATCGGGAAAGTATCGGGAAATAACCAAATTAATATATGGGATCGGATCGAAATTGAAAAACAGAGATCGGAGCATCCCTAATTATGAGGTTCGGTTGTGACGCGCGAGTCAGGTTTTTTTCAACCTGTGGGGCTTTTGTGGAATTATTTGACCCGACCCAACCCGCCCTGCAAATAAACTGACATTCTTTTGACCCGCCCCAACCCAACCCGCGAGGAACCCGCTTCACATCACTAACGTATGGCACCAAACGCACTCCCATATAACACCTGGACGGACCTGTCCATAGAGGTGCTACAACAGTGGCAAACATAAGGTTCGAATTTGTCCTACAGTATGAATCTGGAAAGTCCAAAAATTATACTAAAGTTATTAAGAGTCAAGGGTGTTCCACATTCAGCCCAATTGTGATCTACAGTAAAATAATAGCATAATAAATTATAAATAATGACTCCAAATGTAAATCAAAATTTAATTGTAAAAAGTCCAGTACCAGCAAAACTAATCCCCCCAAAAATCGGATCAGATTAGAAGCAAAAAAAATCCAGATTGGGACATCACTACTTCCCATATGGATCTTCAAATAAATCATAACGAAGCACTTTTTAAATTGTGTTTTATCTTCTTTTGGCTTCAACAAGTAGATAGTAGATCTGGACGTTTTTTTCTTTCAGGATATTTAGGGATTGTTCTGGAGAGACATTTTGAGCCCTGATGTCCGACTCCAATAGACGCAACGAACCCATCTGCAGCGTACAATGAAATGTTCAGTTTGTCCAAGTAGAGTTACTGTCACGCATGTGCAAATGGGCAGTTGATCCAGTAGTGACAGACAGCAGAACCAACCCATAAAGATGGAAGACGCTAAACAGCACGTTGGCCCTCTGGATGGAAATATGAGGACAAAAAAAAACAAAACAAGATGGAACAGTTGTTTGAAGCTGTTTTGTTGAAAGTGTTGAAGGTGTTTAATAAACACATTAAGTGCATATATATTCCCTACTTTCTTGAGTTTGTTTGCTCATTCAAAACGAAACGCCATTAAAATAGATTAAAAATGAATGATATTTAATTGTGAATAATCTAAATTAATCCACAGCAACCCTGCGATTGACTTGATTAAAAATTTTAATTGTTTGACAGCACTGCAATTAATCAAACAATCTACAGGCAGTTTAATGTGGTCTTGACACATCTTGAAATAAAATTAAATCAATTTTCTGGTAAAAACACAATTGGCACAAAGATGAGACAGGAGCATTTTGTGAAGGTCTCAGTCATTAAGAATCACAAACATCACTATTGTGTTCAAATAAGGCTTGTCTTAGATTTACAGTGTTGTTTAAACTGTCTTAGTGGTTAGCCCGTGTGTAAAATACTAAAATCAGAGTATAAAGTCTGTTTTCTATCACACAACTGCAGAACGAGGGATGATTAAAAATTCAGTAACGCTGCTGTGGGTGAACTACGTACACTTAAAGTTGCCACAGACATGTTTTTTTGAATTTATCCCTTAATTTTGCACTTTTATGCAAAACAATAAACAAAAAATAAATGTGAAAGGCTTCGGTTATTTGCTTCAGCTGGTGAAGAAAATGAAAGGTAGTATTGTAAAGTTAACTGCGACTTCTTGGAGGTTATTTTAAAAAAAGTGGTTTTGTGTTTGTGCCGCCTCTTGTTCAGCCCAGCCTTCTTCCAGAGTGTCTTCAGGGCATTAAGTGAGTGTTAAAAGCGTGGGTTGTTAGCTTCTGACCAAGTGTCTGGGAACAAGTCTTAGCTTAACTTTGATGAGGAAACACTTGACTTCAATGCTTGACTCTCTGACACCTCTGCTAGGCTATCTCCTCCACTGCTCCTCTGTCACTGGCTTCGACTCGGCAGCCTCTTCTTCTTTTCCCATGTGAATCTCATTACTTACTATCTCTCCATCTGTCACCCTGTCTTTCCCCGGCTTTTGGTCTTATTTGTGTTTCGCTTGCTATCTTTCATTCTGTCTGCTCATCCATCTATCGCTAACAGGAGCAGCTTCCTCGCCGTGTCTCGCAGTAGTACCACACAACGGCTCCATCACTCAGTGTTCGGATTGGGGAGCTCTTAGCGGCCGAGTCCTGTCCCCAACAGTGATGTCAAGGTATGGAGACGTACATAGTCTGTGACAGGTAAGTCAGTTAGATGGGCACCCCTGGCATTTGAGGAAAAACCACATAATCAAAGACAAACATGCCATGATTTCAGAGGTGATACATCATCCTTAGGCCAGTCACAGAAAAAAAAACTAACAGAGACAAAGGATGAACATATTGAACTGAGTGCATGTGTCTTATCCAAAGCATTAAATGTAGAGTCTTTGTGTAGGAAATGTGGGGGTGAGTTACAGTCCAGGGGCAGAGGGGGGAGGTAGTGGACAGAGTTCAGCATCAGATACATGTTAAACTACTGACAACTCAAACACCTAATTTCAAGAGATACTTTTGAGGAACGTTATTGTTTACTTTTAGTACCTTTATATTATTAATGGTGTTTTATATGAATGTTTTTAGTTTAGTGTTTTATGTACGGTTTTAGAACTGAGTCTTACTGTGGGTTTTATGTATGTTTTTAGTGTAGAAGGATTGGAATTTTGGCCCAGGAGTTTTTTGTTTGGGGCTGTTCTTTTCTATATCAGTCCTACTAAAAAAAAGCAAAAGCAGTTACACGGTCAAAACTGAGTAAAAACACAGTAGAAAAAAAAAAAAAAAAAGGAACATCACCACAACACTGTAAAAACAAAAAACAACAAAGATAAAGGTGTGTTTAAAAAAAAAAAAAAAAAAAAAAAGCCCAAACCATCTATTTTTATATTAACTCACTGCTCTGTGTTTTGCCCCCATTACAGCTGGGGGGGATGCATTGAGCATGCTCAGATGTCTCTAAAAAAGCGCAAGGTCTATCCTATCAGCACATTTTTTACATTTTCCCTATTGAACAAACCGTTGAATTGTCATGCATATCTACACTGGAAAAAATGTCCCTCTAAAAACAAGTAAAAAAAAAAAAAAAAAACATTAATACAAGATATTTTTGCTTGAATTAAGGAAAAAAAAAACAATCTGCCAATGGAACAAGTGGATATTATCTTGGTAAGATTTCTTGAAATAACATTTTCAAGATCTATTGTCTAAAAATAAGTTCTAATATCTCACTGAAAATTTATTTGTTTGAGTGTGATGAGATATTTTGACAAGAAATGAAAAAAATACACTTGGTAAGACTGATTTTTTTCCAGTGTAAAACAGGCGATACATCATCCTTAGGCCAGTCACAGAAAAAAAAAATAACAGAGACAAAGGATGAGCATATTGAACTGAGTGCATGTGTCTTATCCAAAGCATTAAATAGAGTCTTTGTGTAGGAAATGTGGGGGTGAGTTACAGTCCAGGGGCAGAGGGGGGAGGTAGTGGACAGAGTTCAGCATCAGATACATGTTAAACTACTGACAACTCAAACACCTAATTTCAAGAGATACTTTTGAGGAACGTTATTGTTTACTTTTAGTACCTTTTATATTATTCATGGTGTTTTATATGAATGTTTTTAGTTTAGTGTTTTCTGTACGGTTTTAGAACTGAGTCTTACTGTGGGTTTTATGTATGTTTTTAGTGTAGAAGGATTGGAATTTTGGCCCAGGAGTTTTTTGTTTGGGGCTGTTCTTTTCTATACCAGTCCTACTAAAAAAAAAAAAGCAAAAGCAGTTACATGGTCAAAACTGAGTAAAAACACAGTAGGGGGAAAAAAAACAAAACAAAAACAAAATCACCACAACACTGTAAAAACAATGTATGTTTTTAGTGTGTATGTATGGATGAAATCTCTGTTGTAACTTCTGCTGCTGCTGTCTTGGCCACGATACTCTTGCAAAAGAGACTTTTAATCTCAACAAGTTTTCTTCCTAGTTAAAGGTTAAAAAAAAAAAAAAAAAAAAAAAAGTGGTGTTAGAGCTACTTTTTTTAAATTGATTTTCAAAAGAAAAACATACGTAACACATCGACACATACCACACTAACAGCACAATAAACTGCAAACTAACATCACTGCACACACACAAATAAAGAGAAAGAGAAACAGTAAGAGAAAAATAAAATAAAAATAAATAATAATAATAATAATAATAATGGCACACAAAGAAAAAAAAAGGAAGCTGTCACATTCAATAGCTTCACAGATGAGTATAATCTATTGTTGCTTGAGAAAGTCCATTAAGCGTGTCCACACCTCTTTGAATTCTTGTGCTTTACCTCTAATTACACAGGTTAACTCTTCTAATGTGACACACACTGCCGTCTCTCTAATCCAGGACTGTGTGGAGGACACTTTGGTCTCTCTCCAAGACAAAGCAAGAGTTACTTATACAGATTCACTTTCACAGATTCACTTATTATACTGTTACTTTTTCAGAACAATTCACACCAGAGAAACTTCCCCTCAAAACCAGCTATAAACCATATCAGTCTACAGCCTGGTGACAGATCTATCCCTGTGACAGAGGAACAAACTCAATCCAAAAAGAAAATAAATACAAATTAAACTCCTAAATGGCAGGTACAGACATCTAAATTTGGCTTACAGAATAAGGGATGACCTGTCACGTGGTGTTGTTTGGAGAGGATAAAACATACAGGCATAAATCTCACATGAGGTTTTTGATAGTTTGCTACTTTGACAACAAAATGAAAGATCCGGGTATTTACTGAGGTCTTCAAATCCCGCTAAATATTTCAGCAATTATCAAGATTACTGTCATAATGTTTATTTCTGTGAGTTTAATTCAATACTTTCCACAATATAATTCAGTTGTTTGCAACACCTACATAATAGTCCAGTTTCAGTTATTACCGGTGTATGTGTCTTACTATTTCAGTGGAAAATTGCAAAACAGGAAGACAGTGTTTACACGACAACAACTTAAGTCATGAACAGATTCTATCGACTAAAACACTTCAGAACAGTTAAGGTAGTGGTACGTTTTTAGAGATGTTTATTTCAATGCAGTGATGAAAGCTCTACATTAAATTCGCGGCAGAAGAAGAATAAGGCACAGTGTGATTATGTCATTACAAGAGCACCAGTCAAAAGATAGAAAATACTGATCTCTTTCATGATTTTTCTCTTTGTCATTAATATTTTTATAACCATGTTGTCATTATAAAGATGGATAACCAACATGAAATGTGTCTCACTTTTTACAGCGGAGACCAGACCGTTTTACAGCCTCCAGAGACTATTAAAAAATGTTAGCTGCTATTAGAATCAAGATATGTCATTTATGATTTATCAATACCAGTGCTCCCTTCCGTTATGTCCACCAGAAACCAGTCACCCAGTGAAACGAGGAGGCTCAGCGAAGTGTTTTTAATCATTTTCAGACGTCAGTGGAGCTCTACAGCATAGACTCAATATGTTAGGATTACACCGATAAGGAAAACCACTGGAGCTGATAGTCAGTTCTGTATATACTGTATGTTTATGTGTGCATTATGCAGTGAAACACATTTATAACTGAATTTAACCCTTTAACCCCTGAGACATTATTTCAATGAAAGGTGCTGCTGTGAATTTGCATCTGTTTCAGTGTCATTAAAGCTGCTGTGAATATGTGCTTTTCAGTGGTTTTGCTTTACTGTGTTTTAGGGTCAAAACAGGTGGAATAACAGAAAAAGACAAAGAGAGGAACTGAAGTCTACAGGTTTCTACTAAATAAGACTCTCAGAATGTACATCAATAAGCGATTTAAGATGTTTAACATGAACTGTGAACTGGAACACACTGAACAACAAGGATTTGAATTTGGGCCCAGGAGTTTTTGTTTTGGGACTCTTTTTTTTATGAAGCAGTCCGTCTGATTTTTGGCACCTGGTTGAACTCCAAAAAGCAGCTACATGGTCAAAACTCAGTTTAAAAAAAAAAAAAAAAAAAAAGGAAAATCATGATAATATTGTAAACAAAAAACAACAAGGAAAACGGTGTAAAAAAAACACACAAAAAAAAAGCCTAAACCATCTATTTTTATACTCACTCACTCACTGCTCTCTGTTTGCCCCCCATTACACAGGCAGCAGTGGGAGATGCATTGAGCATGCTCAGATGTCTCTGAAAAGGGCAAGGTCTATCCTATCAGCACATTTTTATATTTTTCCTACTGAACAAATGGTTGAATTTTCAAGTATATCAACACTGGAAAAAATGCCCCCCTAAAAAAAGAGTTTTAAAAAATTAATACAAGATATTTTTGATTGAATTAACCCTTTCATGCATGAATTTTGAGAACCTTAGTCAATATTTTTTTTGTTGAGTGTTTTTATTCTTCTTTAGGCATGAAAAAAACAATGCAATTTAATTTTTTTTATGAACCTATTTTTCATGGAGTTACAAAAATGTCCACTCAGCTGGATACCATGTGTTTAATTTTTGAAGCAAAGAAACGTGCATTTAAAACTCATCATCAGAAAGTGATATACTGTGTAAAAACTATGAAATAAAAACATTTTTAATGAGTGCTAATCATATGTTTGCTCATATTTTTTTCATACTCCAATACAAGTTATTACTCATTTCATGGAGATAACATCCTCCTCAGACCCAGGAAATTGACAATTTTAGCTTTTTTACACTAAAAAATTGTCTTGATTGGAAACTGCATAATGCGACAGTTTTTTTCAGATACATTTTAAAAATATTTTTTATTTATTGATATTTCATATGGAATGTCATTTGCAATGGACAGTATTTTTTAAGTTGAACTGCCAAACTTTTGTCCCCTGCAGAGAACAAAATGCATTGCTGGGACTCAGGAGGATATGCAAAAAAAAAAAAAAAACTTTTTGTTTCAGGAAACTGTTAATTACAATCTAATAACAATTAGTAATTGATTTACACTAAAACATGTTACTGTAGATCAGGTTTATCAAGAGCAGCAAAGTTACAATAATTGTATGAATTGCAGTGTTTGGGATGATGCATAAGCTCCACTGTGTTGGCTGATATGGAACTAAAACAACAAAACCCATGAATAAACAACAGAACAGCTGCAGAATAACTGTCCATTGTAGTGACCACTATGCATGAAAGGGTTAAGCAAAAAAAAAAAAAAAAAAAAAATCTGTTAAAGTAAAAATTACCTTGGTAAGATTTCTTGAAAAAATATTTTCAAGATCTATTGTCTAAAAATATGTTCTTATATCTCACTGAAAAGTTACTTGTTTGTTGTTGTGTGATGAGATATTTTGACTAGAAATGAGAAAAATACACTTGGTAAGATTGTGATTTTTTCCAGTGTAAAGTAAATAATACATTCAGAACACTCACCATGGAAACGTCAGGGACTAAAGGGTTAATATATAGTAATACAGAGTGCAGTATACAGGGGGTACTGGACTAATTCTGTTACCGTGTACTCGCTGGATGACTAAACCAGGAGTAATTCATACAGTAATTCTACAGCGGCTTGCTTTGCAGGACTGTTAATTGTTTACATGTGTGGATGTGCAGATGAATGGGTGTGTATATGAGTATGAGTGAGTGTGTCCCTCCCTGGTAGAAACCACAGGGACCAATGACAGTCCCTCCTGGAGCAATTTGAGCCTATGAAGATGTACTAGTGGGAAGCCGAGAGCTAATTAGAGCAGCCAAGCAGTGTGTAGGCTGTTCCACTGAATAGGGACGGATCTAAATATCTGCTGTGGGTCTGTGATTCATTTATTATGGCTCGGGTCCCAAAGTGTTGTCGCCCTGCTTTTGGTGGGTTCCCACCTGACAAGCCCTTTAATATGGTTCAATGAGCATCAAGTCCCAAGATGCAGCTTGGAGCCCGGAGCTGGTTGTAGGAATGGAAGATTGTTTAAATATGCATCTATGTCAGTGGAACAATTAAATGAACAAGCTCAAAAATGTACCCGTCTCTATCAGCGAGCCAAAGCCACGTTTCATCATGTAAAAAGCCTCCACTGTACTCTGCGCTGTGTACAGTATATTATGTTTATACAGTAAATGAAAAGAACGCCGTTTCTGCATACTGATGAGGTCTTTGAGCGTGACCACTCCTACACATGGAGCCGGTAGAAACAAGCGACAACCTTTTGTTGTCCTTAAATATTACCATCGTGTTCACTGTGCATAATATTTACACGACCGGTCATTTAGCAAAATGTGATGCCAGGGCTTTTCTTATGAAGGGAAATGAACAGATTTCTCATTTAGAAATGTGCACTTTACCAAGTCAAACCATATAAGCTATAATTTGAATAAAAAATAATGAATAAAACTAAAAGATAAAGCTTTCATTTCCATAGTACCTTCCTGTTCAGTGTCACAGAATGGACCTATTATATAATTTCTTCCATTTCTGCACTAAATAGCCTTCAATCCTTCTAAATGTGAACCTTTAAATTACTGCACTTTGCAGTTAAGTCATTGTACAGGCTGATATTGTAATTGCAATTTGATTAGTTGTGCAGCTGCTGTACTAATAATGAAATAAAGACAATGTCCTCTTGACAGTGGTCGCGATTTGACAAATAATTCTCTTGGTTGAGATTATGGCTGGGCATCAAAATGTTAATGATCATTTATATCATAACACAATAGCATAATTATATTGTATTGTGATAATTTTCTTTGAGTGGCACTGATCATCATACATAGTTTTCTAACGTGGTTACTATCTTTGAAGTGTTCCATACGTTTGATCAATTTTACTCATAATTGAGTAAACTAAACTTAAAACATAAACTTAAAAAAATGCCTGTTAATTACAGTCTAATAACAATTAGCAACTGATTTACACTAACACATGTCACTACTGCTCATGAACAGCAAATATACAGTAACGGTGTGAATTGCACTGTATGAGATGATGCCTAAGTGTCCACTGTGTTAGCTGATTAGCAACTAAAACAACAAAACCCATGAATATACAAGAGAACAGCTGGAGAATAGCTGTCCACTGTAGTGACTGCTATGCATGAAAGGGTTAAATTGCGATCATTTCGACTATCAAATAATATGAAAAAAATGGACAAAAAATGTTACTGTGATATTTCCTCGTAGGATAGCAGCTTGACTCACACATGCTTCTTAATTATTTTTAATATAACACCAATAAATGTTGATAAAAGTCCGTTTTTAAGGAGGTTAAAATAGCCAGGACTTGAGGTTGTTAAATAGAGACGAACCTTAGAGGGAGGATGTGATAGATGTTAATAGTGGATTGAAGCAAAAGAGACCAGTGTTTATTTCCAGTTTCTGACCAAAACTGAAAGTGTTTCTTATTGACTACACATATTTGAGTCTTATATTCAGGTTGTTTTTGTGTCTAAACCTTAAGAGTAGCATTGGAAAAGCAAAAAAAATCAACAGTTATGAGTATCTTTTTAACATTAGAGTATGTAACTTTGATAGGTAATCGAAGTCTTCTGTCATGAGAACAGAAAAGAGACAAAAACATTTATTTCAACATGTATTTAGATAAAAAAAAAAAAAACATGAAACAACGTGAATTAAATGAACTTTAACTGTGCTAAACCTTCTACCTTTATCTGCATTTCATTCTTTAACATTAAATCTGAAAGAGACACAATTCACACCTGAAACAACATGAAAGCAGTGAAACCCGAGAACGTTTTACTTGAGACTTTCATATATATTTCAGCGCATGAGAGATAAAAACGTGTAGTTACGAGCTAAAGGCAGCTCAACTCTACGTACATGAAAGGGCCTCGATGCCACTGAAAAAGAGGCCATGATATATATTTGTATTTGCAGTTGAAACAGATATAGAGTCCTACATTTTTTCTGCTTCTTTTTGCTCAATGCTCAGCAGGATGCGCGCCGCTGCCCCTTGTGATGCTTCTTTAAACACACACATACAAAGACACACAGACCCAAACCTAGTTTCTTCAGTATATTGTGGTATAACTACATCAGGGAAAACGGGACCAGGGCTGTGAGGAAATAGAGTGATAGACGGATGAGACTCAAGTAACATATTGTGACAAGTCAATTTCACCTGCTCACTGGGGAACAATGAAGCAAAGAACCTCAATTTGGAACGGCGTGTTTACACATAAACGCGCACTAGTAGCAGCGGTTTTTCACTTCAAAAGAAAAATGACAATTTTACAGATTCCACCCAAAAGATACAATGACAGAAAAGTGTATATATATATATATATGTAATCTTAAAATGATGAAAGTCACTTGAAGAGAAAAAATCACGAGGAAGCTATTGAGATGGGTGCAGTAGAAAAACAACTGGTTCATTTAAATACATTAATTTAAGCAAAAAAATAACAATATGAATTATTACACTGGGTTACAAAAAAAAAATGTTTTTTGCAAGTTGTCTAGGTTTTTTCAACTGAATTAGGACCATTTTGCACCGCTAAATCCAAAAATGACATCTGTTTTTCTCAATCAGGTCAGGTTTTTTTGCTAATTTGATTTGATCTTCTCACAAAATTGATGACATTTTTGTGACTTTATCAGTTGATTTTTTATATAGTTCTCACCCAAAATAGGTTTTAAGAGAAAAAAAAATCATTTTCTAACAGGATGTATTTATTAAGTGTTATAAACTGTAGCAGAATACGTCAGGCTTATTTTTGCAAGATCTTCTAGTCGAAGCCATTTCATTCACCTGTAATATTAACAAAAACATTAATCATGAATTGGTAAAAGTAAAATCTTCAGAACTCGTTTATTGCAAGAAATATGAAAGAATTTCATATCATATGATGTGAAAATGCCCATAAATGTAAGCAAAAATGTTCAAAAGCCAATATGTAGCATAGTTCAGAAAGTTGACCTGATTGAGCAAAATTAATGTGATTTTTGGATTCAGCACCAAAATTATCCTAAATCAGCTCAAAAAACTTCAACAATAAATTTGTTGTTGACCAGTGTTATCATATACTATACTGCGTACTCCTGGTCCAAAATGCAGTTTGTTGGTTTAATAGTTCTAATGTCCACACATATGCATTTATCAGTCTCTATTAACCCTTAAAAACCCAGTGCTACTTTTGTGGCAGTTCCCACATGGATTCTTTCTCTTTATTTAACCTTTCTTAACTGATTTGTCACCATTTATTATAATATTATCTTCTGTATTTTGTGGTTTGTCTGTTTTTTTTTGTTTTTTTTTTTCCAGTGAAAATCATGTGTTTCACCCCCAGCCTGGGGGTACGGGTTGGCCAGTTTCCGTTGCACTCATTCAGTGGGTGTGGGGGTGGGGTACATATGGGGCAGTGCGGTCCATGCTGCATGTCCCTCACAATGACTGCACAAAGTGAAAGTGAAACTTAGCAGGCATTACCAATTCCTCTACATCTCCCACTGTTGTGAAGCTCATTTACCTTTTCTCTACCTCCTGAAACTTAGATAACTTTCATTTGAGGGGGCAGGACGTTTGTTTATGGGGGCATTCCTGCCACTGCCACCCCCCAGAACCAGCTCCGAGGCCTATTATATATTATACATTAGTATAATAATTTAATGCGACGATGATTATTTTTTTTAATCAAATGTATGGTCGGTGACAAGGATTTTTCCATGGCACAGCGCTGTGGCTAAATCTTACCAGTGGAAATGCTGTATATATGTAGACAGACTTTACTTCGAACAAAAGTAGGCAAAAAAAAATCCAGATTAAAAGGACAATCCAATACATGGAAATAAATCAACCAAAAAAGAACACAGATATCACACAAAGGTATAACAATTTCACTGTAGCTCTTTAACAATGCTTAATGTCTGAAAAGGATTTGGAACAAGCTGAGCTTAACTTGTCCAACCCCAGTTTTACACAACTTGGCTGATCAGCTCATGTACACAGTCCATATAAAGAACAGGACAGTCATTAACTTACAGTAAAAGAGAACAAATTATTACATACCATAAATACTTATTACTGTTGTACTCGCGTTTATTGGGACTATATCTCTGAAAAATAAGGTTTTTATACGTCTTTTAAAATTTTTTGATATTGAGATTCAGTCCATTCCACAAAAGTACTCCACAACATGAAATGCACATCTTTTTAAGATTTGTTCTAGCAAAACGTTGTTTCATTGTTGTTTGAAATCGTTTAAATCATTTGAAATGTTTCAAATGATTGTCACAATGTGATTTATTCTTGGAAAAATGCTACTGGGACTCAGTATAAAATTACTGTACCTGGTCAAAGGTGATTAGTGGTGTGTATAAATAGGAATTAAAAAAATAATGTGTCTGAAAATAAAATTAGCCTATGTGTCTGACTGTGTGTTCATGAGCCTTTACATTTGTGTCATTGAGTTGTGTATCTTTCTCTTTTGGTGCTTTCCACTACATTTTTTTTTTTTTTTTTCGCTTCAGGCATCAAGCATCCCGCCAACAGACAAATTTCTCATGCCCTGTCATTAAACACCGTCTATTTCTCTCTCACATCCAAACCAACCAAACACATCATTATGTAGGCGAAGTCATCGAGCAATAACCGTTCCCTATGCTAATTGTTAATGTGTTTTCATCCCATTTCACACACACAGACACACAAGCACATGTGTCACATTTACTTTCCGTTAAATATGTTAACAAATAAAAAGCGTGTATTGTGACTATGCATGAGGACAAATGTATCTGGCCCATCCTGGCAGGTTTCTCTATTAGCAATCACGCAGAGCAGGAATGGTTTCCATCAGCAGCCCAGCCACTGCAGCTATTTTTGTCAATTAAAAGTGTTGAGTAGGCAATGGCGTTGTGTGCAAACATGCATGTGTGAGTTGAAAAAGAAAAGTAACACTATATCCTTGAAGCCAGTTGATTTACACAGGCATTTCTGGAGGAAACTACAATTCACTTCTGAGACTTATTGGAGGACTCTGAATATTGGAGGACGGCCGCGGTCATTAACATGTATATAAGTTTATTTTTCAGACGACACTGCAGATATGAAATAATGATTTTAAATACAACAGCACAGCAGAATGAAAATGCCCTGGAAGCGGCTGCTGGTTAACATGTAAACTTTACTAGCTACTAGGGATGTAAACAATTAATCAACTAACAATTAATTGTCGATAAGAATTTGCTTGATTAAATTATTAATTGCCGGTTAATTGCCCTTTTCCGCCCGTCTACACCTGTCCGAAGGCTGCCGGTTTTTCCACGCTGTGACGCCACTGCTGGGATAGGCGCTCATTGAACCGGATCATGGCAATAGATGAGTTAGAATGTCTTTATGGACATGGTGGAGCTAAACACAGACCAGCCTGTCTGTTTGTGGGAGCGGTGCACCCCCGAATAAATTCACACACAAATGCAGGGTCAGTATTGGAACGTTTCCCCTGGAGGTTGGTCTAGTCTACAGTCAGTGAAAAGTTTCACTTTCACTTCTGCAGGGGCACGGACTGCACCGTACCCCCATAGTATTAGAAGTAGGACGGAAAGTGACGCACGCACGCATCCCCTGGCCGTACTGTGCACGTGCAAGTACCTACCCCACCCCACCTCCCCGACGAAACGCCCGTACATGCACCCCCCCGCCCATTCCACACCGCCACATCAACAGATGAATTCCACAGGAAACACTGACTGTATCCAATGGTTCAATAAATCAGTCATTAAGGAATACAACATGGTTTGTTCATTAAGTGTATCATCAATATTTAGCTTTTATTCTTATAGACCGTATCGAAAAAGAAATTCAGGTTCTCAGGAAAATCGCCGCTTATCAATTAATCGTTAATCGATCGATAAGGGCAACCAACTAACGATTAATGAATTAATCAATAATTTGCATCCCTACTAGCTACCATTCAATGTGTACTTTGTACTCGTCGAAACACAAGTAAATGAAAACAACTTCATGTAACATTATGCAAAAAAAAAAAAAAAAAACAACTGCAAAAAACGACACTTTTATAGATATTGTGCTTTGTAATGTATGTAACCCACAGATGCATCTTGGCAAAATTGCATAACATGCATTTTATTTACAACTACAGAAGACGCACACGGGATGTTTTCATGTTCTTATGTCCGTGCCAGATAAAATGAAAGCATGACGGGTACATGAATATGGTGACTGAGTGAAATTTGTCTCAGTTTGTCTGATGCTACCGCTACCAGGCATCAATGGCATAAGGGACAATACTAAACAATTCCAAAGCAGGTGGGGCGCCGTAAAGAGGGGGTGAACATGGAAAACTCATGGGGGTCCCACAGAGCAGTGGAGGGGGTCCAGGGGATACAGGTTAGAAACTGTGAAAATGTTGTGTAATTACGGTCTGCTGTATAATACAGGGACAGAAGCCAGGAGTCAGACATTGAAAGCATGTTTTTAGCTAGTTATGGACCGCACCCCCACGTATATAACCGCTGACCCCTATGACTTCTTCAGCGAAGATATCAATAACTGCACATAAATCCAGTGTGTCCATCCACTGTCATTGATCCAACTCCATGGGTTTTACTGGTGAATCAATGTTGTAGAAGATGACGGTGTTTCCACGGTAACTACGGAGCCTCTGAACGTCCAAATGGGTCATATCTGATGACCATGAAAAGATGAAGAACTGTATTTTAACACATTAAGACCCAGTGCTACTTTTGTTTTAGTTCCCAAATTAGTTTTCTGTGTATTTCATCTTTCTTAAGTGATTTATCACCATTTATCATTATATTATCCTTTCAATTTTGCATTTCTTTCAGTGAAAATTGGCTATTTTACAATATTTAAATTTACTGATCATGTAATTTTATCATGCTGAGATTACATTTGAGGGTTATCATTCCAAAAACAGGGCAAACTTGGGAAAAAAAGTGACTTTTTCAGGGAAATCTCTCATTAACTGAACTTAAATACCCAGTGTGTCCATCCACTGTCACTGATCCAACTCCATGGGTTTTACTGGTGAATCAATGTTGTAGAAGATGACGGTGTTTCCACGGTAACTACACAGCCTCTGAATGTCCACATGGGTCATATCTGATGATCATGTAAAAATGACAAACTGCATTTTACACCGATTATTTACATGGATTGATAAAATTATTGGATCAGAAGTTATTAACCCTTTCATGCATGAATTATGAGAACCTTAATCAAAATTTTTTTTCCTTAGTGTTTTTATTCCTCTTTAGGCATGAAAAAAACAATGTGGTTGATTTTTTTTTTTTTTTTTTTTTTTTTTATGAACCTATTTTTTATGGAGTTACAAAAATGTCCTCTCAGCTGAACACCGTTCATTTAATTTTTGAAGCTCAGAAACATGCATTTACTGACATACTGTGTGAAAACTATTAATAAAAACATTTTTAACCCCTGAGACCCAGCAATGCATTTTTGTCCTCTGTAGGAGGCAAAAGTTTGACAGTTTTACTTAAAAAATGCTGTCCATTGTAAAGGACATTCCATTTAATAATAAAAAAATAATAATTTAAAAGAATGTCTCAGAAAAACAAACAACAAACAAAAAACTGTTGTATTATGTAGTTTCCAATCAAGACAATTGTTTAATGGAAAAAAAGCAAAAAAAAAAATCACTTTCCTGGGTCTCAGGAGGTTAATGCTGCTAATCTGATGTTTTCTCACATTTTAATATCCTATAAACCTAGTTATTACTCACTCAGATAATATGCAAAAAAAGAAAAAAAAAAATTTTGTTAAAAAAAAAAAATCTGTTAATTACAGTCTAATAACAATTAACAATTGATTTAAATAAAAGAACAGGAAAGTTACATTAATGGTCTGAATGTCAGTGTATGGGATGGTGCATAAGTGTCCACTGTGTTGGCTGATATGGAACTAAAACAACAAAAACCCATGAATATACAAAAGAACAGCTGGAGAAGAACTGTCCACTGGAGTGACCACTGTGCATGAAAGGGTTAAACAGTTCAGATCGGTAGATGGTTTTGGTCGCCAGTGGAGGTTTGGGTCTTTATGGGTTAATAAGAATCATATCTGTGTGAAAATGAGGGAAAATTCTATCCAAAAAGAGAATGTGAATTGTAAATTTACTCAAACTGATTTGGGTTGAACAGCCGAAGCAACCTGATGTTATCAGAAGCAGATGGTATAGACTACATTACACATGGCTGTAATCAAAACTGTAGAAGAAATCAAGCAATCTGTTGTGGTTTTACATCTAAAATGGCTGTGACATCTGTGATGCAAATGACTACTTCAGCCACTTCATCAGTCCACACCCGCTGGACCAGCTTTTCACACCTTGTCAGAATATGTGAAGTGATGCGGCAAATAGGTGATCAATCGCATGGGTTAAAAGTTTGCCGCATGAAAATGAAATTTAGGGGTATATTTGGTCTCGTCAAAAACTATCCCAAGTGAGGAAAAAAACGTCAGAAATCATACTAAATGCGTTTATGGAAACACACTTTATGCTTTGCGTGATAAATCCCCTTCCAGTGGACGATCTGGCCGTACGACATCGCAGCCATATGGTCGTATGTTTGATCGATGCCCTGACTGTGAAAAGGTGCTGGTTCACCTGCCTGTGTTTAGCAGCATGTTCCCAGGGTGTCTGCCATCCTACTTATGCAACCTCTTACAATAATCATATATTTAAAGCAAAGCAATTACTTCAAGAAAAAAAATGAGACGAGTATGATGTCTTGAGTAAAAGCACAAATCAAGTGGTTCCTGGAAATCAAAAACTCCCACTTGAATCAGTGAAATTAAGCCTATACTCAATGGGAATACCATTTATTTTCTTCAATTACAGTTTTTCTTTTTCCTTTCTTTCATTATTCATGATATTTGGAAAAAAAAAAAAAGTTTATTCTCTTCAAGCAGGTTTGAAATTTGACTTTTTGCCAAATCTACCAACTAAAGCATCAATAAACTTTTTTAATTAAACTTTGGGATCTATCTATCTGTTTATCTGGGTTCAAATTATTATCTTAGCCTGAAATTCCACTCTTAGTTGACCTATAATTTATTTATTTAGAATATTATCCATTGATTGATTGATAGTTGATCAGGTTAATCATTATCCAGTTTCTAATTAAGTCTAAAATTCAGGCAGAAATACAATCAGGCAGTGTTCATTCATCAGTAATCTAAGCTTTTTTAGAGATTTTATGGGCATTCTGAAACTGTAAAAAGTGAATATGAGTGATTTTTGTCAGTTTATGACTTTATAACAGTTGTTTTATTGCATGTGTTTGCTTTTTTTAGCAAGTGCTTCTCCCATGTTTTATATAAAGCTTTTGGATATTTTTTGTTTCACTTATTTATTTTTGCCATGTATAGGTAACTTCATTGACCTTGATTTTTCGATATGAAAATAAAAGATTTCACAAAAGTAATCAAGTCTTGTTATGTCCAATAACACACTTAGGTTACATTTAGAATTTCTGAGTATTTCTATGAGTGCCCTATAAAGGGTTAATAATGCACTGTCCAGTTTAGCAGAAGAGTCATAGTTGGATGTGGTATCACTATTGTATTCTAGTCAATTCACATGTTTATATAAAGGAACTACTTTGCTTCTGTACATAACAAATTTTCAGTTATCTCTACCTTAGTATTTATTTTTGCCTTTGACAGCCTACATTTTAACACACATATCTGTATTTTCTACTTCTTAGACTATTGACTAAAAGCTTGGTGCTTTGTTATTAAATACATCCAGGACAAAATATTGATCAATTATTATTTTGCATCATCTTTCTAACAACAAGACCAATTTCCACCTACAAGGATTTGGACAATGAAACACAGAAAAGATGATTGTTTGCTTTCTTGAGCAGAGCATATCACACATGACAGATTAGAAAAGAAAAAAAAAAAAGGTTTAATCACTTAAATAATAGCTTTTCACAGAAACGCATATTGGGAACATTTCAGACCATAGTTGGGTAAAAAAGTTGAAGCAGTTTTCTTCTTTTACCACAGTCTTTTGTTAAGTACTTCTTGGGTAAATAATGTGTTTTGTTTCCTATCTCTATCTACATTCATGTACTCTGTCATCCATCAGCTGTGCCCTGTAGAGTTGAACCTTTTGCTGGGAGAGCTGAGATATGCAGCTGTGCAGACAAAAAAAAAAAAAAAGAGCTGCAGCATGAAGCAGCATACAAAAGTACCATCCACTTTGCCAATTTCTATGTCTTACAAACACCATACTTTGATGTCTGCTCCATGACTTGCAGTTGGATAAAAAAAAAAAAAAAAACAGTTACTTCACTAGAAGCTGATTAAACCGTTATCGGCCGAGTGACTATTTTTGGTAATTTCCACACACATTACAAGACAGTGACAGCAACAGCTCCAGTGAGGAGGAGTGGTCTCCAGGGTCTGTAAGGTCCACCTGTGCACAAACAATGAATGGACCTGCTTTGTTCGGTACCATGAAGTAATGGAACTAATGTAAGGAATGATGTTCAAAGGGATCACGTGGATGTGGACAGGGGTCTGGATCTGCACGCATGTTGGTCTAATGTTATTAAAGTGATGTTCCAGTGTTCTAACATACATGTTCCTTTCATCTTACATGTGGTTTTCTTGTATTTTTATATACACTTCTTGGATTTTTTTTGTCACATATAGGCAAGAGTCCTGCACTGAGCTGCACTCTCCATCTTCATTTGCACATTGCTTTATTTGCACACATTTGTAGCCTAACAGCACATACTGTTTTGCACTGTTACTGCACACATTTCTTTTTACATACATTGTACATAGTTTAGATACAATAACTGTTTAGTGTTTTTTTATATTGGTGTACATATTCTTGAGTGTTTTTATATGTTCTCTTTTTTATTTTTATCTAAACAAAAACTACCTCTAAGAAAAATGTCATTATGTGCATATAGTGACAATAAATATTCTTGAATCTTGAAGGAATCAAATATGGTAACTTCACTGATATCGATTTTCGACATGACAATAAAAAAGTAGAGGTACACCAATATATCACCCAACTGATATATTGATTCTCTTTTTTAATACCAGTCACTGTCCTTAATTTTTTATGAAAATAGTAAATATGTTACAAGATATTTGATCAGGCACTTGTGTGGGCAGCACTTGAAGTTCAATAAATGTTAAAAGAGTACTATGTGTATGTGCATTAATGATTTCATTTATATTGTTGCATAAAAACCTTAATTATCTGAGTGTTTTAATTGTATTTTACAGTCAATGTGCTTTCAAAAAAAAAAATCTGCCATAAATATCAGCCTTAAAAATTGGCTGCAGTTTATATATTTTGTTGGAGTATGAGGTGCATCAGGGTTGCGACTCTGTTAAGAGTTGGGGTACATAATTATGTTGTTATATTTTATGCACATTCAATTGTACAGTTATGATTATTAAAATATAAAAATTCAATAAAAAAAAAATTTGGAGAGAAAAAAAAATTGTCTGTAGATATCCACCATTGGTTGACTAACAAAAAAAAAAAAAAAAAAAAAAAAAAAAAAATCGGCAGCGGCCTTTGAAAAACTCATCAGTTGACCTCTATAAAAATTTTTAAAAATTTCACAAAAGTATTAAAGTCTTCTTCTGTCCTCCAATAACACACTAAGGTTGAAATGTTGAATTTCAGAGTAATTCTACACGTGCCCTAATAAAGGGTTAATTCTGCTGGAAAACTCCAACAGTTGTCAAGCCTTCTGCTGCTAATTTAACTCTAGGTTTATGTGTGTTTTAACCTGTAGAAAACTTCGTCAGCATACGGTCGACTGTGAGGATCCTATTAGTCTCAGGCAGACATAAAAATGCATCACAGCCATTCCAAATTATTTAGCAACCACCTGGTCACTGACCCCAATTTATTTATCCACCAAACCTGAAATTTACTCGTATTTGGCGCTTGGCGGGTGCTCATTTTAGACTCTGCGCTCAAATATTAGGAATCATTTCTTCAATAAATTAGAAAAAAGTTGCGAGGAAGATAAGTTTGCCCTGAATCTGACGGCTGTGATCTTTGAATTCTAGCGTATTCCCCCTCTCTGCCGCCTCTATTCCATTTACCTCTTGCTCATTCACCGTCCCTCTGCGAGGCGGTGAAGGTTGACTGAAGACGTGCCTTTAATGTTGGCTGTTCATGACACAGAAACGCTGGCTCCACACACATGCAGTCTCCCATTAGCTGTCTGCAAACACTGACACAACACTGTGGGGCGTTCGTCTGTGCCGATCCTAAATGATGTTTTAGCCCCTGTTACTCTTGTCTCAGTCGTACATGTATCATCAGAGAGTGATACGATGGAGGCGAGTGCACGGAAAAATAGACAGAGAAAGTGAGAGAAATAATAAACAGAGGCCCATTTTCATTTCTCATTGAGTCCACTGAAAGGGGATTGTTGACAGTAGTGCAGAAATGACAAGGGCATGAGAGAAGAAGAGGTCTGGAGAAACCCATCTGAAGAGCATTCCTCACATTTTTGTTTCACTTCTCACATCTCTGTGACAAGCATGAAGTGAAGACAACAATCCACTTCATAATTAATGTATCTGCAGCGAATTAACGTGCGTCATCATCAGCGTAATCATGATTAACCCTTTCATGCATAGTGGTCACACAGTGGACAGATATTCTCCAGCTGTTCTCGTGTATATTCATGGGTTTAGTTGTTTTAGTTCCATGTCCTCCTGAGACCAAGCAATGCATTTGTGTCCTCTGTAGGGGACTAAAGTTTGACTGTTTTAATAAAAGAAAAAAAATGCTGTTCATTGCAAAAATAAATAAATGAATATAATTTTTTAAAATGTATCTGCAAAAACTTGCATTTTGCAGTTTCTAATCAAGATGACTGTTTAATGTAAAGAAGCTTTTCACTAGACTGGGTCTAAAGAGGATATCAGCCAACACAGTGGACGCTCCTGCATCATCTACACTGACATTCAGACCATTACTGTAACTTTACTGTTCTTGAAAAACCTGATCTGCACTAACATGTTTGAGTGTAAATCAACAGCTAATTTTCTCAAACTAAAAGTTTTTTGTGTTTTTTTTTTTTTTATTTATTGTTTCCATGGAATGATAAAAACTAGTATTAGAGAATGATAAAATGTGAGAAAACATCAGATTAGCTGCACTAAAAATGTTCTTATTTCATAGTTTTCACACAGTATATCACTTTATCATGATGGAATTTTAAATATATGTGTCTTTGCTTCCAAAATTTAACTTATGCTGTCCAGCTGAGTGGACATTTTTGTAACTCAGTGAAATAAAGATTCATAAAAAAAATTCAATGGCATTGTTTTTTTCATGCCTAAATAGGAATAAAAACCCATCTGAAGAGCGTTCTTCACACATTTGTTTCACTTCTCACATCTCTGACAAGCATGAACTGAAGAAAACAATCCACTTCATAATTAATGTATCTGCAGCGAATTAACATGTATCATCATCAGCATAATCATGATTAACCCTTTTCATGCATAGTGGTCACACAGTGGACAGATATTCTCCAGCTGTTCTCGTGTATATTCATGGGTTTAGTTGTTTTAGTTCCATGTCCTCCTGAGACCAAGCAATGCATTTGTGTCCTCTGTTGGGGACTAAAGTTTGACTGTTTTAATAAAAGAAAAAAATGCTGTTCATTGCAAAGGACATTCCATTAAAAAATAAACGAAAATTATTTAACAAAAATGTATCTGCAAAAACTTGCATTTTGCAGTTTCTAATCAAGATGACTGTTTAATGTAAAGAAGATTTTCACTTGACTGGATCTCAAGAGGATATCAGCCAACACAGTGGACGCTCCTGCATCATCTACACTGACATTCAGACCATTACTGTAACTTTACTGTTCTTGAAAAACCTGATCTGCACTAACATGTTTGAGTCTAAATCAACAGCTAATTTTCTCAAACAAAAAGTTTTTTGGTTTTTCTTTATGTATTATTTCCATGAAATGAGTAAACGCTAGTATTAGAGTATGATAAAATGTGAGAAAACATCAGATTAGCTGCACTAAAAATGTTTTTATTTCATAGTTTTCACACAGTATATCCCTTTATCATGATGGATTTTAAATATGTGTCTTTGCTTCCAAAATTTAACGTCCAGCTGAGTGGACATTTTTGTAACTCAGTGAAATAAAGATTCATAAAAAAATTCAATCACATTGTTTTTTTTCATGCCTAAATAGGAATAAAAACACATCTGAAGAGCGTTCCTCACATATTTGTTTCACTTCTCACATCTCTGACAAGCATGAACTGAAGAAAACAATCCACTTCATAATTAATGTATCTGCAGCGAATTAACATGCATCATCATCGGCTTAATCATGATTAAAGAAAGCCTCCATCACATACGTCTCTGACTATTACAGAGCGCTGTTTTCCCATAGCAACAAAGGATGGAAACTACAGTATAAAAACATGTCTAAACATTCAGCTATGTGTTGAAAAAACAAGAGGCTGTCATTGAATAACTGTTATATGACAGGAGTTATACAATCACATCTATATATAGTCTTTGTGCAGTGATTAAGTAGGGATACATTGCTCAGTTGTTGCAGTCAACTATAGACAAAGCTCTGCTGTAATTATTTTGATAGATATGTCATGCAGTTTTTGTGGAAATAATTTTTTTTTGCACATTATATTCGTTTACAACATAAAAAATAAATTAATTAAATATAATGCGATTTGTGCGGTGCCTGTACCAAACAAGCGTGACTTCTTATGTCTGGAGATTAGGATTTGGAGCCCAGGGCGTAATCACAAATGCTTCCATAAAAGGTATGTTTTAAGGTATTTTATCTTAAGAGAAAATGACAGCTCATGTTATTTCAATATTTTACTTGATCATATTCCAATCAAGGCTGCTACTGCTTTCTCAATTGATTGATTTGTAAATTGATCTACAAAATATCAGACAACAGTGAACAATGATGATCCACCTGAAGTCTTGTTTGGTGAAGTCACAGATGAAAGAAAGCAGAAAATGTATAGTATGTAGGGATGGGAACTGATAAGAATTGAATGATTCCAATTCCATTATCGATTTTGCTTTTCAATCTGATTCCTTATTGATTACACTGGTCAACAACAAATTTATTGTTGAAGTTTTTTGAGCTGATTTAGGATAATTTTGGTGCTGAATCCAAAAATCACATTAATTTTGCTCAATCAGGTCAACTTTCTGAACTATGCTACATATTGGCTTTTGAACATTTTTGCTTAAATTTATGGGCATTTTCACATCATATGATACAAAATTCTTTCATATTTCTTGCAATAAACGAGTTCTGAAGATTTTACTTTTGCCAATTTATGATTAATGTTTTTTTTAATATTACAGGTGAATGAAATGGCTTCGACTAGAAGATCTTGCAAAAATAAGCCTGTACTATAGTATGTATGTATATATTGTAGTATTCTGCTACATCTGCGGTGAATACACCATTGTACCTAACAGGAATCAAGTGATCAAATGATTTTTTTTTTTTTTCTCTTAAAACCTATTTTGGGTGAGAACTATATAAAAAAAATCAACTGATAAAGTCATAAAAATGTCATCAATTTTGTGAGAAGATCAAATTTTTTAAAATCAAATTAGCAAAAAAACCTGACCTGATTGAGAAAAACAGATGTCATTTTTGGATTTAGCGGTGCAAAATGGTCCGAATTCAGTTGAAAAAACCTAGACAACTTGCAAAAAACATTTTTTTGGAACCCAGTGTAATCTTATCGATTCTCATTGGGTGAGGGAATAAAAGAGTACAAATGGGTTTGTTTGCATTAACTATCTTTTATACTTCCTTCTCTGCACTGAAAATATAACATATACAGTATACACAAATAATAATAAGAGATGACGCCCAGCCCTCCAGGTGCCGCAAAGCTATCTTCACTTCAGCAAAAATCCAGTGGATTTCAACAACCCGTTTAAATTCCTGCTTAATTTGTTACATTTTATAACTAGATACGTCACGACATTTCCACATATAAGGTCAAGACTTCCAACGAGCATTTCTCCAGTACGACATAATTGTCAGCAGCAGCGTTGTAGTTCATACTGAAAATATGTCCAAACTTCGAGACGATTACCTAAAATGTTCAGCTGTTGGTTGAATGGGACAGAGTTGTGTGTGGGTGTGTGTGTGTGAAGTGTCTCATTTGCATTTAAAGGGCCAGCACTCCAAACCACCTTTCTGGTGTCATTACTCAGAAATAGGGTTGAAGATGGACCTGTGGAGTTGAATTGTTGAAGAATTCAGAGCCAAGCAGAGCATTTACAGTTTATGGAGACCACAGAGAAATGTTTGAAAAGGCATAATTCCATTCAAAAAAAGCAAAACATCACTCCTTTAAATGAGGCTGTGTTAAAATAAAATCAATAATATCTTCATTTTTTTTCACTCCTTTGTGGGTTTTTTCTACCTGTCTTTTTTTCTGCACTTGCTTGTTGTGTTTTTGCTGCTGCTGCTGCTGCTAACTGTGAAATTTCCCAGTGGTGGGATAAAATCTTATCTTGAAATCATAATTTAGCACCAAAATTAATTTGTTTAAGAATCGTAGCTTCCTTTATTAACTTCACCTTGTTCCTCTGCTCTTTATTGTCATATGTGCAATGGTAGAACTGTCTTTTATGGACTGGGAAAAAAGTACATGACATCAAATGGATGCTGTCGGATCAGAAACAATAGTGCCTGATGGGTCCTCAGATCAACTTAACCCTTTTTGATGTTTTCTCCACTCAACGGAAAATAACAAAGAACAACAAGGTTCAAAAAGCTCTCACACTGCCCTTATTAGCACTAACAAAAACAATGAACAAACTAAGCAACTGATCTGAACCTTTAGATAGAAAACAATGTCTCACATATCCATTAGATTTCATTTCATTCATAGATTTCTGCTTCAGTTATTCCAATTATTGTAACTATACATTTAGATATAGTAATATTGGAATTAACTGTTTATGTCCACCACAGGTTTAGATATCCTAAAAATAACAATACAGCGCCAATGTCAATATTGCAGTGTATTGAACAGGTGTCAAATATCCCAAAACTGGCCCGTCAAGGGGTCCAGTCGGGCCCGTGGGATAAATTTGTGAAATGCAAAAATTACACTTAAGATGTTAATTTAGTTCAGGTTCCACATACAGACCAATATGATCTCATGTGGGTCAAACCGGCAAAATACTATCATAATAACCTATAACTAATGCAAACTCCAGATTTTTCTGTTTCCTTGCAAAAAAAAAAAACAAAAACGTGTAATTAAATGAAAATGTTAACATTTAAAAACTATCCTTTCATTAAAAAAATGTGAATAACCTGAACAAATATGAATAACTTAAAATGTCTTAAGACAAGTAAGTGCAATTTTAACAATATTCTGCCTGTTACTAAATGTTTTGTGTATTTGTAGTTCCACTATGATCTGTACGTTGTAATACACACGTAAATGATAAACTGGGGAATAATATTGTTAAAATTGCAATTATTTTTCTTAAGTCATTTCAGGTTGTTCATGTTATTCACATTTTTAAGGAAACTTTGTATTTTCAGTATGTAATTGTACTTTTTTCACTGTTTAATTCAAAGTCATAATTGGCTTAATTAATTAGTTTTGTGTGACTATGAAAAGACAGCTTAATTTGTGATTTTATGTACAGAAAAAAGTAATAATCCAAGTGTCGTCCCGTCAGAAAGGCATTTCACAAATAACAATTACACAAATCACAAACAATAGTTAACCGTTACTAAATGTTATGTGTATTTGCAGATCTGCTGTGATTTGTAAGTTATGTTAATAATAAGCCAAGACATAATTTTGTTGAAATTGCACTTGCATTTTTCTTAAGAAATTTCAAGTAGTGCATGCTTGTTCAGGTTATCCGCATTGTATTTTTTACTTTTTTAACACAAAAAAATTTTGACTATTATTTATAGCACAGATGTCAAACATGCGGCCCGGGGGCCAAAACTGGCCTGCCAAAGGTTCCAATCCGGCCCGCGAGATGAATTTACAAAGTGCAAAATGCAAAAATTACCCTGAAGATATTAACAGTCAAGGGTATCAAACTCAAAAATAATAGCTTAATAACTTATAAATAATGACTCAGTTTAATGTGAGAAAAATAATGACATTACGCCTCTAAATAATGGCAACACCAACTTTTTCTCTTTGATTTATTGTAAAGGACGTTAAATTCTGACATCCTTTAACAAATGTCAATAACCTGAACAAATATGAACAACCTGAAATGTCTAAAGAAAAATAAGTGCAATTTTAACAATATTCTGCCTGTTTTGTGTTTTGGTAGAGCTGATCCGTAATGCACATGTAGAAATCATAAGCTGAGGCATAATATTGATAAAATTGTACTTATTTTACTTCAGAAATTTCATTTTTTTCCAGTTATTCACATCTTTTTGTTTTGTATACAAATAGTTTCATCATTTAATGTTATTTTTTGCATATAAAAGATTTAGAGTTGTCATTATTTATAGGTTATTATGCTATTATTTTACTGGTTCCGGCCCTCTGGAGATCAAATCGGGCTGAATGTGGCCCTTGGAAGAAAATGAGTTTGACCCCCCTGATTTATAGGCTCTTGTGTTATTATTTTACTGGTCCGGCCCACTTTAGATCCTATTGGGCTGAATGTGGCCCCTGAACTAAAATCAGTTTGACAGGTCTGGTGTATTATAAGATTACATTCTATGCACCTGTCCCATCTATAACATCTGAACAAGCTTTCCTAAGTGGTGGGGCCCCCCCGGTATGAAACCTCTGTGGGGTCGTTGACCAGGGCTGTCAAACTCATTTTGGTTCAGTTCCATATTTAGTCCAATTTGATCTCAAGCTGGCCAGAACCAGTAAAATAATGACTTAATAACCTACAAATAATGACAAATCCAAGTTTTTCATTTTGTTTTAGTACAAAAAAAAAAAAAAATTAAAATATGAAAATATTTACATTTTACAAAAAAGATGTGAATAACCTGAAAAAAACAGAAATTTCATTTGAAAAATTTGTGCAATTTTAACAGTATTACACCTCGACTTATTATTTCTTCATGTACATTTACAGACAGTGTTCCATAAACATTTGGTAACAGGCAGAGTATTGTTAAAATTTTGGAGTTTGGAACTAAAATTTGAACAGTTTCTACAATATTCCATCTCTTATTATGAACACAACTCCAGATCACAGTGGATCCATAAATACACAAAACATTTAGTAACAGGCAGAATATTGTTCAAATTGCACACTTGGGGTTGTTCATCTTTGTTTTTATTTATATATTTATTTGCATTTTACTGTGAAAGAATAGTTTTGTAAATGTAAATATTTTTACAGTTTAATCTTATTTTTTTCACTTAAATTTTTTCCATGTAATTTTTCAGAAAGAGAATTTGTAGTTGTCATTATTCATAGGTTGTGTTGTTTTGTTTTTTTTTTACTTTTTACTTTACGTTGGTCTGTATGTGAAACCTGAACCAAAATGATTTGGACAACCTTGATTGTTCAGGTTCATTTTTTCACTTTCATCCCCGCGGGCCGGAATGGAACGTTTGGCGGGCCAGATTTAGCCCCCGGGACGCATGTTTGACCCACTAAACTAGGTTTCTAAACTGCCTTGGGAGTAGTACTAGGAGTAGTACGAGGGCCGCTCTTAACAGACATATCTCTTCTTCACTCTTTGGGATGAAGTGCTTCACGTGGTGCGTAAGGAGCGCAAACGGATGTCAAAGAAACTGTGGGTCTGCAGAAACCACCTTCGTGTTAGTCTGATACACTGTACAGACAATAAAGACTCGTCCCCAACTGCTTAGACCTGGACTCCACCATCAAAGACCATAAAGCTGAACAGACACTATTAAAGACACGGAACCTGAGTGAGAGCAGAAGACAAGGCCATTTCACCAGCGATGCTCTTAAGGATAAGCCTGGATGCTCAGTAGTACAGAACACGGGCCATTATCACGCCAAAGCAACGGCGCCGCTCGGTGACAACGCCACCTGTGAGTTCTTAAAAGTGAGAGCGCTCATAAGAAGGTCTGAAAGAACTAGATGAAAAGAAGAAAGTGAGAAAAAAACACATCTATTTATAGTGGCACTTACTGCATTCGTATGAACTAACATACAGTAAGTCATGTGCCGTATGGACAAAAGTATTGGGACTCGTTGAATTCAGGTGTTTCTTTTGCATCCTTCATTTTCCACATGGCACAAATAAAAGCTTTAAATCTATAGTTTTTTCCATATTCTTTGCTCCCTCATATCTGAATTTGTCATGTTTTGTCTTTTACATAATTTTCATTTTGTGTCTTTGTTCTATAATCTTGCTCTAGTTTTTTTTTTTTGGTTTTTTTTTTTGAGTTTCCCTCAAACTTAGAAACCAATGCAATATATCCACCTGAGACCCAGCAATGCATTTTTGTCCTTTGTAGGAGATAAGAGTTTCATAGCTTTACTGCAAAAAAAAAAAAAGAAAAAAGTTTTCCACTGCAAAAGACATTCCATAAAATTTTTTAAAAATGCATCTGAAAAAACGGATGCATTGCTGTTTCTAATAAAGGCAATTATTCAATGCAAAAACAAAAACCAAAAAAAAAGCCAAAATGTGTACTTTACTTGGTCTCAGGAGAATATACAAAAGGAATGGTACTCTTTTTTTTTTTAATAAACATATAAATGAAAAGATGAACAAAATAACACATAGGGCATTTCAAATGTCACGAATTAAAACACAAAAGTAATGATGAAAATGAGCATACTTATATAGATAACCATAAACAAATGAATAACTGAATAAAATAAAACTAAAAATAATGAGAAAAACATATATATATAAATTTGATGAAATCTATTAAAGGTACAGAGGGTGTGTTATCTTGCTGTTATTTATTTATTTATTTATTAGTAACCTTTATTTAACCAGATAAAATCCCATTGAGATCATGATCTCTTTTACAAGAGCGACCTGGCCAAAAGGTCAAACAGCACACACCACACCATAACGATAAACAGGTTCAAAGATCAGAGATAGCAATAAATTCAAACCTTAGCAAATGCACAAAAAAAAACACAAATAGTAAAACACAATATTATGATATGTAAATGAATGAATAATATTCATTTACATTTCAAACTATTGTTATGCATTGTTCTTTTCCAATTGCCAACCCAATAAAAACTCCAAATTATTCTGCCAAGTTAACCCATATGCACTCACTTCAATACTGTATTAGGAAAATCACCATGCATCAATTACAGATCCAATCAATGCAATTAGCAATTACCTCCCTAATTAGCAATTAAGAGCACTATAGCATCAACAATATGCTAACGAGACCCTGCTAATAACTGTCTGGATTCTCATCAGCAAGGGCCTTTGATTGCTGTAGTCTTAAAATGCCTCCCTATGGCTTTTGTTCCTCGAATGAATGAACATGTAAGATATATTAAAGGAAATGAACACGTTTTAGATCATCTGTAGACTGAAACAAATGACACTAAAAGCAAGGACGGGAGCTGTGAATTAAACACTTGAACCGCTTGTGTGGAAATGTCACAGTGTAAAAAGTTTTAATTACATAACACGGTTCACTGAATTCCAATGACAATCATGCTATCGGTCTGTTTAAAAAAAAAAAAAAAAAAACACACAAAAGGCTGCAGTTTAATGGTCTATATTTAGGATTCATGGTGGAAAAATAGGATAGTTTGGACACTGAGCAGATCGATCTGCTATGTAAAACAAATAACATTAACATGCCCGCACTTGAAAACCCTTGGCCCTCAGTCCATGCCAGGGTTTCCTTATCAATGACCATCTTAATTTATTATTTATATTATTAATTTATTATAGTTAGTGCTATAGTATTGTTAAAAATGTGTTAAAGTCATAGTATTTGGACTGACAGTGTTGAAAATGGCATGGGTCAGCACCTCTTTTCAGTTTAGTTTACTTCCCACATTTCCAAATGTACAATCTATGCATTTTCTGTAATAGCCAAGTAAGTCAGAATAAATTGCAAATACTACAGTCACAGAAAAAATTATTAGACCATTAAAAACAATGGTTATGCAATCAAGTACTACTTCCTGTGTGTATCATGGGCCTAAAACAGACAGAAAAGAAAACACGGAATGTCTAAAAGCACTGTTTTTGTCAGTACAATGCCATAGATATTGATGTAAGAACTGAAGTGATTTTGGTTTTTATCAAGAAAACATGTTAAATGAATAGATATCAGCTCTGAAATTAAACTACTATTGAGCTAGTTTTGTTGTTATCATTATATTTGTCCAAACAAATGTACCTTTAGTTGTACCAGGCATTAAAATGAACAAGAAATTAAAGAAAAACAAGGGTGGTCTAAACTTTTTTCACGACTTTGTATGAATTTCAACTCAATTTCACAGCCCTAATTATTCTCAAAACTGTGTTCATTCCTATCCATCAGTTGTTAAAACTTCCAGCAAGGTTAAATACAATATGTAGAGGAGCAACAGTGAAGTATAAAAAAAAAAAAAAAAAAAGGGAAAAAAAAAAAGGAATTTGGCTCCTATGTGATACGTGCTACATTGGATTAATTTAGATTAATTAATTTCTTTTCTAAGCAAACACAATACAATAAGAACAAGGCGACAATAGTCTAACCACTGGTTATAAATGACAAAGATTATTTGGCAGGAAAAAGAAATGTGATGGTTCATTAAATTCATCTCATCCTGAACAAATGGCAGATACATGTGCAGTCTGACATAAGTGAAGCGTGAAACACCATTCAATAAGTGAATTGGCCAGAAAGCAGAAGTGTAGTGTTTCCTCAAATGAATCATGTCTTTCTGGACGATGAATAGAGTCGTCGCTGTGCATTCATCCAGTTAGTCAAGGTAGAGAGAGAGGTTGGGGGGTGGGGGTGGGGGAGGTAATAATTATAGGAGAGCTTCAAATGACAGTCTGGCTCTTGACAGAAGAACATAGCACTGGTGGGATCTTATTTTTCCTTCCAAATTTCAACCAGTAATCTTATCTATGTGGTTAGTGAAACTATGTTAAGCTTCCACTGTACTGGTGTGCATAATGGACCACGTCTGCCGTATCATCATCTGCCATCACGGGAGATGATTAAGCTTCTGAACAGTATTTGATGTGCAGAAAACAACTCAAGACGTGTGTGCTTTGTGTCACGGCGTTCCAGACCTGGGAGTTAATGAATGGAGTGAGTAAACCCTGCTAATCCTGGACACCAAAGTGGCACCCTGCTGCATGATTATTACTGAAGGCAAAATCTATACTGTGTCAACAAAGATTAACGCAGAATAACAGACTTGACATATGATAAAATAGGCTCGGTGGTGTGATGTCCATTTACAGCTACAACTTTGTTTATTTAGTTCCTGATCTTGTGAGGCAGCGGCTTAAATGAAGCTGGTTCCCAGTTCTAATTCCAACTGTACCCAGTGAGGAATTGCATCCATTTTTATCATTAACCTCAGTCATACACTATATGGACAAAAGTATGTGGACGCGTTGAATTCAGGTGTTTCTTTTCTAACAGGGGTCTAGGATACAAAACAATAATAACAAATGTCATAATATAGTTTTATATTGGGATAAATGTCGTATTGATTATTAGTATTGATGTTTATATCTCAAATCAGCATGACCAGGACATCTTATGATGATGTGTCCGATATGTTTGTCCATATAGTTAATAAACATCAATATTTCCTTCAAGTTTAACGGGAGATTTGTTGAGCCGCATTATGTAATAGATTCCCGTTATGTAATAAAAGTTCAAAATGTAATAACAATGTCACGTCATCTTGTAATAAAGCCGCATTATGTAATAAACTGACGCAATTTGTAATAAACTACCTCAATGCATTATGTAGTAAATTTTTTCGCATTATGTAGTAAGTTATTACAATTTGAGAAGTTTATTACAAAATGCACTGGACACTTTTATTTTCAGGAAAATGTAATGTGCTAAATTAATCTGTAAACTGTGTGGTTAAAGTTCTGATTCCATTACCTGGAGCTCCTGTGACTAATTTCTTCTAAATTGCTCTGAAATTATATTAATTTGGATTGTTATTACATCATGAACCATGTTATTACATTTTTTAAATAAAAATGTGTCCAGTGCATTTTGTAACAAATTTCTCAAATTGTAATAACTTACTACATAATGTGAAAAAATTTACTACAAAACGTGTTGACGCAGTTTATTATAAAGTGCATCAGTTTATTACATAATGCGGCTTTAAATAAGTTAATAAGTTAAGTAATTAAATAAGTTATACTTCTTCCCACCCCTTTTCGGGCATGTAAATGGAATTATTGTGCTTTTCTTCTGACTAAGACTGTTATGATTCTTGATATTTGTATTATTATGTATGTTTAGCAAGTGCATATATGTTAAATTTCATTGCATGTTCGGAATAAATTACTAAATCACTTTATTACAAGATGACGTGACATTCTTATTACATTTTGAACTTTTATTACATAATGGGGATTTATGACATAATGCGGCTCTACAAGATTTTTCTTCCTAAGTGAGATGTGAAGCAAGTTGATGGTTAGTTGTGGTAGAAAATGATTATTTACAGTCAGAGCATTAAAGATATTTTAGAAATTTAGAGGAAGAACATTTAAAATCATAGTCATGGATTAAAAAAAAAATCAACGTTGAGAGAAATGAATTAAAAACCATCTCAGTTATTGTGGAATCAAAGATAATAATTTAAACCAAACTAACCAATGCAATGATATTTATCCCAATATAAAACTATATTATTTGTCATTACCTCCACCAAGAGATATTGTGATCCCTTTGCTTTGTGTGTTTTTTTTGCATGTTTGTTTGTTTGTTAGCAGGATAACTCAAAAAGTTATGTACAGACATTCATGAAATTTTCAGGAAATGTTGATACTGGCACAAGGAAGAAATTATTAAATATTGGTGGTGATCGGGGGGGCAGATCTGTCTTGGCAGAGGTCAGCGCTCTCCGAGTGCTTTTTGTGGTATCGTTTTGTATCCCACACCCCTGTTAGAAAAGAAACACTTCAATTCAATGTGTCCACATACTTTTGTCCATATGTATGACTTAGGCAATTATGCTATGAGGCTAATAATATAATATTTATTATGTGGTAACTGATTTGATGCTCATCAGACGAAGAAGATCCAGTGTTAAGAAAGATCATCATCATATTATATCATTGTTTATGGATCTGTTGCATATCCATAATGTTTATTTAAATCCACATATGATAAAGACTACAGCTCCAAATTTACAGGCAACTTCATTTTATGCTTTTCTGTAATAACAAACACCATACCACTTTTCCTCTGATGGTATAAGCTCAACTCAGCATGGCTCTAACATATTGTATTCCAATGCAGGTGTAGTGTTCCATCACTGTGGTTGGTCAGATATACAGCATGAACTATAATGAGACCACCTTCAGTGTGGCTCTGGCTACGTGCTAGGCAACAATGACAGAAGATGAAACTAGTTTGACATTTTAGTTCTGACCTTATAAAGATTTAAGATTTTTCTTTTGTCCATTTGGATCACCTCTCTTGTTCTAAAATGTGCATCGTCATATCCTGTTAAAAATATGCGTCTGTGTTTTTTCTGTTTCCAGAATCGCTCGTTCAGTACAAAGTACAAAGCTCCATCTGACTGGAATAATCTGTCACTTCTTTCAGATGTATTACTTGTTTTAGTGCTAGTACATCCTGTTTCTGTTTTGGTTGCTTTCTCAGCTCTGTGTAATTGTTGAATTGATGCATTATTTGGTCTTTTTCTGAGTTCAGTAGCTGAGGTTGTGGGTGGCAGTGGGTGAGCAAGCTGTTTGTTTGCGTTGTTGCAGTGCATTTTATGTTTCGCTGCCTTGAGTGTACGTTGTTGTTTTTTTATGTTTCTTTGGATTTGTGTTTAAGGGGCCCTTACAAACCAAAAGCTGCCACTCTCACAACCAAACTGTAATCAGTTTTAGTGTGTCATATGATCTACTTTTCTGAGGAATCATGCAGATGGTGTCATTAAAAATTAAATAACAGTGCTGTCAAAACTTTCCTCCGCAGCTACAATTCATTTTAAATGTTCTGTTTATTGGTGTAAATATAGTAGTAGATAAACATATGGGTTTGTAGTGCTAATCTCATCACATCACTAGTTTAGAGAGTTTTTTCCAGTCTGTTAAATTTATATTCATAGAAAAGTATTTGGGTTTAGTCCAGCACTACTCTGACGGGGAACAGCTGTCCACAAAAAAAATCTACATATTGTAAATACTGTAATAACGTCAGTCCAAAATGATGCAAAAATGCACAGTTTAGAGTGGCATACAAAAACAAAGAAATATCACACACACTGAGGCCCAATCCCAGTTCCCCCCTTAACCCTACCCCTCCATTTTGTGTGCTCACATGAAGGGGCAGGGGTGTCCTGATTCTCGATGAGTCGGAGGGGAAGGGCTAAGGGGGAGGTTTTTCAGTACCACATTACAAATGGAGTGGTATGAGAAATTTTCCATAATTTTGTTCAAATCATGGGTAAGATGGAGGTAAACACAGCTAAAAAGTGCAGCAGTGTCATGAAAGAAACAAATGTACACATTTCCCTCATAAACAACTTAATCATTTGATCGTCTGTTTAATGCAGTTTCAACGTGTTATAAAATCGCATTTCTGCAGTTTATAGTTGACAGCCACAAAAAGATGACCAAAGCCCATGGAACAGAGACAAATACAGCTGCTGACAACATGGGGAATACTTTCAGATACAAAGTTGTCGCATCTGTTGATAGCAGCATCGATGACTGCTGATGACGCAACAGGTCTTGAAGGGTAGTTTCATTTCACAGGGGAATGTTTCAACCCCTAACCCTTGCAATTCCATTTCAAGGAGTAGTGCCGAGTGCAAGGGCCAAGGGGGAGGGGTGGGGATGGGAATCAAGAACCGGTTCTTTTTCGAGAACTGGTTCCCAGTAGCTCGATTCCTTGGAATCGTTTGCCTGCCTGCTTAACGATTCTGCTTATCGATTCCTCCTTCGTTGTGCATGTGTGATGACATCACACGTACGCTGCATTGTTTTGGTCAGAACGTAGCCAACATGGTGTTGAGGCAGAAACGGTCCAAACAGACCAGACCAGGTCCAAACAGACCACACCAGGTCTAAACCGACCAGACCAGGTCCAAACAGACCAGACCAGGTCCAAACAGACCACACCAGGTCTAAACAGACCACACCAGGTCTAAACAGACCACACAAGGTCCACTGGAACAATGTCAAAGCTTCCATGTCTTCTAAAGGGTGGAATCCCTCCAATCTCCTCAAACATTTGTTCACAGAATGTGAATCATTTGCAGGAATGTCACGTATTTGACAAACTACTTAGCTGCAGAGTGAACGTAGGGGCGGTTCCGGTAACAAACATCGTAACTCCTCAAATACAAGTTTCTGAAGGTAAGAAGGGAAAGGAAATGAGATGCACAACAACGGGAGACAAGCCGAGCCGAGTCGAACCGGTTCCACGAAGTAGAAATGCGGCAATAGAGGAATTAGTAAAGCATCTTTAGTTTCACTTTCACTGTACGCCCCCCCCCCCCCCCCCCCCCCCCCCCCCCCCTCCAAACCGGGCCCAGCGTCATCTGTTATTATTATTTGTTCATACTGTATATTCTATATTTTCTGTGCAGAGATGGAAATTTAAAAGACAGTTAATGCAAACACACCTGTTTGTACTCTTTTATTCCCTCACCCAATGAGAATCGATACGAGAATCGATAAGGAATCGGATTGATAAGCAATATCGATAATGGAATCAGAATCGTTAAATTCTTAACGATTCCCATCCCTAGGGAGGGGTAAGGGGGAGGGCTAAGAGGTGAATTGGGCCTAAGCCTCTCCCAAAGTTACATGCAACTAGCCTAATGAACATTTAATGAAAGAAATGGAAGTTTCACATCTACAGACTCAGACAAAACAACTTACAGCTTTATGTGGCGACAACATGGATGAAGTAAAACTGGGCATTTCCAACAGAAAGATGTGTATTTATGGGACAAATGTTCGAGCAGGTTGTCAGCTCATGATACTAAAATTAATAACAAAAGTGGGCAGTTGATCTGGGATAATTTGCCAACTTTTCGATGAGTTGGAACTTGAAACTATCTGATGCACATTAATCCATACAGACCCAGCACTACTTTCTCTATATCTAACCTTCCTTTAGTAATTAAAGACCATTTATTAGAATATTATCGTCTGTATTTTGCATTTTATCAGTAGAAATCAGGTATTTTCCTGTATTTAATTTACTGATCATGAAGACATTAATTAAAGCTCAGATTAAAGTTGAGTGTTATTATGTCAAAAACAGAGAAAACTGAAGAAAAAGTGACTTTTTTCAGTAATATAAATCATTAACTGAACATATAACAAGCATCTCCATCCACTGTCAATGACCCAACTCCATGGGTTTTACTGGTGAATCAATGTTGTAGAAGATGACGGTGTTTCAACGGTAACTACGGAGCCTCTGAACGTCCAAATGGTTCATATCTGATGACCATGAAAAGATGACAAACAGCATTTTACACCAATTATTTACATGTATTGATAGGATTAGTGTATCAGTAGGTATTAAACAGTTTAGATCAGTAGATGCTTTTGGTAGGTGATGGATGTTTGGGTCTTTATGGGTTAAACAGAGCACTGGTAGAAACATAAAAACCATGAAGCGGAGTATAATTCTGCTAACGCTACCATAAAAAAGGATGGATAATGTGCTAACAGCATCAGGTTAACTTACGAGGAGGAGGAGAACTCCGATCTGGTTAATTTATGAGAATAAAGGTCACATTTTTAATCCCGAGTATAACATTTCATTTCATGTATCACCAGTCTGTAATAAGTTGCCGCAGTAGTTTGTGTAGATCAGCTCTAATTATTGCAGAGTAAAACACTGAGCAAAATAAAGCCACAGTGAGATGTTAAATGAACAGCTGTTGAGAGAAGGTCTCCAAAGGCACATCTCCAACACGACATCAAGGTGAACAACACATTTTTACCTCGCCATGCTGTGTAATGGAATAACGCTCCAATTGTATCTTCATGGATACAGGAGTTTGCAGATGGCTCATCTTGATGCAGCTATTCCCACTACTGTCAAAACAATAGCCTAAGTGTGTGATTTATTCCCTACCACTTTCAACACAGACATTAATATGTGTCTGCTCTCGTATTGATCCACATTTCCAGACTATGAGATGGGTTTGGGAGTTTTATACATACATGCAACGACAGTTTTTACAAGCATTAGTAGCAAAATAATGATTATGTTAGACTCTAAAGCAGCCATTAGCTTGACAGCCGGTGAAGTATAAGAACATGTTTCTTATCAAAGCGGTCGTGTTTGTTTTGATACAGAACAGTGGAAAAGTTGGCTTTATCCGAATGCCGTTTGATGTGACATAGTTGAACATGTCAGCTTTCTCTACACTTACCGCTGTGATTATTTGATCAGTATTAAGGCAGGAGAACAGGGGAATGTGACATGTTTCATTATTTAGGGGGTGGGGGGGGGGGTGGGAGTACAACACTATGCTGTAGATGACCTGAAGGAAGTCAGTTGTAGTTTTTATGTTTGATATATTTGTTGACAATCACACCTTACTTGGTAGAAGGTATACTTAGCTACAGGCAAAAAAAAAAAAAAAAAACAGTAGTGAATGTGGTAAGATGGAGGGGAAGTCAGACCTAATAAGTATTATGGTTATTACTTTTTTGGCATCTTTTTTATTACATTTCAACAACCCCAACTCCAAAAAAAAGGGAGTTTAAAGAAAAAGGGGGAGCAACCTATGATTTTTTATTATCATTTTCAAGAATGTATCATGCTAAAAAATAAAAAAAAAGAAAAAAGAAATTAAAGAAAAAAAAAAGTATCATGCTTACATATTCCAGTTTTTCTGAAGCAACAAAAGAAATCATTCCTTTTAAGCCACCATGATAATCCACTGATTGTTAGAAGGAGAAGGAGAAGTAAAAGGAGAAGAAGGAGAAGAGACTAAAAGTGACCATGAAAAACTAACACATTTCAATATTTTCTTCCTATTCTCACATTGAATATATGGTAAATTAAATCATACATTCAGAACGCTCATCAAACATGTCAGGGGCTAAAGGGTTAAAAATGATGCACATTGATACCCTCAGAAGTGGAGGTCTTTGTTATTGTTGTTCTCTCTCTTATTATCAACTGAAAATATTTTTCTTTTCATCATCCATGAAACCGAAAATAAAAAATCCATCCAATAGATGCAGCTGAAGTGTTTCCATGATATTACATATAAAACAAACACAAACAAGTGTGCAGAGACCAAATTAAAAAAGCTAAAGGAGAAAAGGAAATAGGAAGTAACACTTTTTTTCCACAGATACAGCTCTTCCATCTGTGTTTGGCTTTATGTGTTTGTAGGTGTTAACAAGTGCATGTGTGAATAGTGTGTGCTGGTACTCATGGTGTAACAGTCGTTTGTTCAAAGATGACCCGTTTCTACAACAGTGCAGCTACGTTTTTAGGCTATAAAACTGCAATAAAAGACACACAGATTGGGGGTGGGTGATATGGCAAAAATATCATATCACAATTAAAAAAAAAAAAAAAAAAATTGATATTTGAGAGTAATTTCCAAGTTTCTGAACAGTGCAACCAATTTCCCTAGAAAAAAAAAAAACAATAAAATAGGCAATTTAGCCCAAAGAACCTTCCAGAACATTTTTATTTTAAATATTTTCTGCAATTTCGCAACATTTGCCAAGAACATAAATATACTAAAATATAAACAACACTGATTAATTGCACTCTTGCAACATAAAAACTAAACTGTGTTTGGTTTTTGAGGTAGCTTTCAATAAACATGAAAAGTAAAAAAAAAAATTAAAAAAAATAAAATACAGAACAAAATATCAGTGAAGAAATGCCTGTTTCAAATAATCCTCCAGATTTACAGAACAGGTGGCTGGTAGATCTGGTTTTTCAACTGGTAATCAGTGTATCAGGTGCTCTTGGATGGAGGAAGAAGTCCAAAATGAGATGAAGAAGAATCCAGGCACTCCAAAAAAGGATCAATGTGGAACGTACTTGCTTCTCATCTCATAAACAGCACCTTTACTGAATGCTTGTGTTAAAGTTGTTTGCGTTTGTTTAATGCTGTCTGGCTCTCATACTGTTTGGGATGCTGTCTCTTCAGCTGATTGAACAGGTTCGTAGTGTTGACATATATTATTCTAAAGGCTCATTTATGCTCACTTTACGTACATAAATTGGTGCATCTGTTTCTAATGTTGTCATGTGTCATTACCTTCATACTTCCATGTGTCCTGTACATTAGATTGAACGTTTCTCAATAAATCCACCAGAGGGTGCCGCTCTTATTACCATACTGGCTGAATACCACAAAGAAGAGTAAAGTTTTTTGAGAGGAAGAAAGTCAATAACAACAAACATGACGACGACAGAGTAAGTTTTACTAATGTGGATACTAATGTTGACAGTGAAAAGGGTAGTTGTCATAAATACGTCGTTAGTTTTTCATTAACTCACACAGTCGCTCTTTCAAAGTCGCTATATATGTGAGAGTGTGGATGTTTGAAAAGGGTGGGTGATGTTGGGTTTGTCTTTATTGCATCATTGTTACATGTGTTATGTATTTTTTGTGCCTGGGCTCCTCTCAAACAGCTCTTCAGCTTCCCAGGGTGTCCCATTTCACATAATGTCAATGCAAAATGTAACGCTTTTGTACTCGGTTTCTAGGGCTGCACGATTTTGGAGAAAAAAAAAAAAAAAAAATCCCGATTTTTTCCTCTAAAAACTCGATTTTCGATTTCGATTTTTGGGTAAAACTACAAAAGACAACAGAAGTCAGCATGTCATTTTCGTGAGCAGCCCACAATGCAAGGCACTGCTCTGACCTCAAATCTGTGATGGGATCATGTGATGAACCCACAGAAGTTTATTTTTTCTTAATTAAATCTTTATTGACATCTTTATTGAAATCTTTATTTGAGCAGAGTATACAAACAATGTCTACAACACGGAAATAACATAAGTTTGCCAGGGGGAATACACTACAATACAATGTCCAAATCAGAGCAAATACTGATGGTTTTTAAGCCTTTTTGTTTCCAGATTTATCGAACAGCTTTAAATAAAGTTCAACATCTTACAAAAAATAAATATTTGGTTTTGTGTTACAGAACTTACATTTGTGAATGAAAAATTTAGCAAGTAAGAGGACTGAATTAATTATTGAAAAACATGTTTTTTTGTTTGTTTTTTTCTTTTCTGGGTATCTGGGCCCACAGCAGTGATACCAGTGTCAGAGTGGACTCATAATATGAGTGATCCACATGCGGTTCTATTTAAACTGGAGGATCCGTGCGTGGAACAGACCGACCCAGGACACGCTGGAGGGATTCTATCTGTGGAGCTGGTGCATGTGTGTGGGCAGGGGGCTGTGTGGGCTCCTCTGCTGAGGCTGATGACCCCGAGACCTGGACCCGGTTCAGAAGAAGACAGTACGGTGTGGATCCGGGACAACGGAAGATGAGTGATCCGCATGCAGTTCTATTTCAGTTGTGGGATCCGTGCCTGAAGCCACGGCTTACATTGCTATAAGTACTGTGGGTTCATTAACACATTTAAAGTCCGGTCATTACACGGACTTCTGTGACAGACCGCTGTCACTGATAGGAGGAGGAGCCCACGGTAGCCCACAAGCGCACGGCCCGGAGGCACAAGAGAGATGAAATCGATTTTACGATTTCCCTTTTTTAAAAATCGCCCTAATTAAAAAATCCAATTTCGATTTAAAATCAATTAATCGTGCAGCCCTAGGGGTTTCTTTTAATAGATATGTGAATAAATAAATAAATGAAATTTATGGAAATTATTCTGTTCAAATCTCAACACCGCCTCCACTGTTCCTGGTGGTACTGCTCCGTTTCATCCGTCCGGGTATGCATCCGCAAGCTTCCGCAAAACGGACAGAATTCCGCACATAATATACACAGAGGACGGACAGAACACTCCGTCTGTATATGTCTGTGTCTTTAACAGAGCAAAAATGAGCCTTAAGAGTAACATGACTGACCTGTATGTGGAGGACGTGGAGGACTCGCCTCATCATTTCCCACCTGCCACCCCCCGAAAACACATTTGTGACTGGGGGGGTGGGAGTGTATGCTCAGGCCTGGTTCAGTCCTGCCCCCTCCAATTAAAGTTTACAAAGGTAGGGAAAAGGAAAATGAGCTACACTACAGCGGGACACCTAAGTCTTCAGTTTCACTTTCACTTTGTATGGTCATATAGTGTGCCTGTACTCATTGTGGGGTACGTACGGCACAGAACGCATCCCCCCGTATAAACCCCCCAGATTCCACGATCTCTCTGCTTTGTCTTTGTCATTGATATGTTCTAATCCTTTACGATCTAATATCATCATATCGCACACCCCTAACACAGATGTAACAAAACGTATGCTAAGCTCAAAGTGATGCCTATGTGCTGAAATCTACAGAGGTTAATTTGTCAATTTCATTCTTTGTTGATTCTATGACACAAAAGAACACAAATATGTGTGTGTTTCTTAACTGACAACTGTCAACACGCCACAGATTCAGGTGAAGGCTGGCGTTGGTCTGCACATGTGAGAAGTACAGCACATGTGAAAAATCAGTCGGACAGAACGAGGCCAGTGATTAAAGGATAAGTCCGGTGATTACCTCTGCCAAGGATGTAATGTAATCGCCCACGTCTGTCAGTTTGTTTGTTGATTTGTTTGTCTGACAGCAGGATTACGCAAAACCCACGGCAGTGATTTTCATGAAACTTGGTAGACGGGAAGGACATGGGCCAAGGGCAAACCGCTGAATTTTGGAGTGTATCCACAAAAAGGGATGGAGGCTGAAAAACCTGAGACATGTGAGATACAGTGTCTGACTGAATTATAGGCTTGTGTGGGTGTTGACAGGCGTGTGCTCTGCAGAGGGACCCTATTTCCTGTGATTATTATTATCATTATTATTATTATTATTATTATTATTATTAATAATAATAATAATAATAATAATATTATTATTACTATTATTATTATTATATGCAAATTCTATGGAAAGATTATAAAATATTATAATTGGTCCAATAACCAGTGGAAATGTATCCATAACCTTATTTTAGCCTATTTGTCCACAAATTATGAACTCACAAAGATCCAAAAGCATCTCCTGATCTAAATATTTTGAACCACTGATTAGATTAGATTAGATTTTATTGATCCAACAAGGGGAAATTCAATAGTCAAGGCAGCAACAGAATAAAGTGCAAGAAAAAATGTGCATGCATAAAGACTGTGCAAAAGACAAACAATATAAAATAACAATAATATTCATTCATTCATTTTCTGAACCCGCTTTATCCTCACTAGGGTCACGGGGGTTGCTGGAGCCTATCCCAGCTACTTGTGGGCGAAGCAATATTAATTAATAGATTAATATAATTAATATTAATAAGAATATTGATAAAATAATATGATTACCAGGGTGAATTAAGATTTCAAGCAAAACTAGTCAAATATGGCAAATGTTTATGGCTCGTATTACAGGAGCAACATCTAAGAGACAGTACAGGAGGGGGGCCAGTGGACAGTTTGTGTTTATGTTTTTCCTTTTTGTAAATGACTGAAAATATGATAAAACCAATAAAAACTTAAATGATAGGGCAGCTGTGGCTACAAATGTAGTTTACCACCACCAGAGTGTGAATGTGAGAGCGAATGAATAATGGGTCAATAATGTAAAGCACTTTGGGTGTCTAGAAAAGTGCTACATAAATCCAATCCATTATTATTATTATTATAAAAATAAATAAAATCAGATAATAATTAAATAATAAAAACGCTACCGACTATACACTTATCTACAAGAGAGTGGAATTGCAGTGTCTGTCATAAGCAGATTACCCAAACAAGAATTGAGGAAAGTTTCAGCAGAAGGGTGGCCTCAAAAATCCAAACATTACCAATAAGACCAGGATTAAAAAAAACACAGCATCCTCTTTTTGTTGTCTTTATATTGTGCAATGCAGATTTACATACAGAGCTGACAAACATATTCCAGCGTAGAACACCTACACCATCCAGTAGCTTTTAGGATTATCTTCTCATTTGCTGCCATCAACCAAAGCTGACAGTAATGTGTCTCTCTGAGCACAGGTAAACAAGGGACCTGCCACTGAAGCACAAATAGCTTCTACTTCCACTCACATACATTACTCTACCCAATCTCCATATTAGAAAGACCAGACGCAGTCAGAAAACATAGGTGCAGAGCAGAAAACACTTGCAGAGTGCTAAATGTGCTTGAAGTGCCTTGACTTCACACAGATGGCTGTGCTTAATGTGATCAGACATACATTAGTATTGAAAAGTCATTACTGAAATCAGCATTAACCCACCTGTTCAAAGAGCCGACTCCATTTCTTTATGACACCACGGCCGGCGTGTTATAAAATATGAGGATCTCAAATTCACACCATCAGACCATCGCAGCTCCAGGCGATGTTCATTAAGCTACAGCAAAAATTTCTTATCACCTTATGACTCATGTCTGCCCACTAAGAGTGTTTCCGTTCATCGTAAACATAGAATTCCTTCCATAATGATGTTAGCATAATGCTTGTCTGCAGCAGCAGGCCCTGAAAAACACAGGGAAACGCTGCAGGAACCCAATGTGCACAGAAAGACACGAGGGAAAGGAGTGTCTTCCAGCAAGAAAATTAGCCTGAGAATGGAGCCAAAGCAGCACAGGAATGAAAACATCCCAATGATGAAGATGCGCTTGGAATTGAAAAGCACTGCTGTGATGATATTAAATAGGGCGACACCTTTCTATTAAAGTAGATTTGATGAGAATGTGTTGACTGCACTGCCAGTGTGAGAGTGTGTGTGTGCGTTAGAATCTCACATGTGTATATGCATGTCAATGTGTGTATTTGTTGTCCGGCGTGAAATGCCAACCTAGTCACTTGGGATTTTAGTGGGAAAGAAAAGTAGATCAAACAAACAGAAAAACTGTCTATGTGGACATTATTCCAAAATTACTGTGTGTGTATGCATGCGTATGTATGCATGTGTAAGTGTGTAAGATCATACTGTGCTGCTTAAATCGCTTTGGGACTTTTTAGTGTTTTAGTCAGACAACATCATATATCATGGTGGTGTTTATAACCCAAGGAGCTGTCTGCGAAAGAGCATGAGACGGTGAAGGGAGGTGTGGTGAATGAGGGGAGTGGAAGCGGCACAAGACGAGAGGGAAAAAAAAAAAAAAAAGAGGGAAAGGAAGCCGAAAGGAGGAGGCAGCTTTTTTCAGGCCAATTTTTCAGTTCAACAGATGTGAGAAAATAGGCCTCATGTTTTTAACATGAAACATGAACATCTCATGAAACAGCAAATAAAAGCTGCCTGGAAAGTTTGTTTTTACATATAAAATGGAGATTTAATTGATATTTGACAGCGCGGCGTGGCATAAAGTATGCTTCAACCTTTGGAGCGTGTTCGCAGCACATAAGTCATAACCTTGATGAATAATATGCGCAGTGAGACGCTGTGAGCGGTGCCCATGTCTGTTCGGTCAACCCTCAGAGAGCAGGATTTCCTTCAACGAATACAGGGGGAAAGACTGCACAGATCATTTAAGGTTTTCTCAGGGTTTAATAAGTGCAAATGTTCCCTGTTATTGTCATCTTGTGTATAATAAAGGCAAGGTGGTGCTCCAGTGCCCAAAGGCCCAACACAGATGTTTGCACGTTTCAGTAAAGATTGCAGTCATCATATATATATATATATATATATATATATATATATATATATATATATATATATATATATATATATATGTCAGGGTAGAGACTGCGATCTGGTAGGATCGGCGATCCTGCCAGTGGAAACTCCGATCGGAGTCTCTACTGGTAGAAACTCTGATCCTACCAAACATTTAATAGGATCGGAGTTTCTGCTGGTAGAAACTGCGATCCTACTGGTAGAAACTCCGATCGGAGTCTCTACTGATAGAAACTCCGATCTTACCAATAGAACTGCCAAATGCAAAGTTAATGTTGAAATTCCAAAGGTTTTGAGAAAATTGTTGTCATTTTATATTTCACAAATGGTTTTAATATTTGGTGCTTTCCATAAATTATTTATATATTATGTGAGCGTGCTGAGACTAACTAAAAAGTCCAGATGTGGGTTAGGGGTTAGGTAGGTAGGATCAGAGTTTCTACCAGTAGAGACTCCGATCGGAGTTTCTACTGGTAGAATCGCCGATCCTACCAGATCGCAGTCTCTACCCTGACATATACATATATACATACATATATATATACATACATACATATATATATATATATATATATATATATATATATATATATATATATATAAATAAACACCACTGACAGTCTACTGTAAAACTGGACGATTTAGGTACAAAAAAATTCTTACAATTATTGAGGTCAATTACAACTGTGATTGTAAATGTTGCAAATTTTACTTCTGCGGTTGCAGTTTTTACACAGCGAGTCTCTGTGAACTCAAAATGTCACTTTACACAAACTTAACCTTTCAGACGCAGCCTTATGGGATGATATAATTGTACAGACTGACGCTGTGATTGTGAGTCTGTTAATTGTACAGTTCTGGAACAACCCTGACTCACTGTACTTTTCATAAACTAAAAACCTAGAATGAATCAAGCCTTGAATAAAATGTTAATAAGAAACTGATTGCATTAAATGGCTGTATCACTGTATTTTTTGATAAACCTTTGAAAGGACATGTTTTTGGTCTTGTTAACCTAGGGAAGCTCTGATAATGCATGTGGGGTCCACAATAAAAAGATATTTTTCCAAGCAAGTATTTTCCTAGTCCAATTAAAAAAAAATCAATAAATAAACAAACAAATCTGTGCATGCGCCTAGAAGACACAAATGACAGATATACACATCATAATCTGTGTTGGACACTGTGGACTTCAGATAATATTAGACACATTAGTCACTGATTTAATTTAGGTCGTTAATGTGTATTCTTTATATTCCACATGTGTCCGTCTAAATGTGTCAGCGTCAACTGTTATCGACTGTCATACAATGACTATTTATATATATATATATATACACACACACACACACACACACACACACACACACACTCTACCGGTCAAAAGTTTTAGAACACCCCAATTTTTCCAGTTTTGTATTGAAATTCCAGTAGTTCCAGTCCAATGAAAAGCTTGAAATGGTACAAAGGTAAGCGGTGAACTGCCAGAGGTAAAAAAAAAAAAAAAAATGAAAATGGTAAGGTTAAACAAAACTGAAAAATAACACTGGTCTACAATTTTTTAGAAATAATTTGCTTCAGAGATTAAATGTGCTAAATGTTACGTATTTTAATAAGATTAATTGGAAAATAAATGACAAAAGTGCAGGTTTGCTGACGTTTTCAAGGTATATGATGAAGTGTTATTACACATATATACTGGTTTATGTACATTTATATAATAGTTTTATAAATCTTCCACTAAATAGAAGCTGTAAAGTGAATGTATTCTAATGTACAGACAGTGTTTTGAAGTAGATCTTGTAGCTCTGAGACAAATATTCCTTTTGAGTCAAACCCATTCTCTTGTTAATTCTTGAATTTCACATTTGACCCAAGGCTGTATCTTGGAAAGTTCAGCCAACCAGCATTTTTGACTTGATCTTTCTTTATCAGTGACTCTCATGTGGTAAAATTTCATTACTTTTATTCTGGAAGCATTTTCCTTGTAGACCAGTGTAATGTACATTTCAGAATTATACTAAAAAGTGAACAAGAAATGGGTTAACAATGTAAAGCAGTTCTGCAGCAATGGAGGTTGATCAAGCCTGGAAAGTTGGTGCTACCAATTCCTACAGGTGTCCCAACGTTTGTGAATTCCTTCCAACCCCCTGTGTCTGCATAAACTGTATTGAACAGGATTGGACTGCAGAAAGTAGTGTGTTACTATAAAAATGCAAAAGAAACTTAACCATAGAAGAGAGACCGAGCATCAGAAGAGTCAAAAATGTAGGTGTGTCCTACAGAGAAATGTCCAAGAAAGTGCAGGTGTCAGTCAGTCCAGTTTCCTTCAGCATCCAAAGGCACTCAGAAACTGGACTGGAAATGCAGACAGACAGAGGTCTGACAGAGCCAAAGACACAACAGAATCAGAAGACAAGTTTATGACAGTCAACAGCTGGAGTGAGAGGAGACTGACAGGACAACAGCTGAAAGCACCGAGAAGATAGTGGTCGTAGTAAGAGAGTCTGAGTTTACACTGTGAACAGAAGACTGAACAGTTGCAGGTTTGATGGGTCCAGCTGCAGCTAAAGCCATTGCTGAGACTTCAGACTAAGAAAATGAGGCTTGGCTGGGCCATGAACCAGCACCGGTGGAACTACTGAAGACTGGAAGAAGGGCTTATGGACTGATCAAACCTGCAACTGGAAGTCTTCTGTTCCCAGTGTAAACTCAGACTGTATTCACACCTGAAAAGTCCTTTGGTCCACTTATTTGATTTGGATCAAATGCGGACTTTATTTTTTTCATTTGGGTCGGATCGCATTCACATGGCACTTTTTGCTAGTGGACCAAAATGCATGAACAGAAGCACGCATGTGACGAACTACGCTAGCATTGGACAGAAAAGTCGGGGGCGGGGTGAATCAGAGATGGCTGGTGTTGATGAAAATAGACGTGGTACTCCTACATACAGTTATCATTTTTGGAATTTAATTGTATTTTTACAGACACAAATTTACGAAAATAATGTTAACACTCAAGAAAAGCTCAGTCGGAGCCAGTTTCATAATTCGGGCATCTGACCAAATGTCAACAGCACATTCAATTTCCTCATTGCTCCTCGTCTGTCCACAGCTCATGTCTGCTGCTATTAGCTCTGAACACCCGTAAACCTCGGCTACTTCCAGCGGCTACGGTGGCTCGTCAAGCACAAAAAGGCGCAAGATTCCTTGGTTTGGTTCGGTTCGAGGTTGGTTATATTCACACCAGAAGTGAACCGGCCCAGAGTCCGTTTGGAAGCGGACCCAGACCACCTAGAAGAGGTGGTCTCGGTCCGCTTGTTTGGTTCGAATCAGAGTTCGCATGTTTGTATTCACACCTAAAAAAACGTCTGGACTTTCTGGGGAAACGAACTCTGGTCCGTTTTAAACGGACCAAACGCGGTAGGTGTGAATACAGCCTCAGACTCTCTTACTCCACTATCTTCACTGTGCTTTCAGCTGTTGTCCTGTCAGTCTCCTCTCACTCCAGCTGTGGACTGTCATAAACTTGTCTTCTGATTCTGTTGTGGCTTTGGCTCTGTCAGACCCAAAGCAGAAAGACAGAAAGTGTGTCCTCCACAAAAGTTCATCTTCTTGATTGAACAAAATACAAAAAATAAAAAGTAAAAATACATACAGGAATTCACTGCCTATGTTTCCTGGCCCAACACAGCCTAAATATGTATGAACTTATTCACACGGTCCGAACACGGTCAGAAAAACTGTGAGCTCCTCTCCGCTCTAATGCCGTATACCCCCCACATACTACCTCCGAGCTCACTGGACCTTCTTAAAGCTACAGGTTCTTATTTTTATCCTTACCACTTGTCAGTGCATTAACATGAAATAACCAAAATAATATGACTGCGTAAATAATAATGGCACAAATATTAAATTACAATTATAGAAGACCTTTTTGAATGTAGTTAAATTATAAAATTACTAATCACTAATTAATAACTGAACTGAAACTGCCATCAGTTGCATAAACTACACATACAGCACATAGACAGACATACATATACACATATATATATAACCTGTAGTCCCTATAGTTCCGTATGAACATGTTAAATACACAAAGTGACAACAGACTTGACACTATTTTCTAATCTGTGTTTCCCATATGAATTTTCCCAAACTGCAGTTTTTAGAAATTTCTTAAGTGTCAAAAAACACCTCTAACATGTCAATAAGAGGAACAATATTGATAAGCGTCAGTTTTGTAAAATATCCATGTTAGTGTGGATGCGACATTAGACGTTAGCCTCCCATCTTTGTTTCACACAGCACATTTGCACTGCTTTACTGCTCTCTATTAACATGCTATCACTTACAGATGACAGGTAAAATGCACATGTATCTTGCTGCCGTTTCCAGGCATGTCAGAAATACTTCCCTTTGTTAGTAAATGAGCCTAGATTTGCAAAAAATAATTCATAATCACCAGATGAGCCTGTATAATTCGTAACCAGGAAACAGACGGCGTAAAATCACAGAGGAAACAGAAACATGTCGATTTGCATGATGCTAATATTATCAGGGGACCTCAGTGTTTGCTGAAATAATGTCATTTGCAGTGGAATTTTTACCTTACAAATTACAGACACTGCAGACTCACACGGGACTCTGATCACGGACGACCTCTGCAATTATTCCAAATTACCAGAGATCCTCAGGTAATACTAGTCCTGTGTGAATAGGGCTTAAAATAATAGCAAGACAGCTGCACAGGAAAAATAAGGCCCGTACTAAGCGAGAAAGCGCTATAAAAAATTTGCCACATCCCCTTCTCTGTGCTCTGTGTGTCCAAACAGCGGTGATAAGCTGCAGCTTTTAGCCGACCGACAGAGCAAAGCATGAGGCAAATGAAAATTGAATAATGTGCTCCAGCTCTGCGTTGGACATCTCTGGCCTAATACGCTACTTCCTGGGAGTTCCGCTAACTCCTCATGCAACAAATGAGAGTCGGTGCTAAAGGGCTAAACTCATCCTGTTGTCCTCTGGACCAGGCGAGCTGTAAGCGTTTACAAACACACAGAGGCATCAGCACATTGGCCCGGCAGCTGCAGCGCTTTGCCAGGCCCTGCAGCAGACAGCATGTGAGTGCAGATACGTGTGCGGTTGTGAGTGTGCGAGAGTGTGTGTGTGCGAGCGAATGTGTGTGTTATACATCATTACCTGGGCTTGAAGGTGTGATGCAGGGGGGAGCCTTACTCTGAAGCATCTGTGGTGTTCAGGGCAATACAGCAGAATGGTGCACTAAAAAAAAAAAAAAAAGAATTATGATGATAAGAAAGCACTGAAGGACAGTCAGGACTTGACTCGTTCCAGCATGTAGGCCTGAGGGTCCCATTAGTTTCAACAACTAATTCTGAATAAGCCTGGATCCAGTCTGAGGAAAGAAGATACATGGCAAAGTTCATTTACGCAGCAGGATGAGGAGAGGATATACAGTACATATGAAATCAATAGGCACAAGATCATGACGGACTTTTGACGGAGAATCACACCTGTTGGAAAGCGCAGGTGAATTTAACCCAATCTGTGACAAGGTTTCTGGTTTTGTTCAGGATTATTACACTATTTATATATTATTATTATTATTATTATTATTATTATTATTATTATTATTATTATTATTATTTACTTGGTTCGAGGTTGTGGATTTCATCAGTAACATTCAATAATCATCAAGTAAACAAACATGTACACACCCATGCTCGAAAAGGAGCAGGATGAAGAAAATCTTATAAACTATAAATAAAATTTGATTGATTGAGTGATTTGATTGCTTTTCCCCTGTATGTCACTTTGGAAAAAAGCGTCTGCCAAATGCATAAACAATTAACAATTAACTATTTGGACAATATATAGATGAAATAAAAACCAATCCCTCTTCCCTACATTCAGGTGCAGCATTTCCAATAATTACCCCAGCTGCAGTGTCCTAATTTGTTCCGCCAGAGACTTAAAATTATTAAAAAAAAGATTATACACCAACGTAATTCTAAAAAAAATTAGGTCTGGTGTTTGTTGGAGTTTAGAAACCAAACCAGCTGATAGATTTAGGGTAATTCTTGATCATCATTTTGTTAACATATTACATGTATAAAATTAATATGTACTAAATCTGGACTTTTGAATGCAGACAAACACTATTATTATTATTATTATTATTATTATTATTATTATTATTATTATTATTATTATTATACACTGAGCCGTACTTTGTCATACATGCACTTTTTTTATGCACTTTATTTTGCTCGACTGCTAGGGGATGTCTTAATGGTGAATGCGTTTTACTTACGTGTTATGTGTCTGTTTTGTTTTTTTTTAACAACTTTATTTATCATTTTTCCATTACAATTACATCTTTAAGGCATATCTTATGCAATTCTTGAACTTGCCCCCGCCCCCATCCAGGTGGTATTCCCACAAATACATCCATATAAACACACAGACAAACAGAACACCAAAAAAAAAAAAGACTCAAACCAATTTACGTTGATCATTTCGATCATATCACCAACATTCTGGACCTCTTGCATAAGGAAAAAAAAAGTCCCAACAGTCAGACTGTGGGCATTGAGAAGACTAGGATGGCAGTAGAAGAGTGAGGAAGAAAGAAAAATGAAAAAAAAAAAAAAAAAAAAGAAAAATTAAATAAAAACAAGGAATCAGGAAAAAGGCAGGTTCTTGATATGAATTATAAACTGTGACCAGGTTATATGTCTGGGTTTTTTTGTTGTTTTTTTTTTTTAGATATTTTTACCATTTTTTTAATTTTACCCTATTCTTATGTTATTACTGGGACCAGAGTACACATTTCGCTCTTCATGTGCTACATTAAATGAATGACAATAAATGAACCTTGAATATTTCCTTTCTCAGTTATATAGCCAGTCCGTCCAGAAAAATGCAATTATTAGATTGCATAATTCGATGCATAATCAAGCAAATAGTGCATATTTTGCGGGGATCTGCATTTTTCAAAAAGGGCGCATATTCACAGCAATAATAGCATATTTCCACGCAAAATATGTAAAATATCTGGGGCTCGTATGATTTAATAATCCTGCATAAAGTTTAAAAAAATATCCCATCGTACCTTGACACAGGGAGTGATGTAATAAGCAATATGCACTGTCATCACAGAAGGTAAACTAACTGCGAGCCACAGAAAAAATCCTGCAAGATGATGAAAAATACAACTCATTTACTGACAAAAATATCTGCAGAAGACAGATCAAACCAGCACCCGATGTCCTACACTACCTCACTTTTGTGAAGCAGGAAGCAATTATTTTATTTGTGACACTGGCGACTCAGGAATGTTAAAGCCGTGATTAAAAATAAAAAACTATAACAGAACCAGCCCTTTCTGTGATGTAGTGTGTGCTTACTTCTTATATGTTTGCGTATCATAGGATGTAATTAGACATTTGTCATTTAGTAGTAGCCTAGTTAGAACAGGGTGTGGAAGAAGAATCACTTTTTCCCCTTAAAATATATTTTTCCAATTCCCGCATATTTTCGCATTTTTCTTGCGAATTCCCACAATTTCATCTGATAAAATCACAGAAAAGCCCCACATATTCCATTGCATAATCAAGGATTTTTGCTCGCAATTTTCAGGAGGGACTATAGCAACTGAGGCCTTCACTTCACTAGTCTGAGAATAAAGTTTATAAGTGTTGAGTTCTGCAGAATTCAGACAGAAAGCAACATAAATAGTGCTTTGGGCCAAAAGGAGATGATAATAGAACTTCATCCATTAGGAAAATAAATCAATGCCTATCGTTAGCCCCATAGCATAACCGCAAGTCATAAGTCTTTTTTTTTTTTTTAACCAAATTGTGATATCACTATAAAATGAATCAGCAGTTTAAGGAAAGTAAAGTTAGGCAGATATCACAATTTAGCCAAAAATATGACTAATATGACTAATGACAAACTACAATTTCATCTGCAGATGTTTTTTCTGATTTCAAAGGAAGCTCAACTTTCAAACAAACCCTTACATTCATTACAATTTTATGATTTGTGTGTACGCTTATTAAACCTGTTTGTCATTTAACAGATGGACGATGAAGCAAACACCCACACCAACTTTTTCTAAACTTAAGACTCATCTGAGTGTCATTTCTACTTTGACACTTGAACAGGAAGCTCATTGGAAGAGGGTTTGTGAACAGAAGGTGCCACTTTGTGCAAAACACAGTGTTTTTGTGGATACTGAACTTCAGTTGTGACCTCTACCTCCTCTCCTCACATGCAGTAAATGAAGCATTTGCTCATTTTCTTCCTGGTTGAAGTGAAGCAGAATCAGAGAAAAAGAGAACAGAAAATACAAAAATAATACAAGTTGAACTGTGATGACTCTTTAATATGGATGGGTTTGTGTTGTATCTGTTTTGTTTTGCCTTTTCTTTTCATTTCCGACGTTATATATTACAGTTAATTGTCTTAATCCAAAACCTCAGCGTTTTGGGGTTTCAGTCATCGAACAGGGAGAAGCGCCAACCGTGCACCACAGTTCTCCCAGTTGGATTCCTGATCCACGTAACCTTTCATGCATGATGGATTTACCTTTCTTCCCTTATGTTCTGTCTCTCCTCTACCACCATCGATCAATAACAGCACAAAAATACCCATAAACATGGTTCTTTTGGCTCGCACTCAATTAAATTTTCTACATTGCTGCTTTTTTGTGTGAAGAGACATTTCAAAGCGACACCTCCGAACACACATAGCGAGAGGTAACGAGATAAATAACAGGCAAAACAGAGTGTCAACACAATCGAATAATGTCAATTTTAATAGACGTAATTGTTTAGAGTGTCTGGCCTTTCTGTAAGTGACATTTCAATGTGTTCATCAGTCATTTGATCCAATGTCACGTAGAGGAAAATGTGACGCTGATGTTAAAGAATTACAGAAACAATTACAGCCTTTTGGTAAGAAATGTGGAAGAAAATACAGTCTGGGTGACGGGAGAAAGATGCAAAGATACTGAAGAAAGCTGTTTAAGCGGAGGCTGGGGAGGACAGATGGGCTCTGAATAAGGTGAACATTACGGACAATTTAGATCTTTCACTTCACATCATTCAGACAAAGCAGAGAGCAGCTGCAGAGGACAAGTCGTCTCACTACGACGCAGGACTCAACGTTACATCCACATCAAAATATATAAATCCTCAGTCCACACAAGTCAGACTAAAGACTCAACTGAAAACTGAATGCATGTTCCATCATCTACCATTCCCAAACTAAAGGTCAGGACCTAAAATGGACTGTGGAGCCTTTTTTATTGGCCTGAAAATTGTCTATAAAATATATATATTAATAACAGCATGGTATGGGAATTGATTTTCCAAACTGAAGCAGCAGAAGAGTATGTTCTGGTGGAGTTTATAAATGTTTATGTGTGAAATGTGGAGGAGAGGTAGAAGATATAACAAGAGAAAAAAAATAGTACACTGTAATACCTGTAATAAAGTGGTTACCTTAAAAAATGTAAGTAATGAGTAATGAAAACTTGAGTGTATTAAACTTAAATGCTTGATTTGAATGGAAATGCTATTTTAAGTAGAACACACTAAATGCCAAGTTAATTTAACTGAAAATTTGTTGCAATGTCAATTGCTTCGGATAATCAGTGCATTGGACTCATTCTGAGTTGACTTACATTAAAATCTTTTGCAGTATAAATTGCTTTATGAAATGATTCAACTTAATATATTGCAGCGTGGATGGAAGTTAAGCAGGAAGATAGCTCAGTGTAATTTACCAGAACAGGAAGTGCTTTTATTTTGGCGAGGCATAAAGATTTTCATTAAACAAGATCTATCCTAGATGAACAGTAAAGCCGTAGTTCTTCCTCTGGCTCTGACTCATGGTGCAGCTGTACAAAAATACAAAAACAAACACAAAGGGCCAATAAACACTGAAATCCACACATTAACAAATTAACACTAACAGCACAACCCCGCTGAACCCCTGCACAGAAAAAGAACACATTTACAACAACATGCCCAATACCCACAATGCAATGCGGAGATAAAAAGGTGTGGTCATGACTAAAACTTAGTGATTTAATTCCATTCAACTGAAACTTTTTCGTACTTTCGACTACGTCTATAATTAGTAGAATATACTGAACATTTTATAGTAATGGAATAAAACTGAAATCATTCAAGTACATTGTAATTAAAGCATTTTAGTAAATACAAAGTCTGGGCTTACAGTGTACCAATGTCTCTGTATCTGTTAAGAATGTCTCTGTATCTGTAATCTGTTAAGAATCATTAACAAGCTGCATTTGTGAGGTTGTCAGGTTCTGTCTTTATGTTCCAGTCCTGTGGTCTGGATGCAGGAGATCAATCTGACAATAGAAGTGGGTGGTACTTTCACTGGAGGAGAAACTCAATGAAATCAAAGTCCATCTATGACTTCCTATCAGTGATCAATAGGAACTATATTGATATCTGTAACTACTTCTATGTTATAAGCCGTCAAAATACGGACCATTATAAGTAATATTTCAAAACTTCGTTAATACTTCAAATATATACATTTCAGAAAACGGTGAACACACTTTGAAGACATTGTCCCGAAGAAGCTACATACAAAAATTGAAATGAATCCAACCGGTAGTTTCGAAGAAGCAGATTGTTAAAATGTAGACATTGGTGACCTTAAGTTTGACCATTCAAGGTCACTCAAGGTCAAAGGTCATTGACCCAAATGAAAGTCTGTATATGACTTCCTATCAGTGCTCAGTAGTAACTACATCAATATATGTAACCATTTCCATGTTATAAATCATCATTATACATAAAGAAGAACTTCAAAAATTCATCAAGAAATTCAAAAATCATAATTTCTGAAAACTAAAGACATTGTCCCACGGAAGCTACATTTAAAATTTGAAATGAATCCGACCAGTAGTTTCATCAGAGAAGATGTTTGAAGGAATTGCTAACGAACATTACGCCAACGCGATGGAAACGACCAGAAAGATCCAACAAGAGTCCAAAAACAGTCCAACACTATTTTGAGGAGAAAGAATTTGTAAAAAATAACATTATGTCAATTTCCAAGATGATTTTGTGTTTTGTAAATTTGGGTCCTGAGGAGACAAAATTGATCTCGAGATAAAAAAAATTTTTGAAATCATTCATGGAAATAATTAATTATCCTATGTTCTTTTTTTTTCTTGGGCTAAAGTTTGCATAAATTTCTCGTGTGAATGAATAAAGTTTATATACAGTGTTCTTTCCTGATCCCCCTAACCTGAGCATATAACTACATAATGACTTTAAATATAATACGCATAAAAAGAAAATCTACTTAATTTATTTTCCTTATTTTCTCAGGCTAAAGTTTGCATGAATTTCCCCTGTGGATGAATAAAGTTGTTCTGCATCTAAAGCTTTCTCTATAAATCTATATTTAATTTATGTTTAAAACCCATTAACATCATACCTTTGTTATTAGAAGGTTATATTGGAATGTGACCTTATTGATATATTTATTGACCTTTATCTGTGGTTGTGAACTGAATAACCAAAGGTGGAAAAGGTCTAAAAATACCTCATATACCTACGATTTGTGGTGCGATTTGACCCCTGTACCCAGATCCAGTATGATCGACCAGAGAGCAGAGGTCAAAAAGGGTCAAGAGGGAGAGAACCTGAACAATGAATGGAAACATGTTCAGTCAAACCATCAGTGACATGATGCAGGTCTGTGCAAACGTCATCATCAGACCAAGGCTTTTCATCGTCTGATAACACAACCATGACTCAAACGTATTTTACACCAAGTTCATCTTTCACTGCTGATGCTGAGACTCAGTTGGATTACAAAAAATAGGACTTTGCACTTGTTTTCTCTCATATTTCTATCTAAACTTGGAAACCCTGGAGCTGTTTGATCTAAAAATGTCCTGTAGATTTGTACATATGCAAATCGTGTATTTATTTATTTATTTTTGCTTGTGTTTCTTCAGGAGTGCTTTTGTATTCAACTGAGCTATTGTGACCAAGTAATTACCCTTGTGGATCAATAACGTTTGTCTAAGTCTAAAAACATTACATGTAAACTCTGTGCTCAAAAACAACATCATTCTAATCTTTATATATCACATCAGAAAATCTTTATGGAGACTGCAAAATTAAAGGGAAAAAAAAAAACCTCATTTGCCCAATTTTTTATTCACTTATTTAATTTATTTAGTGCCTTTTTTGAACAAGTACGGATTTACATAAATAATCGCATATTCCATTAGTTACAAAGACTAAAATAAGTCTTGGTCTTTAAGGGTTAAAAACAACAATTAAAGACGCTAATCTTTTCTATTGTTTTTGTGTACAGCTCTGCAGAAACTCCATCTCTACGAAACACACACTCGTAGCAAAGCAAGAAAATCACATCAGATAACCTTCATGGAAATTGCAAAGTTAAAATGAAGAAAAAAAATCTCATTGACTAATATTTTTTATCTATTTTTTTGTCTTTTTTGGAAAAAGTATGGATGTACAAAAGTAATTGCTTACTCTATTTGTTACAAAGGTAACTAGAGTCAATTAACCACTAAAATAGTCTTGTTCTTTAAGGGCTAAAAAACAGCAATAAAATAAGTGAATCCTTTCTATATAGCCACTGACCTCTTCTGCTAATTTATTCTTCAAATAACTTTACTTACTATTTTTTGGGATTAATATCTACCAAATTTGTATTTTTATGGATAAAATTTAGCAAAATCAAAGCACCTTGCCTGAGCATTTCATTTTGTATTTTGCAACCAATGCTGCAGTTCATAGATACAATACTCATCAAAATCAACATTTTCATTTGCCTAAATGTGTCGCATCAAGAGCTCTGTTTTGTATGAGGTACAGAGGGTGGAGGTAAATTGTAGAGCCAATTTTCACATGTTCTTCACATCAGAAACATTCTTTTAAAAATATTTAAGGAAATATTTAAGGAATATGGACTATGGTAGCCTCATAACTTTTATTACGTTTACATATTTGTAAGGTGGAGGCTTTAAAACAAGCTATTTTAGGCTTTTGCTCTCTCTCCCTGCACCTTTACTGTTTTATTATGTCTTTGATCAATGTTATGCATGTGCAAAATAAATCAATAAATCAAAATTAGTTTACCAAGTAGCAGCACAAAGGTAGTTTAAGGTAAAATATCAGTCTACAAATGCTTATCAGAGTTTTTATGAAGTGAATGTGCAGCAATAAACACCATGTTTCAAATCCAACTGAGCTCAGCAGGAACTCCCTCCATCTCTGCTAAACACACACTTGTAGCAAAGCAAGAAAATCAGACCACATCACAAAATCTCCATGGAAATTGCTAAATTAAAAAGGAAGAAAAAAATCTAATTTGACCAATTTTGCCTTTTGAGAGAAAGTATCGATGTAAAAAAAATATGAATTGCCTACTCCATTTGTCACAAAGGTAACTGCAGTCAACTAACCACTAAAATAAGTTTTTAAAGGTTAAAAAGGAAATGATAAAATAAGCAAATCCTTTCTATATTAGTTTACCAAGTACCAGCACAAAGTTAGTTTAAGCCAAAAGGTCAGTCTACAAATGCTTATCAGAGTTTTTATGAAGTGAAAGTGCAGCAATAAACACCATGTTTCAAATCCAACTGAGCTCGGCAGGAACTCCATTTCTGCTAAACACACACTTGTAGCAAAGCAAGAAAGTCAGACCACATCACAAAATCTTCATGGAAATTGCAAAATTAAAAAGGAAGAAAAAAATCTAATTTGACCAATTTTGCCTTTTTAGAGAAAGTATCGATGTAAAAACAAAAAAAAAAAGAATTGCCTACTCCATTCGTCACAAAGGTAACTACAGTCAACTAACCACTAAAAGAAGTCTTGGTCTTTAAGTGTTTAAAAAAAAAAAACCAAAACAATAAAATAAGCAAATCCTTTCTATATTAGTTTACCAAGTAGCTGCACAAAGTTAGTTTAAGCCAAAATGTCAGTTTACGAATGCTTATCAGAGTTTTTATGAAGTGAAAGACCATGAAACACCATGTTCCAAATCCAACTGAGCTCGGCAGGAACTCCCTCCATCTCTGCTAAACACACACTTGTAGCAAAGCAAGAAAATCAGACCACATCACAAAATCTTCATGGAAACTGCAAAATTAAAAAGGAAGAAAAAAAATCTAATTTGACCAATTTTAGCCTTTTTAGAAAAAGTATAGATGTAAAAAAAAAAAGAAAAAGAAAAAAAGAATTGCCTACTTCATTCGTCACAAAGGTAACTACAGTCAACTAAAGTCAACTAACCACGAAAATAACTCTTAGTCTTTAAGGGTTTAAAAAAAAAAAAAAAAAAAAATCATAACATAAGCAAATCCTTTCTATATTAGTTTACCAAGTAGCTGCACAAAGTTAGTTTAAGCCAAAATGTCAGTTTGCAAATGCTTATCAGAGTTTTTATGAAGTGAAAGTGCAGCAATAAACACCATGTTTCAAATCCAACTGAGCTCGGCAGGAACTCCCTCCATCTCTGCTAAACACACACTCGTAGCAGAGCAAAGCAAAGCTTTACTTCACGCTTCCCTGTAGGACGTTAAAACCTGCCAATACAACATGATTCCAGCTTAAAGACAGAGCGTCCCCTTTGAGAAATCTGCACTCCTTACACATCAGGTACAGATACGAAGGGCCAGAAAGCTTAAAACACTAACACAAAGCTGGATGAAATGAGTATAAAAGGCACTGCTCATTCTGTAAAATACATACAGAACTGCACCCAAATCCTCCAACATTTAATATACAACATTAACCTTCCATATATTACTGTGTCATAATATTATTAACATAATTCCAACATCATGTTCAATATCCAAAGTCACTGCAGCGCTTTCAGTGTCAGAAAACAGTAATTAAAATACAATAAAGGTAGAAACATTCCAGGCACTAATTATGGGTAATTACTTAACACTTGGCAAACAATAAGAAGAATGAATCAAGTAAATTAAAGACTGTCACTGGAGAAAAAACTGAGGCTGTGCTTTGAAAGAATCAATAAAATACCATTTAACCTTTTTACTTTATAAAATATGTTACGGCAGGCGAAGTGTCACCAAATATCACTTTTTGTCAGGAAGTCTGGCAACGAGCAGAGACTGCTTTTAAGAAATGAGCCGTTAAACAAAAAACACCTCAACACGCTGTGAGAAGGAAGCAGCAGTAATGTATTCACACTCTCAGATATTACACTACGGCATTACATTAAATTAAATACTATAAACAGCCATTGAAAGCAGACATAAGCCTGACATACGCCCATTCATCTGATGCCAACAGCTCCTTTTACAGCCACCAAACAGCTGCTCTTCACCCACACACCAGCATTTATTTCACCTGATTTATTTTTATTTAAACTATGATGGAATAAAACATTACTTCCTCCCTTTACGGCCGGAGTAAAAGAAGAATGAATGTGTCGAAACAATAAAAAATGAGAATTAAATGGTTGCACATGGCGAAAATGCTTCACACGGCACAAAATATAAAGTAACTGATAGTCTGTATAAAGTAGGTATAGCAAAGTTGCAGTTTCAGTTTATTGTTTGTCTTGTAGGAGTACTTTTTAGGCGCGTTCTGCCACCAGCGCACCTGCACTTCACTCTCTCCTGAGAGGATGAAACACAGGGTGAAGCTCACAAACAGGACGCCTCCGCTCTGAGACCACTAACTTTATATTTTTCTTATTTTATGGAGGGTTTGTTCTAACCAGGACAGACTCATTACTGAAGAGACTCCTTTGTCCCCTGAGCCATCAAAGTGTGAAATGAACGTCCAAAAAAGAGGCATCTGACGCCACTGAAAAGAGGAGAAAAAAAAATAATTTAATATTTTTGTGGTTACAGTTGGACTCATTTTTGGATCATTATTATTATTATTATTATTATTATTATTATTATTATTATTATTATTAAGATTTCTTTTTATTTTTTGTCAGAAGGAAAAACGTTAACATGTCAAAGCAAAAAAAAAAAAAAAAAAAAAAACTTTATTCCTTCTGTCTGACTAAAAAGAAAAAGGAATCTTCATAAGTTCTAGTAGACAGTATGAACCTAGTTGGACTATTATTATTATTATTATTATTATTATTATTATTATTATTATTATTATTATTATTATTATTTATTATTATTATTACTTATTATGATCATCATTAGTAGTTTCCCTGTTATTAAACTATATATATGCATACGTACTTACACACATAAATACATACACATACTGTGCATATTATAATTTAACATAATTACTTTTTTATTATTTATTATTACAACTACTTTATTATTTATTTCCACTTGTACTTTCTAATGTGCGATTGTTTGTTTTCACTACCATTTTCTTTCCTTGTTGTCTTTTTGTATTTTTTCTTACATGTATACATTTAGTGTTGTGCTATTACTGGAACCTTAATTACTAAACTTCAATTTAGTATAATATAATAATTAGGAATTGTCGATATACAATCTGATCAGGCATTTAACGAGAACAGATCCTTAAATTTGAGGTTATTTTGTTGGTTCTAAGTAGATGAAGCAATACGTTTCCTCACTACAGCACAGACGATAGGAATACATCTAATTATCTGTGCATTTCTGACAGATGACAACCTGAAAAAAACGAACTTTTAGCCGAGGACTCTGAACAAGATATAGACCAAACTTTTATTTCAGTTAATACTAGAACAGGCCAAATCAGAAGGCCTTCTTTGTCAGACAGGTATTATAGAATTGTCTTCAGTTCAATATGATTACGTTATATTTTTTATTAAATATTTCAGCTTGGTTTTAGTGTATTGAGTGCCTCAGTCATGTCATGTTCATTGTGATTAACATAGTTTATTTGCAATTTTGTAATTCATTTATTTTATGCAGTGCACAATAATACATTAGCCTTAAAACAGGATGTTTTAGCAGAACTTTTAAATTCCACCTGCAGTTCCTGGGCAGGCTGACGTTAAAAAAAAGTCATATCACAGAAAAAAAAAAAGAAGTAAGTGGTGATATTATGCATTCACAGTTGTAACATTACATTTTCTAAAATTATTATATTCATCATCCCTTCACACTAGTAAGAACACACGAGGCATGCATATATACAAAAATGTTTTTCGTGTCATGAGAAAAGATGTGATTTTACCAAAGATGAATGAAATGCACAAATTTATGTTGCATTATTCAATACAGTTTTATTCAGTTTTCATGTTTTGTGGTTGAATTTTATTTCATGTAGTAGTGACTAGTCTTCGTTTCATTGCCATATTCATCATTATTATTAATTTATTTTATTAAGAATGAAAACTGTGCCTCTGTTTTTTGATAATTTCCCTTTGTTTAAGACACTCTCCAGCCTCTTATAAGTTGATTTTCCTATTCTTTATAGTTTCAGTTGACACACACACACATATACAGAACAAACACACTGTTTAAATATTAGTGTTTTTCTTGTATCGTAACAAAAGGTTTGATTTTGCCAACGCGGAATGAAATGCAAACGCCCAAGTTTATGTTGCATTGCTCAGTTTTTTGTTAGTTTTCATGTTTCGTGCTTTTATTTTCACTCACATTTCATTCAGTAGAAGCTTTGGTTTCATTTTCTATATTTCTCAAGATTTTCGTAATTTATTTGCTATAAAAAAAATGTTGTTTTTCCATCACTTTCCTTCATTTAAGGAGTGCTTCAGCTTCTTAAAAAGTCCTCTTTCGTACCCTTTACACTTTCAAAGGGTTAAGATGCTTGTGAATAATTTATCTTCACTAGGATCTTAACTTTTGCTGAACTATGCCCATAATTCTAGGAGAAACTCTTTGCGCAGGGAATCTTTATGAAGTCGAGCCCCTGATCTGATCCCCGTCCTGATCAATAAGAAACATAAAAAGTGTGTCGAGGGTTTTTCAACGCTCCCCACTGCTTTTCCTCACATAGTATCTGTATATCAAATACAAAAAAGGTAAAACTGGCCAAACAACCAGTATTTCTCACTGCTTCACCTGGGAAAACCACAGAATTAACATAAAATCAATTTGTTTAAGCTGCAAAAAACCAATAGTGGAACCTACGTATGTTTGACAAATGTTTCTTTTTTTTTATTCCACCGCTGTTTCTATTAAATGTCAAAGCAAAACTTAGATCTAAACCGTTTGTTTTCAGGACTGACTGCAAATTCACTGTATCATTTCAGCATTTTCTCATCACATTCATGCAACGAGGGGGATGAATTAAAAATAGAAACTGGAGTTATAACATTAAAGCATAAATACGTTAATAGACAGAACAGTATAGATACACTATAATTCTAAAAAAGAAAGCAGTGATATCAAAATGCGCCTGTATTTAATTGTCTGGTCAAACTTATTTCATTAGTGAAAGTACATCCGTTCCTCACATTCAGGCTGCAACAGCAGTAGGAAAAAGGTGGAAACGAAGCAATTTAGCAGCAACAATGACTTAAAATAATGAAATGATAAAACAGGAGATTTTAATCAAGATTATGTACAAAAGCAGCATCCTGGAAACACCTATCACACAAATTAAAGTACATTTTAACATGACTGATTGTTATTTATTTAATTGGACTTCTCTGAAACCTTTTGCAGCAGGGAACGGAATCACAGCAGCGCAAAAACAAAATCCATCTGTCCAGAACCTTGGATCAAAGTTAAAGCAGTGCATGACTTTTTTTTTTTTTTTTTCAAATTTGTAAAACCCCAGTGATAGCCTAAGTATCACTAATCCATTAGTCTTTCCTTGCTTATGCACCCAGATCACTTTCCTGATGGAAAACAACTTCATATATGACTCCATCATAAACACAAGTCGTTCTTCCATTGATCCTCAAATTATGTGAATATAACTTGCACATAAAAATTCACCTAATAGAAAAACGTCAATTTCGCAAAAACTCTCATTTTTCGATTCGAAGTCTTTACGCTGGCAAGATGTGTTTTTTCAGGCATAGTGCAAATGGTAGGTCTATATCACGCAAAACTGCAATGGAAAGAAATATTTCCACAACTAGAGTCACGTGAATGAATTAAAAAAAAAAAAAAAAGGATGTTACAACAAGCAAAGAAGAGTTTTTAAAGAAACATGGCTCAGTATGTGTGAACACACCAGGAAACTGAATAATTATTTAATTTAGGACAGGATAGAGGGATAATATATAATAATAATGAATATATCCGTAAATCAACACGATATTACGTTCATCGCCATGTTTATGGCATAACTTCTCGTGATAAACAAATCATCGCATTTGTGATTTAATGGAAAAAACAACATTATGCACTTCTGTGTTTTTTCAACATTTAGTAAATATCGGTAATATTTTGCGCAGATGTCCAATGGAAAAGCGACTATTGTCCGCTTGTTTTCGTAACAAACTGAAACGTCACTTGGGCCTTTTTGGAAATTTTGTCGCGAAGTGCATTGTGGGAATGGGAATTCCACACAGCAGCCACTTCACTGTTTCTTTTTGAGTGTTGAACCCAAATGTCACCTGTACCTCCATCCACAGACTAGACGATTCTGTAAAACAACCCTGGTGGACTGGAGAAGTTTACGTTGTATTGATTTGGTTCATTTTCTTGCTGAATCTGAGAGAAACCACATGCACTTCGCAACAAAATTTCCGAAAAGGCCCAGGTGACAGTTCAGTTTTTTATGTCAAAGAGCGGACTGTGTTTATGATGGAGTCATCTCTGGAGTTGTTCATCATGAGGGAAGTGATCATTATATCATTTATATAATTTATGTTCTTAAATATTCTTATGATATGTAATATGATTCAGTATAACATCCAGTCTACAATTTCACTGAATAATTAATGCATCTGTGCTGGACATGTTTCTAACAATTAATAATAGAGGCCACACAGAACAACACAAGCCCAAACCTGCAGAACCGGACCTCACCCGACATAAACAATGACTACGTTTGCAGTAGTTTCTAAGTTTCTTGCGCGCTGACTGTTACTTTACTCCTGACAGTAACTTTGCAAAGAAGACTGGAAGTGGTTCAAACAGAAAAGTGTCAACTCTCTTGTTTCACACTTGCTGAAGCTGTCCTCGCTGTCACCTTCTGCCGCGACCACACTCCTCAGTGCCTCCTGCCACCGAGGAGCGCTAACCTTTAGCCGTGTTCACCAACTCTGTGAGCGCAGGTCAACGTGAGCCCACTGCTCCGCTCGCCCTGTAATTGACCCGCCTCCCCTGCCATCTGGAACCCCAACATGGGATTGTCAGTCATTTTGTTGTACACTGTGACAACCATACACAACAGAGGAAAAACAATCCATCCACACGGAGCCGAAAACACCCGGAGAATACGATATAAAAGTGGAGAAGTTAAATCAAAGAACAGCTTTTTGTCAGCAACTGTCATAAATATTATCACCGTCTTAAACCGATAAAGACCAAAACAGCCACCAGCGACCCAAAGCATCTACTGATCTAAAATGTTTAATAAGTGTTAATCCACTAATCCTATCTATACGTGTAACTAATTTAGGTAAAATGCAGTTTATCAGCTTTAAATCATCATCAGATATGACCCATTTGGACGTTCAGAGACTCTGTAGTGAACGTGGAAACACCGTCATCTTCTACAACATTGATTCACCAGTAAAACCTATGGAGTTGGATCAATGACAGCGGATATAGACACTTATTTTTACATTCAGTTATTGATAAGTTTTTCTTTTTTTTTTTTTTTGTTTGTGATATAACTTCTAAATTTACTCTGAGTTTTCATGAACATCTACATGATCAGTAAATTGAATATAGTAAAGTACATGATTTCACTTATATAATGCAAAACACACAGGATAATAATAATAATAATAATAATAATAATAATAATAATAATAATAATAATAATGATGTAATGAAGTTAGTTCAACTGTTCCCTTAAATCAGTGTGGCTCTGACGGTGTATTTACACCTATTTCATTTGGTCCGTTTAAAACAGACCAGAGTTCGTTACCCTGGAAAGTCTGAACTTTTTTTTAAGTGTGAATACAAACATGCGAACTCTGATTCCAATCAAACAAGTGGACCAAGACCACCTAGAAGAGGTGGTTTCAAATAAGCAAATCAAAGGACTTTCCAGGTGTGACTACAACCTGACGTAACAAAAAATTTGTTGCCACTGTCATTTTCAATCTAAGTTGTTTCACAACAGCACAGAGTGAGATTAGAGGGAACAGACAAAAGCCTGGTGCTTTCTGGGAAGTGTGTTCAGTTGATAATGGTAGAAAAGTAGCTCAGTTGTTGGACACTGTGTTGTAACGGAGCAATATTTTGACTTTCAGTCTTTTACGTCTGTCTTCTAACTGCTTTGCCCTAAGAACTCAGAGTGCATGAACAAGTTGAAAAGTTTTATGGAAACTACAGTAAGTCTCCTGAAGGTTAGACCCTGCACTGGTATCACACTCAAGAGATTCTGTTGACATCCATAGCAGTATATGGCAGATTTTTTTTTTTTTTTTCCTCTCTCAAGAAAAATACCATATGTTGGGGCAGAAAGTAGAAACAAACACAAGCTACAATTAAATTAAAGAGTAGAAAACAACTTTGGGTTTAAAATGTGCTAAAAGTTTTATCTTTTTGTCTGGTGGCATGGTTCAGTCAGACCTCAGTTGCAGAGAAACTCACTGAATCAAATCGTCAGATGGTCCAGTCGCCTGATTGGTGAGTCCCAGTCTTGTCCCGCCTCCCTGTCCACTAAACAGGTCCAGAGGATGGATGCATCAGTTCTTAATAATGACTCCCATCCTTTACGAGGTGAATTTCAGCTCCTTTCCTCTGGACGGAGGATCTTAATCCCAAGGTGCTGGACACAGCGTTTATAAAAATAGCTTTGTTCCTGTCGCCGTCACTGAGCTCCATAAGAAATAGTGACATTGCACTTTAGCAACTTACTGAGTTATTTATTCCATTTCTTTGCTCTATTTATTATTATTGACTTCAAATTTTTTAATTTTTTAATTTTATGTTCTTATCCTGGCTTTTATCCCAGATTGTTTTTATCTTTTCTGGTTTTTATTGTGTTTTATTGCATCTTGTTTTTATTTATATGATCTTATTTTATTTTATTCTTTTCCTTATTCATGCTGCTATACCGATGAATGGTGGAACACAGCACTTTTTGTCCTGTCTGTGAGCGTGATCAAGTGCCTGTCTTGCATGTTCAATGTATGTGTTGTTGTAATGCCAAGGCAATCACCTAGACTGCAAAACAAATCTACCTACGGGTATAAATAAAGTAAACTTGACTTGAAGTGTGAAAAGAAAAGTTTGAGAAATGCTCAGAAATCTGCAGGTAACAATAATGCACTAACCATCTGGGCTGAAGTAATCTTTTTTCAACTACAGGAACAATGCTGGCCGAGTTGTATATGTATGTGAGTTTATTTTGCAACCCAAAATTACAGTGTAACACATCGTTAAGGGCCCAGCATGTAGCGAATTATCCTGGGAATAATGAGGTGGGATTGATTATTGTACTTATTCATAGTCTGTAGATGTACTGTACCGCTGTTGACAATGATGGCTGCAAAAACAGCATAGTAGTGTTTATAGAATTGAATATAAAAAAAAAACAAAAACAGTTACATAAAAGTAATACCGCTTTTGTTGCACTGCATCACTTTAATTCACGTGTGCTCCTCCGAAATGAGGTTGTGCAGATAATACAATCAATACGGTTAAGTACCTCACGTAACCCCACTTCTCTCCTTTTGACAGAACGTACAGACTGATGTTCAGAGTCTTAAACCCACTGGAATAAACAATGTTTGAGCTATAAAAAAAAAGATTATTCATGATGTAAACTGCAAATGAATATCCCTTAACACATAAAGGAGCAAAGAAACCTTGAAGAAAATGTGTTGATATTGCTTAAATATTTTAAAGAGCAGCTGGGTTCTTTTTTGCACTTCTGTTATTTCTGAAAAGAGATTTACAGTCAAGGACAAAATCAATAGAAACGACAGTCTGGCTAATGTTTTATGGCAGTCAGACGACAAAAGAGGAGGACTGGTAAAAAGACAAAAACGTGAATAAATGTTTAAGACACGGCTAAATGTTCTGTGTATGCATTTCTTGTGTTCTTCTTTGCACCTGAATCACTGGAATGAGTTTATTTCTCGGGTTTGACATTGGTTTAGTTACGCATCAGCTTGTTTTGACGGTAGCCTGTTTAGATTTCAATGAACACAAACCTCCTGGCAATCACATTGTACATTTTCACCAACTTATTTTTATCTACCTGATGTGCAATATTGAGAGTGTTTGTTTTTTTCTATCTTGAGTCTATTTTTACTGTGACCGCTATCATTTGCGATGCATGAAACACACTTGACTTGTACATATTTAAAGTTCACGGTTACAAGAAAAGAGGGGGAGGAAAAAGAAAAGAGACAGTGCAAGAGATTTAGAGGGGATTCTTTGTTTCCGAGTGGAAATGTCAGACTCGAGGTATGAGTGCATGTTTTTTTTTTTTTCTGGTGGGAAAAAGCCACACACGTGCATATTTTCTGTATTTTTTCCCACAACTTACAACCATCACATTTTAGCCCTAGTATTTTTTACACTACACATAACCCAAACATTAGCTACATAGTGACAAGCTGTCAGTAAAAATTAGCAACATGTCTTAAAATCTTGCCCATTTGTTCAGTTATGAACCTTTTAACCCCTGAGACATGATTCCATGTAAACGTGCTGCTGTGAATTGGCGTGTGTTTCAGGTTCATAAAAGCTGCTGTGAGTTTGTGTTTGCGTTCCTTTTCTTCAGTGGTTTTGCTTTACTGTGTGTTTTAGGGTCAAAACAGGTGGAAGAACAGAAAAAAGACAAAGAGAGGAAATGACGTTTGACAGGTTTGGACTAATAAGGCACTCAGACTGCACATCAGTAAGAGATGTAGGATGTTGAATATGAACTATGAACTGGAACACACTGAACAATAAGGATTTGAATTTGGGCTCAGTAGTTTTTGTTTCGGGGCTCTTCTTTTTTCCCCCAAATCAGTCCAATTGATTTTAGTCACATGACGGAACTCCAAGAAGCAGTTACACGGTCAAAACGTGGTAAAAACAAGTGGTTCCAGGCACAACAAGCCCTGTCCCTCACACATATTGTAGCCTATTCTGGCATAGATCCAACTGATGTCATCATGTCTATGCATGAGCTGATGTCAGCATATCAATTGCCTCTATATATGTGCCAAGTTTGAAGTAAATTGAGACAAAATTGATGTTTTTATAGCCATTTGAAATTTCGCCCTATTATAAGTATATGGGAGAAAAAAAAAAAGATTTTAAAAATTCATTAAAAATTTGAACTTTGACCTACTGTTCCTAAAATGTAATCAGATCTATTCGGGATCACTGGCAATCTATAAACTCAATTTGGTATGAATTCAACCAATAGTTTTGCTGCTAGAGTGTTAACAAGCAAACAAACCGAACCAAAAATAATACACCTTGCCTCCCATTCGGGGAGCGGGGTAAAAATAAAGGAAAATCACCACAACACTGCAAACAACAGTACAAACAAAAAACAAGGAAAACAATGTTTAAAAAAAAAAAAAAAAAAAAAGCCCCAACTGTCTATTATTATAGTCAGTCTCACTGCTCTGTGTTTTGCCTCCATTACAGACAGCAGTGGGCGCACTGAGCATGCTCAGATGTCTATGGAAAGCGCACAGTCTATTCTATAAGGGCATTCTGAATGTTTTCGTATTGAGCTAACGGTTGAATTTTTTATAAGTATTTCAAATAAATCATTCATTCAGAACGCTCACCACAGACATGTCAGGAACTAAAGGGTTAAAGGTTGAAATATCGGCGTTGAACACAGGACTTCTGTCTTTCCCTCGTCTTTCAATGGCCACATATGTCACGACCGATGTTTGTGGTGATGAAACTGGGTGCGCTCCAACGCTGGCACCGGCGGACAGGAATCCCACCGGTGGAGAACAATAACAGGTCTGTTTTAACTGTCCCTGTATTCTTTAGCCTTCTGCTGCTGACGGAACCGTGAAGACACCAGATCCCCTCGCGCTGTGTTTAGTAGAAAAAAGTTCATTTTAGTTTTTCCGCTTCTACATTTGAGGTGAGCTTAGTGACTTATCTGCCCATCCTGAAAGTACCAATGATGTTTTTCTCTCTCTAATTTTGAAAGTTTTATTCGCATGTCTGTTAATGTGTTATTTGGCTCCAGTAACCCATATTATTACCTCTATCAAAACGGTTTTGTTATTCTCATAATTTTTCCACCTGTTTGGACTTTATTGCATTTGCTAGAACCTGAGAATAATCGGTCGCTGCTGTTTTAGGTTTTATTTCAACCATAATGTTTCAAAGAAGTCATGTTAAATAACCAGAATGCCTTGGTGTTCCATCTAAATAAATAAATAGACGTATAAAATATAAGATGTTGTCCCTATCAGGCAGAAATCTCTTATGTCTAAAGCAGTTTTTTTTTTGAAACTGGAGAAATGATGTGTATCCTAAATAAATGAATGGAGTTAAGAGATGTAGTCACAACACTTTTTATTGGTTAAATATTTCTGAAGACTGACCAATCAAATTATCCACTCGGGGGGGAAAAAAAAAAAAAAAAAAAAAAAAAAAGAACATAAATGGACTTCCGAGGTTTGATTTGTTAAATTTACATACTTCTTTCTTTTTAAAAATAATTTATTCTGCACGGGATGTCTGTCTGTCTATATATATATATATATATATATATATATATATATATATATATATATATATATATATATATATATATATATACACACACACACATATACACACACACACACACAGGATGTCCCATAAGTCTCCATACACAGGAAAAATAAACGTTTCTTGACATAAACCATTTTTATTTATATAATATGCTCTATATGACTGCCATTTTGTCGGGAACACATTTCAATGCGTCTCCTCCACTGCTGAAGAACTATAAAGAAGAAATATAAAGAAATACATGTTAGAACCATGGAATGTATTATGTCTCCTATGTATGGAGACTTATGGGACACCATATATATATATATATATATATATATATATATATATATATATATATATATATATATATATATATATATATATATATATTTTTTTTTTTTTTTTTTTTTTTTTTTTTTTTTTTTTTTTTCCCCCCTTTCCCTTTTTGTAAGAAGACTGATCACATGATTTAACACCACGGGATTTTGGGTATTTCAGATGGCTTCAATCCCAGCTGAAATAAAAACCTTAGACAGGAGCTACACTGGTGTGCAGATTTTTCTCTTGTTCGACTTTTATCTGTCACTCAGTGGGATTATTCACCATGGGGATGTGCATGTCTTGGTGCTTAACTCCATTTATTTTATTTGTTGATGTAAAAATAGATCTCATCTGACAGTATATGTACAGAGTCACGATCTAGTGCAAGAACAAAGGTAACGGTTGACGATTTTATGTAGATTTTCTTACGAGGTCTTTGCGACAATGATTCATATGTGCTGAGAATGACATGTTTTTGTGGAAAATTTAGCTGCCTTGGTGGAGGTTGTTTCATCATCATTTTAAAATCCGTCTTGCACAATCCACTAGAGGTTCCTTCCTTTGATTTTTTGCATTTGCTTAATCCTCTTCAGGGTTCTGGGGGGGCTGGAGTCTGTCCCAGGGAACAGAATACAGGTCATGGCTGGTACATAAGAGACAGACGACCATTCACACTTAGGGGCAGTTTAGAGTTTAACCCAATTACCCTGTAGGTCTTTGGACTGTGGGAGGACGCCATTGGACCGGGATAAAACCCACAGAGACACAGGTAGGACATGGAGACTCCCAGCTGGACAACTGTGGGTACGAGTCCAGGACCATCACGCTGCCCAGTAGAATTATACCTCAGCATGCAGACCGAGAGCCCTCTGCTGGCTTTGTACAGAACATATTAACGACAGCAGAGCAAATGTGTTTTTCGTGTCAGGTTGTACAGCCGCTGTATGTCTTATTAGTTATGTTAAAACTGGCTTAACCCATACAAACCCAGTGTTACTTTTGTGGCAGTTCCAGAAATACATTTTTCTCTCTATTTAGCCTTTCTTTAGAGATTCATTATAATATTATCCTCTGGATTTTGCATTATTTACGTGAAAATTATGTATTTTCCTACATTTAATTTAGCGCGCATGTAGATGTTCATAACAGCTCAGATTAAAGTTGAGGGTTATTATATCAGAAACAGAGTGACTTTTGCAGTAAAATCTCTCATTAACTGAACATAAACCGTGTCTCCATCCACTGTCATTGCTCAAACTCCATGGGTTTTACTGGTGAATCAAGGTTGTAGAAGATGACGGTGTTTCCATGGTAACTATGGAACCTCTGAGCATCCAAATGGGTCATATCTGATGACCATGAAAAGATGACAAACTGTATTTTAAACCAATTATTTACACATATTGATAGGATTAGTGGATCGACATGTATTAAATTGTTTACACTGTTAGATGAGTTTGGTCACCAGTGGCTGTTTGTTTTTTTATGGGTTAAGAGTCTGCTTTAGAACAGCTCTAAATTTACACTGTCAGGAGATAACTTATGTTATGACTTGGCGCTACATAAACAAAATTTAATTTGATTTCGAACTAGAAAATCATGATTAAAAAACTGTAGTAGGAATCTACCACAAATACTTCCTTAGTTCTGATTCTTAAAGCTACGTTTCATCATCACTGGGAGTGTTATTATAAGACGTGCTTTTTTTTCCAACCGAAGGGGCTGGACAAGGGAAGGTTAACATCTAGATCAAATAATGTATTTATAATCACCTTTTGAAAACATATATACTTTGAAAGTACATTACTTCTAGTGTCCAGCACAAGTTTTATTTTTTAGAATTTTTTTTTTTTTTAAATACTTAGATGCTGTTATATTCAGCATAAATTTATGTTTGTATTCTTTGTCCTTCTGTGCAATTCAAAGCATTACTGTGATCCTCTAAGGTCAATTTAAAGACTTATCGCTACTCTTTTTACAGTGGTTACAAATATCTAATAAACTGACATAAATACAGGGTGTCCCATAAGTCCCCATACATAGGAGACATAATACATTCCATACATACATGGTTCTAACATATATTTCTTTATATTTCAGATAACCCAAAAGAATGCATTTGAATAAAGAGCAACGAATTTAAATCATCCTGATGGCCGGTTCAGCAAGCAGTCGTATGGTTGCAAGCGCATTTAACAGAAAACATGGGACGAGTATCACACACGACACTGTGGCAAAACTTATTGTCAAGTTCAAAAAAACAGGAAGTGTTTTGGATCAATTTGTTCCCGACAAAATGGCAGTCATATAGAGCATATTATATAAATAAAAATGGTTTATGTCAAGAAACGTTTATTTTTCCTGTGTATGGAGACTTATGGGACACCCTGTATATGTTAAAATGTATCAAATTAGTTTATTAAGGTATTTGGCTTTGTAGATATTATAAATGCAATGTATATACTCATAAATATGCTGAATAAACAATTGACTTAGCAAAACTGTTGCTATTTTACGCCCTTACATATTGAAAAAATACAAACTGTTTTGCAAAATAGATGCCCTAGAGGACTAACAGTAAAGATTTTACAATTTTATGAAAATTGGAACTGCACTTTAAGGCAGGTTTTATAAAGTAGTCAACAATATATGTTAATTTTCTGTCCATCTGTTACCGAGGGGTTTTTACTATTTTTAAGCCAGAAAATTAGGTTAAAATATTTTTTTTAAATCACACATCTGAAAGTGCTCATTATTCCCTGCAAAATGAGGTATCATTCATCTTTCTACCATAAATAGTTGTGAAAGGGCAAACACAAACGTAGTAAAGCTGCCCATCCAGTGCGGCTCGGCCAGCCCTTACTGTCAGTAAAGGACTCCTTCCTGAATGGTTCGCACTGATGAATGTGGTATTTTCAAACGTTTCCCAAGGAGAAACCATGCAAAGGTCTTGGCTGATTTATTTTTCCCTAGATGACAATCAGTGGCTCTTCAAATACTCACTCCTTCCAACGACGATTACGTCTCTAAAAGTCATGACATCAATTTGTCAAAGCTTTCTTGCTGTTTATAAACACCCTGAACTTGGCGTATGTTAAATGTTCACCTTCTGAAAATGAAGACGACTAATAAAATCTGAAAGTAAAAATTCTCTCTACTATTATGATAGAATTTCACATCATCAGAGTGAACTAGATGGAGTGCAGTACAACACAAACTGAGTATAATCACCTGAGGCAGATTTACATCCCCAACACCACAAGCGCACAGGCATGAACTGTCAGCTATATGTGAGAACGTGTTCAAAGGTTTGTCTTTTCATTGTAAAGTTTCAGGGCTATGAAAGGGTGCACAGCAAGCTCCTGTCAGCGCTGACTTCGACCAGCGCTGAGTCCTGCTGAGCGTCCCAGGCCTACTCCCATCGTGGGCAGTGAAGCCGGTTACTGTAAACATTAACATGCAATACAAGCGCTCCTTTAGCTTTTTGCATGTGGGTATTAAGTACAAAGCATGGCAGTTTTATGTGGGCTTTGACTTTGAAAGTTTGTGTTAAGTTGGAAAAAATAAGGTGTAGAGAAAACAGGCAGTAAATTTGACAAGTGTATTATTACATAGTTCATGAGCACAAGTATTAGCTATGTTGTTTTAACACAGTTGCAATGAGCATATGATCTATTTTTCTGTCAAGTTATTTACCCAAAAAGACCCAAACATCCACAGGCCACCAAAAGCATCTACTGATCTTAACTGTTTAATACCTGTTGATCCGCCAATTCTATTGATACATATAAATAATTGGCGTAAAATACAATTTGTCGTCTTTTCACGGTCATCAGATATGACCCACTTGGACGTTCAGAGGCTCCGTAGTTACCATGGAAACACTGTCATCTTCTACAACATTGAGAGTTTGATAAATTACAGTGGATGGACACACTTGGTTTACGTTCAATTAACGACAGATTTGCTGAAAAACTAAATTTTCTTCAGTTTTCTCTGTTTTGATATAATAACATGAATTTATTCTGAGTTTTAATGAGCATATAAATTAAGTATAGGAAATGAACTCTAGTAAAATACATGATTTACAGTGAACATAGCAAAATGCAGAGGATAGCATAATAATAAATTATGATAAATCACTTAAAGGTTAAATAGAGAGAAAAAATCATTTTAGAACGAACACAAAATTACTACTAGGTCTTTATGGGTTAAAATACAACAAGAAAATAGAGAAGAATACTATGTATAGCATTAAAAACTCACAAAAATATATAAAATGCATGGCTTCTACATGAAACAGTCAATGTTTAGTGCAACAAAAAGTCATCCTAAATGATAATAAACATTGTACGTATGCAGATTTAACCTGATGTAAAATATTAGTATATTAGTTCAATAAATCTCACAATGTCTGTGCAGAAGAGTTCAACCTATATTAGATGAAGGTGAAAGTCACATTAAAATACTGAATACTTCTGTTTTTTGTTTTTTTTTCTCCCTGAAATTCTCATTTTCATGCTGCTGTATCTTGTAGAGACTGAAAAATGTATTTGTACATTATAATAAATCATTGGACTCTTGCTAAAACAGACTAGTGGCCTTAACCTTTTCCACACTACTGCATAATTCAACCGTTTACACATGTTTTTGACCTATCATCGTGGCACAAACTGGATAATCCATGTATCAGAGTGATGAAAAAGAAGCAATAAGAGAAAGTAAAATAGAGAAAGAAAACATATTCCTCCAAGGCGATTAATTAATTTTGAATGACTTATCGTGAGACAAAAGCAGCTAAAGGAGGTCCTGTTCCTCAGTTTAACGAGCGTGTAATACCTAGAAATTAACACAACGTTGCAGCAAAAAAAAAAAAAGGGAAAAAAAGAATAATATTAAAGCAGTAGAAGCCAAATCAAAGATGTGTCAAGTGGATGATAACTGCGATATCATCACACACGTTCACTCAAACTACACAAAAGCCTCTTTAATCAAGGTTGTGTGTTGTTATTGTGACATATCGTTGTGTATTTGTTACACACTCCACTGTCAGTATGGATACGCACAGAAGGCTCGGCATTCCCTCAGCTCAACCCCGGCTCCACACACAACGGGAGGAAATCCAGCCTGTGACAGGAGCCAATCGCCTGCCTTTTCAGACAGCGTGAGCTCCTATTGGCTGCTCTACAAACGCATATGCTTGTGCTCCTCAGGTGGGAGGGGCTTAAGGCAGAGAGAGGACAGCTGGGAGATGCAGGAGGATGCTGCGTGTTATATATTTTTTTTCCCCTTCATCCTTTTTCCTGATTTTTGCCTAGTGCAGCTTTAATGGTTTACTTACTTTTCATACGACACCACGACCGTAGCTACATTTAAAAGCAATTAACACAATTTCATCTCTAATTAGAAAAACTTATCCCCGATCTGCTGCAGACCAATTTTAATGTTCATCATCAAATTAATGAGGTACAGACTATATCCAAGTTGTGACGGGAATCAGTCTAGGGGCTGTGCAGCACACTCAGAAACACACCAGTTTCCTCATCTTGCTTTGAGCAGATATGAAAACACCGGATTTACGTCGACAGCTCTAAACATAGATCCACTTCAGCTAGAACAAGTGGCGTTCTAAAGGCCACAGGCAAATGGAATCTAGAATAAAGTTTATACTCAGCTGCCATGACTTAGGAATTCAGCATCTAATCTGAAAACACCACAACAAAAAAAGTGTCTGATCAGGTGCAGCAACTAATAAAAAATATAAAAAACATTAAAAAAAAAAAAAAAAAAAAAAAAAAAAAAAAAACCAGTTTGTACTGGACTTAAGATTTCAACACACATGCACACACTGTAAATGATGTGATTCTTATCAAGATTAAAAAAAAAAAAAAAAGATTTAGAAGTGTTAGATAATTTATCTTGTTCTTATTTTGAGTGTTCATACATCTATAGACATGCTTATTTCTAGATGAAACGATCTTCATTCAAGAAATCTTGTCAAAAGAAATTATCTTGCAGCATGGACAGATATTTCACTTGTTTTGAACACCTGTTTCCTCAGATTTAGTGTTTTTATCTTGTTTTTTGGACACCCCTTCTCTGCAGTGCAAATGCACACGCATGAAACAACACGCTCCAGTGTTGGACAAAAGGCCCATTTATGAAGCTCCAGGTAGCTTTCATCAGCTGGATCTTCAGCCTGAGCACTCCCTGGACAGTACACACACACACACACACATACACACACACACACACACACACACTGCATAGGTAAGTATGCAGTACGACAGCTCTCATGGCACTTATTGAAAAGAAGCACAAACACCGTGAGTGCAAACTGAAGAAGGTCCAAAAAGTAAACCCGTTTTGTTGCTCGGACTCTTAAAAAAAAAAAATAAAAAAAAAGCAGCAACTGTTCTATGAACTTTTAATGTATATACGCGAAACTAACACAGCAAAACACAACTTATACAATCTAAAAAAATAGAAATACACAAAGCTGATGTATATTTACGCCTTTTCCTGAGGCCTTGTGTTTCGTGTTTGTTGCTCTGCACAGACTCAGGAACACATCTTTACGCACTGCGCTGGATTTCTACATGCTAACAGTGTGTGGTCCGCCATTTTGCAGTTGTTATTGGCTCAGCTTTTACACACAGTCCAATAATGCAGCATAGAATTGGCTAAGATATTGACACTATGTCCATGGAAATATGCTTATTTTAAAGGTATATGAGATGTAAATAAACATAACGCGCTGCGCACTAATTGCCCTCAGCCAGAATGGACAGACGGACGGGCGGACGGACAGACGACAAAACAGTTCCAATACTATAAAAACAGTGATCTATCAGGTTTACTTGTGTTTTTTTAAAGTATCCATATATACATATATCACAGCGGTTCCATGATGGATTACAAATCCTGCTAAAGAACTGCAACTGAGAACGATGGTTTGTTGTAAAAATGCTGCAGGAACTTGCGGTGCCTAATCCATTCCAGAAAAGTTGTCAAAAGAAACGACCGATGCAGCACTAAAGCTGCACCCAGAGAGCCGTAAGAAACCTTATGTAACGTTCATTTGTGCATTAATATCATTATTACAGTAGCACAGGGTAAAGCTGGACTACATTGTTAGGTTGAATACATTCACCTGCAGATGTTTTGCGTGGCTTATTTTGCAGATTTGTGCGATTCATGTGGGTGAGGCGTACAGGCATGAGAATGGTGTTTCTTGCCGAATATGTGGTGAGTTTTTGCAGCCCAACACACACAGAGGGAATGACGTCCCAGGTACACTTTACATTTTTGTGTGAGTGTGTGTGAAGGTTGTTGTGACACTTCATAGAAGAAAGAGGCTTTTGTTGTTTGACTGGTTGTGTTTCACATGTAAAGTTAAGAGTTTTCATCACTACAGGGGACATTAGATCAGAATTTTTATTATTTTACACCAATTTCATACAGTCCCCCCCCACAAACATATACACACACACACATTAACAATTACGGCATCTAGTACCAGTAATTAAATAGAAAAAAAGATGCGATTTTAATCATTGTTAACATAGATGGGTTAAAACTCATCATCATCTATGTCATCTTTCAATAAATTAAGCGAAATCAGAGTAAGAATATCAGATTCACTTCACTTATCATGTATGATGAGTCTATTTGTAGTGTGTTACAAATACTCTCCTATTTTTGGGGTATTAAACACACTAAACAGAACTGATTTTCTCCTGGTACTTAAACTGCTTTGTAGATATTTTCAATTTATTTAGCTTTGGGGCTCCAGCGGGCCAATTAAAAATAAGCAAAACCCCTAAATTCAGCTTAAATCCAGGGAATGCGTCATTTTTTTCCTATAATTCACTGATCATACAACATCTATGCAGTTACAGTTTCATAAAAATTCTTTTTTATTTATTGTGTTGTCCAATGCTTCACTTTCACCTCATTCGACCTCTGATGATAAAGCCTTCAACAATCCCTAAACGGACAAAAAAGGCAAAGTAAAACGAGCAAAATCGTGGAATAAAATGTGTCGTTTCAAAGCGATAATTTGACGTTTTCATCAGTATAAACCCACTGACTATTGTGAATAAAATGAACCCAGACAGTATTTACTGAAACGTGTTACCTATCCATTCCAACAGCTGTGCAAGTTTATTTTTTCACCGTAAGAAAATAACAGACACCAGATGGCTGCCTTGGATTGTCCTTTAAATATGTCCAAAACCCAAGTTCAATAATCTGAACTCAATTAGACTTTTATCATCAAGCGATGGCGAAATGTTTTTTTTTAATCCTATAACAGCTGTATTTAGTGAGTCTATGATACTTTTGGATGGAAATATTCATATTTGATGTAGAAACCAGAGCTACGAAGCAGTTCTCATCAAACCACAGTGAAGCAGGAGCGTGCAGAATATTAAGAGCTGCTAATTTGTGCACTGTATGCAAACAAACTGCACATTTACAGTACTTTAAACTGAACATATACACAGGCATCTTTTCTGTCCGTCTGTCACCCATTCTAATAAGCCAACAACTCACTCACACGAGTATACACAGCATTTTTCATATGCAGTAACACTAAATATGTGTTTCAATTACAATCTGCTCACTTCTTCTTGTGCTCGGAGAGAAGGGCTGGCTGAGCCATCTGTGAGACGAACACTTCCGCAACGCTCAAGTCAACGCAAACAATACTCACAATCCACTGGAACTCAACTGGCAGCAAGCAAATAATACAAGGCAATTTTTTTTTCCCTTCACACATTCATAGTAATTTAAAGAAGAATAGTGTGCAGTTTTAATGCAAATTGTAATTATAGCTGCAGATAACGAGTCTGTTCATGCAAAATTCGCAAAACTGCACATTATGTGTGCTGTATTAAAGCTATTTTCTTTATTTCACTTCTATTTTACACAGCTTGTTCCTTCTAAACTCAAAATTACAGAGGAAATGTCCACAACTTCTTTACAGCCACACTAGTATAGTACAGTAGGCTACGGAGCTGCAAAAATAACACTGAAATTTGACCACAAATGTAAGGATTTCAGAAAAACTAGACTCACAGCTAGTCAATCCAAAGAATTATAAGTGAATATGGCGCGAATACAGTTACCATCCATCATTTAGAGTGCAATGGAGAGAATAAGGACACCCACTCTCTGTTTTCTAACACAGAGGGAGGCTGTGATGGCAGGACAAAATGTCAAACACTTGACTGGATTAGGAGGTCAGAGCAGCGCGCGAGTTTACTAAACCCAAAAAAAAAAAAAAAAAAAAGGAAAAAAAAAACACTAGAGTGAAGATGCACAAATGCCACAGTGTAGTACAGGATCTCAGAGTCTAACTTCAGGTATCTGTGTTACCTGAAGCACACAGGGGCGAACGGGGGGAGAGCAGACACCTACTACTGCATGTTGTCGGTCAAGCCCTCACTAATGCATGAATCTGAGTGGGTACATTGTTCCATACGAGGCTGGAAATACCTCCACCATTCACACACCGACACACAACATCAGATACACCTCTGTCAGCGTTTATCCATCACTGTTACACCACAGGCTAAATACAGACACTCCTGTTTTTGAAGATCTGTAATCAATACCACAGCAGAGTTTAAGCTGTTCCAAAGGCGGCACTTGGTCACAGAACCTGACAGTTGGTTTTTTTTGTTGTTTTTTTTTTTTTTTTTTGCAAACTATGTGCAGAAACTCCGGGTTTAATCGCAATGAAATGTTTCAGGCTTTCCTCTATTAAAATACCACAAATTAATATCTGAAATCAGCCAACAAACATCTTCATATGAAAGTGTTTGGAATGGGATTTGAGGTGTTCCAGATGAAGGAGCTCAGGTTATGAGAACATTCAAGAGCCATTATTCATAATAAAACGCTTTTGCATGGGAATAATTTGTCACCTGAGCAGAACTTTAATAGAAAAAAGTAGCAGGGATTTTATTTTTCTCCTACTTCTTCATTTTTCTTTTGTTTGTACTCTAAAACCAAGCCCTTTTTCTTTTTTTTTTTCTTTTTTTTTGTACTCATACCTGCCCTTTTAATTTGTCTTCACAGTCTACACTAAACACCTTCGCCACATCATCTCACAGGTAATTCACAAATGTGTGTTTTTAAGTTATTTTCTTACCACCGGTTCCTAGTTTGCGACTGAAAATTATCAATGAATTATGAAAATATGGGAAAATTCTATCTTTAATGAGTGTAGGGACGCCATGTTGTGCACTGTAACATCATTAAAGTCAATTTAGGATTTGTTAACGGTAAAGGCAGCAGCACATGCAAGAGGAAAAATATAGACTCAATCCATTTTAAGACTTGAGTAGTGATGTTTTATAGTCCATGCGGCGTTAAATTACCCCCAAAAACAGTGGGAATATTGGGGTTAAATGTACTTGAGGAAACAGTGCGAGTGGAAACTTGAAGCACAGGAGGTGTTTCTTTGTTTTATTGGGGTCAAATTGCGGAGCGGTTATTGGTTTTACTGGCCGGGAAGCAACGCATGGATGCCAAAGCAGCGATGGACTGACATTTGAAGGCACAGAACGGGATCTGTCGCCGTTCCGGAGAACAGAACTTAAACCCGGAAAGCGGACGCACTGGCGCCGTTTGGATCAATACGCAGTGACCCCCCCCCCTCCGGTTTTTTCTTAATTCTTTTCTTCTTATTCTGGCATGTTTTAACGCTTGTCCTACCTGTTCGTCTCGTCCCAGTGTGTTTTCCGTCTGATCCTCCTCTTCCTCCTCCTTTTCCCGTTTCTTTCTTCACCACCGGTATCTTGTTTTTTGTTGGGGTTTTTTTCCTCCACTTTTTCCCAGTGAATTAAAAAAAAAAAAAAAACTACTTTCGCTCGTTTGGGGTTGGAGAAAAATCAGGAAAAAAAAGTAAAAGTGCTGTTTTTGCGTTGTTAAAAACTTTAAATTAGTATTTTCTTTTTTTTTTCTCGAGTAACAAACGCATCCAGGAGAGAGGCTCGAGGATGCTGCGTTCAAGACATCACGGCTCGCGCAGCTGTCATGAAAGAAAAAAAAAAAAAAAAAAAAAACGCACACGTGAAATGAAAGTACGGAAGATTAAGTTTTTTTTTTTTTCCTTCCAAAGCCGTCCTTATGTTCTGGAAAATAACCCAGTCAGTTGTGGAAGCAGCTCTTCTTCTTCTTTTGCTTCTTGTTTTTGTTTGCGCTCTGTCCCAGCCGCCCAGCGCACGAGACGGCTCCGGTGAAAGCAGCGCGAGCGGCTCAGAGAAATGGAAAGCGAGACCGGCGTCGGAGGAGAGAGAGAGAGAGAGGGAGAGAGAGCGAGAGAGAGAGCGCGCGCTCCGGTGAGGCGCAGGAGGCGGACTGTCCTCTGTTACCGCTGCCCTCTGCCAGCGCGAGACGACGCGAGCTCATCTCCTCCCCGGTAAAAAAAAAAAAAAAAAAAAAAAAAAAAAGCGAGGAAAAAAAAAAAAAAAGATGATGATGATACGCCACGCGAGGCACAAACGGAATGCTGGGGGATCCCCCGCTGCGTCCAATCCTGACGTCTCTCTACCGGTGTGCCGCCGCGTGCGTGCAGCCGTGCGCGCGGAAAGTAAAGTGCGCGCGCCTCGCTTTTCTCCCAGTGTGTGTGTGTGTGTGTGTGTGTGTGTGTGTGTGTTCGGGAACGGGATTGGTGCGGGTTGAAGGTGGGTGGGGGTTTTTGTTTTGTTTTGTTTTTTTGTTTGTTTTTTTTTCGGGGGGGGGGGGTCAGCCGTGACTTTGAACCGCGTGACCTCACCGTGACAGGTGACGGTAAAGGGGCGCGAGATTACATAGTCAGACACCCGGTTAATGAGGTGGGGGTTTTGTGTTTTTATTTATTTATTTATTTTTGGGGTTTTTTTAATTAACAAGTAGAAAGATGCCACATTTAACAGACATACGCATCACACATAAATTCAAGTATTGATACAAACAATAAACAGGTAAGTATAACAATACAAAAAAGTAATCAAGTATTACCACAAAATAAATGATCGCACAGTTTGGTTAATGAGGTGTTTTTCAGCCACCTCCGATGTGCATGTTATGGACCTAAGGTGTAAAATGTGCAGCTTTAGCTCAGATCACATGTTTCAGCTTTGGAAACAATTAGTATTAGACCATTTAAGGGTTTTCTTGTTTGTGAATGTGAGGTAAAAACCTCCCAAAATTACATTTAATCAGGTTTTTTTTATGTTTTCTAAGGGTTATAGACTTATGAGGCAGAAAAATAAATATTCAAATATTGACATCTTGACACCCAGCAATGCTTTTTTTTTTTTTTTTTTGTCCTCTGCAGGGGACAGGACTTTCACAGCTTTACTTCAGTTCAACAAGCATTGGCATTTTTCTTTCTTGCTAGAGTTCTTAGAAGTTACACATACACCTAATTTGTATGGGTTGAAAGGCATCCTTAGTTTTTAAAGCTCCAATCAAGACAAGTATTTATTGTAATAAAAAGAAAAAAAAATTATCCTTTTTTTTTTTTTTTTTTAAAGCCAAATTTTAACGTTTAAAACTCAGGACGTTAAAAAAACTGCATACACGTGTATCCTCGCCTATATCGCTGCAATGTTACGATAATATCTCAAACAAATCTCCCTAATGACAAAGTCAGCATGCAATTCCAACCGCTGACCCTCTCCTTCATCATTTCCAGTGGGTTTGCGCTAACGCAGTGTCCTCTCCAGTGGTCGAGAAATGAGACCAGCACAGTCTTTTTTTTTTTTTTCCTCCAGTGCTCTGCAAAGACACTATAACTCTTCTAATAGTGGTGAAAACCCTGAGGTAACATATAAATTAAGAGTATCCTATGTTGAAAACAATTATTATCCCAAGAAAAGAACATGAAAAGGTCACATTGAAGGGTTGTTAGACTGTGGTGTCAGGTGGTAGTAGTTGGTTGGAAGGGATACCTACCATTAAACTAGATTCTGCTTTTAGATGTTATTTCCAAAACATAAAATTACAAATATGGGTTATGTGTATTGTCTCTATTGTTGTAGAACTTACTGTAGATGCAGATGCCAGCTATTACTGAGACTTTTTTCCTCTGCTAAAAAGGATAACATTTTTTTTTTTTTTCCCTTCTTGTTTGATTTTCTGTAGCATTAAGAAGAAAAACAAAACCACAGCTCATTGAGTGTTGTGTTTTTGCTTAGTTCCTTAAGTGTATTTTGTCACCTTGCACCTAATCTTCCACAAGAGATAAAAATGGTGCCAGAAATTACAGTTGTTACCACTTCTTTGCTGCATCAAATAGGTGAAAAAGACAGAAAATAGATACTGGTAGAGTACTGGTTACACTGCAGAGGCTTATTTTTCAGAGTCAATAATGTACAGACTTAACTCTGACTATATTCTGTTTAACAGCTGTTTATATGATACAAAAACACATGCTCCAACTACTTGTTTCCTGCCGTTTTACCACCACAGGCTACAACAACAGCCTCCTGGAACAGTTTACATACTGTACAATAACGCCTCACACACAGGCACAAACGTGCTGAAAAGATATGTGTCTCTGGGGCTGTTTGTGAGTGAATGCCTTGCTCGAGGGCGTGTCAGCAGGTCAAGCGGACGCTGTGGACGTGCTGAGACGACTACAATCCTCCTTATCTTCCTCTAAAAATAAAGCACCATACTGATCTGCACTTTACACGAAAAAAGCAAACGCAACCAGATAAATGCGGCGAAAACCAGGGGATCTGCGGCTAAAGTTATGATTTTTTTTTTTTTTTTTTCTTAGGTGTTTCAGGGAAAGTAACGGTGTTGTGTAACGTACGGTCCAGCTCACACCGACAGCTCTGGCATGATCGTGCAAATGTCCCGTGAGGCGTTCAAGGTCTTACGATTGAAACGTGCACTAGCTTTGGCAGCACTATTAATTTATAATTTTTATCCACTGAGAGATAACATATCATAGTGTAAAGCTTCCACAGCGTATTTTTTTCCCTTTGTTTTCTGCAAAATATTTCCTTCTAGTATTTATGGCCAGAGTAAAAAGTCAAATTATGCTGTTCAGTAAATGCACGTTATTACCCATCAGTTCCATCAATATTTAATCACACAAGCTCTACTTTCAAGTGCTTTTCCTCCTCAAAAAATTAACATATCTGTCTAAAGTTGCTATGCAATGACACATTTATGTTTCTCAGAGAAAAAACTAGCATAACAGGAAATACTGAATACTGTACCATCATAACCTTTTGTTTCAGCATCTGTTTCAGCTGATGGAAGCTCAGTACAAAACCTCAGAGGTAGCAACCATTACAGCACAACTGGTGCATATTCACTGCTGGTGATGTTATCTTTAGCGGAATAAAATATGAAAAAGATGACTCATGGTTGCAAGCTGTTATCTGCGTTTACCAGTAAAGAAATGCACAAAATATACATCCTCTAAAGGACTGTTATTAAGGGTTATTAGGGCCGATTTGCACTTTACACGAAAAAAAAAAGCAAATGCAATCAGATAAATGCGCCGAAAACCAGGGGATCTGCGGCTAAAGTTATGATTTTTTTTTTTTTTTTTTTAGGTGTTTCGGGGAAAGTAACGGTGTTGTGTAACGTACGGTCCAGCTCACACCGACAGCTCTGGCATGATCGTGCAAATATCCCGTGAGGCGTTCAAGGTCTTACGATTGAAACGTGCACTAGCTTTGGCAGCACTATTAATTTATAATTTTTATCCACTGAGAGATAACGTATCATAGTGTAAAGCTTCCACAGCGTATTTTTTTCCCTTTGTTTCCTGCAAAATATTTCCTTCTAGTATTTATGGCCAGAGTAAAAAGTCAAATTATGCTGTTCAGTAAATGCACGTTATTACCCATCAGTTCCATCAATATTTAATCACACAAGCTCTACTTTCAAGTGCTTTTCCTCCTCAAAAAATTAACATATCTGTCTAAAGTTGCTATGCAATGACACATTTATGTTTCTCAGAGAAAAAACCAGCATAACAGGAAATACTGAATACTGTACCATCATAACCTTTTGTTTCAGCATCTGTTTCAGCTGACGGAAGCTCAGTACAAAACCTCAGAGGTAGCAACCATTACAGCACAACTGGTGCATATTCACTGCTGGTGATGTTATCTTTAGCGGAATAAAATATGAAAAAGATGACTCATGGTTGCAAGCTGTTATCTGCGTTTACCAGTAAAGAAATGCACAAAATATACATCCTCTAAAGGACTGTTATTAAGGGTTATTAGGGCCGATTTGCAGACGAGGAGCGAGACAATAAAAGCTGTTGTGTTGAAGTAGTAGTACAGCGAAGCGCCGTCTGCGAACACATGGAAGTACAGGGAGGTTGAAGACATGTAACGAAGCTTCAGCGGTGGAAGTTTGGGTCATGTGGAGCACGTGGGGAGGCAGGCTAACAGGGACACCGGCTGGACTCAATATAAATGGAACCAGGGTCATCACAGCCAAGGACAAATAGCTCCATAGCAGACAAAGTAATTGGACCAAAGATAATGAATCTGTACTGGGAGGAAAAAAAAAAAAAAAAAAGAATTATTGTATTATATACAGCGCAGAACCTCACAAAGCAAAACGGACTAATGGGTCAGAGCAAAAATAGAGAAATGACTTCTTTAAACTGGTGTGAAGCGTCAATATGGGGGCATATGTTGGTGAAGTACTGAGATTATGCAAAAACATCATTATCATTCTATAAACACAGATCTACCAAAACAAATGAGAGGGATTAAAATGAGATAAGTCCATATAAAATACAAGCTGTGATTCTTTCAGCTGAGTGAAAATTAATACTACTGCTTAATAAATTATACAGTTCAATGCATTAAGCAGCAGTTAAATAGTTGTTTTTATTATCTTTTTTTTGTAAGTTAAATCACCAATCAATAAACCAATCAATCAAATCAGTCTGATTACGGAATACTCGAGAAGTGATTGAGCGATGACTCATTTGCATTGATGTCAAGTCACATTAAAACAAGAAAAGAAGCCTCACAAAGTAATCTAATCACACATATCAAAGCTGTAAAAGACAGAATGAACAAACATTAAGTGGATTATGATGTGCAGAATAGCAAAACACTTTTCTTAGATCTAATGGACCTATTCAGCAAGTTTGGTTTTCATCCTTGTACTACTGCACTGCAGATTTTCCACATTTTTGCACAAAGATGTGGTATAAATAACACCCAAATGATGGGACAATATCCTATTTTTTTATTTTCTTACACGAGGTCACCTAAAGCCCAACAGTGCATCTAAGTCTTCAACAAACTCCAGAAAAAGAAAAAAAAAAACATCTAAACTTAGCTCTTAGTCAAATAATATCCCAAATCCCAGGACCACATGGCCCCCTCCCCACACCTAAACCCCCCAGAAACCAAGGGAAAACCCAGTATAGTTCCTAGAAAAATAGCCTTGGAAAAAAGTCACCTTAGACAACCTGAAACTCTGGAGGTCATTGCAAATTACTATCCATCAATTAGATCGATTATATATTACAACGAGTGGTGCCAGCCAAAACAAACCCCGCCCCTCGCACATATTTTGCCCATGATAAGCAAATGGGAAGATTTTAAAAATTCATAAACAATTTCGACATTGAACTACTGTTCCCAAAATGTAATGACATCTATTCTGGGTCACTGGCAATCTATGACGTCCATTTGGTATAAATTCAACCAATAGTTTTGCTGCTACAGACGTGAAATTTTGTCCGTTACAAGTAAATGGGGAAAAAAAACATTTAGAAAAATTCATAAAAAATTTAAACTTTGACCTACTTTTCCCAAAATGTAATCACATCCCTTCTGAGTCACTGAAAATCTATAAACCAAATTTGGTATGAATTCAACCAATAGTTTTGCTGCTATAGACATTTGAACTTTTGCTCATTAGAAGTAAATGGGAGAATAAAAGATTTTTAAAAATTCATAAAAAATCTAAACTTTTATCTATTTTTCCCAACATGTAATGACATCTATTCTGGGTCACTGGCAAATATAAACCAAATTTGGTATAAATTCAACCCATAGTTTTGCTGTTATAGACATTTGAACTTTTGCTCATTAGAAGTAAATGGGAGAAATAAAAGATTTTAAAAATTCATAAAAAATCTAAACTTTTACCTATTTTTCCCAACATGTAATGACATATATTCTGGGTCACTGGCAATATATAAACCAAATTTGGTATACATTCAGCCAATAGTTTTGCTGTTATAGATGTTTGAACTTTTGCTCATTAGAAGTAAATGGGAGAGTAAAAGATTTTTAAAAATTCATTAAAAAAATGTAAACTTTTACCTATTTTTCCCAACATGTAATGACATATATTCTGGGTCACTGGCAAATATAAACCAAATTTGGTACAAATTCAACCCATAGTTTTGCAGCTATAGACATTTGAACTTTTGCTCATTAGAAGTAAATGGGAGAATAAAAGACTTTAAAAATTCATTAAAAAATGTAAACTTTTTCCTATTTTTCCCAAAATGTAATGACATATATTCTGGGTCACTGGCAATATATAAACCAAATTTGGTACAAATTCAAGCAATATTTTTGCTGCTAGAGTGTTATAGTACCAAACAAAGTGAACCAAAAACAATAGCTCTTGCCTCCCCTTAGCGGGACGGGGTAATTATAGGGAAACATATTATCAGTTGGAGTTAAATCATATTGGTTGTAACTAAACATAAAATTATATTTCAGTCTGCAGCGGTTGCAGAGTTTTCCACTTACATTGCATGACATTTTACCTATTGAGTCTTAACTTTTCATCAAACACAGAAATCAAATAAATTGCGGGGTTTGGTGGGTGTAAATACAAAAAATAATCATGTCTAGAGCACAACTACATCATACAATTGTAAAACTGTGTGAATGTGATGGAAGACCGAGCATTAATGAACCAAATAAATATGAAATCAATACAATATTGTTTGAGGGGTTTTGCGCTCTGTGTCTAATTGAGAATAAAGGAGGGTATTTGTGATTCGTTGAGCAGGTTGCAATTTCTGGTAAAAAGATTCACCGAGTGTATTAGAGCAATTGAAAACTAGGAGGGAAACGCTGCTTAGCTCTGATACTGTGGCAGGTGCAGTGTGGCGGAGAAGGAAGGCGAACCCATTTCCAACAGAAACCTTGGAAAATCCACTTTAAATTAATAGGCAGTGTAGTTCCGTGGGAAAAAAAAATATCCGTGGCACATTGCTTGAATAAAAATAAAACCCAGCATTTATTACACAGACTACGGTGGGAATAAAAATATCAACAACATGCATCTTTATGAGGGTCATGCACATGCAGGAGACAGGAGAACTAATTGCACAGACTCAACGGTATCGTAACGTTCAGAAGGATGTTGGATGGAGCCGCCTCTGCTTTAAGTGTACATCAACTTTTTACAGGCAAAAATCTGCATATTGTAGCTTCATGTCTGCATCTGTTTGACCCTGATGTCGAGCTTGGTTACACATAGGTCGGGGGTGTCAAACATCGGGCAAAATGCAAAAATTATACAGCAATACACTGACAGTCACGTTGCACTGATCGTAAAGTTAACCCTTTACTGCCTCAATTTACTTCAGAATTAGAATCATGTTTACTGCCATGGAAGTAAACAGAGTTCACATTAATAGGAATTTGCTTCAGTGGGTTCTTGCACATTTAGAACATGGAGCAGAGAACAAGCATGCAGTAAAAAATAAAATAAAGTAGAATGAAATACACAAACAAATAAGATAGAGAATAAACAAGAAAGAGTTCCAATATATACCATATACAGCGTGGACAAAACGGTCACTGTATCTTTTGGTAATTGGATTTTCTTTTCAGAAACAGAAGAAAAACTTCATTGATTTTTGTTTTAAAATAGAAGAATTAAAATTGAATTTCAAGGCCTTTTTCTATTTCCGTGTCGAAACAGATAAACCAAACTTAAAGAACAGGTTGATTCTCGTTTTCTCTTTCCAACAACAAAAAAGAAAGTTACTACCTGACAGAAATGGAAAAGCTAACCAAAAACGCCTGTTTTTGTTTGTTTTTTCGTTTTCTGAGAGCGGATGTTCTCATTTTTAAGGGAAGAGCGTTAACGCCTCGGTCACAAAGACTCTTAACGAACAATGGGTTTGTACGAATCTTCCAGTTCGTACCAAATCTGGAGTTCATAGACATTCGTGGAGGGAGGCTGTCTACGATGTCCAGAATTCGTACAAACCCATCGTTCATGAGAACGTTTGTGAACGAGGCATTAGCACTCGGGCTCAGAAAATTAAAAAATAGGCCTTTTTGGTCCATTTTTCCATTTCTGGCAGGTAGTAATTTTTTTTTTTTTTTGTTATTAGAAATAAGAAACAAAGATCAACTCATTTTTTTTTTAATTTGGTTTATCTTTTTTTGACACTGAAAAAGAGAAACACCTTGAAATTCAATTTGAACTCTTCTATTTTAAAACAACAATCAATTCACCACTAGTTTTTCTTTTGTTTCTGAAAAGAAAATCCAATTACCAACAGACACACTGACCCAACACCCATGGGTTTGAGTGAGCTGAGTTTCTAATTATATATAAAAAAGTTATTTGTGTTGTTGTCAAGAAGATGCTAAATTAATTATTTTGAATATACCTTATTTGATTGTACTTCACCTTTTTTTTTTTCTTTCGAATGTCAACCTTTAAAACCAAACACAATGAGGAAAAACAAAATATAAAAACAGAAAAAAACATATTCAAAAAAGAGAGGGAAGAAGTTCAACTTATATACTCCTGCGCCCTTCTTCTTTTTACTGTATTGATGCTACTATTGATCAGTTCCTCCAGTCAACAATCCAAACAAAACAAAAACGATCCAAAAATCAGTAGAATGTCATGAAACTAACGTTACAGAAACAGGCCGTTGAGACTGATCCATAAACATTATTCAGATTCATAGTGTTGAGCAGAACCTCGTTACAAAAACAGTGGAGTATTGAAGCAAATTTGCAACACTTGTCCACAAAGGGTTAAACGCTATATTTTTCAGTTCCAGATGGCTGCTACTACATGTTTCATGCCTTTTTAGATCCACAGTGATCTGTAAGTTGATGCATCAATGAGAAGCTGATGTATAATATTGTAAAAATTGCACTTATTTTCCTGAAGAAATTTGAAGTTGTTCATATTTGTTAAGGTTATTCACATTTCTGTCAAAGGATAGTTTGTAAATGTAAAGATTTTTATACTGTAATTTTACTTTTTTTGCACTAAAACACATTATTTATACGTTATTATGGGATTATTTTACTGGTCCGGCCCGCTTGAGATCAAATTGGGCTGAATGTGGAACTAAATGGGTTTGACACCCATGACGTAGGTGATAAAGAGCTTGTATTTGGCAGAGAGTGGCTGTATTTTTTTGGTTGAGATCTAACAGTTTCAGTGTTTCGGTACTGTGCATGTGGGCTGACTGAAACGGCTTGCTGGGAATATTAAATAGAACAGAGCCGTTGTTAATGTTATCAGTTACAGCAGTGCTTTTCCTGCTGCAAAAAGCCACAGTGTCTGCTGTGGAACAAAAAGGTGTACTCAGGGTGTCTGGCATTGAGTTGTGTAGTGGAGGTGGAAACTCTCACTTGACATGAGGATCTCTTGTGTCGCATCATGAAAAATTGATAAAACTGATACAAAACGTTAACCTTCAGGAGCAAATCTACTGTTCTATACGAGCAGCGTGCCTCAGGCTGTCATCTGCTAAGAGGCGCTGACAAGATGAGATGCAGAAAAATGACCTCGACCTGAAATAGGGATGCAAAGGGACAGGTTATCCACGGTTCTGTACGGATGGCAGTTCTCGAGTCACGGTTCATGGTACGGTACAGTTCGGTTCGGATGCAGAGGCTAGCTGTGTGCCGAAACGGAACTGGGAGCTGATGGGAGGCTAATCTCTGTTTGCTTTATATAAATAGGTACGTCCATTTCCAGGGGCGCCGCTACCAGGTGTGGGCCCCATGAAAGCTAAACGTTATGAGCCCATTTGTCGAGCCGCATTCTGTAATAAATTCCCATTATGTAATAAAAGTCCAAAATGTAATAAGAATGTCACGTCATCTTGTAATAAAGCCGCATTATGTAATAAACTGACGCATTTTGTAATAAACTACCTCAACACATTATATAGTAAATTTTTTCACATTATGTAGTTAGTTATTACAATTTGAGACATTTATTACAACATGCACTTGACACATTTTTATTAAAAAAAAATGTAATAACATGGTTCATGATGTAATAACAATCCAAATGAATATAATTTCAGAGCAATTTAGAAGAAATTAGTCACAGGAGCTACAGGTAATGGAATCAGAACTTTAACCACAGTTTAAAGATTAATTTGGCACATTACATTTTCCTGAAAATAAAAATGTGTCAAGTGCAATTTGTAATAAACTGAGGAGAAAAGCCAGAGTACAACATGTGAGGATTGGACTTGTTTTACAGAACCTTGACCAAAAGCATGTCAAAGGAAGTGTTAGAGCGTAAATGGAATCTTTATGGTCAGAACATTCGACAGTGGAATATTCAAAACAATTATGATGATCGATATAAAGTAAAACGACAAAGATAAAACAAGATAAAGATAGATTACCGTTAGTTATGTCAGTGCTGTTTGTTAAGTTTTGTTTGATTATATTCATATGTTCTGGGGTTACCCATCTTTAAATAAATTCTGGTCGGAAATCTTTGATGTTTTGTCAACGGTAACAGGAAAGAAAATTGTTCCTAATGTTTTTACTGTTTTGTTTGGTGTTGTACCTGCTCCGTTTAAATCTACCTCTGCTAACAAAGACTTGATTGCATTTACATCTTTATTGGCCAGGAGGCTTCTATTGTTAAAGTGGAAATCCTCATCTCCACCAACCTTCTCAAAATGGATCAAGGAGGTACTTTATTTTCTCAAACTGGAAAAAAATTCGTTTGACGTTAGCTGGAGCCTCGAACACTTTTGAAAAGACGTGGACTCCTTTTCTGATCTGTGTTAATAGTGCAATCTGTCATGTTTCTCTTGACTGAGTATTTTCATATACAGTTTTGTTTTGTTTTTTTCCATAACATTGAAAGTGGAAATTTTGTACTGTTATTTTGTATTTTATTTACTGGTTATTTATTTGTTTATTTTTATCTTTCCTGTGATTTGAGGGGATGTGTGCCAGGGGAGGGGGGGGTTTGTTTCACTTGTTGTTTGTCTGTGATGGACTTTTGTATCATTTGTCGGAACTATGTTCTTTATATATATATATATATATATATATATATATATATATATATATATATATATATATATATATGTATGTAAAAAAAAAAAAAAAAAAACAATAAACAGAATGTAAAAAAAAAAAAAAAAGTTTTGTTTGATTGCCATTGTTGTTTACTTTTTTTGTTTACCTTATTGTGTATTTATTTTGTGTAGCATTCAAGGATGTATGTACGTAAATATTTATGTATTTATTTATTTTTCTGGTATGCCAATATAGGTGTGTATGTATATTATCCATGCATTTTCCTATATTGAATTTACCGATCATGTAGATGTCCATAAAAGATCAGATGACAGTTGAGGGTTATTGTATCAGAAACAGAGAAAACTAATGAAAAAATGACTGTTTTGGCAAATATATTAATAACTGACTGTAAAACCAAGTGTGTCCATCCACTGTCATTAATCCAAGCCCACGGGTTTTATTAGTGAATCGATGTTGTAGAAGATGACGGTGTTTCCATGGTAACTACCGAGCCTCTGAACGTCAAAATGGGTCCTATCTGATGACCGTGAAAAGACGAATAACTGCATTTTACACCAATTATTTCCATGTATTGACAGGATTAGTGGATCAACAGGTATTACACAGTTTAGCTCAGTAGGTGATTTTAGTCGTCGGTGGATGTTTATGGGTTAATGTTCACTCGACACGTTTGACCGTCCAGACTCTGTTCACAGATGATGAGTAAAACATGTGCTTCATCAGCCTGCTTTGTCATCACATCACAGCTCATGTAATAAACACATGCTCTCAGATCTAAACGATGTGTTTCATGGGCGACAAACACGATGACCTGACACGTTTATGTGACTGAAAATCCATGCCTTTCCTCCTAGTGCCTTTTAAAACCCCATCCACATGTTATAGGTTCATGAAACTAAAAGAAAAAGAGCAGGCAGAAGCGGAAACACTCGACGAAAGAATCCGCTTATTGTAGTGGATGAAACAGAAAGCAACCGATAGAGGTTTATTAAACATTTAGCAGCAGCAGCACAGCAGTTTTTTTTTGGGATGTGAAAATCCTCCCTTACTAAAAATGGGGCCTCATCGTGTTCCTCCGAATTAAAATAGAAGTACTTGTGAGGGTTGTTTATGGATGGGAGGGTGAGGAGAGCTGCCACCTCTGACACCAACTGATGCGTGAGACATGATTTGACACCAGGCAGCGTTGGCGAGTTAATCACCGGTACATGTAAAATGATGTTAAACGATCTGAGACTGACTTGAAAAGTGTGGACGGGACGATTGGAGGAATGAACGGAGCAGCCGCAAAGACGCCACTGAGGTGGAAATACGAACTGAATGGAAGAAAGATGGGTTTTAGTTGTATTTTTATGACAGTTTTGCCTCTGAAAACACAAGCAGAATTAAAATACACTACAAAAATAGTACCAGTGTCCCCATATCTCACTGTCAGGTTCTATCAAGAATCAATAACAAGTTAAATCTGTGAGGTTGTCAGGTTCTGTCTCTATGTTCCAGTCCTGTGGTCTGGATGCAGGAGATCAATCTGACAACAGAAGTGGGCGGTACTTTCACTGGAGGAGAACTCAACTCATTCAATCCAAGTCCATATATGACTTCTATCAGTGATTAATAGGAATTATATTGATATCCTAATGTTATAAACCATCAAAATATCGACTATTATAAGAAAAAACAATTTTTTTAATACCTCAAAAATTAGCCAAAAACTCAAAATTCTAAACAGTCAATTCGGACATAAGAAGGAACTAACAGACATGTTTCTTTCACTCTGTTTGTATGGCCCCAAAAATGTTTGCCTGAGTATTTTCTGTTCAGTTGTCAGAATGAATAGTATCAAATATCTCTGATGTGAACCTTTGTTGCTGGATAAAAAGACGTTGTAAATCTTAAATTAAGTTGTAAATGCTAATCGTTAGCGTGTCTATGGGTTTTCCCATTCAAGTTAGCATCGAGATAAAATGACTGCTAATACAACATTCACATCGTAAATAAGTAAAGGTTAGTTCAAAGGCTGGCATATTATACCTAAACACAAGCTGTGAATTTACATAAACTTAGCATGAGCCTGCATAAAGAATTAGCAACCCATCTGCAACTGCTAGCATAAACAAATTAGCTTAAACATGTTAATAACACACTGTAATAAACACACCCAAAATAACGTCATAAACTTGTTTCTAACGACACGTTTGCATGTGAAATTATTTATCAAACAACAGAATGACTGATACATACAGGCGCTGAACTGCAGGAGTTACACACAGTTTGATTCAGCATTACTTGTAAAGTTCGCTCTTTTCTCCTCTCAGTCATACACACAGCACCTGCGCGTGGACCGCCAAAATAAAAGTACGAGTTTCAAAATAAGAGTCTGTATATATAAATCAACTACGACTTGCTTGAAAGGCAGAACAATAATAAAACAGCGTTAACGTGAGATACAAAAATTGTCGGCGTTATTTAATGAATGCGTTAAAGCGGTAATAACGCCTTAACTTGCCCAGCCCTAATTTTAACATACTCGGATTACTAGTTACGCTTTATGTAAAGTGTCTTTGAGTACCATGAAGAGCGCCATACAAATACAATGTATTATTATGATTAGTAGTAGTAGTAGTAGTAGTAGTAGTAGTTATTACTCACTTCATGGAGATAATATGCAAAAAATGGTCTGAATGTCAGTGTATGGGATGATGCATAACCATCCACTACGTGGGCTGATATGGAACTAAAACAACAAAATCCATGAATATACAAGAGAACAGCTGGAGAATAGCTGTCCACTGGAGTGACCACTGTGCATGAAAGGGTTAAATTCACACACACACAATTATGCAAATATGTGCGTTTATTGGAATGTGGTGCACGTACACACACACACACACACACACAGGCAAAACTCTATCTTGGTGACACACAAACATGGCTGCACACTAATGCTTTTGTATATGAGAAGCATTTGAACCTGTGTAATGACGGTAAGCATGCACATGAGTCTGAAGTGTGTGTTTTAATCTCTGTCGTCGTTGTAATTCCTTGGGATTGGTTTTGTACTTCAGAAGACTATGTTGGTTTAAAGGCAGTACGCTGTCTGCCCACACAAGAAACACTGAAAAGGAAAAAAATAAATAATAATAAAAGCACCAGTGACAGTTTGCACAGTTTAGTACACACAAAAAAAACTTGGAACAAAGCGCCGCAACAGCAACAGTTAGATTGTTGCTGTTACGTAAGCGCTGGTGAGTGCCCCCACTTCATAACTGATGGATATTTGGGAGGTAGAGCTGTTCAGCGCTGTTGGATGAAAACTGAGGGGGTCGGTTTGTTTGTTTGTTTGTTTTTATCAAGGCACAACACTAACACTTGACTGAACAAAAAAACAACTTATCACTTAGTTATAATCACTGCTATTGATCATGGTTTCATTACATTTAAGGTGTCAATCATAGTATTTTAGGTGTTTTATCCTTTTGCATCCAATTTATTTGTGGTTTTATTTGAAACAATAAAAATAAAGCATGGAAGAACATCTATAAAAAAAAAATCCTTCATTCCCTCCACAATAACTGGACTGAATAATCTAAAATGAACACTTTGCTGTTTTTAACTGCACCCCTTCCTCCTTTTTAGCCTGAACGCACCTGATGTATTTTGTTTAAATGTTTGTGTTGTTGGATGTAAGTCTATTACAGAAGAATCTGACATTTGTGACAGACAAAGTCTATCTCTCTCTCTCTCTCTCTCTCTCTCTCTCTCTCTCTCTCTCAGCCAGGAGAGTACATGCAGTTGTTATTTTTGCAGGGATGGAATGAACATTCATATTTTTATTCATTTTTGTTCATTTTATTGATCATTTAAAGGTAGGGTAGGAGATGTTTTCCGTCAGCATTTTTTTTTACAATCTTGCTTAAAATCCCCTTCACACCCCGCTTGCCACCAATTAATTAAATGCTCTAACACAAAAAAAAAAAAAATTTTAGTAACCTGTGGAACAGACAGGACTGAAAAAACACCGTCCAATCATTTTAACCGGCCCATCGAAATGACTGAATGGTGATATGTCTATCAAATTTAACTGCCATTCGTCCCTCCCCCTTCTGTGAGCACAATCAGTACAATGGGGGCGTGGCTTCTGAAGTCTGGAGAAAGGGGTTTGGACATTTCAACTGTGTATTTTCAAAATGTAGCTGGCTTGAATCTTTTTTCAGGATCTCCTACCGTACCTTTAAGCTGCTTTTGATCATTTTGAGCCGGTGAGCGTCCAAATGAGTTAGTGATTTTGTTCATTTTTATTCATTTAAGTGACTATTTTATTTGTTTTTATTCATTTTGTTGCCTCTTTCATTATTGTTTCTTAAATTTTGTTCTGTCTCTGGCCTAGTTTGCCCATAATAACTTATTATTTTGTAGATTTTTTATTACTTCTTGTTCATTTTATTGATCACTTAAGCTGTTTTTGATCATTTTGTTGCATATTTTATACATTTTTAACTTCATTTCTTTCAAGTTTTTGCTCAATTGTTTGTTATTTTGTTTTTTTTAATTCATTTTTGTTGAAGTTTATTTATACATATATAAACCCAGTGTGTCCATCCACTGTCACTGATCCAACTCCATGGGTTTTACTGGTGAATCAGCGTTGTAGAAGATGATGGTGTTTCCACGGTAACTACAGAGCCTCTGAACGTCCAAATGGGTCACCTATTTTGTTATTTTTTATTCATTTTATTTACTATTTTATTTGTTTTTGTTCATGTTGTTGCCTCTTTTATTATTGTTTCTTCAATTTTATTCCATTTCTGGCCTAGTTTGTCCATGTGACTTATTATTTTGTTGATTTGTTATTAATTTTTGTTCATTTTATTGATCACTTAAATTGTTTTTGATCATTTTGTTGCATATTTTATACATTTTTAACTTCATTTCTTTCAAGTTTTTGCTCAGTTGTTTTTTTGTTTGTTTGTTTTTTTTTTTATAATTAATTTTTGTTCAAATTTATTTATATATATATATATAAACCCAGTGTGTCCATCCACTGTCATTGATCCAACTCCATGGGTTTTACTGGTGAATCAATGTTGTAGAAGATGATCGTGTTTCCACGGTAACTACGGAGCCTCTGAATGTCCAAATGGGTCACCTATTTTGTTATTTTTTTATTCATTTTATTTACTATTTCATTTGTTTTTGTTCATGTTGTTGCTTCTTTTATTATTGTTTCTTCAATTTTATTCCATTTCCGGCCTAGTTTGTCCATAATAACTTATTATTTTGTTGATTTGTTATTAATTTTTGTTCATCTTATTGATCACTGAAGCTGTTTTTGATCATTTTGTTGCATATATCGTAATTTACTTATACTGGTGATTCAGTGTTGTAGAAGATGACAGTGTTTCTACGTTCACTACGGAGCAAAAATAGACATAAGCAAAATGGAATGTGACGCCATTATTTTCCAATCTCTGCATTTTCCTGAACACACACACACACAATCCAGAATTTAGAAAATCTACACATTAGAGGTTTTAATAACGTCAGTCTTTGGGACATAAAAAGATATTTATTTGTTACTGAGAGGAATACATGTCAATAAAAATAAGAGCACTGCAAAATACCTGCACAAACTGAGTTTATTCTAACGTTTTGTCATTAATTTATAGAATTTCACATTTTGACCCAAAACTGTGCCAGCCTGCACTTTCATCTTATCTTTTTTTTTTTTTTAATTCGTGACCTAAATTTGGTGACGTGTCGCTGTTTCTATTTTGACAGCATTTTGCCTGTAGACTCGTATTCATCACCCAGCATCATCCCTGTCCCACGAACAAAACACTCTGGCGTTGAAAATACATTATATGTGACTGAAGTCAGTACCTCCCGTTTAATGAGAAACTGTTAAACTGAACATCATCGAGTAATAAACACCTAAATATATAAATATACATCAAAGTAAAAGTATTTGTGAATAAAAGTGGAACTGAACATTAAATTAACCCTAAAATGTCACTAAATTTGATCATTTATGCTTTCATTTGTTAAATACTTTGTCATCCTTGATGTTTTCCGCTCTCTTAACCATTGTTAGATAATTTCCCACCAGCTTATATGTTAAATACACACACATTTATGCAAATACATGTATTATTTCAATGCGGTGCAGGTTCTGACATTGAAAACATACTTATAAGCTTTACATTCTGGGTCGTTTTTTTCAGTCATTCCATCTTAGAAGCCTGTTATTAACTTAATAACTTCTGCCAGTATTCTTAAATGTCTTTAATGTTCCACCTTTGTTGCATCTTAGACGTTACAGTGTCAAAAGCTGCTCTGGTTTCACTTTATTGAGATCATGGGAGGTACCGTGGATACGCAGGGTCACATTATTCCAAATTATTTGCCAGCCACCTGGCCAGCTTTACCTGCCAAATCCAAAATGTACCTGCATTTGGCACTCGGCGGGTGTTTTTGGACCATGCATACTGTACATGGAGATCAGATACGCATTAGCTGGCCGCTTCTTCTTCTATGGTTCAAACATGTAACATTAAAGCTACATCCCCATAGTTTTTTTAGTGGCAGAACCTTGGAAAAACAGCTTCTTTTCTTCTAGAGTGTTTTTAGTCGTTTCATTTGGACACAGAGGAGACAGCTGCACAACAAGGTTACAATAGTTTTGGATTTTTCATTATAGTTTACTTTTATTTAGTTTTGACTTTTTTTTCTCTAATTCAGTTCGTTTTAATTAGTTTTTAGAGCTGGTTTGATAGTTTTTATTAGTTTTCGTTATTTTCTAAATGCTTAGTTGTAGTTCAGTGGTCTCTTTTCTCTTCTTCTCTGTCGTCGTATTCAAATAAATCCCAGACAGGACTCTGCTGCTTTCTCCCAACTTTAGTCTCCATGTTTCCAGGTAGAGTGGGGACCAGAAGACGACTGGAAACCACAAGTGACGGACCGTCAGTGTCGTATGGTGCCAATAGCTAAAACTGCTAGAGCGAAACAAATCGCTTCCGTATCAATCCGACATTGACAAAGATGAAAACGAAGGGAATTTTATCCATAATTTTTATACGTTTTAGTTAGTTTTGTAAACACACAATACAGTTTCAGTTAGTTATCGTTTTTTCTTTTAATTATAGTTTTTATTTCTTTCAGTTAACGAAAATGTTTTTTCAATTCTAGTTTTCGTCATTTCGTTAGTTTTCGTTAACGATAATAACCTTGCTGCACAAGGACGGTGTGTACTTTCATCCTCTAAATTAAAGTGAACATTATTTATGTACAGCACATATAGTAAATACAACAACACTGTGGATTAAAATAAATTCAGGTTCAGATTTAGAAAACTTTATTTTTATGTGTCATGACAGAAAACGGTCTTTGCTGGCAACATTAATATTCAATTCTCAATTTATCTAAACATTTATATAAAAACACCTGCTTTCTCTTTTTATGTCATTTTTCACTCAGTACTTTTTCTGCCTGTTCCCCATCATGGGATAAATAAAGTCTTATCCTATTTTATCTTATCTTATTGCTTCATAGTGAATGTGGCTTCATTGTCATCCTCTACAACACTGAATCACCAGCATAAGTAAAGTAGAAGATATGCAACAAAATGATCAAAAACAGCTTAAGTGATCAATAAAATGAACAAAAATTAATAACAAATCAACAAAATAATAAGTTATTATCGACAAACTAGGCCAGAAATTGAACAGAATTGAAGAAACAATAATAAAAGAGTCAAAAAATATGAACAAAAACAAATAAAATAGTAAATGGAATGAGTAAAAATTAACAAAATATGTGACCCATTCGGACGTTCAGAGGCTCCATAGTTACCATGGAAACCCTGTCATCTTCTACAACACTGATTCACCAGTAAAACCCATGGAGTTGGATCAATGACAGTGGATGGACACACTTGTTTTTACATGCAGTTATTGATATATTTGCTAAAAAATATCTTCTTTTTTTTTTTTTTCTTTTTTTTCTGTTTCTGATATAATAACCCTCAACTATACTGTGAACATCCACATGATCATTAAATTAAATACAGGAAAATACCTGATTTTCACTGAAAAAATGCAAAATACAAAGGATAATATTATAATAAATGGTGATAAATGACTTAAGAAAGTTTAAATGGAGAGAAAAATTAATTTGGGAACTGACATAAAAGTAACACCGGGTCTATATGGGTTAAATAAACATGCATAAAAGCTACAGATCTTTAAAACAATAACCGTCTAACACTTTTGTCATTTGTTTTCCCAATACATCATATAAGCGTGTCAGATTTAGCATAAGCCAACGGTCAGTCTAGTCACAATAAAAATTCCGAATCATGTATTTAAAGCAACATAAGACATGAGTTTGCACCTAAAAGCGTCACAGACTCAAGTGCATTTTTTGCTTTTAATGTTTCTCTGTGCAACTGAGTCATACGTTTAATACTGGACGCTGACAGTTCACATGTTGAGTCATCGTCACATCTCTGTGGGACGACTGGTGTGCATGTAAAGCCAACACTTCAGTTGCCTTGGAGGACCCTGACTGTGCAGGAGTTTCCAGTGACAGCCCCCTCTCCCACCGCCCCGCTTCATGCACTGGATCCACGTCAGGCCGCTCGGCTCCGGCAAAAAGGTCTGAGAGCCCCAGGCGTTCCAGTCTTCCACTCGGACTGACAGCTTATGCAATTTCACTGCACTTTCTCCACTTAAAACCTGGAGGAATCGAAGCTCATTGGCATTTTCAGACAATGTAAAAGGAAAGGGAATGTGCAGTGTTCCCAAGTGCAATTTGTGGATAGTATTTATTCTTATATATTTATTATAAGTCACTGTGCTACTGTTTTTTAATTGTTTTTATGCTTTTATACCTTTATACTGCTTATATATCTGACTTCTATTTTGATGTGTATTTTACTTTTTCATATTTGCACTCTGAGAGACATCTGCATAATAATTCCTATGTACCTGAATGGGTACAAATGGTAAATAAAACTATTTTTGGATTGGACTGATGTATTCATTTTGAATATGAATGTCAAAAAGAAGAAAAATAAATAAACAAAACATTTAAACGTAAGAAATACAATACATAATCGAAAAGGAGTCAGAAGAAGTATAACTTATAAACCCCCATCCCTTCTCATTATATAATTAATAACAATAAGCTTCCTAGTCTATAAATATCCATTCTCTAATGCCTGATACTAATTGTTAAATAATTTTGTTTCTGGCTTTAAATTATTATGAACACAATAACAATAATAATAATAATAATAATTTACATAAACACATAATACAATAACACATATATATGTACATACATATACATACACACATACTATCGTATCTTATCTTATTGTATCTTATCACAACACCCACAGACCATAGAACATTATTTTTATGTGCATTTTTTTTTTTTTTAGATTTCTTTAAGCTGAGGGTATTTTTCTGCATGCATTTAAAAACATTCATGCATTAAATACATGATGACACCAGAGTCCAATCGGTCAAATTTGTGCATCTTCAAACCCACAAATACTGATATTTTTGAGCATTAAGCATCAGTATTACAGAAACTGACACTAAAAATAAATGAATACACGTTTAACATGCCTTTAAAATTGTCCTTGAAAACATCAAATCACCTACGGACATGAAATGCAGTGCAGTGAGTTTAATGCAAATAAACAACATTAATGGATTAATGTGACATTACACACTCATGTAGACATTGCAGAGCTTTTGACAGAGTACGTCTTTGAATTAAAAGCCTGTGAATGGAAGCTGGTTCAGATCACTTGTGTCAGGGAAACGTTTAATTCAGCCCCAATCAATTAACAATAGCGGAAAGCGACAGTTCACATAAGGTAAGGATATTAATTTGATTACAGCTACTGTGCTGTAATTAAACCGAACATGTGTTAATTTGGTTAGAGCTCTTTATTATAACACAGACGCAGATGGGATCCTGCAGAGGTGGCTCTAAAGTTTGATGGAGTGGAGCTTCCTTCTCATTTTTATGCATTTTTATGAACTTTGATAACTTCATAAACAGACCAATCTGGCTCTTTCCTGCATCATCCCTTAGAAACGTTAACAGCGGACCACGGCAGTCGATGGAGTTCTGTTAGAACATTTGAAACAGAGTAGGAGTTTACAGAAACACTACCATTTTATTCTATGCTGAGATTTAATTTCCTGATAAGGTGTAATATTTTAGAATAGAATAGAATAGAATAGAATAGAATAGAATAGAACAGAACAGAACAAAACAGAATAGAATAGAATAGAATAGAATAGAATAGAATAGAATAGAATAGAATAGAATAGAATAGAATAGAATAGAATAGAACAGGAACTATAAAAATCTATTCAGCAGCAAATACTTAAAGTGCAAAAAGACTATAAAAATACCACACAAAATACTGGCAATATACAAAACTACAAAGATAAAATATTAAATATACAAATACTACCAAAATACTACTATATAAGATAAGATGTAAGATAAGGGGAAAGTTCATCATGAACAGGAGCAACATACAACAAGCAAGTACAGAGAAAAAGACAGACAGAAAAACTACAAAAGAGTGAAAAATGAAATAAAGAGAAAAATAAGAAATGTGGCATTTATATAAATATAGAATTACAACAAAAATTAAATATTATATGAAAACTGTGTGAGGATGCAATTTTTTAATTTGAGTATAAAGTGGATTTTTAGCAATCCATGTGCAATAAAAAGAGAAAATTCATTAATTAATTCCTGCAAACCTTCATTTACGCCTCTAAAATCACTGAGGTTGCTGTCGTTTGCAGAGACGTGAAGATACAAAGATTAAAAATGCTAAATAAAAATGAGGTTTGAAATTATTGTTTTGCAATGTGTTAATCCTGCAGATTATTTCCTGTCAGAATAAACCCACGGGACCTGAAGCAAAACACAACAAGAATAAGTTCAGGAATGGTGTTTTTGTTTTCTTTATGCATCTGTAGAAGTTTCAGCCCAGTTCAGAGCCAACATAAAAATAAAAAAAAAAGCACCGGTACGTACTGTACTTGAATGGCCCTCATTCAGGTATTCCTTTTATTTTCTTTATTAAACACTGGCGTTTATGCATGCATCCACACAAACCCTCAGACACCCACTGACACGTTACAATCTAACTCCCTGACACACTGACACACCACATCTGGGGACATTTGAGAAGGGAAAATCATGCAGATTTATTCCTCCTATGGGTCAAACAGACACAGAGCCCTGGAGAGGCAGACCGAGAGAGAACGGAGGGAAGTGAGAGTGGGAGATCAGAAAAGAAGAGTGAACGGGGAGGAGAAGTAACGAGCAGAAAACACACAGGGGCACACAGAGAATAAGGCTGTTGTACAGGACTTCTGGCCTGTGAGGAGCTGTCTGTGTACATGAATACCCCTGAGGCCTGAGCGCACACACACACACACACACACACACACACACGCACACACACACACACACACACACTCCGAGCATGGTCTGTGGTCAGGCTGTGTGCTGTGGTCCATAGAGCGAGAGGACAGGTGTGTATCCAAGCGAAACCTCTCTCTGTGTCGCTGTCAGTGTGTGTGTGTGTGTGTGTGTGTGTGTGTGTGTGTGTGTGTGTGTGTGTGTCTGGGCTCAGGGTTATGTTCTTATGTACATTCATTGGCGATGTGCATGAACCGCCCGCTGTCATGCCGCCGCTCATAAACACACAGGCTTATGCACGAGGCCGTTGTCGTCCTGTCAGTAATCTATGGCATAGCAAATGTGACAGCAGCCTCTGTCTTAGTGACACACACACGCACACATGCACACACACACACGCACGCACACACACAACCACACACACATGCACACACACACGTATGTTTTCACATGACTAGAAGTGTTAGGACAAGCCAATGTCATCCACTGTATTTGTGTCGCTCAGAATCCTCTCCATCACCGTCGCTCCATGTTGCACACCCTTCCTTTCCTTTCCTTTCCTTAATTTTCCTTTTCTTTCCTTTCCTTAATTTTCCTTTACTCTCCTTAACTTTCCTTTCCTTTCCATTCCTTTCTTTTCCTTTACTTAATTTTCCTTTGCTTAATTTTCCTTTCCTTTCCTTTCTTTTTCTTTCCTTTCCTTAATTTTCCTTTCCTTTCCTTTCCGTTCCTTTCTTTTCCTTTACTTAATTTTCCTTTGCTTAATTTTCCTTTCCTTTCTTTTCCTTTCCTTAATTTTCCTTTCCTTTTTTTTCTTTCCTTTCCTTAATTTACCTTTCCTTTCCTTAACTTTCCTTTCCGTTCCTTTCTTTTCCTTTACTTAATTTTCCTTTCCTTTCTTTTCCTTTCCTTAATTTTCCTTTCCTTTCTTTTTCTTTCCTTTCCTTAATTTTCCTTTCCTTTCCTTTTCTTTCCTTAATTTGCCTTTCCTTTCTTTTCCTTTCCTTTCCTTAATTTTCCTTTCCTTTCTTTTCTTTTTCTTTCCTTTCCTTAATTTTCCTTTTCTTTCCTTTCCTTTCCTTTCCTCCTTCTCCTCTTCCTTTTGTTTGATTTGGTTTCAAAAAGATCGATTGATTTGTGTAAAGATCTGCTTTAATATCAAATATTTGAGTATAACTGTAATTTATTACAATTTTTATTTTCTATGCCTAATATTTGGAACCAATTTTCACTTTTAGGTCTTTGAAAAGGTTAGTTAAGCATCTTTATGTTATTTATGCAATAAGTTACATAAATTTTTCTAATCAGATTTTATATTTCTTGTGTGTTTTTCGGCCTTTTTTGTTGATATAGTCGTGCAAAATAACAGGCAGATGATATAGATGAAGTTGTGCTGCAAAAAAGATCCCAAACATGAGTATAATAAACATTTCTGTGTGTAAAGGTCTGCTTTAATGTCAAATATTTGAGTATAATTATAATTTATTACAATTTTAATTTTATATACCTAATATTTTGAACCAGTATTCATTTTTAAGTCTTTGAAAAGGTTTGTTAGGCATCTGTGTGTTATTTATGCAATAAGTTATATACATTTTTCAAATCAGATTTTATATTTTTTGTGTGTTTTTTGGCCTTTTTTGTTGATAAAAAACAGAAAAAATAAAAGGCAGATGAGATAGATGATGTGCTGAAAAAAAAAAAAGATACCAAACATGGGTATAATACGCATTTCTTTATATCAAAAGGGCTCAAAAAAACGGTCAAAATAAACAACCACCAACATTTAAATCTTGAGTTCTGGATCTTTTCCATCATTTAACATTGGAAAAAATTAGATATTCTATGAGAGGATGTGCCAATAAGTTTTTTTAGTACCTGGAAACCTGTTCTGAATCACATAAAAGAGGTCGATCCCTCCCTTATTCCAGAGTAGTCTTATTAATATGAGTCTGTCACTAATATCTGAGTTCCTTATTTTTTATTTATTTATTATTATTATTATTGTTAATTATCATCTTTTTTATGGTGTAACAGGGTGGAAATGTTCATGGGTTTAGGTATGAAAAAAAAAAAAAAAAAAGACTGTATTATGTTTTTCTGGATGACTCAATATGTAATAAAAAGACTTTGAACAAAAAAAAAAAAAAAAAAAAGGTCGAAATGGGCTCATACTCCTAAGCGTTAAAGTCCTTCAGTACGTTAACTAGTCTCTCAGATCATAACACTCTGACACTTGTTGCCAGAAAACTCGGCAAAAAGAGATTCTCCTCGTGTGTCGGTTCAAATGAGTTTGTCGGAATCCCCAAGAATCAAAAGAGCAGCTTTCATGATGCTGTCCGACAGACGGACTGGAAACCACTAATGGAACAGGACTGTGAAAAGGACCGGGGAATCCTCATATCAACGTTAACAAGGAAGATTAAAGACTCCAGCGTAAGCACTAAACATAAAAGCAAGAAAAACCTCCTGCCATGGGTCACTTCAGACATCGCAGCTCTAATCAAAGACACACACCCAGCACTAAAACATACAACTAAACCAGGGTCAGCAACAGCAAGAGAGGTATTTGTGACCCTGACAAATAAAAACATAAGGGAAGCTAAAGCACGTTGATTTTTACACTAAATAGACAAATCCATGCAGGGTGTCAACGCCCTGAAGAAAAGCGCATCGTGCTGGTGTTTTGTTTTGTTTTTTTTTTCTCCAGCCATTATGAATTGATCTACAGGCCCTCATGAAATAAAAGCTTTTTACATTTTCTACATTTTCATGCCTGGATTTTTGTATTTTTCCAGTTGTTTATACCCTCTACATGAGCACCTTTAGTTTGATCAATACCAGGAGCTCCCAGTTATTTTTTTTTTTTTTTTTTTTACATTTACACTGGAAAAAATCTAAATCTTACCAAGTGTATTTTTCTCATTTCTAGTTAAAATATCTCATCACACTTAAATAAGACAGAATCACCTAAAAAGGAACTTTTCAGTGAGATAAGAAAAAGATGGAAAATTTTATTTCAAGAAAACTTACCAAGATAATTTTCACTTTGCTTGAATTAGGCAAAAAAAATCTTAATGTTTAAAAATCAGTTCTTATATCTCACTGAAAAGTTCCTTTTTAGGTGATGATGTCTTATTTTAAATGTGATGAGATATTTGGACTAGAAAGGACAAAAATACACTGAGTAAAATTTGGATTTTTTTACAGTGTACAGTAATGTTGATGAATGTACATTGTCCCTGTCAAATAAACTAATAAATTAAATTAAATTAAATTAAATTATATGAAAATTACCTTTCCTTCCATCTTTTTCTTTTCCTTCTCCCTGTCCCTCTTTTCATTCTTTTACTCATTTCCTTCCCCTCCTTTTTTCATTTACATCCCCCTGCATTTCCCTCTTCTTCCTTTCCTTTCCTTAATTTTCCTTTCCTTGTCCTTGCCTTCCATATTTCCTTTCCTTTCCTTTCCTTTGTTTTCTTGTCCATGTCCTTCCCTTCCATATTTCCTTTCCTTTCCTTCTCTTAATTTTCTTTTCCTTGTCCTTCCCTTCCATACTTCCTTTCCTTTCTTTCCTTCCCTTAATTTTCTTTTCCTTGTCCTTCCCCTCCATATTTCCTTTCCTTTCCATATTTCCTTTCCTTATTTCCTTTCCTTTCCATATTTCCTTTCCATATTTCCTTTCCTTATTTCCTTTCCTTTCCTTTCCATATTTCCTTTCCATATTTCCTTTCCTTATTTCCTTTCCTTTCCTCTCCTTTCCTTTCCTTTCCTTTCCCTCCTTTCCCTTCCCTTGAAGCCTTCCCTGTTCTTTTCTTCTCAGTTCCATTTCTCAAACATGAACCTTGGATTCTCCATGACCATCTGGTCTCCACAGGTCGGTTCATTTACTTGTCTCTTCTGCCTAAAAGGATGGACGGCCTCGTCTCCATCCATCCAGGACCTCGGCCATCACACGCCCATCTGTAAGTGAGCCCACACACTACAAATGAAAGCCATCATACACATTGTGTGGTAACCTAAAAGGGTCATTCTGACAGTTACTACCAGCTGCTCAGCCATTTGACTTGAATGTTTTATCCTTCCAACCACTCATGTTTTGCTCGTGACCTCAACACCAGGAAAGAGGAGCTTCAAAAAGGGCTGGGTGGAGAGAAAAAGGCAAATATGAGATGGTTTACTCTCAAAGAACGATGAATGTGCCCCATAATAATTATGGAAATCTGGTAAATTAAACAGATGTGCAAAGTTAAAGCCGATAATAACTAATTTAGATACAATAATTTGCATAATTGTACATAAATAAGAGTTTAAGTTGCATATGGAGCTGATTTTCTGTGAGTGGATCACAGTTTTGTGCTGCTACTAGACATGTTTATCAGGCATCACACGTTTGTTTTGATGAGCAACAAAAACTTTCTTAACCCTTAAAGACCCAGTGCTATTTTGGTGTCAGTTCCCAAATTAATTTTTCTCTCTATTTAACCTTTCTTAAGTGATTTATCACCATTTTTTACAATATTATCCTCTGTAATTTGCATTTTTTCAGTGACAATCAGGGATTTACATGACATTATATATAGGGATGTCCGATATTGGCTTTTTTGCCAAAAACCGATATGCCGATATTGTCCAAGGCTTAATTTCCGATGCCGATATCTAACGATACCGCTGCCGATATATGTGGGATATGAAAGTAATTTTAGGTAACATCACATATCTCCTGTCATGGAATTAACACATCATGACTAATTTTATTGTGATGCCCCATTGGATGCATTCTCAAAATGTAAACACTGTCTGTGCACAGAACACATACTTCAATGGAAGTTGTGGAAAAAATGTCACATTTATTTCTTTTCTCTCCCTCCCTCCATGAGTCTATTAGTGTGACAACTCTACTGTAGAGTTTTGAAAACTGCACATTTCTTTCAGCTACAAACAATGCTTCATTTACACGTCGGTAAATGCCAGCGAAATCAAGGCATTATTTTATTGGTTTTAATGAGAGGCAAAAAAAAACGATAACCATATTCACCAATATTACATTTTTATGCCAGTATCGAGCCACCCCTAATTATATATTATATTATTATATCAAAAACAGAAGAAAACTGAAGAAAAAGTGATTTTTTTTTTCATCAAAATCTATCTTATCTAACGTAAAAACAAGTGTGTCCATCCACTGTCACTGATCCAACTCCATGGGTTTTACTGGTGAAAAAGTGTTGCATTATTAAGTGATTTATCCCCATTTATTACAGAATTGTCCTTTGTATTTTTGCATTTTCAAATTAAAAATGTTATTTTCCTGTTTTAAATTCACTGATCATGTAGATGTTCATAAAAGCTGAAATTATAGTTGAAGGTTATCGTATCCCAAATAGAGAAAACTGAAGAAAAAGTGACTTTTTCAGTCAAATCTATCAATAACTGAATGCAAAAACAAGTGTGTCCATCCACTGTCATTGATCCAACTGCATGGGTTTTACTGGGGAATCAATGTTGCAGAAGATGACGGTGTTTCCATGGTACCTACGGAGCCTCTGAACATCCAAATGGGTCATATCTGATGACCATGAAAAGATGAAGAACTGTATTTTACACTAATTATTGACATGTATTGATAGGATTAGTGGATCAACAGGTATTAAACAGTTTAGATCAGCAGATGGTTTAGGTTATAGGTGGATGTTTAGGTGTTTATGGGATAAAACTATCCTGTCATCAAAAAAACAAACATTACAGCCATTTTTGGATGAGAAACTTCAACAGAATCTTTGACACCATGTTGGTTTTCACCGGGTCCTCTGGTTTCCATAAATGCTCAATTAACCCTTTCATGCATGAATTATGAGAACCTTAGTCAATATTTTTTTTCTGTTGTGTTTTTATTCCTCTTTAGACATGAAAAAAACAATGCAACTGATTATTTTTTTTGTTTATGTATTTTTTTATGAACCTATTTTTCGTGGAGTTACAAAAATGTCCACTCAGCTGGACACCATGTGTTTAAGTTTTGAATCAAAGAAACATTTATTTAAAATTCATCATCAGAAAGTGATATACTGTGAAAACTATGAAATAAAAACATTTTCAATGCCGCTAATGGCTAAATTGCTAATGTTTTCTCACATTTTATCATATTCTAATATTAGTTATTACTCATTTCATGGAGATAAAATCCTCCTGAGACCCAGGAAATTGACAGTTCTAGCTTTTTTACATTAAAAAATTGTCGTGATTGGAAACTGCATAATGCAACAGTTTTTTCAGATACATTTTTAAAATCATTTTTATTTATTGATTGATTTTGTTAATGGAATGTCCTTTGTAATGGACAGCATTTATAAAGTAAAACTGTCAAACTTTTGTGCCCTATAGAAGATAAAATGCATTGCTGGGTCTCAGGAGGATATGCAAAATAAATAAATAAATAAATTTTTGTTTCGGAAAACCCTGTTAATTACAGTCTAATAACAATTACCAATTAATTTACTCTAAAACTTGTTAGTGCAGATCAGGTTTATCAAGAACAGCAAAGTTACAGTAATGGTATGAATTGCAGTGTTTGGGATGATGCATAAGCGTCCACTGTGTTGGCTGATATGGAACTAAAACAACAAAGTCCATGAATAAACAATAGAACAGCTGGAGAATAACCAGTATGCACGAAAGGGTTAATTTAACCAGGGTATCAACGTGGTGTGTTCTAGAACGGCTTAAATGCAGGGGTTGAAGATTAAAACCATGACAGTCCTTCACTGAAATCTTCGCAGGTCCACTCGGTTCTCACTAAGCAAGTCATTTTCTTCTGAGTCATCATACTGGGCGTGTTTCTGTACCGCAGCAGATCCCAGGTCTGTGCATCAATATCTCTAATACCTGATTTGGTCTATGTATATACTCTCTCAGCTCTGATTACATTGTCAGCACATGAGCAAATTTAGTTTTATATTGCAAGAGAACTGAACAGGACATGTATTGCTTTTCTTTTCCACTGTGGCTGCTCAATAATCTGTATCTGTTTGGGATGGGGTCATGTTTTATTATTTTATTTTGTCATACAGTACACTTAGGTTTTTCTGACTTAATTTCTTGTAGACGATAGAGGACAGGAAATGAGCGCCGACCAACGAGGCAGTTGCGTGTGAAAACCAAGACTTCATGTGATGTTTGGATAGTGGTTTTACCGGCTGGTTTTAGGTTGAATGTAGGAATATTTAACCTCTAGCACAAACAAAAAAAGGACCAATGGCCCTGTAGCTTAAGAATCAACCCCCAGATGAATGTGTGAGGTTGTCAGGTTCTGTCTCTACGTTCCAGTCCTGTGGTCTGGATGCAGATCAACCTGACAATAGAAGTGGGTGGTACTTTCACTGGAGGAGAACTCAACTCATTCAGTTAAAGTCCATGTATGACTTCCATCAGTGGTCAATAGGAACTACAATGATATCTGTAACCATTTACATGTTAGAAGCCACCAAAGTATGGACCATTATAAGTAAAGGCAGTATTTAATATTTAAAAAGACTGTGAAAAATTAGGAAAAAAAAATTTAAAATTTCTCAAAACTATCAGCAAACTTTATAGATATTGTCCCAAGGAAGCTACATAAAAATTTGAAATGAATCCGACAAGTAGTTTCGAAGAAGAAAACTGTTGAAATCTAGATTGAGGTTGACCCTTCAAGGTCACTCAAGGTCAAAGGTCATGGATCCAAATGAAAATCTCTATATGACTTCCTATCAGTGACCAATAGTAACTATAATGATAACTGTAACCATTTACATGTTATAAACCATCCACATATGGACCATTATTAGAAAAGGCACTAATTAATATTTTTAAAAATCGTCAAAAAATCAAAAACCTACATTTCTCAAAACTGTACGCAAACTTTGTAGACATAGTCCCAAGGAAGCTACATACATAATTTGAAATGAATCCGACCAGTAATCGCGAAGAAGAACACTATCGAATCTAGACATTAGTTACCTTGAGTTTGACCCTTCAAGGTCACTCAAGGTCAAAGGTCATGGACCCAAATAAAAGTCTGTATATGACTTCTATCAGCACTCAATAATAACTATATTGATATCTGTAACTATTTCCATGTTAGAAACCATTAAAATATGCAACATTATAATAAAAGGAACATTTTTTAATATTTCAAAAAATTATTAAAAATAGAAAATAAAAAAGATGATCTAAAGAAATAAATAAATAAATACATTTTTTAAAAAAACAAATTTCTCAAAACTGTAAAAAAAAAAAAAAACAACAAAAAAAACAGTGTGGACATTGTTCAAAGGACGCTACATAAAAAAAATTTAAATGAATCCAACACTAGTTTTGAAGAAGATTGTTAAAAATCTAGACATTGGTGACCTTGAGTTTGACCCTTCAAGGTCACTCAAGGTCAAAGGTCATGAACCCAAATAAAAGTCTGTATATGACTTCTCTCAGTTGTCAATAGTAACTATATTGATATCTAACTATTTCCATGCTATAACCATCCAAATATGGCCCATTATAAGTAAAGGCACATTTTTTAATATTCAAAAAAAATTGTAAAAAAAAAAAAAAAAAAAAAAAAAAATAATAATAATAATAATAATAATAATACAATTTAAATTTCTTAAAACTGTAAACAAACATTGTTGACATTGTTCTAAGGAAGCTACACAAAAAATTAAATGATCCAACTAGTAGTTTCAGAGAACATTGTTGAAAACAAGACATTGGTGACCTTGAGTTTGACCCTTCAAGGTCACTGAAGGTCAAAGGTCATGAACCCAAACGAAAGTCCATCAGTGCTCAATAGTAACTCTATCGATACCTTTCACCATTCCCATGTTATAAGCCATGAAAACATGGACCAGTATAAGTAACGGCACATTTTTTATATTTCAACAAAATTGTAAAAATGCAAAAATGTGAATTTCTCAAAACCATGAACAAACTTTGTAGACGCTGTCCCAAGGACGCCACAGAGAAGATGTTTGAAGAAACAGCTAACAAAGACAACAACAGCAAAAAAGTCTACTAGGGTCCAGAATCCAGCAGGCTTTTTAAGGCTGGAGCATGAGGCCCCTGTGGAAAAGGAAGTGGAGGAAAACGTATATGCCCACGCTCTGTGTGTGTGTGTGTGTGTGTGTGTGTGGGTGTGTGTGTGTGTGTGTGTGGGTGTGTGTGTGTGTGTATCTTAGTTACAGACTAAACTCAGGAAATGAACTTGGACAGTCCTCACACATCTTTTGTTATAGACGCTGCTCCCCCTCTAACCGCTGAATGCATAAGCTGAACCTCCAAAACCTGAGTGTCCAGTATGTGTGTGTGTGTGTGTGTGTGTGTGTGTTTATTCATCCCATCTGCGGTCTGCAGACATGTCAACACCGCACCGACCATACGACTGTCTGTCTGTTCTTTTTTAACACCGACCATACGACTGTCTGTCTGTTCTTTTTTAACACCGACCATACGACTGTCTGTCTGTTCTTTTTTTAACACCGACCATACGACTGTCTGTCTGTTCTTTTTTTAACACCGACCATACGACTGTCTGTCTGTTCTTTTTTAACACCGACCATACAACTGTCTGTCTGTTCTTTTTTAACACCGACCATACGACTGTCTGTCTGTTCTTTTTTAACACCGACCATACAACTGTCTGTTCTTTTTTAACACCGACCATACGACTGTCTGTCTGTTCTTTTTTAACACCGACCATACGACTGTCTGTCTGTTCTTTTTTAACACCGACCATACGACTGTCTGTCTGTTCTTTTTTAACACCGACCATACGACTGTCTGTCTGTTCTTTTTTAACACCGACCATACGACTGTCTGTTCTTTTTTAACACCGACCATACGACTGTCTGTTCTTTTTTAACACCGACCATACAACTGTCTGTCTGTTCTTTTTTAACACCGACCATACGACTGTCTGTCTGTTCTTTTTTAACACCGACCATACGACTGTCTGTTCTTTTTTAACACCGACCATACGACTGTCTGTTCTTTTTTAACACCGACCATACGACTGTCTGTCTGTTCTTTTTTAACACCGACCATACGACTGTCTGTTCTTTTTTAACACCGACCATACGACTGTCTGTCTGTTCTTTTTTAACACCGACCATACGACTGTCTGTTCTTTTTTAACACCGACCATACGACTGTCTGTCTGTTCTTTTTTAACACCGACCATACAACTGTCTGTCTGTTCTTTTTTAACACCGACCATTCAACTGTCTGTTCTTTTTTAACACCGACCATACGACTGTCTGTCTGTTCTTTTTTAACACCGACCATACAACTGTCTGTTCTTTTTTAACACCGACCATACGACTGTCTGTCTGTTCTTTTTTAACACCGACCATACGACTGTCTGTCTGTTCTTTTTTAACACCGACCATACGACTGTCTGTTCTTTTTTAACACCGACCATACGACTGTCTGTCTGTTCTTTTTTAACACCGACCATACGACTGTCTGTCTGTTCTTTTTTAACACCGACCATACGACTGTCTGTTCTTTTTTAACACCGACCATACGACTGTCTGTTCTTTTTTAACACCGACCATACGACTGTCTGTTCTTTTTTAACACCGACCATACGACTGTCTGTTCTTTTTTAACACCGACCATACGACTGTCTGTTCTTTTTTAACACCGACCATACGACTGTCTGTTCTTTTTTAACACCGACCATATGTCTGTCTGTTCTTTTTTAACACCGACCATACAACTGTCTGTCTGTTCTTTTTTAACACCGACCATACGACTGTCTGTCTGTTCTTTTTTAACACCGACCATACGACTGTCTGTTCTTTTTTAACACCGACCATACGACTGTCTGTTCTTTTTTAACACCGACCATACGACTGTCTGTCTGTTCTTTTTTAACACCGACCATACGACTGTCTGTTCTTTTTTAACACCGACCATACGACTGTCTGTCTGTTCTTTTTTAACACCGACCATACGACTGTCTGTTCTTTTTTAACACCGACCATACGACTGTCTGTCTGTTCTTTTTTAACACCGACCATACAACTGTCTGTCTGTTCTTTTTTAACACCGACCATTCGACTGTCTGTTCTTTTTTAACACCGACCATACGACTGTCTGTCTGTTCTTTTTTAACACCGACCATACAACTGTCTGTTCTTTTTTAACACCGACCATACGACTGTCTGTCTGTTCTTTTTTAACACCGACCATACGACTGTCTGTCTGTTCTTTTTTAACACCGACCATACGACTGTCTGTTCTTTTTTAACACCGACCATACGACTGTCTGTCTGTTCTTTTTTAACACCGACCATACGACTGTCTGTCTGTTCTTTTTTAACACCGACCATACGACTGTCTGTTCTTTTTTAACACCGACCATACGACTGTCTGTTCTTTTTTAACACCGACCATACGACTGTCTGTTCTTTTTTAACACCGACCATACGACTGTCTGTTCTTTTTTAACACCGACCATACGACTGTCTGTTCTTTTTTAACACCGACCATACGACTGTCTGTCTGTTCTTTTTTAACACCGACCATACAACTGTCTGTCTGTTCTTTTTAACACCGACCATACGACTGTCTGTCTGTTCTTTTTTAACACCGACCATACGACTGTCTGTTCTTTTTTAACACCGACCATACGACTGTCTGTTCTTTTTAACACCGACCATACGACTGTCTGTCTGTTCTTTTTTAACACCGACCATACGACTGTCTGTTCTTTTTTAACACCGACCATACGACTGTCTGTCTGTTCTTTTTTAACACCGACCATACGACTGTCTGTTCTTTTTAACACCGACCATACGACTGTCTGTTCTTTTTTAACACCGACCATACGACTGTCTGTTCTTTTTTAACACCGACCATACGACTGTCTGTCTGTTCTTTTTTAACACCGACCATACGACTGTCTGTCTGTTCTTTTTTAACACCGACCATACGACTGTCTGTCTGTTCTTTTTTAACACCGATGTTATGACCCTGGGTCATAATTTGTCTATTTATATGTATATGTATGTGTTTTCTGTTTTGTGTGTGTTCTCCCCCGTCCTGTAGGTGTGCTGTGCCCCTTTTGTTTCCGTTTGTTGCAGGTTGCTGATTGGTGGAGCATGATTGCCCGGCCCTTTAAAGATGGCCCTGGAGCTCCCATCCTGGCTCGCTCTTGCCTCCTGTCAGCTCCCAACCCTGTGTTCGTGTGTGTGACCGTCAGTCTTCGTGCTCGTGGAAAACTCCGATTGTTTGTATTTGTAAATAGTTTTTGTTAAATCGAACCTTTTTCTGGTAGGGGAGGTCGGCTCTTTTGTTTTCCCATTTTCTCCTGTTTTTTGGTTAGATAGTTAGGTAAGTTTTCTGTATTTTATTTCTTGCATTTATTTTGGATTAGGAAAGTTAGTAAATTGTAAAAGAAGGTATTTTGTTTGTTGTTTTAGCCGCTCCCTCCCCTAACCCTTCCTTAGTTGTTAAAACAAAAATACTGATAATAAATATTGTGAATCTTAGTTTTTGACTGACGTGTGTGCTTGGGAGCTGGGAGGGGACAAAAGTTGAGCACATTATGTTCGCCCTGGTGAACCCCTAGGCCGGGGCGTAACATAATTTGGGGGCTCGTCCGATTTTTTTTCCCGCGTGTTTTTTTGAGCGTGTGATTTTTTTTTTTTCCGGTAAGTTCGGTGAGTATTTTGTACGTATTTCTGGTCTGTGGTTTTTCTGTGTGTAATGGATTTTGATTTGGAAGCGTTTACTGCGCATCCTACACTGGAGCGATTAGACGCCTGTAGGAAAGTGGATTTAATGCTGGTTGCCACTCGTTTTGGTGTGCCGCTTCCTACTACTATTAGGAAGGAGGAGCTGAAGGAGCTCCTCATTGAGAAGCTTGGGGAGAGGGGAGTGTTGACAGCAGGAGCTGGTGACGTGGAGGAGGAGCTCCGTCAGCCTCAGCCGTCGTCACCCACCGCATTAGTGGAGCCTCCGGTTGTGCAGAGGATGTCGGCGGAAGAACTCCGACTGACTCTGCGCATAAAGGAGGTAGAGGTGAGACACAAAGAGCTGGAGGTGGAGGCCATGCTCCTGAGGGTGAAAGCCCTGGAGCTGGAACGTCAGCCTGTTACTCCCCACTCACCTGTCCAACACACAGCCCCACACTCTCCCCGTGACAGCTTCGATGTGAGCCGGCATATAGCACTGGTGCCTCCGTTCAGAGAGGCGGAGGTGGATTGTTATTTCAGTGCTTTTGAGCGCATAGCAGGCACCCTGAACTGGCCAAAAGATGTTTGGTCTCTGCTGCTCCAGTGTAAGCTGACCGGTAAGGCGCAAGAGGTGTGTTCCTCACTAACGGTTGAACAGAGTTTGGATTATGAGGTTGTTAAAGCCACTGTTCTCCGTGCTTATGAGTTGGTGCCGGAGGCTTACCGGCAAAAATTTAGAAAGTGTGTAAAAACCCCTGACCAGACATATGTGGAGTTTGCGCGGGAAAAAGGTGTTTTGTTTGACAAATGGTGTCACTCCAGTAAAGTACATGATTTTGCACAGCTGCGAGAACTCGTCCTTTTAGAGGAATTTAAACAGCGTTTGCCGGAGCGCATAGTGGTATATTTAAATGAGCAGAAGGTTGGGTCACTTTCTGAAGCTGCTGTTCTCGCAGATGAGTTTGCTTTGACCCATAAAAGTGTCTTTATGACTCCGGTGCGCCGTGAGGCTTCTGATAGTGAACGGGTGCGTTCTCCTAAGAACGCCCGGCGTACGTTTTTGGCTGAGGATGGTGAGAGCCGGGAGTGTTTTTACTGTCGGCAGCCAGGCCACCTAATTGCGGTTTGCCCGGTTTTAAAGAAAAAAGAGCAAACGAAAACCAGAAATCCCTCTGCTGTAGGTTTAATACAGTGTAAATCTGCGTCTTCCACAAAACCGGCAAAATGTGAAAAACCTATTTTTGATGAGGAGTTTCGCCCTTTTATTTCACATGGTTTTTTGTCGCTGGGTGAGGGGGACAAGGTTCCCATCACCATTTTAAGAGATACCGGTGCGAAGTATTCTGTGGTCCGTCGCGGCGTGGTGCCGTTCTCAGATAAATCCTACTGTGGTTCTGATTTGTTGGTGTGGGGAATAAAACTGAGTGTGTTACGCATGCCGCTGCACTCTGTTGTACTCACCTGTCCGCTGGTCTCTGGCACCGTGCGCGTTGGTGTGCGTGATCAGCTGCCCGTGGCAGGGGTTGATCTGATCCTCGGAAATGATTTGGCCGGTCAGAAAGTTTTTCCTGCTGTACCTGAAGTAACCGACTGCCCCGTTGCTGACGAGGGTAATTCCACTGCCGTCAGTGATCCAACCGTTTTTCCGGTGTGCGCCGTAACGCGTGCCCAGGCTCGCCGGCTGGGTGATCTGCCGGATCTGTCCGACTCCTTTTTGTGCGCGCCGCGTGAATCGAGCAGCCCTCCTTCTGAGTTGAATAAAACTATTTGTATCGATGTAAAACCAGATGTAGATAACTTGCATGTAAATGTCCAATTCTGTCGTTCTTGTTCTGTGTGCCAAGTGTGTGAGAAGCATAACCAGGCCATTCCCCCAGCTCCTTTACATCCGGTCCCAGTTACTGGTGAACCATTTGAGCTGGGCCATGTCAGTTCATTCAGACAGCGGTTACCCACTGCTTGTGAGACGGCCCATCAGTCTCTCTCTGCTGCCAAACCTATGTTGAAACGACATTATAAGTGTGCGCGTAACCGCCTGTTTCAGCCAGGTGATCTGTTTCTTGTTTTATTTATTGTTGCTTTAAGTTTCTACACAAGGTTTTCTGGTCCTTATGAGGAGTGTAAAGTGCGTGACACCAATTATGTTATTGAAAAACCAGATAGCAGGAAAAAGTGTGTTTTCCAGGTGAATATGTTGAGGTCTTATGTTACAGATGGCGCAGTTAGGACAGCCATGGCCCCGTTGTCCTGCGTCACCCCTGTTCAGAGGGTGTCCACCCCGTCTTATAGTCCTGAGGAGGACTGTTTGAGTGGACAGTGTGTTTCAGTTCCGTGTGCCCAGTTGAAAAACTCAAAAACACCAAGTGGAGTTTCTCATAGGTTAGAGGGGGCTGCATTACTTTTCCACCCAGCCAAAGGTATCCAAGGAAAAGCCGTTGCCACCTATCTGAGGAGCCGGGTGCGGCTGCGGCAGATGCGCCGCCTGGTGGCGAAAGTGCAATCGGTCATAGACTTCAACAGCTGTACCTTTTGGCCAACTTAGCCAGCTCCTCCCTTTAATTTGATTAGTTCCCTGTTTGTTAGGACTTATTTGAATCCATGGAAGCCCTTTTCTGTTCTGGGTTTTAGGTTTTAAACATTTCCTTAGGGGCGGAAATGTTTAAACTTAGGTGGGGGGGTGTTATGACCCTGGGTCATAATTTGTCTATTTATATGTATATGTATGTGTTTTCTGTTTTGTGTGTGTTTTCCCCCCGTCCTGTAGGTGTGCTGTGCCCCTTTTGTTTCCGTTTGTTGCAGGTTGCTGATTGGTGGAGCATGATTGCCCGGCCCTTTAAAGATGGCCCTGGAGCTCCCATCCTTGCTCGCTCTTGCCTCCTGTCAGCTCCCAACCCTGTGTTCGTGTGTGTGACCGTCAGTCTTCGTGCTCGTGGAAAACTCCGATTGTTTGTATTTGTAAATAGTTTTTGTTAAATCGAACCTTTTTCTGGTAGGGGAGGTCGGCTCTTTTGTTTTCCCATTTTCTCCTGTTTTTTGGTTAGATAGTTAGGTAAGTTTTCTGTATTTTATTTCTTGCATTTATTTTGGATTAGGAAAGTTAGTAAATTGTAAAAGAAGGTATTTTGTTTGTTGTTTTAGCCGCTCCCTCCCCTAACCCTTCCTTAGTTGTTAAAACAAAAATACTGATAATAAATATTGTGAATCTTAGTTTTTGACTGACGTGTGTGCTTGGGAGCTGGGAGGGGACAAAAGTTGAGCACATTATGTTCGCCCTGGTGAACCCCTAGGCCGGGGCGTAACACCGACCATACAACTGTCTGTCTGTTCTTTTTTAACACCGACCATTCGACTGTCTGTTCTTTTTTAACACCGACCATACGACTGTCTGTCTGTTCTTTTTTAACACCGACCATACAACTGTCTGTTCTTTTTTAACACCGACCATACGACTGTCTGTCTGTTCTTTTTTAACACCGACCATACGACTGTCTGTCTGTTCTTTTTTAACACCGACCATACGACTGTCTGTTCTTTTTTAACACCGACCATACGACTGTCTGTCTGTTCTTTTTTAACACCGACCATACGACTGTCTGTCTGTTCTTTTTTAACACCGACCATACGACTGTCTGTTCTTTTTTAACACCGACCATACGACTGTCTGTTCTTTTTTAACACCGACCATACGACTGTCTGTTCTTTTTTAACACCGACCATACGACTGTCTGTTCTTTTTTAACACCGACCATATGTCTGTCTGTTCTTTTTTAACACCGACCATACGACTGTCTGTCTGTTCTTTGAACTCGTCTGCTTCGGTAGAGGTATGGTCAGATGGTTTGAAGGAACACGGACACACACACACAGCTATGAAAATAAGTTGAATCCACTGGGGGGGGGGGGGGGGGGGTGCAGTCTAACATGTTCCCACTGTGTCCACACTCACACATACACACTAAGTACACATTCCCCTTCACAGATCAGTTTACTAATGGCTGTGTGTTAAGTGCCAGATGAACTGGACTGGACCTGCCTTAAGGGTGTGTGTGTGTGTGTGTGTGTGTGTGTGTGTGTGTGTTTTCTTAACTCAGGGTGTGTTGCTCTTTTACTTTCTTTCTCTTTCCTGGTTTGTTTCTTTTCTTTTCGAACCCATCGTTATGTCTGAAGGCAATGACACGATAGGATGGGATGGATTCTGACCCTTTCCTTAGTCAGTCTTTCTTTCTTTCTGTCTCTCCTTGTTCATTTCTTCCCTCTCTTTATCTTTCTTCCCACTTTTTTTCCTTCCTTCCTTATTCCTAAATCATTGCATTTTTCTTATTGTCTTTCCTTCCTTCCTTCTCTCTTCCGTCGTCTCTTTATCCTCTCCTTTCGTACTTCTCGTTCTTTTCTTCCCATTTTCCTTCCTTCCCTTCCGTATTCCTTAATTATTTTGTTCTTATTGTCTTTCTTTCCTTCCTCCCTTCTTTCTTTACCTTCTTTCTCTCTTTATTCTTTAATCTATTTATCCTTTCCTTTCTCAGTTTCTATTCTTTCATTTCTTCCCATTTTCCTTCCTTCACTATTTTTCATTGCTTCCTTTTCTTCTTTCTTCCTCCCTTCCTTCCTCATTAGTTCCCCTTCTTTTCATCTTCCCTTCCTTTCTTCTTGTCTCTCCTTGTTCATTCCTTAATTTCTTCCTTCCTCTCTTCATCCACTCCTCCCTTACTTTTACTTCTTTCTTTCCTCCCACTTTGCTGCTTTCCTTCATTCCCTTCTCCTCAATTCTGTTTTTTTTATTTTTTCCTTCCTCCCTTCTTTCATCATCTTCTTTCTTTGTCTTTCTTCCTTCATCTATTTATCCTCTCCTTCCTTACTTTTTCTTTCTTCCCATTTCCCTTCCTTCTTTCCTTCACTTCCTTCTTCCTTAATATTTTTTTTTGTTTATTTTTTTCTTATTTCTTTCCTTCCTCCCTTCTTTCATCACCTTCTTTCTTTGTCTTTCCTCCATCTATTTATCCTCTCCTTCCTAACTTTCTTTTCTTTCTTACCATTTCCCTTCCTTCCTTCCTTCCTTCCTTCCTTCTTCCTTAATATATTTTAATTTTTTTGTTTATTTTTTTCTTTTTTCTTTCCTTCCTCCCTTCTTTCATCACCTTCTTTCTTTGTCTTTCCTCCATCTATTTATCCTCTCCTTTCTTACTTTCTTGTCTTTCTTCCCATTTCCCTTCCTTCCTTCCTTCACTACCTTCTTCCTTTATATATTTTATTTTATTTTTTTCTTATTTCTTTCCTTCCTCCCTTCTTACATCGCATTCTTTGTCTCTTTCTTCCTTCATATGTTTATCCTCCTTTCTTACTTCCTTTTCTTCCCATCTTCCTTCCTTCCCTCACTATTTTCTTCATTGCTTCCTATTCTTTCTTCCTCCCTTCCTTCCGCATTATTTCCCCTTCCTTTCATCCTTCAGTCCTTTCTTCCTTTTCTTTTGTCTTCCTTCCTTCCTTGACTCCTTCACCCCTTCACTGCTTCTTATTCTTCTTTTTCCTCACTTCCTTCCTCATTCATTCCTTCCTTTCCTTTATCTTTCCTCTTCTTCCCCCCCTTCCTTCTTCTGCTCCTTTCATTCTTGAATCCATCCCTCCTTCCTTCCTTCTTTCTTCCCTCTCTCTGTGATATTCATTGCACCCCTGAACCATGTTGCCTGGCTTTTCAGTGTCTCTGTTTCTTTTGTCTTTCCTCCTTCCTCATTCCTTCTTTTTCCTCTTCTTCCCCTCCTTCCTTCCTCTGCTTCTTTCATTCTTTAATCCCTCCCTCCTTCCTTCCTTCCTTCTTTCTTCCCTCTCTCTGTGATATTCATTGTAACCCTGAACCGTGTTGCCTGGCTTTTCACAGTGTCTGTGTTTCTCGTTCATGTACCTTGGATGCAACTTGATCACGGTGTCACCAGAGGTCCATTTATTTCCTGGAGGCTGGATTGGTCCTATTGGTCAACAGGCTTCTGTCCTAAACAGTATCATTTGATGTTCATGGCTCTGAAAATTGCCTTAGCCATATTGATTATGCGAAAGGTACTGTGAGGCATGCCATGTATACAGCTATTTATACTGTACGCTCAGAATTGATTTTAGCTCAGGTACATGTATCAGGTATTGGTGAACATGAAAAGGATCTGTTTGCTGTGGTTAATGCTGGTGCCACGTATTTGAGAGGTAATTAATACCAACAAACACCAAAGCTGAGCTCTTTGATGTCAAATTCACAGAATGAACAGCAAGATAAAACCTCTTTGAGCAATTAATCAAATCCAGAGAGCCACCTATGGAACTGGCAGCCACCAAGTGGGACTGGACCCCCATTATTTTTCCTAATCCAGTACAACTTCATCATTGCTTTTATACAAAAACTTGTCTTTTTAACATCTCCCTTATGTGGGATTGCCTTTTTAATGAAGAAAAACTTGCTTTGTTGAATTATATGGTGCATCTATCAGTAGTGGCTTTTACATTGGAAATATGCACAAAACTTTACTGACATTTACCAAATGCAGAAAAAACAGAAGTGCGTAATGTCGGTTTTCCCAGTAAATCACAAATGCAATGATTTTTTGTTTATTTATGATCACGAGATGACATGAGAGGTCATTCCATAAACATGGCAATGAACGTAAATATGTTGATTTACAGAAATATTCATTATTATTATACATTACCTCTTAATTAAAAAATTATTGGGTTTCCTGGTGTGTCCACACATACCGCGCCATGTTTCTTTTAAAACTCTTCTTCTTCATTTGTTGTAACATCTGTCAACACCCTTTTTTTTTAACGTGACTCTAGTTGTGGAAGAAGGTCTTTCTGTTGCAGTTTTGTGTCATATATCAATTTTGCCGCACCCGAAAAACCACCTCTTGCCAGCACAAAAACTTCACATTGAAAAACAAGAGTTTTGATAAAATTGTCATTTTTACATTAGGTACATTTTTATGTGCAAGTTATATACGTGTAGTTTGAGGGTCAATGGAAAAGTGACTAGTGAAGCAGTAGTTGTTTGTCATCGCACATGTAAATTTATGTTACCTGATTACAGGCTTTGTACACATTTTTCAAGGTCAAATGCAAGCATTTTCAAGCACTTTCAAGTTTTAACTTATTTTTTTTCCCAGCACAGCACTTCATCACCAGGTTAAAATACATATCTACAGCAATACATATACTCATGATTATTTTTTTTCGCTTTTTATCACAATGATGTACATTGTATTACGCTATAAACATCTAAAATTATGTTTCATTATAACAAAAAGGCTAGAAATCAAAGGAGAACACAAGGTTTTATCCAAATAAACACACTCGCACGGAGACAAAGATTAGGATAAAAATGTACCTGGAGTCGACCTGAGAACACTCCATAATTTTCTTTTTGACACAAAGTAATATTTTTCAAAAAGTATCACCTCTTTGTCAGTAGTTTTGGCTTGTCATCTAACCTGGAAGAGTTAACATTAAAAGTAAATGAATAAATCACATCACAGTTATAATTCCAAGCACTTAACCCTTTCATGCACAGTGGTCACTCCAGTGGACAGTTCTTCTGCAGCTGTTCTCTTGTATATTCACAGGTTTTGTTGTTTTATTTCCATATCAACCAACACAGTGGACGCTTATGCATCATCACAAACACTGACATTCGTACTTTTACTGTAACTTTGCTGTTTTTGATAAACCTGATCGGCACTAACATGTTTTAGTGTGAATCAATTGCTAATTGCTATTAGACTGTAATTAACAGTTTTTTGTTTTGTTTTTTTTTGCAAAAAAGGTTTTGTTTTTTGCATATTATCTCCATGAATTGAGTAAGAACTAGTATTAGAGTATGTTAAAATGTGAGAAAACAGCATTATCAGCATTTAAAAATGTTTTTATTTCATAGTTTTCACACGGTATATCACTTTCTGACGATGGGTTTTAAATACTTTTTTTTTTTGCTTCAAAAATTAAACACATGGTACCCAGCTGAGTGGACATTTTTATAACTCCATGAAAAATAGGGTCATAAAAAATTTCAGTTGCACTGTTTTTTTCATGGCTAAAGAGCAAAAAAAACAAAAAATCACCCAAGAAAAAAATATTGACTAAGGTTCTCAGAATTCATGCATGAAAGGGTTGAACTAAAATCAGTCACATTTCTGACCTTGCAAACACAACATTGAAATTCAAGTGATTTCAAGGATTTCAAGCACCTGTACGAACCCTGTGACTAGTATTTGCATCTTTCCGATGTGGATTCTGGGATAGGTCTACCTCAGGCAGCTCTAATTGGCACCACCAGCTACAAGTGTAACGTAAATGTCTGAAAACTGTAACGATAGTAAAGGAAAGTCGCTGTGTTGTTGAGTCAGTCACTGGAAAATATGGAAAATATGTCAATATATGTCATGCACAAAATGCAATGAGAAAACAGTGCAGGTTTTACACCTCCCTACACTTTACATCTGACTTGATTCCATGTCATATTCAAGTGTACTGGCTTTAATACGATCATTCTATGATAACAAAAGCATTCTAATTATATAAAAACTTCCGTTGAAATTGAAATGCATCTTAAAATAGGGTCTCCTGAACGCTAGCCTTATCTTATTGCGTATGTAATTGATGAATAGCTAGGGATTCTTATTGATCACTGTGAAAGGTATCAGCTTGCAGTGGTAGGGATAAGTGTGTTATGTACTGTAGTGGAAAGGTAATCAATGCGTTGATAAATGAAAGGTTTGTGTAGGTGAAATTAGAATGAACAGCATTTCTCGCTGAACTCATCTTTAACAGTAGTTTTGTCGGTTATAGAAAACATTTAAATGCAGCCACGCACTGTTTTTTATTCATAAGTTCATTTAATAAATATCTTGTTTTCAATATGTGATGCATGTGATATATACTCTCCCTCAAACCAGAAGTAATACTTTATGGTTCAGTGAAAAGTAATCCCTCATTAGAGTTAACAGTCGCTTTTCCATTGACCCACAAATTGCGTGAATATAACTTGCGCATAAAAATTAATCTAATGGAAAAACATCCAAACTCTCGTTTTTCAATTAAAAGTTTTTGCGCTGGCAAGAGGTGTTTTTTCGGGCATAGCGCAATTGGTATATCACAAAAAACTGCAATGGAAACACCGTTTTCTTCAACTAGAGTCACGTGAAAGAAAGGAAAAAAAAAAAAAAAAACGGATGTTGACGGACCTTACGGTATGCGTGCGGTATGCGTGGACACACCAGGAAACCAAACATATATATTTTTTAAATTTAGAATGGGATAGATGGATAATATACAACAACAACAACAACAACAATAATAATAATAATAATAATAATGAATATATCTGCAAATCAACATGATATTTACATTTGTGGCCATGTTTATGGAATGACTTCTCGTGTCATCTCAGGATAATAACGAAACAAATTATCGTATTTATGATTTAATGGAAAAACTGACATTACGCACTTCTGTTTTTTTTTACATTTAGTAAATATCGGTAATGTTTTGCACATATGTCCAATGGAAAAGCGACTAGTGTTGGCGGTATCTTGTCCTTTCTATGCATTTTAATTAATATAATATTAACTCAGGTCCATACAGACATAACAGTTGCACTGGGACATTAGGCAACACCCACTAAAAACAGGAAAACAGAAGAAACTGCAGAAACTTCAGACTCTGTAGAAGCAACTCATTAACTCTGTAGACATAAACTGCTAATTCTAAGGAAACACATATATAAGCATGTTTTTGGTGTTCATACACTTATGCAAACATCATCATAAATGTTATATTCAATATTTGTGATCAGTTCATGCTTTGGCTCAAAAGGTAGAATGGGTTGGCCAATAAGCAGACGGCTGGTGGTTTGAATCCTGCTCTGTCGTACTCATGTACCATAAGCGCTTTGAGTTCAAGACAAAAGAAAAATGTGATATAATTCCAATCCATTATTATTACCTGAAAACCCATTTGCTGTAATGCCCTCGTTGTCATGGCCACAGGTTGACTCTTTGCATCGACATGATTTATTTGCCAGTAATAGTCTCTGAAACTTATGAAATGCTTATAATAACCCACCTGTGTGTGAATATGAGAGTGGATGAAGAATGGATCAAAAATGTAAAGCGCTTTGAGTGCCTTGAAAAGTACAATAGATATCCAACCAGTTATTATTATTATTATTATTAATAAATCTTATACGTTGGACTTCCAGTGTCGCTGGCAAATCTTGCAAGGACTGTACATTACAATCTGTCATATCCATTAGATTTTCCTTCTCCTCATGAAGAGGAGCATAAAGCAAAGACTGAAAACTTACTGTCAAGGACACAGTACACAGTGAGTATCTCGAAGCTCAAATGTTTAGAGACGAGCTCAGTGAAGACGAAGAAATCACTAAAATCAGCACAACTTGCTTCTGAGAATTCATATCCTAACACTGGAAGGTCTCAAAGCGTAATTCACATGTTTTTAACTGGCCAATTTGGTACCTACAGTTGAGGAATAGTCCCATTTCTACATTAAATATCTCAGCGAGTTGACAGGACCAGTATTTTGGCAGATATTAGTCATTTTGAATACAATAGCCTGAAAATCACGTTCCGTTGCCTGTGACAGTTGAACGGAAACACAGTACCACGCTGCCTGATGCAAAATGAGTTAAAAACAGGAATATTTACAAACTTCACTGCCTAGATATCAGTATGAATATGACCCATGATTCCCCAAGGGTCAACGCACTACTAGGATAATATTTCAGGTCAATCCTACTGAAAGATACGTCTTCAGGTTGAATTAAAGTCTCACTGTTCTGGTTGTAATGTACTTATTTATTAACTGTTTGTTTCTGTCTGTTGTATAACTTGGTTTTACTTCTAGCCCCCCCACCCCTTAAGGAGCCACTGCTCTTTGATCAGACTGCATTTGTAAATAAGAATCTGTTCTTAATTGCTTGCCTGGGTAAAAAAAAACAAAAAAAAAAACAGGTCAAATAAATAAATAAATAAATGAATAAATAAATAAATAAAGTGTCCAAAATATGATGGTTCTCCTGACGGAAAGCAAGAACCTCCACTGTACTTTTTGTGGAAATTAACATAAATCTTGCACCAAATATAGTCAGTATATCCTCTTATTGGATTACATACATGGCTTTCATGTTCCAAATGATAACATTTTAGAATAGCTTTCAACTTTCTCATACAGTTCAATAAGATATGCTAACTTTGCTAATGCTACAACACCAGTAATCGAGATTAGTCTCCTGAAGTCCTCAAAATAAACATGACTCTACTCTGGACAAAAGCAAACAACTCAATTCCACTGCCTATAACTTACTTAGAACCGTTCTGAACTGTAGAACTTACTGGAAGGATGATCTGTTGTAGGGATGTAACGATTACCGGTATAATGATAAACCGCGGTAAAATTACGGATGGTTAAAATTGCGGACGGTTAGTATTACCATTTAAATTCTAATTAACATGATAATCGTGTTTGATTACCGCACTTTTAGGAGAAAGAACACCTATGGAAAGATCTGCTTTTATGTCAAATATTTGAGTATAGTTTTAATTTATTACAATTTTAATTTTATATTCCTAATATTTGGAACCAATATTCACTTTTAAGTCTTTGAAAAGGTTCGTTAAGCATCTGTGTGTAATTTTTGCAATAAATTATGTACATTTTTTCAAATTGGATTTTATATATTTTTTGTTTTTTGTCCTTTTGTGTTTTTATAGTAGGTTAAAGTGAAAAAAAAAAATAAAGAGTTGATACAAATGAAGTTGTGCTGAAAAAAAAAGATCCCAAACATGGGTATAGTAAACATTTATTTATATAGTATATAAAGGCAAAATCAAAAGGACTGAAAAACAGACAAAATAGGCTCAGAAGGTACATTGTACCTATTATTTTATTTGTCTTTTGTTGTTGTTTTTTTCAAAATACAACTTGATTAAATTATTTCAGTGTGTGTATTAGTACTTTTGAACATTTTGAGCACAATTTCAACAATACCGCGATAATAATGATAACCGTGATAATTTTGGTCACAATAACCGTGATATGAAATTTTCATATCGTTACATCCCTAATCTACTGATTGATTGATAATTACCATACCATACCAACTTTACTTATAAAGCACTTTAAGAACTTTACAGCTGGCCAAAGTGCCGCACACCAAACACAAAACAAGGGATTAAATAAGTAAATAAAACTAGTGATAACATAGGGTGTTAAGCGGGCTAAGAACAACAAAATACAACCATCATAAAAACAAGACAAATTAAAATCTGTTAAAAACAGCTAAAAAAAAAAAAAAAAGATAATTTTGATAATTATTGATAATTATTGAGAAGTTGAGATAATTATTGATAATTATTGAGAAGTTGAGATAATTATTGATAATTACTGAGAAGCCTGCTTTCGTAGTCAGTATGAAACAGATGAGCAAACACAAACAGGGGCATTGCTTCTAATTTGGCGGAGGAGGTAGTTCGGAGAGGCAAAAAAGACTCAATGTGAGATAAAAACAATGAGAAAGCAGTCAGTAGACACTATTTACATGAAATACAGCTAGTATCCAGCGGTTGGATTTTACACTTTGGGGCCTAGAGTGCGCCTTGGGAGGAAACTATCTAAGCTAGTGGATCCACAGTAAGCCCTGCTGACAGAGCGCTTTTACATGGAAAATAAAACGGGATGGAAGGCCATAAGATAGAGCCATTTGCACATATACACATACACACACACACACACAAAAGGCCTATATGTGCATATGTCCACGTACACACCCGGCTTATCCTCCGAGGCACTTCATCTCCTCCATCACCGGCTTTATGTTGTCAGGTGTACCGGTTTCTGTCATCATTATGGCAGTTATACTGTTTCCACACACGCCACACCACTACATCAATATCTATAAAACCTCATGTTATTACTGAAGAAATGTCTCTTGCCCAAACTGAAGCGAGAAAATCACTTTTTAAGTCACTGACATGGCAATTTCAAAGACATTTTGTAATAATAATGTCAGCGCAGACACTGACGCTGCAGTATTCCGGGAGAATTTTAAATGGAGACAAAACGCTCCTTTAAAAATCATTACCCACAGCTGGAGATGCATTCACTAATCACAATATGTGTACTGTGCTCAAAAGCATCGCCATGCGGCAATTTTTCATCAATATCCCTTCGTTCCTGGCAAGTACTTTACTATTCCTATTAAATGTAGATGAAAAGAAAGGCCTCTTTTAAAATGTCACCTGTGGAGCTGAATCATAATGGTTTTACACAAATTGAACACCCAGTAAGTAGCCATTCAACCGTATTTATTCCTTATAGAGTGATAGAGATGAACATGCAAGTTGGCCTAAAGACATAGGCTACTTTATAGCTTCGCTGAATATTTCCCTTTTGAGTGTAATGACTTTCTGAGGTCCACATAATGAGAGCATTTCACATTTAATTACATCATTCTACAATTCAAGTCACTTTTGTTGATTTATAATCAAATTAAGTTTCCAAGTTCCAGCCTATTATAAAATAATTTGATAATGACTGCACTGCACATAATCTCAAAAGGCCTTCTATATACTGGGGTTAGCAGGTAGTGCATCATCATTAGTCTGTAAAACCCTGGTCCTGGTCTTTTAGGAGCTGTTCAGACCCGTCATTAATGTCCGCCCTGAGAGATATGAACAGATGAGGACACGTTCACGTCTGATCTCTGAGGACGCATTGAGAGGTGGGCTGTAATGCATACGTCCACATTCTCTTAGCAGTCTGGACAGGAATGTGTCCTGGGACGGACTGAAGGACTGCCGACTCGTCTGCCATCGAACTGCGAGAAACTAAGTCCCAACAACATCAGCTGGAAGCATTTTAAATACAGGAGTATTACAAGAGCTTCATACAGTCCAGTCCATATGTATTTACACACAAATGTTACCTGTGTACACCCCCACAGTGGATCTGAAATGAAGCAATGAACATGGGATCAGTGTTGGGAGTAATGCATTACAGTAGTATTACTTTTTGCTCCAATGCAGTACATTACTAATCAATTTTCAGTCATATTTTACTCGGTACATGTCCAGTAGCGCTTGCGTTACAACACACTTTTCGCCCATTATACAAATAATTGTTCAGATGACAAAACCCAAAACAAGTGTTCAGAGAGTGCAAACCTCCGCCAAGCATCCCTAACGGTGTGCATGTGTGGATCGACTATTTCTGTTGAAATTCAACAGTTTCCAGGTTGTTCCATGCAACAGAAAAAGTTGAAGCTTGGTCCCAGTCATGTGTCTGTCCAATTAGATTCAATTCCAATCAATATTAGTTGAGTTCTAATTTTAAATGTGTGGTAAATGGGATTTTCAATGTTCAGTGTAAATGTCCACAGAGTCCACATTCCACAGTGGATGTGGACAATGTAGTTCCAGATACAAGAGATTGTTCTAACCTACAGGTGGATCCAATTGGAGGCTAATTGGAGTTGTTTTGAATTTTTGATGAATTTTGGAAAATTGCTCAGTGATGACAGATGGAAAATTGTAGATGTTGTGACCTTGCTGTGACCTGGAACTTTGGCCTACTGGGACCAAACTTTAATGGGTTGGTCCCAGGGCCTAGGCCTATCTGTGGGGAAGATTTGGGAAAGATGGGTGGAAGAGTTTTACACTAAAGTTGCAAACAAACAAACACACAAACAAACACACAAAGCAAAGTGATCACAATACCTCCCGGTGGAGGTAACAAAACAGCAAGGCCGTGAGACCTTAAGAAATCCAAAATGCGTCTGTACAGTTCTATTTCCTGTTGGTGTTCAGCCAATGGGTGCAGACGGCAGAAGACAGTCCACTGTCTACATGGACGTATGCGCATTACTAACCCTAACGCTGCTTTAAGAAGCTAGTTAGCATGTTAGCATGATCCCCATAATCAGCAATGATAAGGTAAGCTAACGTTTCTGTGACTAGTTAGAATTCTTTATCAATTGCGGATTTATCTACTGGTGTCCTTGGCCCCACCCCCTATTTGAACATGAAAAATGTTGAAAAAAATGCAAGTGTTCCTGCTGGGATTCCAACATTGTAGAGCGTAGCATTACTTACTGAGCTATCATCCACATGTACTTCAGGGTGCAAAATTATGCATCCCAAGGCTCTCCTATCTCCTGTATTTGGGGGTGGTGGTCTACGTAACACTACATAGAACCCTTTACAGTCTAGGTCTATTTGAGGTTGGATAGCTTAGTATTGGTACCTCCTCAATATGTATTTTTATTCTTGAATTTTTTTACAGTGGTTTGATAAACCAGACAAAATTGAGGCCCACTGAAAACTTTTCCCATCCTTTCTCCCAGAAATTACAGTATGTTCATATATAATTGAAAACCAAAATCTAATTACTCTACTGCAGCTGTGACAAAATCCCTTCTGAAGGTGCTAACCTGCCCCTCAGTAACAGCATCGTAAAAGCTGCAGGATTATAGTGATGACTTAAAGGTGCTGAGTTATGAACAAGGTGTTGTACAAATCACCAACTTCACAGTGCAACACTCAGCAGTGTGATGAAATATGTCAGCATGTGAACTGTTTTCTGCAGTCTGACAGCTGTATTATGGCTTTACACCCTCTCACAACAGTTTACAATCAGTAAATCTGAACTAGAATCAGAAAGAAGTACCAAGAGTGATAATTTCATAATTCTAGTTCACAGAGTGATAAGAATAGGGGGAAACAGAGATTAAAAAAAAAAAGCTAAAAATAACAAAATAAAATAAAAATAACAAGTTCACTTAACTCATAAAGACCCACTGCTACTTTTTTGCCAGTTCACAAATGAATTTTTCTCTAGATTTAACCTTTCTTAATTGAATCATCACCATTTATTATCATATTATTCTCTGTATATTACACTCTCACTATAAATCATGTATTTTCCTATATTTAATTTAATTTATTTGATTTACATGTTCATGAAAACTCAAAGTTAATTCAAAGATTATTACATCAAAACAGAGAAAACTGAAGAAAAAGTGACTTTTTCAGCAAAATCTCTCATGAACTGAACATAAACCCAGTGTGTCCATCCACTGTCATTGATCCAACTCCATGGGTTTTACTGGTGAATCAATTGTTGTAGAAAATGACAGTGTTTCCATATTCACTACAGACCCTGACCCAAACGGGTCATATCTGATGACCATGAAAAGACGACAAACTGCATTTTACACCAATTATTCACATGTATTGATAGGATTAGTGGATCAACAGGTATTGAACAGTTTAAATCAGAAGATGCATGTGGTTGCCAGTGGAGGTTTGGGTCTTTATGGGTTTAAAAGCATTAAAAAGATGACAGTGAGGTTGCTGGGAATTCTGAAAGTTATGGAGATGACAAATATCCAGTCTCATTCTATTTCAATCTGGGAACCAAGAAAAAAAAAAGATATGCAGTAACTAAGCACAAGCTGTGGAGTTTTACAGTTAATCCTGAACACAGTGCACAGAGGTGAGAGTGGGCTAATGTTTGTATTTTCTAAATCTTATTAGAATCCTAGCTGCTGTGTTTTCTAGCAGCTGGAGTCAACTATCCAGCACATTTAATGAGTAACAGTTATATAGTCTGCCAAAAAAAAAGAGTATGTATACACGATCAAAGAATTAAAGGAGTGATATTTTGCTGTTTTAAATGGAATTCTGCATTTTCAAACATTTCCCTGTGGTCTCCATAAACTGTAAATGCTCTGCTTGGCTCTGAATTCTTCATTAACCCTTTAAATCCTAAGCCTAAAATGGTCTGCCGGGACGTTCTTTCTTATTTTGACTAACTAAAAGGTTAGAAAATATGCTGAGTGGATCACTCTGGCCTTTTTTCCCCAGATCTTTCAAAATCTAGCAATCATTTCCAATTTACTGCATGTTATAATTCTGCTACAAAGGCTTCTTCTCCAGTTTCTGGTAAAGACATGAGTGAAATTACCATAATGACCCAATAAAACCCATAAAGTGCAACATCTCAGGTTTCAGAAACCGTTGGAATTTTTCCAATTCCACAAACAGTTAAAACGTACAGCCATCCAAACTGCACATGCACAGGGTGTGTCAGCAATGACACGTCAGGTTTTAAAGAGTTAATTCAACTCCACAGGTCCATCTTCAACCCTATTTCTGAGTAATGACACCAGAAAGGTGGTTTGGAGCTCTGGCCCTTTAAATGCACAGGAGCCACTTCAGGCCCCGCCCCCTCCAGGTTGTCGGCTGTGTTGCTCTGTCCCGTTCAACCGACAACTGAACATTTTAGGTATTGGGCTCCAAGTTTGGACATATTTTCAGTCTGGACTACAACCACTGCTGATGATAAACAATTATGGTGTATTCGGAGAAATGTTTGTCGGAAGTCTGGACCTGATATGTGCAAATGTTATGATGTAACTAGTTATAGACGTAAAAAATTAAGCAAGGATTTAAACAGGTTGTAGAAATCCACTGGATTTTTGCCAAAATGAATATAAAGATAGCTTTGCAGCACCTGGAGGGTTCAAATTCAAATTTTATGAACTATTAGGGTCCAAATACACAAATAAATGAACCAAAGACTAAAAAAATGAGTTAAGCAAAATTTGACCCCTTTAAACAATCTAATCTTGTCAGTATTTCTGCCTTGACAGACTGTAACTCTACTGAAATCTTCATAGAAGTTTAGCTTTAAGATCACAACCGCAATGCAAACCCTCAGAAGCCAATGTTGTATACTTTATGACCACAAAGCATTACTTCTGTTTTGTTTTCTTTCAGCATCAGAAAACAGCTCAACATCCACATTCTAAAGTCCACCAAGCGGAACGATGAGCACAGAAACATATTTGTGTATCACTGGAATGAAAATGAAAGCAAATACTGAAAATGGGGGTAATTCGATCAAGGGGTAAACAGAGTAAAGTAAACAGAGAAGAATAACGGGCCGAGAATAGGTCCTTGAGGAGCTCCGTAAATGGTGTTTTCAAAAAGCAAGAGGAGACATTTCTAACTGACACAGAGGGTGGTAGTTATTCTCACTCCCACTATTTGCATCAACTCAGCAGAAACAACAAACGGAACAATAAATATGTAACAGCCGGCATGGAAATTCAACCTCCTATTATGTAACACCGCAAGTTGCATTGTACACACTGTCTGCACAGATAATTAATATTCCCATATGCGATTATAAGTATTTGAATGTTCACTGCCAAGAATAAGTTCAGGGAGGATGTAGTTTACAGTGATTTTGTGCCACAACAGAACCATTTAACTGTATTTATGGTCTAATAGCAGCTCTCGAAAAGTACCACAATCTGATGTTTTTCCTCTATTTACTAGTGTTGAAAGATGTTTATTGAACGAATGTTTTGTTCAAAGGCTCCATCAGTGTACATCAGCAGATTACAGTTGTCTAAACAGCACCACGGCTTCACTTTATTGCTTCTGTGTTTGGTAAAATTACATCAATAACATGTCTTAGCTCCACAGCAGACATTATACCTCTACCTGTAGGCCACGGGCTTTTGGATTTAACGTCTTTCAAACCAAGTCCAAAAACAGCCAACAGTGTTGTGCAAGTTACTTCCAAACTGTAATCCATTGCAGATTACTTGTTACTGTCATTTAAAAGTAATTCCTTACCTTACAATATTAGTATAAGAATTGTAATGCGTTACATGACTCCTGTATTACTTTTGAGTTACATACAGACTCGTCATAAAAAGATAGGAAAGCCTTGGGACGCATAAATTTGCCCCCCAAAGAATATGTGGACGGATATCTTAGTAACGCTACAGTCTACAATGTTTGAATCCCAGCAGGAATGCCTGCATTTAAAAAAAGAATTACATGTTCAAACAGGGGGCGGGGCCAAGGATGCGGTAGAAAAAGCCGCAATTGATGAAGAATTCTAACTAGTCATAGAAACGTTAGCTTAGCTTGTCATTACTGATCACAGGGATCATGCTAACATGCTAACTAGCTTCTGTGAAGCAGGGTTAGGGTTAGTAATGAGCATATGTCCATGTGGCCAATGGGCTGTCTTCTGCCGTCTTCACCCATTGGCTGAACACCAACAGGAAATAGAACTGTACAGACGCATTTTGGATTCCTTAAGGTCTCACGATCTTGCTGTTTTGTTTTTGTTTTTGTTTTTTTTAGTTGAGCAATTAAATTATGGGCATAAAGTGTGTTGTAATGCAAGCACTACTGAACATGTATCGAGCAAAATATGACTGAAAATTGATTACTAATGCCTTACGCAGCAATAAGTATTGTTACTGTAATGGATTACTTTTGTAACGCCTTACTCCCAACACTGCGAACAAACCATGTAATCTGATTGATCAGCTCTTCAGTTTTCTTCCTCCTCTGCCCTGACTGTCTCTTTTCTCCTCACATCTGTGTATCTGAACAATAAAAAAGTGTTTATGGGAAATTAATATTTTTTTCAAGATATGGTCAATGTGGATTGCCATGTTTTCTGTCATTTTGCGACATTATTTTGATAGAGACACTAATCTAGTACAGAGAAGATACAAATGATGCCAAGTGTCTGGATTGAACTCGAATCTGTCACAGTTCATGGCAGCTCAGTGTCGTAACCCCAGTGATGACATATCAACAACTGCTTTACTGCACATGTTCCATGCACATCATTAGCCCCAGTAAATCCTGCACAAGTGTCCACTATCATCAGTATTTCAGAGGACAATGGGCTGTACTAATTGTCTGTAAGGGGACTTGTGGGCATGTTGCAGCTATTTCATTTTTCTGATGTTTCTTTCATGAAATAAAAATGGAACATAAGAGGAAGATTTTGCACTTTCAGAACAGAACTAACCTCCAAGTTGAGGCAGCTCATGTTAACCCATGAAGACCCAGGCGTCCACTGTCAACCAAAAGCAACTACTGATGTAAACTGTGCATCCATTAATCTGATCAATACATGTCAATAATTGGTGTAAAATACAGTTCTTCATCTTTTCACGGTCATCAGATATGACCCATTTGGACGTTCAGAGGCTCTGTAGTTACCGTGGAAACACCGTCATCTTCTACAACATTGATTCACGATTAAAAACCACGAAGTTGGATCAACGACAATGGATGGAGACACTTGTTTTTATGTTCAGTTATTGATATCTTTGTTGAAAAAGTCACTTTTTTCGTCAGTTTTCTCCTTTTCAGATATAAGAACTCTCAACTTTAACCTTAGCTTTTATAAACATCTACATGATCAGTGAATTAAATATTGGAAAATATCTGATTTACACTGGAAAAAAGCAAAATGCAGAGGATAATATTATAATAACACTGGTCTACAATTTTTTTAGAAATGATTTGCTTCAGACATTAAATGTGCTAAATGTTACGTATTTTAATAAGATTAATTGGAAAATAAATGATAAAAGTGCCGGTTTGCTGATGTTTTCAAGGTATATGATTAAGTGTTATTACACATATATATTGGTTTATGTACATTTATATAATAGTTTTATAAATCTTCCACTAAATAGAACCTGTAAAGTGAATGTATTGTAATGTGCAGACAGTGTTTTGAAGTAGATCTTGTAGCTCTGAGACAAATATTCCTTTGGAGTCAAACCCATTCTCTTGTTAATTCTTGAATTTCACATTTTGACCCAAGGCTGTATCTTGGAAAGTTCAGCCAACCAGCATTTTTGACTTGATTTTTCTTTATCAGTGACTCTCATGTGGTAAAATTTCATTACTTTTATTCTGGAAGCATTTTCCTTGTAGACCAGTGTAAGTGGTGATCAATCACTTAGTCTGATCTAAACTGCATCCATTAATCCTATCAATACATGTAAATAATTGGTATAAAATACAGTTTGTCGTCTTTTCACGGTCATCAGATATGACCCATTTGGACGTTCAGAGGCTCTGTAGTTACCATGGAAACACCATCATCTTCTACAACACTGATTCACCAGTAAAACCCATGGAGTTGGATCAGTGACAGTGAATGGACACTGGGTTTATGTTCAGTAGATTTTACTGAAAAAGTCACTTTTTCTTCAGTTTTTTTTTCTGTTGTGATACAATAACGTTTGACTTTGCTCTGGGCTTTTCGGAACATTTACATGACCAGTCAATTAAACATTGGAAAATACTGGATTTTCATTGAAAAAAAAAAAAATGCAAAATTCAAAGGATAATATGATAATAAATGGTGATAAACCACCTAGGAGAGGTTAAATAGAGATAAAAATTCTTTTTGGAACTGCCACAGAAGTCACACTGAGTCCTTATGGGTTCAAATACCCAAAGCCCTCTCACTGAAGACCACTGCAGCAATTAATTTATCAATAACAGCTGAAAAAAAAAAGTTTAATACCAGGCTAGTCAGTGTCAGCAGGGTTGATGATACATGAAACAGGCTCATGTAGTACTCTGGTCATTTTGCAACCCAAACTGAGTATGCACATGGGCACAATATGTATGGGTTGGGAAAACACACTGGTCATGCTAGAAGGCACTACAAACAAACCCCTGACCCAATTTATTTTTTGGTCCTGACCCATCATTAAAGGCCTACAGCACTGAGGATAGTGAGAACAGGATAGAATTGCCTTGAATATTAAAGCGGCATCGAGGGCTATCCTCTGTGTGATATATTGAATCCCAAGCCAAGCCATTTGACGGTTTCAGTATTTGAAGAATCACAGGAGGGGGCTGCTTGAAAATCCCCTACTGTGGCGGCTCTTTAAACTTTCCTAGCCTGGGATAGGAATGGAATAAATTTAGCTTCTCCCATGGATTCAAGCTCATTAGGACGCTCTCTTGTTATGTCGGGACCCACCAAAAAACACAGCCTATGACCCACTTTTGGGGTCTCCGCTCCTAATATGAAGCATTTTACTTTGGCGCAAGTGTTGACATTTACAGTAGAGTTTAAAGTGTCTCTGCTGACCATGGATGTCTGAAATGAACTCAACTTGTATTTACTGAAGGTATGCATTCGCCAGTTATGAAGAATCTTGTGATTTCATTTTGATCAATTCATGCAAACATGATAAAAAAAAAAAAAAAAAATCTATGACAACCAACTCAGAAAGTCAGTGGAGGAGATACAGTAAATATAAAATTCTGACTAATCTATTTTAACAGCTTGGCATCAAAAGTAGGACATTGAACTCACTGAAAAAAGCAGCGTCAGTGGTGACCATAGAGAAATATTTGACTGAAAATACAGACTGTTGAGTTGGTGTTGACTCAGTGGAAACAATATTAATCACCATAAAAAGTAAATATTAATCCATTAGCTGTATTAAACATTTGGTGGGGTAATAGTGCCATTTTTTGTCAAAGAAAACTGTTAAATCAAACAATGAAATAAGAAAAAAAATGTCCTTGCAGAAAAGAACTTCTGTTTGCATGAATATATTATGAAATGTCTGCCGCTGTCTATCTTACATATACATCCATTTATTAAACACATATAGACAATATAAGCATGAGTCTCAGTATTAAACATATACTTAAGCTATTCCATCACATCCTATTTCTAACACACAGAGCATCTATTAATTCAGCTAATTTGAAAAAAAAGTTTTTAAATATATGCAAAAGAAAGAAGAAGCTGAGAAACTGCATTTCACCTGATTTTTTTTTTTTTTTTTTAACATGTATTGATAGGATTAATAAATTTAAAGTTATTAAACATTTTAGATCAGTCCATGGTTTTGGTTGCTATCGTTTGGGTCTTTCTTAATAAAATCTACTTTAAAAAAATTGAGGACAAATTAAGGGTTTCTAAAAGCAATACTCAGAAAAAGAACAGAACAGAGAAATCTGATCTGGACGACTATTTAATCAAAAGCTAATTTTCTAGCACTTCCCAAATGACTTTTTTTTTTCTCTATTTAACCTTTATTAAGTGATTTATCACCATTTATGACAGAATTTTCCTCTGTAGTTTGGCATTTTAAAATAAAAAATCAGTTATTTTCCTGCATTAAATTCACTGACCGTGTAGATGTTCATGAAAGCTCAAATTAAAGTTGAAGGTTATTCTATCAAAAACAGAGAAAACTGAAGAAAAAGTGACTTTTTCAGTAAAATTTCTCATTAATTGAACGTAAACCCAGTGTGTCCATTCACTGCCACTGATCCAACTCCATGGGTTTTACTGGTGAATCAACGTTGTAGAAGATGACGGTGTTTCCATGGTAACTGTGGAGCCTCTGAACGTCCAAATGGGTCATATCTGATGACCATGAAAAGATGAAGAACTGTATTTTACACCAATTATTGACACGTATTGATAGGATTAGTGGATCATCATTCAGTGATATTGGTCACCAGTGGATGTTTGGGTTTTTATGGGTTAAAACCTCAAATAACTTTTAATAATACTAATAATAATAGTATTCATTCATTCCTTTACTTGTTTCAAGTAGAAGAAAAAAACAAACTTTAATAATAATAATAATAATAATATATTTGAATGTCTTCTTCTAAAATAAGAAGAAACATAAATGTGTGGATAATAAAAATCTCCATTTTTAGTTGCTATAACACTGATTCTTCTATAAATTGTGCTTAAGATATGAATAAAGTTGAAAAATAAAAGTGTACCTTCCAGTCCAGCTCTGAGCCTAACTCCACCTACAACAGAATTTAGGAAACTGCTAAAAAGTAGGCGAGGGGTTGTGCGAGGCAGTGGGGGGGGGGGGCATGTCCTGTATGCACGAGTTGCTCAATGACAGCCCCAGGCAAGTGGGAAATGGAGAGTGACACAGAATTGCAAAGCACCTATGCCACAGAGGTCTGTTCTGAGGTGGAGGACTTTCCCTTCCAGAATCCCCTCCAGTCCATCAGTGCGGTGGACATCCACGGTGGTCTGGAGCTGGATGCCGTATTCTGTTGGCTCCAGCCCCAGTAAAGCCCAAAGCTGAAGCTCCCACAGCCAAGGAAAACGGAGGCGTAGGAGAGGACAGGGGCAGCTGTTATTTAGAGGGTTAATGTTTGTGAACTGTGAGTGATGTAGTGTTGTAGTCAAGACCAGCTAAAGCAAGACCAGAGCAGCGGTAGAAGGCAGACAAATGCACTGGGATCAGCTTGGCTCCAGCCGAATACGAATATGAAGCAAAAACATCGGACTTTTTGAAGATGTCCAGGCTTATTATCCAGACAAACTGGTTTCAAGATTCTAGATTCAAGACTTTTATTTATCCACAAGGGGGGTGATTGTTTCTGTCGCAGTAAGAATTCAAACAACAATTTGACAGCTATAACTGCACAAGGACATATGACCTTAAAAAAGCAGGTCGTGTACCTGTTGCTATTCACTAGATCAGGGGTGTCAAACTCATTTTCGTTCAGGGGCCACATTCAGCACAATTCGATCTCAAGCGGGCCAAACCATTAAAATAATAGCATAAAAACCTACACTATCAGTCAAAAGTTTGGACTCACCTTCTAATTTAAATGGCATGAGATAGATTGCAGATGGCCAACAAATGCTCAGCATCACTAGGAACTCCTTCAAGAGTTTTGGAAAACATTTCAGGTGACTACCTCATGAAGCTCATTGAGAGAATGCCAAGAATGTGCAAAGCAGTAAAAAAAAAGAAAAATGTGGCTATTATGAAAAATCTAAAATCTAAAACATGCTTTGAGTTATGTCACACTTTTTCTAACTACATAATTCCATATGTGTTCATTCATAGTTTTGATGCCTTCAGTGAGAATCTACAATGGAAATACTCCTGAAAATAAAGAAAAAGCAGGTGAGTCCAAACTTTTGACTGGTAGTGTATAAATAATGACAACTCCAAGTTTTTGTCTGCGTCTTAGCGCAATAAAAAACATTAAATTATGAAAATATTTACATTTACAAACTATCCTTTCACAAAAAGATGCAAATAACCAGAAAAAATGTAATTTCTTAAAAAAAAATATATATTTTTTTAACAATAATATGCCTCAACTTATCACTTGTATGTGTCGATTACACACAGTACACACAAACTTTTGGTAAGAGGCATTATATTGAAATTTGGAAGTTTGGAATGTGGAACTAAAATAAGAATAACATCTACAATATTATGTGTCAACTTATTAACACAACTTACAAATCCACTAAACATTTAGTAACAGCCAGGATATTGTTAAAATAGTACTTCATTTTCATGTTGTTCTCATTTTATTTTAAGGGTTATCGGACTATTATTTTACTTTAGATCACAGTGGGCTAAAACCAGTTCAACACCTTTGACTGTTCATATCTTCAGTGTGATTTTTGCACTCCATAAAATCATGCCGTAGGCTGGATCGGAACCTTTGGAGGGCCGGTTTTGGCCCACGGGCCGCATGTTTGACACCTGTGCACTAGATGAATGTAGAGTTTGCACCCTTGGTAGACAGAGCAGGTTATGTCGCAATTAATGATAGAGGTATGTTTTGTTCTTTTGTTTGAAATATTTGTGTGCATTAAGTTACAGTATTAATACTGAGTAAAATGTTTTATGTTTAATTGTAATAATAAGGTTTGTGCTTTTAAAGAAAATATAAACTAAGCAAAATTTGCAAAACAACTTATGTACAAATGTTTGTTTTAGTTTCACGGTGCTCGATGACGGAATAAAGCTTTTGTACCAGTCGAATTCTACGCTGTCTTACTGATGCCAGGGGCTGCTACACCCTTAAAGACCCAAACCTCCACCGGCGACCCAAACCATCTACTGATCTAAACTGTTTCATACCTGTTGATCCACTAATCCCATCAATACACGTAAATAATTAGTGTAAAATGCTTAAAACTGACTTAATAAGGATAATAAACGCTGTTGTTGGGGAAAACACAGTCAAATACATCATTGTGATCGTTTCACAGCGGTAATGTTCTAAAAACACATCTATACGGTATGATTCTAAATGACTGCGGTGTGTTTTTGTCTGCTGTGGTGGAGGTATTTGTGTGTTAGTCAGATTAGATCCAGGCTCTGTAACTCTGACAGCACTTTGCCCTGGGTTTTGCCTAGCATACATATGTGTAGTTTATATAACACACAAAGCTAACATGAGTCAGTAATGCCAGAGGTTTGCATTGTGTTCTGCCCATACATCACACACAGCTGGAGGTACAAACCGGATTCACAAAAGGTCCACGGCCAGAGGAAAGAGGAAAAGAAGAAAATACACAGAGGGCAGGGTCTTCGCAAGTAAACAGACAAGCGTGCACCTCTAAAGGTACTGATGTGACAGTTGGGTTGAGAAGGATTATTATTCATCAGTCTACACATGTGTCCAATGTCTGTTTAAACAAGCCTTCGGCTGAATATACAGCATCTGCAGGAGTTTTTTAAAAAGTCATTTAAAGCTGCAGGAGCTGAAAACAAGCAGAATTTTAAATAACACACCTTCCAACTGTGGCTTTTCCGCTGTTTTCCACCAAATCGTAAGTCTAAATATAAATACAGATGATGACAGTATTATTAATATTATTATTATTATTGTAGGTTATTTGAGGTTTTAACCCACAAAGACCCAAACATTCACTGGTGACTAATATTATTATATATACTGACATAAAAAGTGAAATAACTGTTGATCCACTAAATCCTATCAATACATGAAAATAATTGGTGTAAAATACAGTTTGTCGTCTTTTCATGGTCATCAGATATGACCCATTTGGATGTTCAGAGGATCCGTAGTTACCGTGGAAACACTGTCATCTTCTACAACATTGGATAGTTTGTAAATGTAAATATTTTCATAATTTAATGTTATTTTTTTTACACTAAAAACAAAGAGGAAAAACTGGAGTTGACCTTATTTATAGGAATAATGTAATACTATTTTTTCACTTGAAACCAAGAAGAAAGACCCAAACATCCATCACCGACCAAAATCATCTACTGGTCTAAACTGTTTAATACCTGTTGATCCACTAATCCTATTAATACATGTAAATAATTGGTATAAAATACAGTTTTTCATCTTTTCATGGTCATCAGATATGACCCATTTGGACGTTCAGAGGCTCCGTAGTTACCATGGAAACACTGTCATCTTCTACAACACTGATTCACCAGTAAAACCCATGGAGTTGAATCAATGACAGTGGATGGACACACTGGGTTTATGTTCAATTGATGATCGATTTTACCTGAAAAAGTCACTTTTTTCTTCCGTTTTCTCTGTTTTTCATATGATAACCTTCAACTTTAATTTGAGCTTTTATGAACATCTACATTTTCAGTGAATTTAATACGGGAAAATAACTGATTTTTAATTTAAAAATGCAAAACTACAGAGGATAATTCTGCAATAAATGAGGATAAATCACTTAATAAAGGTTACAGAGAGAGAAAAATTCATCGGGGAACTGCCAGAAAATTAGCTCTGGGTCTTTATGGGTTAAACAGTCATTCAGCCCAGATTTCTCTTTTCTGTTCTTTTTCTCAGTATTGCTTTTAGAACCCCTTAATTACTAATTTACAGAAAAAGTCCCTTTTTCGTCAGTTTTTTCTGCTCTGATATAATAACCTTTGAATCTACTTTGAGTTGTCATGACCAGCTACATCAGGCCTGTCAAACTCACTTTCTTTCAGGGGCCACATTCAGCCCAATTTGATCTCCAGTGGGCCGGACCAGTAAAATAATAGCATCATAACCTATAAATAATGACAACTCCAAATTTTTTAGTGCAAAAAATAACATTAAATGATAAAACTATTTTCATTTTACACATTATCCAAAACAAAAAAGATGTGAATAACCTGAAAAAAAAAAGAAATTTCTGAAGAAAAACAAGAACAATTTTATCAATATCCTACCTCAACTTGTGATTTCTACATGTGCATCACAGATCAGATCTACCAAGGCACAAAACAGGATGAATGTTGTTAAAACTGCACTTATTTTTCTTTAGACATTTCAGGTTGTTCATATTTGTTCAGGTTACTGACATTTGATTGTTAAAGAATATCAGAATTGAATGTTCTTTGCAATAAATTGGTGTTGCCATTATTTACAGGCATAATGTCATATTTTTTTTCTCACATTAAACCAAGAAGAAAATTTGGAGTCATTATTTCTAGGTTATTATGCTATTATTTTTTAGTTTGATGCCCTTGACTGTTAATATCTTCAGGGTAATATTTGAATTTTGTACTTTGTAAATTCATCTCACGGGCCAGATTTGAACCTTTGGCGGGCCAGTTTTGGCCCCCGGGCCACATGTTTGATACCTATGAGCTACATGATCAGTGAATTAAATACAGGACAAATACATGGTTTATACTGAAAAACAGGGAAAAGGGGGGGATAATATTATAATAAATGCTGATAAGTTATTTGAGAAAGCTTAAATAGAGAGATAAATTCATTTGGGAACTGCCACAAAGTAGCACTGGGTCTTTATGGGTTAAATACTAAAGGGAAATAACTACAGCTGTCATTTACGCATTTAACCCCCCTACCTGAACAACACCTGGGATTAACTAAAGTTTATGTCATGGGGTAGATTTTAGACTGGACTGGAGCTGCTGAGCATTTACGTTTCCCTCTCCAACCACTTGAATGACAATATTTTGGAAGTCTGGAATTTAACTTAATAACAAATTAAATAAAGAAATAAATGAATAAAATATATAATGTACTGCAGCTTTAACCACATGTATTCTCCTTAAGCTCATACTTCTTCCTACTCCTTTTTGACCATGCAAAATTCAGACTTGTATGTGCTTGGAGATAGATTCTGTCCATTTGAATGTTTTATTTTGTTTTTTATTTATTTATTTATTTATTTATTTACTTACTTAATTTTTTATTTTTTATTTATTTATTTTTGGCATGTTCTAAATGAATAAATAAATAAATAAATCAATTAATCAAATCAAATCAAATCTCCTCTTTTTTACTCCAGTACTTTGGAAACTAAACCCAGGCTGCCACCTCTTCTTGAAAATAACTTGATGCATTTACTGTAAAAATCGACTGGTTTATCATCAGCGTTACCCCTGATGTTTAACGCTGGCCTGATACATAAATCATGCAGAGTTACAGGGTCTCCTGTCAGCACTAAGTGGATCAAATCTGGTGAACTTTTCCACTCTGCCCTCCTCAGAGCTCCTCCTGTCTGGGTAAATAACTGATAGTCACTGTGGGATTTTAGGGCTAACTGCTATAATAGAGACAAAAACAGCAACTACTTAGAATATTTTACAGTCTACTACATTAACCCTTTAAAGGTCACTCATGAAATACTCTGAAAACATCAGTTTCAGAACATTAGACCAACGCAAGCGCAGATCCAGACCCCGGTCCACATCTACATGATCCTTTTGAACATCGTTCCTTACATTAGTACCATTACTTCATGGTACCGAACAAAGCAGGTCCACTCACTGTTCATGCACAGGTGGACCTGACAGACCCTGGAGACCACATTGGACCTTACAGACCCTGGAGACCACATTGGACCTTACAGACCCTGGAGACCATATTGGACCTGGCAGACCCTGGACACCACATTGGACCTGACAGACCCTGGACACCACATTGGACCTGACAGACCCCGGAGACCACATTGGACCTGAGATTGTTGACTCACTGTCCTCACTGGAACTGTTGCTGTCACTGTCTTGTAATGTATGCAGAAATTACCAAATATAGTCACTTGCCCAATCAGGGGTTGACCCTTGATTGGGCAAGTGACTACCCTGGAGACCACATTGGACCTGACAGACCTTGGAGACCACATTGGAATTTACAGACCCTGACAGACCCTGACAGACCCTGGACACCACATTGGACCTGACAGACCCTGGACACCACATTGGACCTGACAGACCCTGGAGACCCCATTGGACCTCACAGACCCTGGAGACCACATTGGACCTGACAGACCCTGGAGACCACATTGGACCTGACAGACCCTGGACACCACATTGGACCTTACAGACCCTGGAGACCACGTTGCACCTGACAGACCCTGGACACCACATTGGATTTTACAGACCCTGGAGACCACATTGGACCTTACAGACCCTGGACACCACATTGGACCTTACAGACCCTGGAGACCACATTGGACCTTACAGACCCTGGACACCACACTGGACCTTCCAGACCCTGGAAACCACATTGGACCTTCCAGACCCTGGAAACCACATTGGACCTTGCAGACCCTGGAGACCACATTGGATTTTACAGACCCTGGACACCACATTGAACCTTACAGACCCTGGAGACCACATTGGACCTGACAGACCCCGGAGACCACATTGGACCTTGCAGACCCTGGAGACCACATTGGATTTTACAGACCCTGGACACCACATTGAACCTTACAGACCCTGGAGACCACATTGGACCTGACAGACCCCGGAGACCACATTGGACCTGACAGACCCCGGAGACCACATTGGACCTGACAGATCCCGGAGACCACATTGGACCTGAGATTGTTGACTCACTGTCCTCACTGGAACTGTTGCTGTCACTGTCTTGTAATGTATGCAGAAATTACCAAATATAGTCACTTGCCCAATCAGGGGCTGACCCTTGATTGGGCAAGTGACTACTTTTTTGGGGTAATTTCCGACTTTACATGTGATTGAACATGTGCAGATTTGTGTATGTACATAAACAGGGTGTGATTTGTCAAAAAAACAGGGGTGGGGGGGTGATGGTGAAGGGGGGTCAGCAGTTATATACGCGGGGGGTGCGGTCCAAAACTAACGTAATGAACGCTGGCGTGAAACGAAAGTGAAACTTTACATACTTTCAACGTTCAACTCCCAGGTTCTATTCCTCTATTAAACAGCGGATCTTACACCAACTTTTCACATCTTCTAACCTGTATCCACTGGACCCCCTCCACTGCTCTGTGCCCCCCCCACAAATTCTGAGCCGCTTGAATTTGTCACATCCCCCTCCCCCCTTTACAGTGCCCCAGTGCATGGGGACATTTGTGAATTCTGAGACTGCTTCAGGTGAACATTAGTGCCACTAATGTAGGATATACATGGAAGAAAACTGTCACAACCTGCTGTTACTCACATTGGTTGGTTGTCTCTGCCTTTTAACACTTGGTTTCTTCAAGTCTTTCCCAGAAAATACAGGATTTGGTCCAGAGTATTTCTATTCCTCTATGTATCCTCACGCAATCACATCCAGCAATATGCAGTAACCCTGTGTAATGTGAATTATGTGCAATAAGTCATGCAATAGTCTGCTGTTCTTGCAATAAGAGTGGAATATTTATTCAATATTTATCTAAACATAAATGCACTCTTTTTATGTAGACTTGAGTTCATAAACTACAAACTGTTCATAATTAACAATGTTAACAGTATAGTTAACATTGTTCATAGAGATACTGTATGTAGTCATATTTTATGTCTATTTTTTATGTTTTTATTCTGCTTTTATCTCTATTCTTATTTTATTTTTGTAAAATTTTATATTCAATTTTTTTTTTGTTTTTGGAATTTTATATTTGCACTATTCTTATTTTCTGAAGTATTAGTTTTGGTTGGTTGTCCACCCCTCAGGATGAAATTCATTGAGCAGAAGTAGCTGTATATAAGCGCACTTCTATACAGTCGTGGAAAAAATTATTAGACCATCCAAAGTCATCAAAAACAACGGTTCTGCAATCCAATCCTAACTCCTGTGTGTGTCATGTGACTAAAACAGACAGAAAAGAAAACATGGAATGTCTAAAATCACTGTTTTTGTCAGTACAATGACATAGATATTGATGTAAGAACTGAAGTGATTTTGGTTATTATAAAAAAAAAAAAAAAAAAAAAAAAACATGTTAAATGGATAGATATCAGCTCTGAAATTAAACTACTATGAGCTATTTTTGTTGTTCTCATTATACTTGTCCAAACAAATGTACCTTTAGTTGGACCAGGCATTAAAATGAACAAGAAATTAAAGAAAACAAGGGGTGGTCTAAGAATCTTTTACACGACTGAAGTTCCAGCTCTTGCAGGTGTCAGTGTTTAGGTTCGTGGACAGGATATGAATCAGTGCCCACATACGACTGGCTGTACGTATGTTCCACCTGTGAGAGTGTGCATTAGTAGCAGTCTGTGTGCAAGTGCATTAGGGTTGTGTTTGCAGACTGCAGTGATCAGGTAGGTGGTGGAGGATTTCTGACATATGAAGCAGGAAAGGGAACATTAAGATTGACAGGCCAGACTGTATTGTGACTGCAGGGTCCTCAGGGTCCTTCAGAAAAGGCCATGTCTCCAACAACGCTGACGTGATTTCCATAGCTATTGGACCAGTCATAATATTTGAGCCACTTTTGGGACCAATTCTTTGATTAAAAGAACAGTTTGAGAAGCAGATAAAGAGAAAAAGAAGCCTCTCAGAATGTGATCACACTGAGAGGAGAAGAAAGGAACGCAGATTGAGGGAACGGAAAGAAGTCTGACATTTTCCATTCAATGCTGACTTGAAAACAGACTTCATGCGGCTGCTGCACAGTATACAATACATATATACTAATAATATGCCTCTATTCATTTGCATCCATTTACTGCAGCTCTAGGCAATTTGTTCTCAGATACAGACAAATTTAGACCCCGAGTTAGAGTTTTTCTTCTTTTTAATAATAAAGTATTCCTTCGTGCGTATTTAACTCAAATAATGAACATGGTTTGAAGGTCTATATGGTTAAATATGTAAAATCTGTGTATCCATAACTTTACCTTTATTCCCATTATATAAATGCATCATAACATAAGCTTCATGTAAGAACACAAACAAATGTGGCATGTTTCTAACATGTTTCATTCTTGAATGAGGAAGAGAATGATTATTTTAAATACTGAGAAATGGTTGTTTAGTTCTAATGTATATAAATTAGCATTATTTGTTTGTAAAGCCTGGAAAAAGCAGCAGATGTGTTTGTTTAAATAGGTCAGTATTTTGTTTTGTTCATATCTATTGTGCCTATTGTCTGGTCTTTGATTTTTGGTGCGTATTTTTGGTGTCTTATAAGCCCATGTAAGGGCTGGGCATGTTTTTTATGCAAGACATAATAATAAAAACATTCATTCATTCATTCATTCATATTGAGATATAAAGACTCAGGCCTGAGCTTCTGATCAGAAACTGATTGATTTATGTATGTTCAACTGTTTTACAGTGATGCACAAAGACCCAGTGGTACTTTTGTGGCAGTTCCCAAATGAATCTTTCTCTATTTTTAACACTTCTGAAAAGATTTTTCAACATTTATTTCTAATATTATTCTCTACAATTTGTATTCTTATGTGAAAATCATGTATTTTACTATACTTAATTCACTAATCATGTGGGTCATTCATAAAAACTCAGATCAAAGTTAAGGGGTTTTTCTATGAAAAACAGAGAAAACGGAAGAAAAAGTGACTTTTTTTAGTCAAATCTCTCATTAACTGAACATAAACCCAGTGTGTCCATCCACTGTCACTGATCTAACTCCATGGGTTTGTCTGGTGAATCAATGTTGTAGAAGATGACAGTGTTTCCATGGTAACTACGGAGCCTCTGAACGTCCAAATGTATTTTGGAACTGCCACAAAAGTAGCACTGGGTCTTTACGGGTTAAATTACTTATTGATCAGGCAACATCATGTACAAAGCACATCTAAAGCATTCAGATAATGCAGAAAATTAAACAGCTCTGCAAATCAATCATTTTTTAAATTTATTATTTTTTCTATTTTCTGTAGATTTTTTGTACAGTTTTTGTGTTTATTTGGTAAATTGTTTAATCCTACATCTGAGGAGAAATACAAAACCTTTCCCATGAGTTGTGGAAGTGGACCCTGCTGCTGTCGGGCTTTGATAGGGGTTTGGGATCACACTGGGTAGTTCCTGCTTCAGTGGATTCCATTCAGTGTTTCTGGTTCATACAGTGTTTTTCTCGAGCCTGAACAATGTTTGAAACATCCTTCCAAATGACGGCGAAGAGAAAATGTTTTATGCTAGAGGTAGCCTTGTGAAAGAGTTGGGAATAGAAATTAAACCATAAAGACCCAAAAATCCACCGTCGACTAAAAGCATCTACTGATCTAAACTGTGGATCTAATAATCCCATCAATACGTGTAAATAATCGGCGTAAAATACAGTTTGTCATCTTTTCATGGTCATCAGATATGACCCATTTGGATGTTCAGAGGCTCTGTAGTTACCGTGGAAACACTGTCATCTTCTACAACACTGATTCACCAGTCAAACCCACGGAGTTGGATCAGTGACAGTGGATGGACACACTGGGTTTTTGTTCAGTTAATGAGAGATTTGACGAAAAAAGTCACTTTTTCTTCAGTTTTTTCGCCTTTGATATAATAACCTTTGACTTTACTCTGAGCTTTTATGAACATCTACGTGATCATTGAATCAAAGACAGGAAAATAGATGATTTTCACAGGAAAGAATACAAAATTCATCGGATAATATAATAAATGGTGATTAACCCTTTCATGCATAGTGGTCACTACAGTGGACAGCGATTCAGATCTGTTTCACTTGTTGCTTAAATTCAAGATTATTTTGCTTAATTCAAACAAAAAAATCTGCCAATGGAACAAGTGAAACTGATCTTGGTAAGAGTTCTTGAAATAACATTTTCAAGATATGCTGTCTAAAAATAAGTTTTTATATCTCACTGAAAAGTTACTCTTTAGGTGATTATGTCTTATTTTAAGTGTGATGAGATATTTTGACTAGAAATGAGGAAAAAATACATTTGGTGAGCTTTAGATTTTTGCAGTGAGGTGCATCATTCATACACTGACGTTCACACCATTACTGTAACTTTGCTGTTCTTGATAAATCTGATCTGCACAAAACAAATTTGAGTGTAAATCAAATGCTAATTGTTATTAGACTGTAATTAACAGGGTTTTGTTTTTTTTATAAGAACTTTTTTTTTCATACTATCTGACTAGTATTATAGTATGTTAAAATGTGAGAAAACACATTAAAATGTTTTACGTCATAGTTTTCACACCATATGCCAGTAAATGCATGTTTTTTTGCTTCAAAAATCAAATGTGAGATCCAGCTGAGTGGATATTTTTGTAACTCCATGAAAAATAGGTTCATAAAAAATTGTCAATCACATTGGGTTTTTTTTATGCCTAAAGAGGAATAAAAATACTCACGTAAAAAATCTTGATTAAGAGTCTTATAATTCATGCATGAAAGGGTTAAATAACTTAGGAAAGGTTAAATAGAGAGAAAGATTCATTTGAGAACTGACAAAAAAGTCACACTGACTCCTTATGGGTTAAGATTAATGTTGTAAAGAAAGGGTTTGTGTTTACATAGTGTCTATGGAAAAAATAAGACATCCGTAAGCACCTATGGTACTGGCTGGAACTGAAATACAAACTTCAATCAATTGCAAAAAAACTTTATCTATCTTACGTCTCATCTAACTTCTCTTTCCGTACATGGAGGATGCACAATTTCAGCCAATTCATTCGCTTTTACTTCATAAAAGTGCTCTCAACAGTGTGCCCTCATAGAAATTACAGGGACTGCAATTTCCATAAATCATTCAAAAAAAATCCTTGCAATAAAAAAAATTGTGATGAAAGTGCTCAAACACAAGTGGCTGACACTCAACACGGCTGCCGTCATTCAGGTTTGAAGGAAACAAGTAAAAATGTGCTGCTGTCCTTTTGGATTTGTGCATTGATTTGGGAACTGGAGATGAGCTAAAAAATTTAAGAGCAATTCAGATGGTAAGATATTCATGAAAAAGTTGGAAGGGGTTAATTTAGGAGGAGTAATGAATGTGATTTAACCCCTAAACACCCAAACATCCACCACTGACCAAATCCATCTACTGATCTGAACTGTTTAATACCTGTTGATCCACTAATTCTATCAATACGTGTAAATAAGTGGTGTAAAATACAGTTTGTCCTGTTTTCATGGTCATCAGATGTGACCCATTTGGACGTTTAGAAGCTCCGTAGTTACCATGGAAACACCATCGTCTTCTACAACAATGATTCACCAGTAAAACTCACGGAGCAGTACTGATTTAGTTTATCCTTCTACATAAAGTTAGTCGGCGGATGTAATGAAAAGTAAAAAAAACAGAAGGAAAATGTCCATCTCCCTCATGACTTCTCTGATTTTTATCACTCCCACGTCTCCTATTAATTGTTTTGACATGCGAAGTTTGACAAATAATCTCGACTCAAGTTCTTGATGCTTTTTTAAAAAAAGTTTCCAGTGTCATTTCTTCATTGGACAAGTTTCATTATGCCAAGAGTTGGAATACCTCCAAGTTGCTGTTCAAACAGGAAAACTTTACGTTTGACAGTGTCGATGTGAAGGTGCACAAACTGACCACAACTGATCCCAGACCAGGTTTATTAATTACAACATTAGCCTGAGGGGAGATCACTGTGACAGGACGGAATAATTACAACAGCGACAGAAGCTTCGGACAACTAGTAGATGTCTGAGACGGAGTTTGATGAGAGCAGGAAGTGAGCGAACAGTGCGGACATGTGGACAGGACCCGTCTTGGAACTGCTCTAATTAGACGACGTGAGCGGATTCTGTGACGACTTCAGGCCTTTTGTCAATGGCTGACTCCTCGTGGCTTGTGGCATTTGTTACATTTTCTCAGTAATTAAATATAGATTAAGGACATTTTACACAACTGTTGTCAGTGTCAATCTCCCAAAAGTACATTCATATACGACTATATGTAGAGTCCAATTAAGGTTTGTAACACCGCCTGCTTTACCTTTTACTATGAATATAAAGACACTGAAACTCTAGAAGTTGGACTTACAAAGTCCTGAGTGGAGTTCACTTCCTGTCACCTGTAGGCTGAGGAGGAAATTCAGATCTAGTCTAACCTTTGAACATCTGCTCTTTTCTGGGAACTCTAACCCTCGCTCAGGTTTGTACTCAAACCATTCACTTTGTGTGTGTCTGTTGATTTTTGATGCACATATGAAATATCTGTCAACACTTCTTTCATTTCTTGCTGATGCATGTAGTCACAGTGGTCCGGCTGATGTGGATTTCACAGTTTCCAGCTCCCTCCCTTTGGAGAAATGAACTCATGACCTTCATCACAAATCTGATCAATTCTGGAATTTTTGGAAACCTCTGCACACTTTCCTACAAACACTTTGATTTTTTTGTCCCATGATGGTACAGACTGATTGAATTTCACCTTATATTATCATAATTTCACTTTATAACCTCATTACTAGAGCCCGACCGATATGGGATTTTTGGGGCCAATGCCGATACCGATATTGGGGGCTAAAAAGCCGATATCCAATATATCCAAAATATTACCATATTACCATATTATATGGTAATATGGATATGGAATATTACCATTCCATAATATTATTAATACCAAAATATTGGCCGATATATATGAAATAAGAACACTGATCTACACAGGATATAATAATCTTATGTTAGATAATTGTGGACAGGTGGATACACAGTTGCATAAATCTTTTTCTCACAAATGTAACTGACACAACTTTCAAATGCAAACTATGGAATCACAAAAATAATTAGAGCAAAAAATATTACTTACCACAAAATTCTGTTTTCACTCACAAATTTGGATGTGTCTGCCTCACGGCACTACAACTTCTTATGTGGACTAAGGACTAAACTGAGCATGTGCAGAGTGAATTAGGTGAGCCCTAAGTTGTTCCTGATTGGAGCAACTGCAAGAGTTACAACTGACCTGTGTTACAACTGTCCCCAGTCTCCCCTACACTAGTAACACCCAGGCAGAATGAAACTGTGAGGTAGACAGGAAGTGCACGGACATGGGTGTGTGTGTGGGGGGTGAATACTACATAAGACGAGGGGAGGGGGGGTTTAGTGGTCCATCCTTGTCACAGCGCGCGGTAGCAGTCCGTGATTTTCGCCAGGGTGGGGGGTCAGAGCGCAGGAGCGGGGGTAGCTCTGTGATTATGTGATTGTGTGTGTGTGTGTGGGGGGGTGATAGCGTCACTGTCCAAGCAGGAGTGAAAGTGAAACTAACTCGCTTTAAAGTTCCTCTTATTCTCCAGGCAGCACACACACACACACAGGAGCAGCAAGCAACACAATCTCCACGCAGCAAAAAAAGTTAATATATTGGCTACATATTGGCCGATGTTGATTAATTAGTGATACGCTATAATCGGGTCAGGCTCTACTCATTACTATAATTACACACAACTGTACTTTTGCACACTTATGTATATTTCTTTAATAATCATCAGAGGTTGTAAAAGTACTCACATTCTGTCCTTACGTAGAAGTACAGCTACTTGTGTGAAAAACTATTCTTGCAAAAGTAGAAGTACTGATTCAACTTCTTTACTTAAGTAAAAAAAAAATTAAAAAAAAAAAAAAAAAAAAAGGACTACTTCTCATTGGTAATGAAGTACAAAAGTAAAAAGTAAAACTGTATTTTTGCTATGAATGAAACAATACATATTTAACCTGGCAGAATCATAAAAGTTTTTGTCTTCTGGAAATGAATGATTTTAGTTCGAGCTGGTGTATAGCAGTTGTTGGTAGTTTAGGATTTGCCTGTGTTTGAGGTATTTCTATGTTTGCTGTACTGAAAAAAACACAATAAATAAAGTGCAATGGTACTGTTTTCACTATCAGTACACACTGGTGATTCTGATAATGCACGTGTCAAACATACGGCTCGTGGGCCAAACCCAGCCCACCAAAGGGTCCAATCCGACACGTGGGATGAATTTGTAAAATGCAAAAATTACACTTAAGACATTAACAATCAAAGATGTCAAAATCTTTTTAGTTCAGGTTCCACATTCAGACCAACATGATCTCAAATGGGTCAGACCAGTAAAATACTATCATAATAACCTGCAAATAATGACAGCTCCAATTTTTTCTCTTTGGTTTAGTGTTTAAAAAGTAAAACTCCATGGAAATGTTTCCATTTTCAAACTATCATTTCACAAAAAAATGTGAATAACCTGAACGAATATGAACAACCTGAAATTTCTTTAGAGAAGTAAGTGCAATTTTAACAACATTCTACCTTTTACTAAATGTTTTGTGTCTTTTTAGATCCACTATGTAATGTACATATGTACAAGCTGTAATGTATGAGAACGAGAAATGAGAAGAGATGAGAAGCCGAGGAATAATATTGAAAAACATAAAAATAAGTAATAGAATGGAAACAAAGACTGAAACAAGTGTACACTATGGAAAGAATGACTGCATCATTACAAATGAAAATGGATCTTTTTTAAGTGGAGATGGCACATTGGTCGAAGACTATTTGTATAATTAAACTTTTTGGGTTGTTGACAAAAATTGCTCTTAGAAGCCCTGACATGAGGTGTTTTGTATTTATATAGATGTGTGCATATGTATACAAATATATGAATATTTCAATATTTGGCAATGTATCTATAGATGTAGTATAATATTTGTAACAGTAATAATACTATGTGGTGTAATTTATTTTTTTATTTATGTCTTGTCTCAGATGTTTTGTTCTGTTTTATATTGTGCAAAAATCTACATAAAAAGTTTAAAAATAAATAAATAAATAAATAATAATTAAAAAAAAAAAAGCGATTATTTTTCAGAAATTTCTGGTTGTTCATGTTATTCAGATTTTTAAGAAAACTTTGTACATGTAAACATTTTCGTACTGTAATTTTACTGTTTACACTGTTATTATTTTACTGGTCCAGCCCATTTGAGATCCTATTGAGCCGAATGTGGAATGAGTCTGACATCCCTGTGATAATGAGAGAAAAAGCAGTGAATAGTTTAACATTTACAGTTGTCCCTCAGTCACCTGTGAATAGGATTTCTAAGAAACACAGTTGGTTTAGAATGTGTGATATAACTAAGCACCATCTTCCACACAATGGTCTGTGGCTGCTGAGTAATTTGCAACAATCCAATTCCACAACAGTCCTGTAACAATCAACTTGTGCACTGAAGGTCAGCTGCCTCGACTCTACAGAGCTCACATACACCAACACAGACCTCACAGTGTCACATAGACGCACAAAACATCTGCAAAGACTCCAATAAACCAAAAAAAACTCAAGTGTTCTGAGTCAGAGTCTTAGTCATAACTAATGAATGTGAGCTCGTGACTGGAACATGCCCTGCCATCAACTGACATGACCTGTGTTTTTTATCATGGAATTCAAAAGAAAAAAAAGCATGCGGTGAAATTCAGGTTGTGAAAGCACTGTGAATATTATGGAAAAACAGGACCACTAGTCACCGGCATGTTCTAACAAGAATCAATGGCAACTGGAATTTGCTAAATAGTAACTATACTGATATCTCTAACCATTTCCATGTTATAAACCATCAAAATATGGTTCATTATGAATAAAGCGAATATCTAATACTTCAAAAATTCCTCAAAAAAATCCAAATTTATCAAAACTGTTAAAAAAAATTTGTGGACATTGTCCCAAAGAAGCTACATATGACATTTTAAATGAATTCGACCAGTAGTTTCACAGAAGATTGTTCAAATCTAGACATTGGTGACCTTCAGTTTGACCCTTCAAGGTCACTCAAGGTCAAAGGTCATGGCCCCAAATGAAAGTCCATATCTGATGTCCTATCAGTGCTCAATAGTAACTATATTAAATCTGTAACCATTTACATGTTATAAACCATCAAAATATGGACCATTATGAGTAAAGGCAATTTTTTTAATACTTCAAAAATTTGTCAGAACTGTGAACAAGCTTTGAGACACTGTCCCAAGGAAGCGACATAAAAAATGGAAATGAATCCAACCAGTAGTTTTGAAGAAGAGGATTACTGAAATATAGACATTGGTGACCTTGAGTTTGACCCTTCAAGGTCACTCAAGGTCAAAGGTCATGGAGCCAAATTAAAGTCCATATCCCACTTCCTATCAGTGCTCAGTAGCAACTATATTAAATCTGTAACCATTTATATGTTATAAACCATCAAAATATGGACCATTATAAGTAAAGGCAATATTTCATAGTTTTTAAAAAAAATTGTCAAAAATTTGAATTAAAAGCAAATTTTTAATATTGCAAAAATTCGTCAAAAATTCCTAAAATTTAATTTGTCAAAACTGCGAACAAACTTTGTAGACATTGTCTGAAGTAAGCTACATATGCTTATATACATGTGCCTAATGGCCAGTGAGCTAAAAAGTGTACTTTGACTCTTTTTTGAAAGCAGGTGATTGATTCTTATGCTAAATTTGTAAATAAGAATCTGTTCTTAATCGCTTGCCTGGGTAAATAAAGATAAAAAAAAAAAAAAAAAAAAAAAGGTGTATTCACATCAACAACAACCAGGATTAAGTTGCTAGTTGAGCGGAAAAAGTAGCAACAAAACATCATATTCTTTGTCAGTGAATGTTTTACAGATATTAGGCCTGTAACGGTACACAAAATTTTCGGTTCGGTGCGTTTTCAGTTTTGAAAGCCATGGTTCGCTTTTTTTCGGTTCGGTACAGGAAGAAAGAAAACCCCTCAAAATGTCTTTAATACATTTATGAATTTTTGAAAAATTTACCCTCAATTTTTTGAAAAATTTGAATATAGAAAAACAGGAATATAATTCTGCTGCTATAAATCAAATAGAAAATTAAATTAATTATTCATATTACTAAATGTATTTGAAACATTAGTATTGCACTTTTCCCTGAAAGGTAGTTTTGAACAAACAACAAAAATCAAATCCCAGTTCTGTCAGTTCACATTCTGCAGAAAAATAACAAAAAAATTTCCACATGAAGTGCAACATTAACAAGAGAACAAACTGGTATTCTGTTGAAACAAACTGAAGAGAAACACTGACAACAAAAAATTAACCTAATTATTTATTTTAGGACAGAGAACAAACTGTTTAGGCCACTGTGTGTACATGAGCACGCGTGCAGGGTGCGATTTGTCGGGAGGATTTTTTGTTTTGTTTTGGTCGGAGCCGGGGGGGTGGGAGTGTCCATAACTAATGTAACAAATGCTGGCGTGAAACTTTATATACTGTCAACGTCCAACTATGGGTTCTATTCCTCTGTTATACAGCGTATGTGAGACAGACAGACAGACAGACAGAGCTAGTGTCAGTGTTTTAGAACTACTGTAGTTCCTAGGGGCCAAACAACATCCGTCTTATTAACGTCTCTTTACTCGTTGTTGTCTTTCGCCTGAACCTGAACCGATCCAAACTGGACTGGACTGATGGTGGAGGGTCTTCAGTCTCTTCCTTTCAGGTTCACATCATATATATATATATATATATATATATATATATATATATATTTTTTTTTTTTTTTTTTTTTTTTTTTTTTTATCTTATATCAGCTGCTATTTCGTATTTCGGGTCAATGTGTGTGTCCTTCAATATGTCCATGTGGAACTTGCACAGATTTAAAAAAACACATCGAACTACGTCTTTCGTTTCTTTTTCTTTTTCTCAACATACTGTACCGTTTTGGTACAGCTGTGTACCGAAGCGAACAGGTGTGTACCGAAATGGTTCGGTTTGGTACGTGTACCGTTACAGGCCTAACAGATATATCCAGGATGCTAATTATGTTGGTGGGATTGTGTTTCCTATAAGTAACTAAGTAGAAAACGAGTTGTTCAGGAGATGTGTGTTTAGACTGTGATGTGTGGGACAGTTATTATATATATTTGCCATACATTAACTTTAGTTTCAGTATTTTAATGAGCTCTATGCACAGCTCTACTACTTCCTGAACTTCAGGTGACTCCTTTATTTCCTGTTTGTCATGACTGGACACACTGATTAAATCCAGGTGTGCCTAATTAATCAGTAGTCACAACACGAAGTAGCAGACGCACCTGGATTAATCAGTGTGTCCAATAATGAAATACAGGAAATAAAGGAGCCACCTGAAGTTCAGGAAGTAGTAGAGCTGTGCAGAGAGGCCACTGAAGACTGGAAATAATTGTAGTGTCTGCTAAGTTTTATTTAGTTTTTTTTTTTTTTCCCATGTACAATGTGATCAGTCTTGGATGACCAAATGGCGGGTCATCGCAGCTCATCTTTAAATGGTCAACACATGTGATTTTGGGAAAAATAATGGCAGGATGAGGTCAGAGGACATAATTACACAAGTAGTTATAGCCAGTACTGATGCTACCATTATGTGCATCACAAACTGCGAAGAAGGCGTCAAGTGCCGGATGGGAAACCAAAATACCCTAATGATCATCATTACACTCATAATGATGCATTATTGAAATTTAAGCACAAGCACAATGGGCACCATTACCATTATGGGCAATGGGTGATACATTTACTCACACTAAATACACAAGGTTTTGTGGTAAATACTAAATATTTCTCTCCTACCTCAAGCTGTGGGTGAAATGATCCATTTGTGCCAGATACTGTCGAGTTTGGGCCAAAAGTGGTGACAGTGACGGGGGTGGGTTAGCAAACGCTACTGTTGGACTTTGATGGCCTCACATGTTTGGATGTATGTGATTTTAGAAGTGTTTGTGATGGACACTGAAGTACAACTCCATCCATCCATCCATCCATCCATCCATCCATCCATCCATCCATCTATACTATACTCCATCCATCCATCCATCTTACACTCCATCCATTCATATTATATTAAATCCATCCATCCATATTATATTCAGTCCATCCATCCATCCATCCATCCATCCATCCATCCATGCTAGTTCATGTGATAATAGACAGTTATATCAACAAACTGCTGAATCTATTCACCTGCATTCAACTCTTTCACATAAATGAATTGATTCTTTTGAACAATTTGTTTGCAAATCACCCATAACTAGCCAACTATGGCCGATCAAAAGGACACAGCTTCAACTACTTACGAATCTGAAAAACTGTATTTTACACCAATTATTTACATGTATTGATAGGATTAATGGATCAGCACGTATTAAACAGTAGATGTTTTTTATGGCTGGTGGATGTTTGGGTCTTTATGGGTTAAAACACACAATGTTAACCCCAGGAAAATAAATAAATGAATAAAAATTTAAAAAAAGAGCTATCCACATGCATTACATCTGAATGCACTGCCAGCTGCGTCCTTTCATTTTTACTTTGCTTTAAGCATTTGGACACCGTAAATTGGTCTAATCTTTACATTACTCAACATGGTTCCGCGTTGTTTTCTCAGTATTCTCAGCATTTCTTGGTGGAACTTCACCAACCACTCTCAGTTTCAAGCTATACTGAAGACCAAATTGACACCTATGGCACAGAAAGCAGAATTATGTGGAAGTATGGCTTTGACATTCACTCCGCAGGGACTCCACTCATTCTGCCCATTAGTGTTTCTGCCTTTCCTACTGAAGCATTACAGGCCTTACGGAAGTTGCAGCTCTTTTTCCGGGAGATAATTATCTTTTAATTGCTGTCCTATTCATCCTTTTTCTTCCCAACTTGTGGCTTCTTTCTTTCTCCGTTCACACTTCGTCACGTCTTTCTGTAACAACAGGTCAGAGTACGAAAAGTGCGATGCCGCCGACGTCGCCACCGTGCGCGAGTGCGACGGACAGATCTATAATCGCGTAGCTCATGCTCTTTGTGCGTGTCATTCGCTATGGTAAGCGGTAGTCAAATGGAATGCCACGCGGTCCCACAAAAGGCCAAAAGAAGAGAAGGGAGAGGAGATGAAGGCGAACGGAGGGGACAAAGCCGGAGAAGGAGCGCTGATAAACATGTTGCCTTGAAAGGGTCAAGCGACTCCTCTTTCCTCTGCTCTCTCGCTCGCTCGCTCTCTCTCTCTCTTTCTCGACAGATAGTATCATCTTGGAATTAGAAGCGAGTGAGTGATGTGTGAAGGAGTGTGTACAAGTGTCTGAAACATGAGTAAAGCTATGCATCTCAGTGTGTATTTCAGTGTTGTGATTGTCAGAGCATCTTTCTCTCTGTCTGGGTCAAGCGTCCTCTCGCTCAGCAGGCGGGCTCAACGCCGCACCCCAATCCCTACCCATAATCCTTTTCTCCCCAGGCGCTTCACTCTCTTGCAACTCGCCCCCACGCTGAGATGAAGTTATCACACTACACACACTACCCTTGCTTGTTCGCCCTTGTGTGTATTTGTGTGTGTGTGTGTGTGTGTGTGTGTTGCTGGCTCTTCTCCTCTCTGTGTGCGAAAGGTTCTGCTGTAGGACACGCCTGTTTGCTGCATAATAAGGCAAAGCTGCAACAAACACCAATCTATTCACGCAAACTAATAGGAAATGAGAGCCTGTGAATACCTCACCTCTGCCTGCTTCACACGCACACACACACAGCACAAGAATACACAAATACTGTACAGCTAATGGATGCATGGCTGTTTTCTCCAACAGTTGGGCTAGTGGAGTTGATTCTACATCTGCGACCGTCTCACACCAAGCAAATCCAGATTGTAGAAATGAAAGCAATAGAACCAGTTCAGCCAGACTTAACCTTTCAACCCCTCAGACTTGATTCCAGGTAAAGGTTCATAAAAGCTGCTGTGAGTATGTGTTTGCGTTCCTTTTCTTCAGTGTTTTTTTTATTTTTTATACTTTATTTTTCAAAGATTTTACTTTTTTAAAATTCTTTTAATTGAAATAAGCAATGACGATATAAAAAAATAGGACCAATGGCCCTGTAGCTTACCGGCCAAATTAACCTGTTTAACCCTGACCATATTTTCAGGGGAAAAACGCCTAAACAGACATACCCAAAGTAAATGAAGAATTCCTTCACAATAATAAGGTTCATATGGATGTTCTTGGTGTCTATGGACATTTACAGACCTCACAGAATCTATTCCCATTGTCTAAAATATTGTATCCTATTACTATGCCTGAGTAAACTGGAACAAACTAAAAGAGAAATTACAATTTTTTATCCTCGCCTGTTTTTTTTTTTTTTTCAGCTGGATTGACGATGATATGCATCAATTAATTGTTTGTGTCGGAGATTTTTAATAGCGTATATTTCACCCCACAAAGATTAAAAATCATGTTTGAACATTAAAGTTTGCACTAAAATACACTTTTGATGTACTTTTATTAACATTAGGGTCTAAACTTTGAGCAAAAGTTGAAAAAAACATTAATTGTCCTGATTTATTATATTTTTATAGTAGATGAATATTAATATAATTTTTCAGCCCACAGGCGGGCTGATAGGGCTAAAGGGGTTAAAAGCTTTGGGAAATGTATCCAGATGCCATTTATTCTCCCCCAGTTCTGTGTATTTATTCTATTACAGAAATAGTCCATGTTTTGGTCATATTCCAATCAGATCTGTAAAAAATTCAAATTCCAACTTGATATCATTGATACTGATTTATTGGATCAATCCACTTCCTATCTGTTATAATGGGAACATTGTTCAAAGTGGCACCAAATCCAGAATCAGATCCAGATCCAAATAATTTCAATCCCTTGTGTTGACATCATCATACAGAAGCTGTATACCAAGTTTGAAGTCAATCAGAACTGGAGTTTGGGAGAAAAAGACGATTGAAATGTTTTCCCCAGAAGAGCCCATGTTAAATTTTGCATCAGTTCCAGATCCAGAAGAAGATCCTGATCTGCATGTGGACATTATGTTTGGCTCATCTCCCCATCAGGGCTGGACTGGAGACATTTACACTGGAGATCATTTATATTTACTGAGTTATTGCATCCATCCACTTCCTATCTCTTATAATGGGGAAATTTTTCAAAGTGGCACCAAATCCAGAATCAGATCCGGATCCAAATAATTTCACTAACTTTTGTTGAAATCATTATAAAGAAGCTGTATACCAAGTTTGAAGTCAATCGGAACTGTAGTTTCGGAGAAAACGACGATTGAAATGTTTGTAACGGACGACAGACGACAACGACGGACACAGGATGACGATAATAGCTACAGTCTGTCGGCTGGTAAACTAAAAAGTCATATACAGTATCCAATATATGTGATGTCAGAACAAGAACACTACACCTGCACTCACATGTGTACACATTAAAAAAAAAAAAAAAAGAGGGGGGGGGGGGGGGGTCTGACTACTTACTTAACCCTTTCATGCATGAATTATGAGAACCTTAATCAAGATTTTTTTCCTGAGTGTTTTTATTCCTCTTTAGGCATGAAAAAAATAATGTGATTGAAATATTTTTTTTTTTTATGAATCTATTTTGCATGGAGTTACAAAAATGTCCACTCAGCTGGACACCATGTGTTTAATTTTAGAAGCAAAAAAAACATGCATTTACTGTCATACTGTGTGAAAACGATGAAATAAATGTTTTTTTTAAATGTTGCTAATTTGATGTTTTCTCACATTTTAACATACTATAACAGTAGTTATTACTCACTCAAATAATATGCAAAAAAACAACAAAACACAACAACTTAAAAAAATAATAACAATTAGCAACTGATTTACACTCAAATATATTGCTGGAAATCAGGTTTATCAAGAACAGGAATGTTACAGTTGCGGTATGAATTGCAGTGTATTATGGGATGGTGCATAAGTATCCACTGTGTTGGTTGATATGCAAGTAAAACAACAAAATCTATGACTATACAAGAGAACAGCTGGAGAAGAACTGTCCACTGGAGTGACCACTGTACATGAAAGGGTTAATATTGAAGTAATCTATGAAGGGCTGCCTAACTGAATAAAAGGCTGAATAAATCTTTCCATCCTCTGTTCAGTCCAGTTTTGTGACTGCGACTTTGTCTGCGCAGGTTGAAAGTTAGTAAGGCACGCAGTCACATGATCGGCTCGATCAAGATCTGCCCTCTCAGATATTATATCCTGCATTTTATTTGAACTGGGTTTTTATGAAGAAAAGTGTATGGTGTTTTAATTATAATGAAACATATACTGAATCATTAAAAAATATTTTTTATCACTCTTTTTTTTTTAGCAATTACTAGAAATTTCAGGCGACCCCATTTGAATTCCAGGTGATCCCAAGGTTTAAAACCACTGCACTAAGGTTTTAAGATTAAACTCATGTCTTTTGTATTAGGCCCTGATAATAAACACATGTGTCCGTATTATTAATAATAGACTCTGGACTACATTTGTTTACGCATTTTTTTTCCTTTCATTTATGACACTAATTTGAGGTCAACATTAAAAGTTAACTGTTTAAATTATAATTATTAGTCTCAGTATTTTACCCATCCCGTGCACACATCACCTAGCATTAGCATTAGCATTGCTTATTTAGACCAGCAAACGCATATTTGTTTCAACATAATAAATAAATCCTGATTAACCCATAAAGACCCAAACATCCACCACCGACCTAAACCATCAACTGATGTAAGTGTTTAATAGCTGTTGATCCACTAATTCCATCAATACGTGTAAACAACTGGTGTAAAATACAGTTTGTCATTTTTTCATGGTCATCAGATATGACCCATTTGGACGTTCAGAGGCTCCGTAGTTACCATGGAAACACTGTCATCTTCTACAACATTGATTCACCAGTCAAACCCTTAGAGTTGGATCAATGACAGTGGATGAACACACTGGGTTTATGTTCAGTTAATGAGAGATTTGACTGAAAAAGTCACTTCTTCTGCAGTTGTTTCTGTTTTTTATATAATAACCCTCAACTTTAACCTGAGCTTTTCTAAACATCTACATGATTAGTAAATTAAATAAAGGAAAATACCTGATTTATACTGACAAAATACAAAATACAGAACATAATATAAATAAATGGTGATAAATAACTCAAGAAAGGTTAAATATAGAGAAAATTTCATTTGGGTTAGGGTTATATAAAAGTAGCGCTGGGTCTTTATGGGTTAAAGCTGCAGAACCCAAAGTCAACAAAAGCAGCCCAGAATGTCTAAATACACACCTTCCTTCTGCAGCTCTCTCCTCTTGGTCCAAGTAAAAAAAACAACATTGCCTTCTCCACATGTCTCTGAGGCGCAGTGAAGAACAATTTTACATATGTTTATTAAAAAAAAGACTTTTGGCCAATAACTTGCATTTATGCAGTTAATTTGTGTCACTGCCAAAACCTTTGGCCATGACTGTGCAGCTGTTCATCACATATTTAAACCCTGATGTGCCTGGAAACTGAACCAACTCCTTGTTCCAATTTCGCTTTATACAAACACATTTTCAGAGACAGTTCCAGGGTTGGTGAATATGATTTTATGTCTGTATTTTAACCCTAACACTGACTTGTGACCTTTTCAATTAAACCAAAATAAACTCAAGCCACAGGTGGAACAGGCATCAATTATCTGCAGTCTGCATGTCAGGTTCTTCTAACAGCCAGACAGGGATCGCATAAGATGATAAAAGTAGAACATACATAGTTTTAGACTTTTATTTTACATCTTTGTCTTTTAGTTTCATTGTTTGACAGTTTCTATTTGCTTTTATTTGCGGCATATGTCATTTTTAATTGCTTTCATTCTTTTAAGTTATTGCACTGATTGCATTTTTTTCTTGCATTCTTATATAACACTGCGTTACAAAAAAATGTTTTTTGCAAGTTGTCTAGTTTGTTTCAACTGAATTAGGACCATTTTGCACCGCTAAATCCAAAAATGGCATCTGTTTTTCTCAATCAGGTCAGGTTTTTTTGCTAATTTGATTTTGAAAAATCTGATCTTCTCACAAAATTGATTACATTTAATTACATTAATACCGAAATAAGATTGGTAAGCACACTTTATGAAACTTGTGACTTGATTCCTGTTAGGTACAATGGTGTATTCAGCGCAGATGTAGCAGAATACGTCAGGCTTATTTTTGCAAGATCTTCAAGTCGAAGCCATTTCATTCACCTGTAATATTAAAAAAAAACATTAATCATAAATTGGCAAAAGTAAAATCTTCAGAACTCCTTTATTGCAAGAAATATGAAAGAATTTTGTATCATATGATGTGAAAATGCCCATAAATGTAAGCAAAAATGTTCAAAAGCCAATATGTAGCATAGTTCAGAAAGTTGACCTGATTGAGCAAAGTTAATGTGATTTTTGGATTCAGCACCAAAATTATCCTAAATCAGCTCAAAAAACTGAAACAATAAATTTGTTGTTGACCAGTGTAATTTCTTTCTTTCTTTATTTTTTAATTTGTTTAATGTCCTGGTTTATTTAATAGGCACCTGCACATTTATGAACATTGCTGTATAAAAATACACCCATGTAAATATGCCAGAATTAGTAAAAAAAAAATAACTTGCAGGCCCTAGGCAGGTGACAGAAACCAAACATAAAACAGCCCACATTAATATGTCACTCATTCGCTAAAAATTAAAAAAAAAAATAAAATAAAATAAAATACACATAATGATGACATAGGCATCATCAAAACAAACAAACAAATAAATAAAAAAAAAAAAATAGACATAGGATGATCACAGGCGCATTAGCCTATACGTTCACCTCTATACTTACAGTGTATGGTTAATTGAATGTATGTCAATTAAAAATGACTACATCTCTATTTTTTATTTAGGAGCTACTGTTTTAAGGGAGTTTTAAAAGTGTAGGATGTTGGACACTCTCCTGTTGGGATGTTTCTTGTTTTAACAGCTTCTTCTTAGTATTTCAACATCCTTCGGCTCTACCTTTTTAAAATGATTATTTAATAACCAAACCATGCCCTTGCTGAAGGTAGCTAAAGTATCAACCTCTACGGTAAGACATATAAAGATTAGAGGCTAATCCCTATGAAATATTACACCATAACACTGACCGTCACTGTCATCTGCAGCAGACCCTGTCATTCATGAAGTGGGCACAGAGCGAAGACAGAGAAAGATGAAACTAAATCAAAGACCAACCGTACAGAGAAAGATAGAACGGACAAAGAATTCTTCTCAAGTTCAATTCTTCAGAGGGTTCCCAGAAAAACAGAAAGTAAGCAAGAGAAACAAAAAGAAACTAGGAGGAAACAAACATACCTAAAGAAACAAAGATAAGAATAGAATTTCTCAGAGCAACTCTGTGGAGATTTGCTGTGAATGCCAAATGTCACCTCTGCATCTCCAAAGCCTTGGTTTGTCCTAGTTTGGTTTGAGATGCAAAATAAAGCACTTAAAAGCTGCATCAGTCTCAGCTTTTTTTTTGCTTTTTTTTTTTTGAGATGCTAAAATGCTTCTTTTTTCTTGCGTTAAAACCATAAAATAGGGCTAACGACAGCATCAGCTAATTGAGAAAATGCAAATCCATTCATTTGACACTTATTTGATGGAATAAACACCGTCGGGTCGTTTAGAAAAACAAGACAAACCACACTTTTAGATGAAATATTCAAAGCAGCGGTGTTGAATCCAAAAGCAGCCAAATTCACCCACATCAGATCTGCTGCCTACTTTGGCCTTTTGGGATTTCCCTCAATACATCATACAAAGTCCAGACTCGTGGTGCGTTCACTGCCATCACCTTACAAGAATTCTGGGCATTGATGTTTTCCTGCAGCTGGCTCTCGCTACAGTTTGGACCCAAAAATGTCTGATGTTGGCAGGGGAAAAAAAAAAAAAAACATTTTTTTTTGGTCTCTATAAGGGAAAAACAGAACCATAACATAGAATGTATGATCTGATCACAGGCTTGTCAGATTATACAAAGTTAGTTGTTAGAAAACAGAGCAAGAAAAATAAAAATGACACAAAATCTCAAAAGTCAGGGAGTCCAAATGGGAAAAAAATACTGTTTTTGATGGAAATTAATTGGAATGAACTAATATAAATACATGGTTTTGTGATTAGTAAACATGACGACAGGGAAAAACTAAGGGGAAAATTTACAAATCACCTTCTGACTTGAGCTGACAACCTCTAACTGATACTACAGAGGTCAGATTTGACCAGATTTTCTGTCATGTCGGATTAAAAATACCCCAAATTTAATGTGACGACAGATGACTCATCACTTTTTTTCCCCCTTCTTAAGAGAGAAGCTTGATATAATAACAGATAGTCAAATGCAAAACTGCAGAATTAGCATAGAATTAACTCAAGGGGATATATTATAGTCATCTTTTTTTCTTTCTTTTTTTTTTAGCTTTGACAGAACCACAGATTCCCATTAAAACCATCAAGGCTATGGAAAGCGACTGCCAGCTTCAAACACATCTCTCCATCCTTCACTAACAGAAATAATAACAAAACCCAGGCCTATACATTGAAGTACCATGTGAATATCAAAGAGGCCGATCAGTATGAGAGATCGCCCTTCATTCTTCACATGCACTAATATAAATGATAATTAACAATAAAAAGGGGGGAAAACGGCTCCATGTTAAAGTGCCAGTTGAATTTAGAAAATGTCCTCAATGTTCAAACAAATATAATACAAGCAGAAAAGACTATTTTTATTACACTTGTCTACAATTTTTTAGAAATGATTTGCTTCAGAGATTAAATGTGCTAAATGTTACGTATTTTAATAAGATTAATTGGAAAATAAATGACAAAAGTGCCGGTTTGCTGATGTTTTCAAGGTATATGATGAAGTGTTATTACACATATATACTGGTTTATGTACATTTATATAATAGTTTTATAAATCTTCCACTAAATAGAAGCTGTAAAGTGAATGTATTCTAATGTGCAGACAGTGTTTTGAAGTAGATCTTGTAGATCTGAGACAAATATTCCTTTGCAGTCAAACCCATTCTCTTGTTAATTCTTGAATTTCACATTTTGACCCAAGGCTGTATCTCAGAAAGTTCAGCCAACCAGCATTTAGGACTTGATTTTTCTTTATCAGTGACTCTCATGTGGTAAAATTTCATTACTTTTATTCTGGAAGCATTTTCCTTGTAGACCAGTGTTATCTCATTTATTTTTTTTATATATGAATATCTATAACTAAACACCCCGAAGGTCAAACAAACCAAAAATAAACAGGGATAGTTACTAATCATGGTAGAAATAAGGATGACAGCCTCATATCTGTGAAATATTACCCATGATGCCTCAGCACTTTGTACATCAGTGTAGTAGGTGGGCTCTACTGTCGGATCCGTGTTGTGTAGGCAGCATTCAGACAAAAACCTGTGAAACTGTCATTTGCACTCGTCAACACCTGGACAGTCATGGGGGTGGCCACGCCCCCAAAGACATCAGAGCGACTTAGTTAAAAGGAAACGACTAAAACTAAGAAGGAAAACTAAGAGTGCAAAAAAGTTTTAGAGTTGTAAAATAACACAAGCAGCTGTTTGAACTACAGTGTGTAATGCAACAAGATCTGAAACAGCTTTATTTTTGGTCTGAGGATGTGTTAATGTTATGCGTTTAACCTGGGGGGGGGGGGGGACATGACAAATTCATGGGGCCCAGCATTTGTGGGGGGCCCATAGAGCAGTGGAGGGGGTCCAGTGGATACAGGCTAGAAGCAAGGTTCTAATAGTTTTGGATTTTTCATTATAGTTTAGTTTTATTTAGTTTTGACTTTTTTTCTCTCTAATTCATTTCATTTTAATTAGTTTTTAGAGCAAGTTTGATAGTTTTTGTTATTTTCTAAATGCTTAGTTTTAGGTTGGTTTTCATTTTTTAATATTTTTTCTCTCCTTCTCTGTCGTCGTATTCAAATAAATCCCAGACAGGACTCTGCTGCTTTAGTCTCCATGTTTCCAGGTAGAGTGGGGACCAGAAGACGACTGGAAACCACAAGTGAACACAAGTGACGGACCCTTAAATATCATATGGTGCCAGCAGCTAAAATTGCTTGTGAGAAATAAATCAATTTTGTATCAATCAGACACAGACAAAGATGAAAATGAATGGAATTTTATGCATAATTTTTATATGTTTTAGTTCGTTTTGTAAGCACACAATACAGTTTCAGTTAGTTATGTTTTTTTTTTTCTTTTAATTATAGCTTTTATTTATTTCAGTTAACCCTCTGGTATCCAGGTGTGCTTTTTAGGCACACTTTGCACTTGGTGTTAAAAAATTTCATATTATTTTTCACAATTTAAATAAGGTTAGAATTCATAAGTTGTTCAGTTTTGCATGATCTTTAAATTGTGTCCACCAACTAAAATGTGCACATTGTAAACAAAAGAAAATGACCAGACTAGCATCTGTCTGCACAGTGTGCATAAAAGGCACTATTTCTAACATTAGAACCACTGTTTTTGATCCAAAGCCATTAAAGCATAAATCCTGCTTTTACTGAGATCTGGGCTTCACTTGAGAGGGGAGGGGCTAAATTAATTTAATAACATTGTTAATGTTGCTGTTATCATTGACATATGCCAGGCTGCAAAAATCAAATATGTAATCCAACTTTTCTGTAGTATTTTGAAAAAAAAATCACATTTTGTGTTTTTTGCATCAAAAAATGTAGTGACATCATGAGGAAAAGAGATCATTTAAAGGGTTAAAAAAAAAAGTAAAATGAATGATTATTTGATCTGTATGATTAGGGCTGAGCTGGATTTACAAAAATAAAATCAAATTAGAGCAGAAAAATAAATCAATATATAATATTTAATAGTTTGATTTCTAGGTGTGCATTTTACGCACACTTGGTGACAGATGCTAGTATTTTTGAACATTTGACCTAGCACCAAAAATAATAATGCAAATTAACCAATGTTGGAGTTAATCACTGACATATGTCAGGATGAAAAAATCAAATAATATGTGATCCACTTTTTATGGAGTATATTGGAAAAAAAAAAATTGTGTTTTTTGCATCCAAAAAAATGGTTTGTTTCCATTACAAACACAGCATTTAAAGGGTTAAAACATGTGACAATTATTGAGTATTTGGTATTTTTATTTACAGCTCAAGTTGATGAAATAGAAAAAAACGTAAAAGAATTAAAAACAAACTGAATGAACATTTTTTTTACATTATTCCACAAGTGTGCCATTTTGGCACACTTGGTGCTTAGTAAGGGCCTTGGTGGACGGGATACCAGAGGGTTAACTAAAATGTTTTTACAATTCTAGTTTTAGTCATGTCGTTAGTTTTCGTTAACGATAATAACCTTGGCAAGAAGTTGTGAAAATTTCGTGTAAGATCCGCTGTACAACAGAGGCATAGAAGTAGGGAGTCGGACGTTGAAAGTATACTAAGTTTCAGTTTCGTTTCACGCTAGCGTAAGTGACGATATGTATGGACCGCACCCCCAGCTACATGGCTTGAGTTTAGAAATGTGCTCCTTTCACCTTATGTGATGTTTTTCTCTCGTGTCGTGTACATGAAAAACATGAGGGGAAAGTAACGGAAACTGAAATGCTCAGTTCTTAGTGTGACAGTTACATTTCCGCAGACTTGGAATGAGATTGACAGCACCATAAAGGAGTCTGCATCCCTGTCCATATTTAAAAAGCAATTGAAACCAAAACTGCTTCTCAAATATGTTTAACTTAAGCCTGTGTTAATGTATTTTTTTTGCCTCATGTGCCTGATGTGTTGGTATTGTCTAAATTCTATACTGTCTGTATTTACTGGAATGACCTTAGGTCGTTCTTAGAGCAAGGGTTCGGTTTTAGCTTAGGTAGAAACAGGGATTGTTTTCATCATAAATTGTACTGCTTTGCTTAATGTCTTGGGCCCCGTTCATAAGCTATGGATAGCTTCTGGGGTTACCCTTTTTACAAAATCATATCTTGCTGGAAATTATGAATCCAACTTGTATACGTATTTTAAATGATTTGAAAATAAATGTGAACTGAAATGTGAAATGTGAACTCCTGGCACTGCGAGGGATGACTGGCCAAATGTTGTCCTTAGGGATGTTATTATTATGATATTGGCATAGGAATGTAATATCGGTGAATATCGTTATCGGTTTTTTTTGCCTCTCATTAAAACTGATAAAATAATGCCTCGATTTCGCTGGCATTTACCGACGCGTAAATGAAGCATTGTTTGTAGCTGACAGAAATGTGCAGTTTTCAAAACTGTACAGTAGAGCTGCCACACTGTAACAGACTCATGGAGGGAGGGAGAGAAAATATATAAATATGGCATTTTTTCCACAACTTCAGTTGAAGTATGTATTCTTTGCACAGACAGTGTTTACATTTTGAAAGCCTTGTTGCATTTGAGAATGCATCCAATGGAGCATCACAATAAAATTAAGCATGATGTGTTAATTCCATGACAGGAGATATGTGATGTTACCTAAAATTAGTTTAATATCCCACATATATCGGCAGCGGTATCGGTAGATATCAGAATCGGAAATTAAGCGTTGGACAATATCGGCATATCGGTTTTTGGCAAAAAAGCCAATATCGGACATCCCTAGTTGTCCTGCACATTGAAATTCGACAGTTCTGTTGGGTTCTGTTGGGTTCTGTTGTCCCTGTCCTACAGTTGTCTGTCGTTTTAAAAATCTGAGACATCACTCACGGTGGTGGCTCATTCTTGTGGTATTACCCCACACCTCCAAGGGGAGACAAGAGGTAATGTCTTTGGTTCAGTTTGTTTGTTAGCTGTTAGTGAACACTTTTTTTTTAAATTATTTAACACAACACCCCTCTTCGGAAGACAGCTTTATTTTTAACTACAGCTTGAGTTTACGTAACAAACTCCAACTTTATATTCACATGTTCATCCTTTCCTTGCTTATATACGTATACATTGAGGGAGAGCTCATGTAGCCCAAAGTGTACAGAGACAGGACGAGACCAGACAGTGGGACAAGGCAGCTAAGTGGTGTTAACACCCTAGCAGCAAAACTATTAGTTGAATTCATACCAAACTGGGTTTATACATAGCCAGTGACCCATAATAGATATGATTACATTTTGGGAAAAGTACCTCAAAGTTCAGATTTATTATGAATTTTTAAAATCTTTTTTTTTTTTCCCCCACTTACTTATAATGGGTGAAATTTCAAATGTCTGTAGCAAGTAAGTAAGTAAAGCTTTATTTATATAGCACTTTTTAAAACAACATGTTACAAAGTGCTTCACATCAAGGGGAGACAGATCAAATCAAATCAAATTTTAAGCCAATTTACAGAAACCTAACAGAATCCTCCAGGAGCGAACACTTATTAGCAGCAAAACTATTGGTTGAATTCATACCAAATTGGGTTTACAGATAGCCAGTGACCCAGAATAGACATCATTACATTGTGGGGAAAGTAAGTCAAAGTTTAAATTTTTTATGAATTCTTCAAATCTTTTTTTTTTTTTTTTTCATTTACTTATAATGGGCGAAATTTCAAATGTCTATAAAAACATCAATTTTGTTTCAATTGTCTTCAAACGTGGCACATGTATAGATGCAACTGACATGCTGACATCAGCTCATGCATACACGTGATGACATCAGCTGGACCGATGCCAAAATAGGCTACAATACGTGCGAGGGGCGGGGTTTGTTGTACCTGGAAGCACTTTTTAGTTCATGGTGTTTATATGTGACCTTTAATAAACAACAGTTTTATATGTCCTATTTAAAGCTGCACATTCCTTCTTCCTACATTTTTCAGCTTTTAGAAAAAAAAAAAGTCTTTAAAAAAAAAAAAACAACTGAAAAAGCCAAATTAATACAGAAACTAAAAAAAATGTGCTTGTAAAACTGATTAAAAGTCGACTGGAAATTGAAAACCTGAATAAAAAGACGTCAAAATTATGATTCTGGTTGCAACAGGGCTTAGCAGAATATGTGACCTTTACTAAACAACAGTTTTATATGTCCTTTTTAAAGCTGCACATTCCTTCTTCCTACATTTTTCAGCTTTTAGAAAAAAAAAAGTCTTAAAAAACAAACAAACAACAACAACAACAACTGAAAAAGCCAAATTAATACACAAACTGAAAAAAAAAAAAAATGCTCGTAAAACTGATTAAAAGTCGAATGGAGATTGAAAACCTGAATACAAAGACGTCAGAATTATAATTCTGGTTGCAATAGAGCTGAATTTAAGCCTTTGTGTCGCTGCTTCTGTCTGTTGGTAAAAGGAAAAGCATTTTAAAGCTGTTTGGCATTAACATTTAGATAAGGTTTCATAACAAAACTGCCGGAGAATAAAAGGAGTTTTTAAGGAAAGCAACCTTCAACTGGGGCTTTTTTGGACAAGAAAAGGAAAAGAAACATATAGCGATGAAACCCAGGTCAGAACTGAAAGCTCACAGAGAGTTGTTCACACCTGAGAGTTTCAGATATAACAAAGTCTTCAGAGGTTTGGATAACAGGTGCCAAATGTCAGCAGCTCCATCTCCACAGAGCTGCTGTTGGCCTAGTTTGTGTTGAGATGCAGCTGTATGCACTGTCATAGAGATGGCAAATAAGCACCTGAGGGGGTTCACACATACGTACACCAAAACACACACACACACAAAGATGTATACCTTCAACCGACACCGACCGGAGATGAGTGGATACCAGCCTGGCTCTTTTTTTTTTTTTTTTTTTTTTTTTCAGGAAATTCAAGTTCATGGCGTTGTAGCGTGTGTACAAACATGTACGAGAACACACACATACGTACGCAGAGTATGCACAGCGTGAGGCCCAACCCGGAGTGAATGGTGAAAAATAGGACAGCGTGGATCCACACCACCCCTGGATGTCGGAGGGGGATGACTGTCAAAAACTTCTATTCTCTTTTTCACTCTTCGTCTCCCCCCACCCACTCCTCTCTCCCTGTTATATACATCCCACAAACCTTTTAGAAAGTGCTCTTTCAAGTCGAAGGGTTCAAGTCGGGACTCAGGATTCTGCACCGAAAAGTAATTTTAGCTTCTATTCTATGCATAATGTGAATCAAATGTTTATGTCTTATCTGTTCTCATTCCAGCTCTCTCTCATGTTAGTTTTAAGGCTTTTTTTTTGTTGTTTTTAGCTGCTTTTATCCAAGTTAATGAATGTTGATCATTTAACCCCTTACGACCCAGTGCTACTTTTATGTCACTTCCTAAATTATTTTTTTCTCTACATTTAACTTTTTTTAACCCAAACGTCCGCTGGTGACCAAAACCATTTACTGATATTAAATGTGGAATAACTGTTGATTCACTGATTCTATCACAATTCTTTCTGGTCACCACTCCCACAATGCACTTTGCGACAAAATTTCCGAAAAGGCCCGAGTGATGTTTTGATTTGTTATGTATACAAGCGCACTGTGTTTATGATGGAGTCATCTTTGAAGTTGTTCACCGTGAGGGAAGTGATTCAAGTGTATAAGCACAGGTGATAATTAGGACATGACTGGGGTTGGATACATTTGAAAACAATGTGTGATGAAAGTCGTGCGCTGCTTTCAAGATCATTTTTTTGGGAAGAACATAAATAAATAAATAGATGTATATTAGGGCTGAACAATATGAACAAAATTTCATATCTCGATATTCATGCCAGATATCTCGATATCGATACGATACGATATGACTACAGGTTCGGTGAAAACCAAGCGTTTTTCAGAAAAATACAAACATCATAATACAAAAGAATGTGGAAAGTGCAGTTTTATTTATAAGAACTCACAGCCAGTCATCAACATTAACATAAAGTACAAATAAATTAAATTTGTTGTGACCTCCAGAGCTGTACATGCAGGGCGAGCGTGGGGGAAATCTATATTGTTTATATCGTTGCTTTTTCAATATTAATATCTTGAATGTTCATATCTCGATATCGATACAATATATCTTTCAGCCCTAATGCATATGTATATATCTTCTGTACTGACTCCTTCTGCCAATCACCACGTGACTGATTTCAGCCAATCATACATTGTCTATCCAAAAAATAGAAGAAAAAAAAAAGAAAAAAATTTATGATGAAAGTCAGAACAAACTGGGAACTAGGGATGTAACGATTACCGGTAGGACGATAAACCGTGGTAAAATTGCCACCTGTTAGTATTACCATTTAAATTCTAATTCTCATGGTAACCGTGTTTGATTACCGCACTTTTCTGGAGAAAACACCGATGTAAAGATCTGCTTTTATGTCAAATATTTGAGTATAGTTTTAATTTATTACAATTTTTATTTTCTATACCTAATATTTGGAACCAATATTCACTTGTAAAGTCATTGAAAAGGTTCGTTAAGCATCTGTGTGTTATTTATGCAATAAATTATTTACACTTTTCAAATCGGATTTTATATTTTTTTTTGTGTTTTCTGGCCTTTTATGTTTTTATAGTAGGTTAAAGTGAAAAAAATAATAGACAGATGATATAAATGAAGTTGTGCTGAAAAAAATGAACCCAAACATGGGTATAGTAAACATTTGTTTATATAGTATATAAAGGCCAAATCAAAAGGGCTGAAAACAGACAAAATAGGCTCAAACCACTAAGGGTTAATATTTGAATGTTTCTGCCAAGAGAAAGTGCATTGTACACAATTATTTTATTTTTTGTTGTTGTTGTTTTCAAAATACAACTTGGTTACATTATTTCAGAGTGTGTATTACTACTTTTTGAACATTTTGAGCACAATTTCAACAATACCGCGATAATAACGATAACCGCGATAATTTTGGTCACAATAACTGTGATATGAAATTTTCATATCGTTACATCCCTACTGGGAACTGTTAAAGAAGACCACCTTCCTTTTTCGTGAATATAGATATTAATCATTAGATATCACCCAAACTTCATCTTCACACTACTTAATGATCACTGTTTTAGAGATCAGTCGCTGATTATTTTATTTATTTATTTATTTTTATTATTTTTTTTTTTATTTATTTATTTTATTTATTTTGAACATGCAAAAAACAAAATAAAAAAAAACAAAATAAAAACAAAATAAAACATTCAGATGGACAGAATCTATCTCCATGCACATACATTATTGGTCAAACACATCCAAACAAAGCCACTTCCGCCTCTGACATCTCAAATTATAAAACAAAAAAACATACATACTACTAAATACATGGTTACCGAACAAATAATATTACAAATCTAAGGTATAAAGAGCTAATATTGTTGCATGAAACATGATGGTGTTGTGTCATTACCATAACAGTAGTGTTCAGTTCGTCTCCTGTAAATGATGACAGTAAACTTCAGTGAACGTTCACAGCTTCAGTCATTTGTTCTTCAAAGTAACTTTCATGTATTATGAGAAGTAAATGTTTGGGTTAAAGATAGTTGAAAGGAGGTCGGATCATATAAGTGCTTGTTTGCTATGTTTTCTGTACATGATTAAAATAACAATATATGAATCAATCAATCACTATATTTTCAGCTTTTAAAATGCAGGGGCTTCTTTTTATTATTATTATTATTATTATTATTATGTGAAATTAAAATGCTGTGACTACTGACTGATCCAAACCCACAGAGGAGGGAAAGTTATTTTAACCCTCATCTTGTTGAATGATCGGCCTCTTATTTTATCTACCACGCAGATCCGCACTTATAATCTCTCACTGTCATGTCGGCTTTGTGAACGTCACCCCCGTCAACAGCGCGTGGCGTGCGAGGCGGTTTTCACACTTCCTGCCCTGCTTTTCCAATCAGCTGAAGGCAACAAAAAGCCAATGTGAACACCATACCTAAACCATTCACTGTGATCTTTCATGGACTGGATGTTGCACAACTGGCTGCGCAAAACCCCTCGTTGTGATTGGCTCTCCTGACTTGTCAACTGTGAAGCTGATTGGCGAACCCGCTCTGTATGCAGCGTTTTAATTGGCTCCTCCCCTAGTGCGGTTTTCATGGAGGTCATATGTTGTTGTAGCTTCAAAGAGAAGTCGAAATATTCTCATGGTGAGTAGAAAGGCTTTCCCATGGCAACATTCAACAGCCAATGAACATGTGTCGGTGTAATACGGTCGTAGCAGCGTTTACGCACATCACTTCCTGTTCACAGTGAAAACGATGCAAGTGTATTAACCCATAAAGACCCAGAGCTACTTTTGTGGCACTTCCCAAATTCATATTTGTCCATATGTAACCTTTGTTATGTGATTTATCACAATTTATCAGAATATTATCCTCTGTATTTTGCTTTTTTTCGGTGAATTTAATTTACCGATCATGTAGATGTCCATAAAAGCTCAGTTTAAAGTTGAGGGTTATTATGTCAAAAACAGAGAAAACTGATGAAAAGGGTTCAGTTAAGTGATTTATAACAATTTATCTTAATACTATCTTCTGTATTTTGCATTTTTTCAGTGAAAAGCATGTATTTTCCAATATTTAATTTACTGATCAAGTACAAGTTCATAAAAGCTCAGTTTAAAGTTGAGGGTTATTACATTAAAAACAAAGAAAACTGATGAAAAAGATTGAATTAAGTGATTTATCACCATTTATCATAATATTACCTTCTGCATTTTGCATTTTTTCAGTGAAAAGCATGTATTTTCCAATATTTAATTTACTGATCAAGTACATGTTCATAAAAGCTCAGTTTAAAGTTGAGGGTTATTATATAAAACACAGAGAAAACTGATGAAAAGGGTTGAGTTAAGTGATTTATCACCATTTATCATCATATTATCCTCTGTATTTAGCATTTTGTATGTGAAAGTCATAATATTTTCCAGTATTCAATTTACTGATCATGTAGATATATGGTAAAAGCTCAGTTAAAGTTGAGGGTCATTATATTAAAAACAGAGAAAACAGTGGAAAAGGTGACTTTTTCAGCAAAATCTATCAATAACTGACTGTAAAAACAACTGTGTCCATCCACTGTCATCGATCCAACTCCATGGGTTTTACTGGTGAATCAATGTTGTAGAAGATGACAGTGTTTCCATGGTAACTACAGAGCCTCTGAACATCCAAATGGGTCATATCTGATGACCATGAAAAGACGACAAACTGTATTTTACACCAATTATTTACATGTATCGATAGGATTAGTGGCTCAGAAGTTATTAAACAGTTCAGATCAGTAGATGATTTTGGTTGCCAGCGACTGTTTTGGGTCTTTATGGGTTAAAATCAAAGAAAGCCTCATAAGTACGTAAGTAAAATGTATTTATATGGCACTTACTACAGAGAAAAACTCACAAAGTGCTTTACAGATTAAAGGAGTAAGGGACATAAGACAACAACACACAAAAAAGACCCAATGCAAAAAAAAGTGAGACTCTGAAATACCAGATGAGATCATGGAATTCCCATAAACGCGATAGAATAAAGGTGCGTCTTGAGACGTCTCGAAGGCTGCTGCTCGTAGATCAGGTGGAAGGGCATTCCCCCATCTGGGAGCGACTGCTAAAAAGGCTCCGTCCCCTTTGGTTTGGAGCCTGGAACGGGGGACGGGCAGCAGACCCTGATCAGCTGACCTCAATGTGAACACACTGATGTCACAATCCAATAAGATAAAGCGGTGTCTGACCATGAAGGGCTCGGCAGGTGACGACCACGACCTTGAATTCATGTTCTTAAAGAGCAATTCCACAGAAAAAATGTCGATTACTTTTTACATTTACATGAAAAAAAAAAGGGCGACATATGTAAAGCATTAGTGCAAATATTCAACAAATCCTAGCAGAGGTGACCTGAGAGATGCTCCATGAAGGCTCTTTGTGTCCATGAGCTATTCAGTCTGGTGTGAAAAGATAAAGCTCTGTCCATTTTGTATTTGCTGCGTGGGCAGTCAAGTGTGAACCATTTCTCCCCAAATGCCCGAGTTTATGCTTATTTGTGTCATTAAATTAAATAACAGAACTGCGGTGATGAAGCGCCTCTGACACTGAACTCCGAGCTTCGAAGTCAGCACTCAGCCATGTTTTCGTTTCAATTTGACTCCGTGCAATTATGTGAACACTGCACTATTCCATGCAGGTTAATTGTAAAAGATTAATATTTATGTTTATAAATATAGGTGTAAGGGCAGATCTGACGCTGGGAACATGTTCAAACTCACCAGTGAAGCCTGTGAAGTTGTCTGTGTTGCGAACTATTGCAGTTTTTGCTCAGTCGCAGTGTGGAGAAGCCAAATCCGAACACCAAAACCTAAGGAGAAGATTAAAAATAGTTGTTAGAAAGGTATAAATAGACTGGATAAACATTAGAATTAGATAGGAAATAATAAATCCCAACCATAATGCACAATAACACAACTGGAGTGATCACGAAAAGATGGTCTTCACCCATTTTGACTGTACAAATCTATTACTATTATTATTATTATTATTATTATTATTATTAGACGTTGGACTTCCAGTACAGCTGCCTACTCCTGCAAGGACTGTACATTGGAGAAAAGCTTAAAATAAAAAAGGAAAAATTACCATCAAGGATACAGTAAACAGTATCTTGAAGCCCAAATGTCTTTAACAGATGGACTGGAAAGTGGTAGATTAAAAAAAAACAAAAAACAGTCCAATCCACCTGTTACCAAAAGGAAGATTTGATTCAACAAAGCACAAATTCCAGCTTCTTTACTGTCATTCAACACTGGTATGATGAAGGAAAATTCCACTCCACAGGATCGACAGTGAAATGAACATTTAAAAAAACACACATTTAAAATAAAAATAGAAAACAGAGCAAAAACTGCAGGTAATAATAATGAAAATAAATAAATCAACATAGAAGAGGAGGAGAAATGACTGAAATTAAACAGATTATTGCACGTATAGTAACGTTATAGTAATTGCATTTTACATTGTGTAAGTCGATTGCATAGACGGGTGCTTCTATGAAACTGGTCCTAAAAACAGGACATGGGGACTAAAAATTCAAACCAGACTGAGTCGACTAATGTTACGAAGCAAGTTTGGAAGCACTTTGGGTCTATTTTAGAAATAAATACTGAGATAAAAAGAGAAACTATTTTGTAGATAAAACACATTTATATATTATTTTTTAAACAAAAATCTGCGTGTAACACCGTCAAAAGGACACAAAACTATTTTTTTTATATATTTTTTTATTCTCTCACAGGTACTTTTTGGGAATCAAATTAATTATACAAGGCAGAGTATTTCACAAAAATGTTGTAAAAATATTTGCGATTTATTTGCATTTTAATGGGCAGGTTCTGCATGTAACGCCAGTGGACACGATGGGTTACATTCATGAAAAACCCACACGTCTGCGTTAGAAAAACCACAAGGATCCTAAAATTTAACAGTGTCTTTATTTATAGTCTATAGAAGACCATTTACAGCAATGTTTTCAGATCAAATGCACTGACACCTAGGTAGCTTTTCATGTCCCAGTTTTGGTCCAAATATCTTATTAAAAATTCATTAATTATGGGATGGCTCAGAGCAAGAGTATCTTTTTCTTTTCTTTTTTTTTTTTTTGCATTAATCTGAGGTCATCATTTGGTGGATCCTGAGAGGATATATGTCTACATTTCTCTTTTATTATTGGGTCTAAAAAGCTGAACCCAGTTTCATAGAAGCGCCCATATATTACTACATTGGACTTCTAATACATCCCCTTTCATTTCTGGATGGAGAAAACACATTTTTGTATTATTTTACGTTATATTTAATACAAAAATCCACATGTAACACGGTCAAAAAGACACTAAAATTAAGCGCGAGTATCTATTTATTCTCTCACAAGTACATTTTGGGAATCAAACTAATTATAACAAGGGAGAGTGTTTCACAAAAATGACCACTGTTGCAAAATCATTTGCGATTTATTTGTGTTTAAATGGGCATATTCTGCATGTAACACCAGTGGACACGACGGGTTACACACCAAACCTGAAATGAGACTGACATTCATGAAAAACCCACATGTGTGGATTAGAAAAACCACTAGGATCCTCAAATTTAAGTGTCGTTATTTATAGTCTATAGAAGACCATTTACAGCCATGTTTTCAGATGACACCTAGGTAGCTTTAATGTCCTAATTTTGACCCCAATATTTTATAAAAAATTCATTAATGTGATTGCTCAGAGCAAGAGTATTATTTTTTTTTCTGCGTCAATCTGAGGTCATCAATAAGGTCCATCCTTGGGGGACATATGTCAAAATTTCTCTTGTATTATTGGTCAAGGTCAAGGTTATTTTATTTATACCTGCAGGTAGATTTGTTTTGCAGTCTAGGTGACTGCCTTGGCATTACAACAACACATACATTAAACATGCAAGACAGGCACTTGATCACACTTACAGACAGGACAAAAAGTGCTCAGTGTTCCACCATTCATCGGTATAAGTAAATAAAATAGGTAAGATCAAATAAATAAAAAGAAGATGCAATAAAACACAATAAAAACCAGAAAAGACAAAAACAATCTGGGATAAAAACCAGAATAAGAACATACAATTAAAAAAAATTTAAAAATTTGAAGTCACAATAATAATAAATAGAGCAAAGAAATGGAATAAATAACTAAATAAATTAGTGCAATGTCACTATTACTGAGCTCAATGACTGCGACAGGAACAAAGCTATGGGTCTAAAAAGCTGGAAAAGTGCCCGGTACCAAAATGAGCCCAGTTTCATCGAAGCACCCAGTTTATGTAGAAGTGAAATGTGACTGAAACAGGGTCGGCTAAAGCAGCGCTGACTGGACCGTCTTGGATCCGTGTGCTTTGTCATGTGCATTGTGCATTAGCCTTCGCAGCTAAACCAACGGTCATGGGAAACTCAGTTGGAAGCACGCACGCTCAACGGGGGAAACCGAGCCGGGCCGGACCCCCTATGGCCCAGTAGTGTCTCTCTGTCTCATTCAGTTCCATGCCACTGTATCACCCCCCACACCCCCCCGGGCGCAAAGATCATGTGACGCAAGAAAGGCAGGTAGTGCTGCTCGTCCACAGCATGTAAATAATCCTCTAATAGTGTGTGTTTGGCCGTGGCCCAGGGTTATGACATCTCATTGTCCACAGATAACACCCCCCTCGGCCTCCAGCTGCTTCGTCTCATCTCCACTCGTTTTTTTTAAACTCAAATATATATAAAAATCCACACATACACACACACACACAGTCAGAACCTGTGCAAGGAGGATTGTTGGAAGAGATCCATGTTGTCGATTGGAATGGCTGTTTTTTTTTTTTTTTATGTTATATCACCTAAAGGACAAAATAAGAAGGAGGAGGAGAGAAATGACGATCAGTGATCAATGACGTGAGTATAAATACATTAATCCACTTTAAATCTGATTATTAAAATTACAAAACAACCAGTTCATGTGTATTTTTAACAGCTAAGGGCCTAAAGCAGCGCACCGTGCGGTCAACCCATAAAGACCCAGTGCTACTTTTGTGGTCGTTCTTAATTTCATTTCATTTTTCTCTCTATTTCACATTTCTTAAATGATTTTTCACCATTTAGCAGAATATTATCCTGTCTGTTCTGGATTTTTTCAGTGAAAATCTAGTATTTTCCAATATTCAAGTTACCGATCATGTACTTTAATCATCATACTGAGATGATATTTGAGGGTTATGAGCGAAAACTGAAGAAAAACTGACTTTTTCACTCAAATCTTGTCACTAACCGAACATAAACCCAGTGTCTCCATTCACTGTCATTGATTCAACTCCATCTGTTTTACTGGTGAATCAATGTTGTAGAAGATGACTATGGAGCCTCTGAACATCTAAATGGGTCCTATCGGGTGATCATGAAAAGATGACAAACTGTATTTTGCACCAATTATTTACATGTATTGATAGGATTAGTGACTCTAAGGTTATTAAACCTTTTATATCAGCAGATACTTCTGTTCACTGGTGGATATTTGGGCCTTTATGGGTTAATATATCTTTGTAGATGTAAATGTTTCAGGTGAAGCTAACAGACGCTTTAATGAAAACCTGTATTTTTCAGAGTGTGCAGATGCATGAAACTTTATCACAAGGTACTGAACTATATCCTACAGAATTATACAATAATATACGTAACAAATTTTTCAGCTCCACCTCAAAAACTGTAAAATTATCCGTTATCCTTCAAACACCTAAAGACCCAGCGGTAAACAAAATCATCTAGGCTACTGATGTAAAAGGTTTTGATCTACAAATCTTATCAATACATGTAAATAACACAGGTAATACTATCTTTTCATGGTCATCACATATGACCCATTTCAGGCTCCGTAGTTACCGTGGAAACATGTCATCCGCAACATTGATTCACCAGCAAAACGTACGTAGTTTGACAAATGACAGTGGGTACAAGCACCTTTACTCAGTTTGACATTAGGTCAGTGAGATATTTGCTAAAAATGTCACTTTTTAAGCTGTTTTCTCTGTTTTTATATAATACACGTCAAATTCATTCTGAGCTTTTATAAACTTCTACATGATCAGTGAATTAAACACTGGAAAATACCTGATTTTTACTTAAAAAATGCAAAATACAGAGGAAAATATTATACTAAACTAGCGCTTTTTAATACCGATATCCAAGGACTGAAGCGAATAAATGCGTCATTCCTGTTTTTAACTTCATTTCCCATCATGGATAATAAATAGTGATAAATCACTTAAGGGGAAGTCGCCATAAAAGTCGTTGTAGATCTTTCAGCATTAAACAAGTACGCTTCTAAAAATGTTTGTCAAATCCTGCAAAATTTAGGGAAAATCTATGTTGTAGAAAATGTGATATTTTGAAGTAAAAATAATAGTTAAGGTTGTACTAAGGAGATGTGTGCTTATTTTTATTTTGGCCAAGTTGACCTTTATTTTTCATGTTAATATACATTTATCTATGATTGGTTTTGGAAAGAAACCACCAAAAATCCAAGCAGATGATGGTTCCTGTGACCCCGAGGCTCCACATTCACTATATGACCCTGACCATTATTGGGTTTTGTTAATTTGAGGTTTTCTCCAGTCTAACTTGCTGACGTTGTGGTTCAAAGGTCATGGCATTATCAGGTCCTGCTCCCAAAATGTTCTGTTATTTAAAATAAATAAATAAATAAATACAAATTAATATCTCATTAGATGATTACAGTATTTTTTGAAATGTAGATGCACAGCTGAGGGATTTGGGGTACTGTATTTTCCATAAAGAATCAATGATTTCATGTAATTTCAGATCATTATTATCACCAAAAACTATGAAGGATCTTGGAGTTTAAGGAGATAAACAAACATCCAAAGTTGCTAATGAAGTCCACCGGGGCCAACTCCCACTATCCAATCTGGGAAAAGTCATTTCATTTGTTGACTGTGCACATCGATTTTATATTAATTTAACTTTGATGCTGCATTAAATTTCTCAAGTTCTTCACCTTTGACTTATAACAGTGTAGAAAAGCCTGTAACTGTAAACCATTAACTGAGTTAATATTGTTTATGTTTTTAGGTTCTAAAACCAGGAACCAGGTTAGAATAAGCATTAAATGTTAAACTGTGTCTTAACAATGAATATTTTTACTGGACGCAACATGTAAGAATCGAAAATCTACTAAATTATTTCGTTAAGCAGAGGTTACGACTCATATTTTGAACAAATATTGATGTCCAGTTAAAGTAAAGTCCATATTTAAGTATGTCAACGTTTACTTATCTATTTTTTAGGCTACACATCAAGTTGTCATCATTTTTATTTTATTTATTTTTTGTTTTTTTAGCTTAAAATGACCATAAATGTTCATTAGTATTATAGGACAAAGACAGTGTACTTCATATTTTTTATTTTTTATTAATGAATCATGTTATTTACTTTATCATTTCTTTTCACTAAAATGCATAAAAATTGTCTGTTTTCTGTCTTTCCTGCTCTTTATTTTTGTGTTTGCTGCTGTCAACTCTGTAATTTCCCCATGGTGGGATGAATCTGACCTTATCTTATCTTATCTAAATGTATATAAATACATCTTTTTCTGTTCATATTTTAGGTTTCACAAGTGCATATTTTCTTTTTTCTGTCTTTCCTGTTCTTTATTTTTGTATTTGCTGCTGTCAACAGACATTTCCCCATGGTGGGATCAAAAACATCTATCTAACCTTACCTTATCTTATCTTACCTTATCTTATCACTCTCTTGTCAATATCACCTACAGCGCACTCGTTACTTTATTTATTATAATTATTATTATTTATATCATTCAGTCACATTAACAAATTAGTCAGTTCAACAATTCTTTAAAAATATTTTTTTAATTTCTCTTGATTTTTCTATTGTATTTGATGTTTATTTTCTTGTGCTGCTGTACATGTAAATTTCCCTCTCAGGGAAATCAAAGTGTATCTTATCATATCTTACGATATGTTATCTTATCTTATCATATCTTATCTTACCTTATCTTAAATATGTTTTCCATCAGTGGATATTCACCGTTAAAGAAACAAACATTTTTCTTTCTATTTCTGATTCTGTTTATTTGTCCAGTTGTTGCACGGTGGACAGGAAATAAACAGGCTTTTTTTTTTTATATTATTGCACCTTTGTTCAGGTTTTGTTTCCGTAGGTGAAGTACAGGAGCTCATACATGACCGGTGTCCTGACAGCTCTATTTAGTTTGGTTAAAACCAGGTCCAGTGAAGGCAGCGTCACGTCATCGTCCTTCCAGTCATTTGTAAAGTTAGGTGGGATCAGCTTTTTCCCCATCTCTTTTTCTGACTGTAATCCGTCTACGGTGGGTGTCTGGGACGCTTTGACCCCCTACACCATCAGCCACTTTCTCTCTGTCACATGTCATTTCATGCCAGAGCTTCTCTGCGGTCGGCCATTTTGGCTTTAACCCCCACCCCCGCCTGCCCCTCGCTCCACAGCTCTGCTCTGGTCTTGTATTATTCCACGGGGGGTGCATTGTACGGCAGCCGCTGAATGAAGTTTGGGCTGCTGACCCCCTGATGTCCTCCTGTCCAACCTCATTCCATGCCATCCAGTCTCCCACTAAGCGTCCGTTTTGCGCCCAATGGCGGCGCTGCAGCCGAGGCTTCAGCCTTTATCGCCATTTTCTTTATTTCTTATTTCATTCTGCTGTGATGCCCTTTCGCAACCAGGTACTTTCTGTACAAGAGACCTAGAGAGGATTTTATTCTATTACTTCATCACTACTGAAACGATCAAAACCCTCTTCCTCACAGTGTTTAAATGCAGAATCCATGAAGGCAGACTCACACATTGTCTCTGATCAGGGATACTGGGAGTCTGTCCTAATTTCAGTTATAAAAATGATCAAAACTCACATTGATCTTGATCCTTTATCTCTTCTTGACTTACCAAATAAGTGTATTAGTAATAAATATAATAGTAAATTGCATAATATAATATATAGTATAATAAATAATTTTAACAAACGCATACGGGTGCTTCTATGAAACAGAACAGAGGGGCTAAAAATTCAAACCAGATGTAGACTAATGTTATGAAGCAAGTTTGAAAGCACTATGGGTCTATTTTAAATATAAATACTTACTGAGATTTAAAAGAGAGACTATGTTTCAGATAAAGCACATTTTTATATATATTTTAATATTTTTTATACAAAAATCCCCATGTAACACAGTAAAAAGGACGCGAAAATTACGCACTACAATTTTTTTTAATATCTTTTAATTCTCTCACAGGTACATTTTGGGAATCGAACTAATTATGCAAGGCAGAGTGGTTCATAAAAATGACAGCTGTTGCAAAAAATCACTCACGATTTATATATGTTTAACTGGGCAGGTTCTACATGTAACACCAGTGGACACGATGGGTTACATGCGTAACCTGGAATGAGACTGAGATTGATGAAAAACCCACGTCTGGATTAAAAAAAAAAACACTAGGATCCTAAAATTTAACATAGTGTCTGTATTTATAGCGCTGTATTAGACCATTTACAGACATGTTTTCTCAGATCAAAAGCACCAACACCTACATAGCTTTTCCTGTCCCAATTTTGGTCCTATTTTAGGTTCCAATATTTTATTCAAAATTCATTAATTTTGAGATGGTTCAGAGCAAGAGTATAACTTTTTTTGCATTAATCTGAAGTCATCATTAGGTCCATTCTGGGGGGATATATGTCTACATTTCACTTTTATTATTGGGTCTAAAAAGCTGGAAAAGTGCCAGATACCAAAATGAACCCAGTTTCATAGAAGCACTCATACATTACTACACTGGACTTCTAATACATCCCCTACCATTTCTGGATGGAGAAATCTAATATTGGAGCACATTCCACTTGACTTTTTGACATGCTTGTCACATTCTAATTTCACTTATTCAACCGCATTTGGAAACCCTTTTTGGATGATACCAAAGGAAATGTGTCCTCAAGTCTGTCTCGGCTTTCATCTGCTCTTAAATGGACTCTTATTATATTATACAGATACGAATGGGATGGGAGTCTGTCTCTGTGTTGACTCAAAGTCTCTATTTTTGTTTTGACTGTGCTGCTGAGCAGTGTTGTTTTGTTTTGAAAATTGAAAATTTCATATATGTATATGTATTCCAAAAGTATATACTACCAAAAACATGCAGAAATTACACTGAAGATATTAACAATCATTTTAGTTCAGGTTCGACATTCAGCCTGAATTGGGTCAGGTCAGTAAAATACTATCATAATAACCTATAATAATGTCAACTCCAAATTCCTCTCTTTGTTTTCCTGTAAAAAAGTAAAATTAGTTTACAGTTTGTCATATTTTCATGGTCATCAGATATGACGTTCAGAGGCTCCCTAGTTACCGTGGAAACACTGTCATCTTCTCCAACATTGATTTATCAGTAAAACTCATGGAGTTGGATCAATGACAGTGGATGGACACACTTGATTTTTGTGTTCAATCATTGATATCGCTGGTGAAAAAGTCACTTTTTCTTTGGCCTGTTCTTTTTCTAACATAATAACCCTCAACTTTAATCTGAGCTTTTACGAACATCTACGTGATTGGTGAATTAAATCGGGCAAAATACCTCATTTTCACTGAAAAAAATCTCCCAAAAAATAGAGGATAATATTGTAACAAATGTCTGCGTAGGTTCTCATTTGCTCAGGTTCTTCTTGGTAGTGCCTCTCGGTTCAACTGGACTGGTTTCTTCAGTTGTAATAAGTGCAGGTTTACACTTAAACTGGGATTAACACCCACACAGACCACTCCCCCTGCAGGTTTCTAATTCCAGTTTCCCTCACCAGTTATTAGAACTGAAGCAGTTTCTTGGATGAGAGACGAAATATTTTCAAAAAGAGCTAAACCAATCCAGCTGAACCGAGAAGAACTACCGAGAAAAATTGTAACAAATGGTGATAAAACACTAAAGAAAAGGTTAAATAGAGAGAAAAATTCATTTGAGAACTGCCACAAAAGTACCACTGGGTCTTTATGGCTTAAAACCATTTGAGGTGACTCTGTGGTTTGCCATATTTAAATTTGCATTGGAGTGCATTTGTGTAGTTATTGAACTGTTTCCATTACTTTGATTTGTGCATTGCATGTGCGCAGAACGCCCATGAAGAACCTGAGGCCCAGAGCAGAGTCAGTGAATAATGGTGAGAGGGGTATATTTAAAAGCACAAGGCACAGAGGAGTTTTTATGTATCATTATCTTTCCCTCTACATACCCAAAGGCTTCTTGACAAGGTTAGAAGATGAAACGCATCTTCACCCATAATGAGGACATACTCCACACTGGCCTGTTTCGCAACATTCTGCCGCTAACGTACAGCCAACCGCTCCTATTTTATCGTCTCTTTTTATTTTGTGCTCTGGCTTGATTGAGATTTGCAGGAAAGCAGAGATAAGACACACATGTGAGATGAGGTGAGCAGATAGCATCCTCACAAATGACTAAACAAAGTGAGCCAGTGTTCCGTTTGTGGTGTTTTTTTGGTTTTTTTTTGTGACCACCTGCAAGGACAGACGGGGACGGAGGGGGTGGCGTTGGTGGAGGTGGCAGCGGTGTGGTTTGTGGGGGCGTGGACACAGACTCAGAGACCCCCTGCCAGTACAGAAGGGGCTAAAGCAGCCTCTGTGTTGGTTGATAAGCAATAGCGACAATGCTCCCAACAGGGTGGTTGTGTTTCCAAAAGAAAAACACACTCCTAATTTGTGCGTGTGTGTGCGAAGCCGACCCACAGTCTGTTACCATCAGGGAGCCACCAGGACTGAGGCTGTTTCTCATTACGCGTTCTTGCCTGTTCTTCCGTTCGCGCGAAACGTCATCAGTCGCGGCTTAAGTACTGTTCTGACTGCAAGTTCGTATATACCACAGGCGTCAAATATGCGGCCCTGGGGCCAAAACCGGCCCGTGAGTTGAATTTACAAAGTGTAAGTTAGGCCATCAAACTCAAAAATAATATCATAATCTATAAATAATGACAACACCAATTTTTTTCTCTGTGATTTAGTGCAAAAAACATTAAATTATGAAAATATTTACATTAACTATCCTTTAACAATAAAATGTGAATAACCTGAACAAATACAAACAACCTGAAAGGTCTGAAGAAAATTAAGTGCAATTTTAATAATATTCTGCCTGTTACTAAATGTTTTGTGTCTTTGTAGATCTGACCTATGATGCATACACTGTAAGCCCGGAATTTGTATTTACTAAAATGCTTTAATTACAACGCACTTAAATGATTTCAGTTTTATGATGTTACTATAAAATGTTCAGTATCTTCGACTGATTTGTAGACATAGTTGAAAGTACGAAAAAGTTTCAGTTGAATGGAATTAAATCACTCAGTTTTAGTCATGACCACACCTTTTTATCTTCACATTGCATTGTGGGTATTAGGCATGTTGTTGAAAATGTGTTCTTTTTCTGTGCAGGGGTTCAGCGGGGTTGTGGTGTTAGTGTTAATTTGGATTTAATGTGTGTATGGCAGTGTTTATTGGCCTTTTTGTGTTTGTTTTTGTATTTTTGCACAGCTGCACCATGAGTCAGAGCCAGAGGAAGAACGATGGCTTTACTGTTCATCTGACACTGTTATTGTACAAGGGAAATCTGAATGTCTTGTCAAATTAAAAGCACTTCCTGTACTGGCAAATGATGTCAAGCTAACTTCCATTCATGCTTCAATACATTAAGATGACTAATTTCATAACTATTTTGGTCAGGAATAGGATTTTGAGTTTGATTAACTTAAAAAAAAGTTGTTTAATCAATGATAAATTAATCTGGCTGCAATTGAGAACATTAGTCAGTGTAAGCTAAAATGCTGAGATGAATGGTTGGATAGTGGGGTTGATTTTACAACAGATTTAACCCTTTCATGCATAGTGGTCACTACAGTGGACCGCAATTCAAATCTGTTTCACTTGTTCCATTGGCAGATTGTTTTTTTACTTGATTCAAGATTTTGCTTAATTCAAACTCTGCCAATGGAACAAGTGAAAATGATCTTGGTAAGAGTTCTTGAAATAACATTTTCAAGATATACTGTCTAAAAATAAGTTTTTATATCTCACTGAAAAGTTACTCTTTAGGTGATTATGTCTTATTTTAAGTGTGATGAGATATTTTGACTAGAAATGAGGAAAAAATACATTTGGTAAGCTTTAGATTTTTGCAGTGAGGTGCATCATTCATACACTGACGTTCACACCATTACTGTAACTTTGCTGTTCTTGATAAATCTGATCTGCACTAAACATATTTGAGCGTAAATCAAATGCAAATTGTTTTTAGACTGTAATTAACAGTTTTTTGTTTTGTTTTTTACAAGAACGTTTTTTTTTTTTTTCATATTATCTGACTAATAACTAGTATTATAGTATGTTAAAATGTAAGGAAACACATTAAAATGTTTTATGTCATAGTTTTCACACCATATGCCAGTAAATGCATGTTTTCTTTGCTTCAAAAATTAAATGTGTGAGATCCAGCTGAGTGGATATTTTTGTAACTCCATGAAAAATACGTTCATAAAAAAATGTCAATCACATTTTTTTTTTCATGCCTAAAGAGGAATAAAAATACTCAGGTAAAAAATCTTGATTAAGAGTCTTATAATTCATGCATGAAAGGGTTAAAGCACAAATAACTTGTCCTTTAGTGTTTTCTACTTAAAAGTTTAAGTTCAACACTTTTAGCATTAAAGTTGAACCTACTTAAACCAATTGATTAGTCTATCATTACTGAAATCATGTAAGTAAAATCACTTGCCTCAAATTTTTTTGAGTAAACTCTACTTATCCGGGCTTACAGTGTATGTATAAATGATAAATCGAGGCATAATATTGATAAAATTGTACTTATATTTCTTTACAAATTTCATTTTTTTCAGGTTATTCACATCCTTTTTGTTTGGATAGTTTGTAAACATCAATACTGGCATAATTCAATGTTATTTTTTGCACTAAAACAATTTCAAGTTGTCATTATTTATTGGTTATCATGCTTTTATTTTACTGGTCCGGCCCACTTCAGATTAAACAGGGCTAAATGTGTGTGGCCCCCGCAAGAAAATGAGTTTGACAGCCCTGGTATAAACCAAGAACACAATGTTGTTCTTGTCTGCTAGCTTCAACCACTGATGCACTGGTTGGTGACTCGTGTAGACTTAGCTGGGAAAATATCACAAAATGCACTTCGTACTACTCTGGAATGCTACGGCGGCTTCTGATGACTTAATTCAGAAATGTTTTTAGACTAGATGACCGTAACGGCATGATGTGATATAATGTTAGAACACCAGCGAGAAGCAGAAGACTGGAAAAAATCTTAATCTTATCAGGGAAGTTCACAAGTATGCAGTCGTTCAAATACAGCGAGACTTGATTTCTTAGGAAGTCCATTCTCTGGGACCGTTCTGACCAAGACCGTAGTGGCCGAGTTCACAAGACTGTCCTCTGTGTTCTTGATGTTGAGGAACGGCCTGAGACCGGACCTACGCCCTTATAAGGAACGCATGGGTGTACGGGAATGACGCTCCGACACTTCACTCTGTTCACCCTTTAGAACAGGGGAGTCAAACACACGGCCCGTGACCCTTTTAATCGGGCAAGTGACTATATTTGGTCATTTCCGCATGCATTATAAAACAGTGACAGCACCAGTTCCAGTGAGGACAGAAGTCAACAATCTGAGGTCCGATGTGGTCTCCAGGGTCTGTAAGGTCCAATGTGGTCTCCAGGGTCTGTCAGGTCCACCTCTCAGGTCCGATGTGGTCTCCAGGGTCTGTCAGGTCCGATGTGGTCTCCAGGGTCTGTCAGGTCCAATGTGGTCTCCATGGTCTGTTAGGTCCACCTCTGCATGAACAGTGAGTGGACCTGCTTTGTTCAGTACCACAAAGTAACGGAACTAATGTAAGGAATGATGTTCAAAGGGATCATGTGGATGTGGACATACACATAAACAGGGTGCGATTTGTTGGGGGAGATGGGGGGGATCAAACCCCCCCTCTGGTTTTTCCATCCCTACTTCTGCTCAGTGAATTTGATCCTCAGGGGGGACAACCACTGACACTAACGTTCACCTGAACCCAACTGTCGGCAGTCTTAGAATGCATGAACGTCTCCATGCACTGGGGCGCCGTAAAGGGGGGGTAAACATGACAAATTTATGCGGTCCAGCATTTGTGGGGGGGCACAGAGCAGTGGAGGTGGTCCAGTGGATACAGGTTAGAAGTTGTGAAAATTTTGTGTAAGATCCGCTGTTTAATAGAGGAATAGAAGCCAGGAGTTGGATGTTGAAAGTATGTAAAATTTCACTTTGGTTTCACACCAGCGTTAGTTATGGACCGCACCCCCACGTATATAACTGCTGCCCCCCTGATCAGACAAAAAAAATAAATAAATCACCCCTCCCTTTGTTTTTTTGACAAATCACACCCTGTATAGGGCTGCACGATTTTGGCCAAAAAAAAAAAAAAAAAAAATCCCGATTTTTTCCTCTAAAAACTCGATTTTCAATTTTTGGGTAAAACTACAAAAGACAACAGAAGTCAGCATGTCGTTTTCATATCATGTGATGAACCCACAGAAGTTTATTTTTTCTTAATTAAATCTTTATTGAATGAAGCAGAGTATACAAACAAAGTATACAACAAGAAAATAACATAAGTTTGCCAGGGGGAATACACTACAATACAATGTCCAAATCAGAGCAAATACTGATGGTTTTTAAGCCTTTTTGTTTCCAGATTTATTGAACAGCTTTAAATAAAGTTCAACATCTTTCAAAAAATAAACAGTATTTGGTTTTGTGTTACAGAACTTACATTTGTGAATGAAAAATTTAGCAAGAGGACTAAATTAATTATTAATTTTTTGTTTGTTTTTTTCTTTTCTGGGTATCTGGCCCACAGCAGTGATACCAGTGTCAGTCAGTGACAGGCATCAGTCGTGTGTCCGTGGACCAGGTTAATATGAGTGATCCACATGTGGTTCTATTTAAACTGGAGGATCCGTGCGTGGAACAGACCGACCCAGGACACACTGGAGGGATTCTATGTGTGGAGCTGGTGGATGTGTGTGGGCACAGGGCTGTGTGGGCTCCTCTGCTGAAGCCGATGACCCTGAGACCTAGACCCGGTTCAGAAGAAGACAGTACGGTACGGATCCGGGACAGCGGAAGATGAGTGATCCGCATGCAGTTCTACTTCAGTTGTCGGATCCGTGCGTGAAGCCACGGCTTACATTGCTATAAGTACTGTGGGTTCATTAACACATTTAAAGTCCGGTCATTACACGGACTTCTGTGACAGACCGCTGTCACTGATAGGAGGAGGAGCCTATGGGAGCCCGCAAGCGCATGGCCTGGAGGCACGAGAGAGATGAAATCGATTTTACGATTTCCCTTTTTTAAAAATCGTCCTAATTTTAAAAAATCCGATTTTGATTTAAAATCGAGTAATCGTGCAGCCCTAGTTGAAAGTATGTAAAATTTCACTTTGGTTTCACACCAGCATTAGTTATGGACCGCACCCCCATGTATATAACTGCTGCCCCCCCCTCATCAGACAAAAAAAAAAAAAATAAATCCCCCCTCCCTTTGTTTTTTTGACAAATCACACCCTGTATACATATATATATATATATATAGTTCAATAATCACAGAATTACAGTTATAATAAATAGTAATAGTCATCATACCAATGATATACAAGTAATATAAGTATGTAGTAATACTAATCATCATCATCATAAGAAATATGTAATAAGATTACATACCGAGAATAGACCTGTACTGAATGACCACTACAGTCCTTTAGTTTATTCAAACCATGCCCTCTTCATTCAGGTGCAAGTGTTACTGAATGAACATGAGGTACGTACACACTGGATTCTTTAAGCCTCTTCAAAATTAATTAATATTACCATGAGGCCATCCAGGCCAATCATTCATGGTGTTATTGAAGACCTGCTGAGTGTTATGGACCATTTTCAACATAATTAAACTATTCTCACAATGTAACGATGCACAGTCTTTAAAATGAGTCGACATGTCGACATTTAATTATGATACAAAACAGTTGAATGTATAGATTTACTTCATATTGAGTCTAATCAGGCTTCATTAAACTCTGATGAATGTTTTTTTTTTTCATACTCTTAACTATTATTCATCATCCAAAGTGCTCTTGACAGCAACATTTCTAGAGAAATCAGATGAAAATAAGCTGGAGTTTACACAGAAACTCAACAGGTGGAGCCTGATGTCAAATGTCACGTTGCACAGTATGTGATTAGACGAGCTGATCGTTGACATATGTTATTATATAAGACACTACAACAGGAATAGATACTGGAGATGGAAAATGTCAGCGCCAACACATGAACAGTATAGAGCAAAGACGAAGAAGGAACAAATGGAATAAATACAGCTAGAAGACACGACCACAGCTATTAATATGAACAATGTACAGATCAGGTTAAATCACTACTTTACAGCTTAAAAGGTGATTTTTTTTTGGTCCTGAGTGAAATCGGACGGTTATTGGTGGTTTTAAAAACGTTGAAAAAAAATGTATTGAGCTGAAGTCAAAGATGAAAAAGATATAAGGAGACCAAAACAGGATATAAAAAATGAGACTGATTTAAATTAAAATGACATAAAATGAAGAAGATAACAGGAGAAAATTGCATTTACATAGAAAATCAAACAATCAAAGTGAATGAAAATGACAAAAAAAAAAAAAATGCAACAAGAAGAAAACGACATAAAAGACACAAACCAACGAAAACAAGTTAAAATGGAAGAAAATGAAAAAGTGGATGAAATTACACAAAAACTATTTAAAATGTCTGATGAAATAAAAGTCAAACACTGTCCTCTTCTGTTGAACAAACCTCATACTTATACAATGATTTTCTGGATTTTATTTAATAACAATAAAATAAAGAACAAAAACAGTTTGCCACATGAAAGGAAGCATCATATGAGAACTGAGGACATACATCTGTACGCAGTATCTTATTATGTACTATATTTTATTATTATTATTATTATTATTATTTAGTGTATATCAAACCGTCATCTGTTAAGTTAAATGTTTATGTATTTGAGGGACATTACTGACATAAAACGGTACAGTTTTATTAATAAATCATCTCACTGTTTAATGTCAGAAAATACAGTGTGTTCAGATATTGACAAATAGTGGGAGCGTGTTCTGTTCTGTTATCCTGTGTACTACATATGAAATTTAGAGTAGATATTTTGTTCTATTCGTCTGAGTCTGAGAGACTGAGCTGCAGATTGATTGGAGGGATACTGTGACAGTACAGTAAATCCTGTGAATAAGCCGAAGACAGTTGTTATTGAGTTTCATTGCTTTGGTTTATTTTCAGCATTTATTTTATATTCATAGTACAATGTACAGTCAGGTCCGTATATATGTGGACGACGACACAAAATGGGTAATTTCACCTTTGTACGCCACCACAGTGAATCTGACACAGAGAAATAAAATAAAATAAAGTAAAACAAAATAAGATAAGATAAAATAAAATAAAGTAAAATAGAATAAGACAAGATCAAATTAAATTAAGTTAAATTAAGATTTAAAAAAATTATAAAATAAAATAATATAACTGGTGTTTAACCAAGATATTGCATTAATCATGGAGGAATTCCAACCCTTTTAGACTCATTTCATCCAGGCTTTAACCCTTTCATGCATGAATTATGAGAACCTTAATCACGATTTTTTTCCTGAGTGTTTTTATCCCTCTTCAGACATAACAATAATAATTCTATTGATTTTTGTTAGCCTATTTTTATGGCGTTACAAAAATGTCCACTCAGCTGGACACCATGCATTTAGTTTTAAAGCCAAAGAAACATGTATTTTCTGATATACTGTGTGAAAACTATGAAATAAAAACATTTTTAATGCTGCTAATCTGACGTTTTCTCACATTTTAACATACCTGCATGGAGATAATATGCAAAAAAAAAAACAAAAAACAAAACTGTTAATTACAGTCTAATAACAATTAGCAGTTTTTTTTACTCTCAAACATCTTACTGCAGATCAGGTTTATCTAGAACAGCAAAGTTACAGTAATGGTCTGATTGTCAGTGTATGGGATGATGCATAAGCGTCCACTGTGTTGGCTGATATGGAACTAAAACAACACAATCCATGAATATACAAAGAACATTTTTGAACAGCTGTCCACTGGAGGGACCAGTGTGCATGAAAGGGTTAAGTTACCTGAAAAAAGTAAAACCATAAAAAAAACATGAGGATTGTTTTAAATACTTGAATGAAAGTATTTTGTCTGAAGTCTGGAAAGCATGGAAATCACCAAATGCTGAGGTTCCTTCTGACGATGCTTTTCCAGACTTAAACTACAGCTACCTTCTGTTACTTCTTGTCTGTGGGTTTTTGTGCCCTCAGTTTAGCCTTCAGGAACTGAAAAAAAAAAAAAAAAAAAAAAAAAAAAAAAAACACTATTTCCAGGTAAATCTTCAGACTATACAACAGTTCCCAGTAAATCCTCTCCCATATCACAGCACGTACATGTGCAAATGCACTATAAATATGTATATAATATTTACATTTCAATCTAAATGGATATAAATACTTCTTTTATCTGTTTATATTTTATGCTTCACAAGCGTATATTTTCTGTTTTCTGTCTTTCCTGTACTTCATTTTTCTATTAGCTGCTGTCAATGACAAGGTTATCATTAACGAAAACTAACAAAATGACGAAAACTAGAATTGAAAAAACATTTTCGTTAAATGAAATAAATAAAAACTATAATTAAAAGAAAAACGATAACTAACTGAAACTGTATTGTGTGCTTATAAAACAAACTAAAACGTATAAAAATTCAGGATAAAATTCCCTTCGTTACGTCTTTGTCAGTGTTGGATTGATACGAAAGCGATTTATTTCACCCTAGCAATTTTATTTAGCGGCACCATACGACACTTTTTGGTCCGTCACTTGTGTTCACTTGTGGTTTCCAGTCGTCTTCTGGTCCCCACTCTACCTGGAAACATGGAGACTAAAGTTGGGAGAAAGCAGCAGAGTCCTGTCTGGGATTTATTTGAATACGACGACAGAGAAGAAGAGAAAAGAGACCACTGAAATACAACTAAACTAAAACTAAGCATTCAGAAAATAAGGAAAACTAATAAAAACTAACAAAGCTGCTCTAAAAACTAATTAAAACGAACTGAATTAGAGAAAAAAAAAAGGTGAAACTAAATAAAACTAAACTATAATGAAAAATCCAAAACTATTCCAACCTTGGTCAATGGAGACATTTCCCCATAATGGCATTAATAACATCTAACTAATCTATTTTATCTTATCACTTACTAGTCAATATCACCTACTGCACACCATTTATTTACTATTATTGCTATTTATGTCATTCAGTCATTTTAACAAATTAGTCACTTTAACTTTTTTTTTTTAAACATATATATATATATATATATATATATATATATATATATATATATATATATATATATATATATATATATATATATTTTATCTTATTAGAATGTTTTATATTGTATTGATGTTTATTCTCTTGTGCTGCTGTACATTTGAATTTCCTCCTTGGGGGCTCAATAAAGTATATCTTATCTTATGTCATCTTACCTTATCTTACCTTACCTTGCCTTATCTTATCTTACCTCGCCTTATCATATGTTACCTTATCTTGCCTTATTTTATGTAATCTTACCTTATTTTACCTTACCTTGCCTTATCTTATCTTACCTTACTTCGCCTTATCTTATGTTACCTTATCTTTTCTTGCCTTATTTTATGTAATCTTATCTTACCTTACCTTGCCTTATCTTATGTTACCTTATCTTATCTTGCCTTATTTTACATAATCTTACCTTATCTTACCTTACCTCGCCTTATCTTATGTTACCTTATCTTTTCTTGCCTTATTTTATGTAATTTTACTTTATCTTACCTGGCCTTATCTTACCTTATTTTTTGTAATCTTACCTTACCTTATCTTACCTTATCTTATTTTATCTTACCTTACATTGCCTTATCTTATGTTACCTTATCTTGCCTTATTTTATGTAATCTTGTCTTACTTTAACTTATCTTTCCTTATCTTATCTTACCTTATCTCATCATATCTTTCCTTATCTTACCTTATCTTATCTTATTTTATCTTAAGACCCTCCCATTTCTTAACCTTCTACAGCTCTTGTGTTGATCCATCAGTTCCTCTGTTTTTTCACCATCTATGTGGACGTCAGCCCGACTGTATTTTACAGGTTTTAACAAGACCCCAAACATTAAAAACATTTAACCATGGCTAAGGTCTTTGTTACTTCTCACTGCAAAAACTCTAACCCAATATTTAAGTTCACAAATGCTTTAAAAAAGTGCTTAGACGTTGAACTGAAGAGAGATCATTCATTCATTTACTCTTGCAATCATGTTCAATTTCTAATTTCTCCATCATTTAAATCACAGGTTATTACGAGGATTCTTTCAAGCGTTGTGCGTGCGATATCTAAAAGAAATTTGCTCATGATTTTTACTAATTTAAACAAGTAAAACTGTGTAAAACAATCTGAAAAGAAGAGCAGTATTTGCCTCCAACTACAGTGTGAAGGTTACCGGCGAGAAATGCATCATTACAAAGGTTTTACTCATTTCCAAGGTCTGTTTGTGGGTTTTTATTGACAACGGGAAGGAAAATTGAAATGATATTTTAGTTCTTAGGTAAGTGCGACAGACTGTGTGCCAAAGGTACACAAAGCAGTTATCGAAACTGAAAATGAACTAAGCAACATTAAGGATTTAGAGAGGCCTCGCAGTGAAGAAAAGCTGATTTGTTATTCCACATTGTCTCATAAATATTCCAAAAGAGTAAACAGACTTGCACAAATTCATTTGGTTTGAGAACTATATTGAAAAAGTTAATGAGTTGAAATCTGTCCTCGGGGTAATGTCACGAGAAAGACGATGAATCCTTGTTGCATTGAGTGTGACGATACGACGCCGGTGTAAGAATGTGACCCACTTCTGAAAAGGCCGAACCCGTTTTGGAACAACCTGGTTTAAAATTTGAACACAGTCAACAGGGACTTACACAAAACCCAAGGATCCGCTAATAACTCTATCATCAGTCATTAAAGGAAATACTTGAATGTAGGGACGTCCTGTTTTCAGTCTGGATGAAGGATGAACAAAGTTGGATTCTCAGTTCGGAGATTTATGACGAAAAGTTGGCGATTCCGGTTCAATGAATCCCATAATAGAGACTGAAAACTGCACATATGTGTATAGTCATATTTAGAGACGGGGCTGGGCTGTAAAAAAATGAACGGTGATGGTAGAAGTGGCCAACATTATCAGATCAAACACTAGACATTGTTTCATTGTTTTCATTTTGGGGAATATGATGACATTGATTTCATTTATTTTGATTGAATACAGCAGAACCAGGCAGCACATGTAAACATGTATATAGTCTGTACAGTCTGTAGAGTTCTTACTAATGTTTTTATTATTGTAGAATGTTTTTTCCCACTATCTTTATGTATCTGCACTTTCTTACACTTCATCTCATCTAATCTAGTCTAATCTGATCTACTCTAATCTAATCTAGTCTAGTCTAATCTAATCTAATACAATCTAATCCAGTCTAATATAATCTAATGTAATCTAATCTAATCTAATTTAATCTAGTCTAGTCTAATATAATCTAATCCAATTTTAATCCAGTTTAATCTAACATAATCTAATCCAGTATAATCTAATCCAATCTAATTTAATTGAGTCTAATCTAATCCAATCCAATCCAGTCTAACATAAACTAATCTAATCCATTGTAATGTAATCTAATCTAATCCAGACAAATTTTATCCAATCTAATCTAATCCAGTCTAATGTAATCCAATGTAATGTAATCTAATCTAATCCAGTCTAATCTAATATATCGTAATGTAATCTAATGTAGTCTAATCTAATCTAATGTAATGTAATCTAATTTTATCCAGCCTAATCTAATCCAATCTAATCTAATCTAATCGAGTCTAATCTAATCCAATGTAATGTAATCTAATCTAATCCAGTCTAATGTAATCCAATGTAATGTAATATAATCCAGTCTAATCTAATCTAGTCTAATCTATCATAATGTAATCTAATCCAGTCTAATCTAATGTAATGTAATCTAATTTTATCCAGTCTAATCTAATCTAATCCAATCTAATCTAATCCAGTCTAATCTAATCTAATCCAATGTAATGTAATCTAATCTAATCCAGTCTAATGTAATCCAATATAATGTAATGTAATCTAATCCAGTCTAATCTAATCTAATATATCATAATGTAATCTAATCCAGTCTAATCCAATGTAATGTAATCTAATTTTATCCTGTCTAATCTAATCCAATCTAATCCAATCTAATATAATCAAATCCAGTCTAATCTAATCCAATATAATGTAATCTAATCCAGTCTAATCTAATCCAATCTAATCTAATATAATCCAGTCTAATCTAATATATCCTAATGTAATCTAATCTAATCTAATGTAATCTAATCTAATCTAATCTAATCTAATTTTATCCAGTCTAATCCAATCTAATCTAATCTAATCCAATCTAATCTAATCCAGCCTAATCTAATCTAAGTGTGTGTGCATTATTGTACGAGTAATAGTACTAGTAATAGGACTAGTTTTGCTCTTCTGAAGCAAAACTAGTCCAGTTGAACCTCAAAGAATTTACCCAGAAGAACAATGACCTGGGCAAACGAGAAATTGAATGAGAAATTCTTCTTATTTTAGTTCCAAACTCCAGATTTTTAACAATATTATGCTTGTTACCAAATAATATAATAATACAATAAGTACTTAAAGGTTTTTTTATTGCAGTAAAACCAGGAGAACTAGTTGTCATTATTTATCGGTTATGATGCTATTCCTTTACTGGTCCGGCCCACTGGAGATCCAACTGGGCTGAATGCAACCCCTGGAAGATATGAGTTCGACACCCCCGCACTAAAACGTAAAGATCCAGTGTGTGTTTGGTCATATTTTAGATTTTGTAGGTGGATTTCCATCCAACTGCACTGCAAATGTTACCCATATTTTATAAACGTTGAGGAAAATAAAAAGCCAATGTATGCACACGTCTATAAACGACAGTTGAATGCGTTTTCAGAGCAGGTTGTACTTCATCATTACAGGTTTGTGAACTACCACTTAATACATCAACACAATCTACTTGACCTGTTTGTCAGAGTCTTTATCGAATATTTCTTTCTGTAGCTCTTCATATAATAATGCCGATCTCTAATGTGTAAAAAAAACGAAATGAAAAGCACTTTCCACTTTTGCAGAGCGACTTTATGGAACTGTTCAACACACAGCACTTCCCACCTGAGAGGATATGTACAATGTGGACAAAGAGGACACTCACTCTGAACTTTACTTCAATTAATCTGCTTTTTTTTTTTTTCTATTTTTGAAATTGAATTCTCAGTCGAACTCTCAGTATACAAACACACGACAGTGGATCAGTACAGATAACACTGAAGTAAATAGGAGTATTAAATGGAACCGAGGTGCACTCTTATTTGTAAAACCACACATTAATAGTGAATCAAAGCTGCTGTGAAAGCCTTTAATACTGACTGTGTGGAACAGCAGGAGAGAATAAACACACCAACAACGACAGGCCAACATACCCACAATGCCTTTCTGTTCACTGCTTCAACAAAGGGAGGTGTCACAACTGTGTCCATTCACGTCTAGTTTCTACCAACATGATATCATGAATCACGTACAGATAACACGCCATTAGTGTGATTAGCAGCTAGAGCGGTTAGGGTTACGTTTAGGGTTAGCGGCTAGCACAGACTAATCTCATGAAATTGCGTACATTTTCATCCTTTCACATGTTATTTAACACCGTTTGATTTGACGTTAATGCGCTAGCCAACGTGATATCATGAACTGCGTACAGATAACATGCCACTTCTAATTAGCGTGTTATCTGTACGCATTATAAGCTTTCAGCGTATATATTTACACCGCGTAAAATAACACGCCATTAGCGCAAATGGCAGCTAGTGCAATTAGCTGTTAGGGTTAGCGATTAGCAGCTAGCGCAGATTAATCTCATGAAATCGCATTGTATGTGACGCCAGTTTATTGCATTTGGCGTGCTATATGTACACATTTTCATCCTTTCGCATATTATTTAACACCATTTGGTGGCGTGTTAATGCGCTAGCCAACGTGATATCTTGAATTGCTTACAGGTAACATTCCACTATTGATTGCCATGTTATCTGTACACATTATAAGCTTTCAACGTGTATATTTACGCCACGTAAAATAGCACGCCATTAGCGCAATTAGCGGCTAGTGCAATTAGGGGTTAGGTTTAGGGTTAGCGATTAGTGGCTAACACAGACTAATCTCATTAAATCACGTTTTATGTGACGCCAGTTTATTGCATTTGACGCGCTATATGTACGCATTTTCATCCTCTCGCGTGTTATTTAACGCCATTTGATGGTGTGTCAATGCGCCAGCCAATGTGATATCATGAATTGTGCACAGATAACACGCCAATTAAAAGTGGCATGTTATCTGTACGCATTATAAGCTTTCAACATGTATATTTACGCCACGTAAAATAGCACGCCATTAGCGCAATTAGCAGCTAGTGTGATTAGCAGTTAGGGTTAGGGGTTAGGGCTAGGTTGAGGTTTAGCGATTAGCGTGATTAGCAGCTAGCATCATTAGCGGTTCGGGTTAGGGGTTAGGGTTAGCAGCTAGCGCATTGACACACCATCAAATGGTGTTAAATAACACGCAAAAGGATGAAAACGTGTACGTATAGCAGGCCAAATGCTATGAAGTGGCATCACATACAACGCGATTTAATGAGATCAGTCTGTGTCTACGTGTATTAAGGGTGTATTCACAAAAAAAAGGGCGGAGTCAGAGTCGGTGGCCAAACACGAACATGGTCTACAGCAGAATATTTCTCACCAATAGAACAAACTCTAACTGTAAAACTAATGGGACGAGTTTTCTAAAGTAATACAGCAGATTCAGCCGAAGCCAGGAAAGAAAATGATCAGTGTCACATCATGAAGTCACAGCTGCATCTGTTTTATAATAAGAACTGTAGATTCTGCTAAATGAATGTGTTGCTTGTGTGTTTTTATGACATGTAAGACAATTTACAGGCATTAAGTAAGGTCTATTTTTACACATATGTGCCGATCTGAGGTCAAAGCTAATCTGACTTTAATGTAAAAGCACTTCCAGATAACTGGGGAGTCTGGTGAATCATAGAAAAATGTCCCTTTACTGCTGCGTCCATGCATGTCATCTGTTTCATTTGTCCTGTAAGTGAATATTCATCCTTTATCACAGTATGAGTATGCATAATTAGCACATAAAGCATGTTTTAAGAACCAGTTAAGACCAGACCAGTGATTAGACAGAGCCAAGGTTAGAATAGTTTGGGATTTTTCATTATAGTTTAGTTTTATTTAGTTTTGACTTGTTTTTTCTCTCTAATTCAGTCCGTTTTAATTAGTTTTTAGAGCAGCTTTGCTAGTTTTTATTAGTTTTTGTTTTAGTATTAGTTTTAGTTTTTTCATATCTTTTATCTTCCTCTTCGTCGTATTCAAATAAATCCCATACAAGAGCTGAAAGCTGAAATTGCTTGAGCAAAATAAAATGATTTCATATCAGTCTCACATTGACAAAGATGAAAACGAAGGGAATTTTATCCATAATTTTGACACGTTTTAGGTAGTTTTGTAATCACACAATGCAGTTCCAGTTAGTTGTAATTACCTCCGCCAAGGAGGTTATGTTTTTGCCAGGGTTTGTTTGTCTGTTTGTCTGTCCGTTAGTGTGCAACATAACTCAAAAAGTTATGGACAGATTTGGATGAAATTTTCAGGGTTTGTTGGAAATGGGATAAGGAAGAAATGATTCAATTTTGGTGGTGATCGGGGGTGGGGGTGGGGGGGGGCACTGATCAGCCTTGGCGGAGGTCTGCGCTCTCCGAGTGCTACTAGTTTTTTCTTTTAATTATAGTTTTTATTTATTTACGGTGACGAAAATGTTTTTTTCAATTCTAGTTTTTGTCATTTCCTTAGTTTTTGTTAACAATAATAACCTTGACCAAAACACATGCACAGAAGAAATAAAAATTAACGAAGAATTCAAATTCACAAGAAGTCAGTTTGCATTAAGATAAGATAAGGTTTAGATAAGACAAGATAAGAAAAAATAAGGTCAAATAAGATAAGGTAAGGTAAGTGAAAGTAAGATAAGGTTTAGATAAGTTCAAGTAAGGAAAGGTTTAGATAAGATAAAATAAGATAAGGTTAGATAAGATAAGGTTAAATAAGATAAAATAAGGTAAGGTAAGTTAAAGCAAGGTAATGTTTAGATAAGATAAGATAAGATAAGATAAGATAAGATAAGATAAGATAAGATAAGATAAGATAAGATAAGATAAGATAAGGTCAAATAAGATAAGGAAAGGTAAGTTAAAGTAAGGAAAGGTTTAGATAAGATAAGATAAGATAAGATAAGATAAGATAAGATAAGATAAGATAAGATAAGATAAGATAAGATAAGACTTTACTGATCCATAGGGAAATTACTACAGTTGACAGCAGCAAATAGAAAACCAAATTGCAGGAAAGACAGAAAACAGAAAATATACACTAGTGAAATTACAAATATAAAGAGGAAAAAGGAAAATGTGATTTATATAAATATTTCTATACATTTATCTTTAACTTCAAACGTTATAAACATATTTACAAAGTATATTTGCATATATTTGACTACTATGATCACAGCACCTCTGTATTTGGTAAAAATAATGTTGGTAAATTGCGGGTGATTTCTTTTTATTGTTCACATTTTCATATTACAAATGTAGTGGATTCACACCGGATTAAAGCCCTGTTTACAACCTGTTGACCTCCAGTGAATTGGAAATCAACCCCCACATTAGTGTTTTATGTGGCGCAGAAGCAAAGCCTGGTTTTTACTTGAATTTACTGCCATTGTTCTCAGGTTCTGATGTGAAGGGCAAGTTCACAACTTACAAAAAAAAATGTACCACAGCCATCACACACTGAATGAACGACTGAATTGTGAACTAAATTAAACTGTTACCTTGACATTAAATTGAATACGATGTGATGAAGAATTTGGTCGTGTTGCCTCTGAATCCTGTGTATTTTTATTTTTTTATTTTTTTTAAACCCATGCACTGAGGTCCACATCCACAGTATCCTCTTAGAAAATGGACTGGTCAGTATAAGGTGGTTTTATACATTTTGTTTCACTATCTTAAACATAATCTGCTCTGGAGGTGATGTGTTCAGCAGGATATCATGTCGATTTACTTCAAAAACCAAACCAAACCGAACGAATGTGCACAATCCACATGATTTATCCACTAAATTAAGTCAGCCATTCAAGTGGTTCTATGTAGTATTAATATTCCAGACTCTCACCAGCAGGGTAAAGGTCTGGTACTGGAACCCACTGAAGACCCAAGTTTAAAAGTAAACAGTTCCAGAGGCAACAGGAATGTTGGAGAGAATGCGGGGAGATGGATGTTGACCATTCTCATGTTTTCTTGGAAATGTTCAAAACTTTCGGAATATTGGGAAATGATCCAGAATGTCCTAGGTCAAGTATTAGGATACACAATTCCAAAGAAACCTGAAATTCTTTATTTATGCAACTTTGGTGATGGCACTACACATGAATACGATAAATGTTTGGTAAAGGTGATGTTGATAGCTGCAAAAAAATGTAGAACAAGGAATTGGAGGAAGATGAACGTACCATCAAAGGATCAATGGATAACTACGATGGAGGACAAATTTCTAATGGAAAAACTAACACACAGATTGCGACGACAAGAACCACAAATGAACAAAAAGTGTTAAAAATGGACATTATATAAGCAAAATAATTGATAAGACTGTGCTACCCAGACTTATGTATGTTGTTGTGTTTTCTTTTTGTTGTTGTTCTTTTAAAACTAATAAAATATAAGTTCCAAAAAAAAATAATAACATGAAAAAACTGTAACTGGGAATAACCAAAAAATTTCAATTTTTTAAAAGAAGTTTTTTTCTTGTTTTCACAGAAAAATACAGTTAAAATACATTTGCAAATGTATCATAATTTCACAAATATTTCTTTTCTATTTATGAGATTAAACTGTTAATTTAAAGTTTAATACTGTAAAAAAAAAAAAAAAATATATATATATATATATATATATATATATATAAAATGAGATATAATTACTGACGAAAAAAAAAAAAAAAAAAAAAGAACACACTGAAGACCAAAACCACCAACAGATCAACCCTATGTATCCACACACTGTACCGGTCACTGAATAAAAGTATAAAGATCATTGTTTCCACATATATGTATTATAATATTATCAAGTTTTCTTCTTCAAATTAAAACTCATAGATGCTTATTTTAACAATCGCTCAAAATAACACTGTGTCTTATAATGTTTATGTGCTGCATCTGCTGATAGTTTACATCAGGGCTGTCAAACTCACGTTAGTTCAGGGGTCACATAAAGTCCAATATGACCTGCAGTGGGCCGGATCAATAAAATAACAACATAATAATACATAAATAATATCAATTCCAAAATTTGTATGTCTAATTTCTATGTTTTAGGGTGAAAAAAGTAAGATTATATTATCAAAATTTCTACATCTACAAACTATCTTTTGAAAAAATATGGAAAAACATGAACCATGACCAAAATGAAATTTATAAAGAAAAAAAGTGCAATCCACAGACTGTACCAGTCACTGAATAAAGTATAAAGATCATTGTTTCCACACATCTGTATTGTGTTATCATTTTATTCTTCGAACTAAAACTCAAAGACACTCAAAATAACAGAGTCTAATAATGTTCACGTGCTGCATCAGCTGATAGTTTACATTCTAGCTCTGTTAGCTTAGCTCTGTTTTTAGACTGAAAACAGCCGCAGTAAATGGCACAAACCACCTGTTTACTGTATGGTTTGTGTTGTCAACATCTGAGCTAAAGATCTGTTTGGAATCCAACAAACAAGGTCAGAACTGTTGGGTTTAGTCAACAAACAGCAACTTAGCAAAGATAATAACATCCCATAATAATTTCATACCTGCATAAACCTTGCAATCAAAGTCACCCGTGTCGAAGAAACACTAACGTTTCAGCATCAAACTCCATTTTTTTCATTTCCAGCTGAGTCCAGTGGAAAAAACAAGTGTTTCTGGGTTAAACCACTGACTTTCTTTGACTCTAAAAGTTGTTTCTTAATGGTTCTCATTACATCCGGTGACTTTCTGATGCTTTGGTTAAAGGCCCTGTGGTGTAAGTGTTCCTGACTATGGGAGAATGACAGACTGACTCACTACACCCTCTAGTGGTCATGTAAATCCTCCATCCCATCGGTGTAAATAAATTCAGTTCATATCATCTGGCAGAACTTTTAAGCCCTTCATTTGAAACACTAATGATTTTACGTAATTTTTTAACATTCAAAACTATAAATACCACATATAGCCCCTTTAATGTGAAGCATCAAAATATAATTCCTTATCTTCTACCACAGTTCAGTCTGTGAAGTGTCAGCAGTTCATGAAGTTAGTGTTTTGTCCTGGTTTTTTGCAGACTTTCCCGTCAGAACCATCTTTTAGAACCTGCGCCGTTCTCACCTGCTTCTGTTTCCTCGGGGGTACGTTCTGTACATTCCCTCATTCGATAACTCCTCAATCCTCGCGTGACCCAGGAAAAAAACAAACCCATCCTTTTCCGAACTGTCTAACCGGACCCGACATGCCCTTCTGCGAGATGTTCCAGCTGATCGGACTGATCACTGGAGTTCTACTCCCCAGACCAGAACCAGAAAACACATGTTTTCTGATCGATTATGGAGATGAGACGACAGAACGGCTGCTTCTCCTTACACTTACATACCTCCATGGTTCCTTCACTCATACGTTATCATGTTTTAAGACAAGATGAGGACAGGGGAAATATTTTGAAGAATTAAATCCTTTTCCTCAGATTGTCATCTCTCTGCAACAGGGAAATCAAACCTGGTTTCTGACCATGTACATGCACACGTACAAATGATAAGCTGAGGCATAATATTGTGAAAATTAAACTTATTTTTCTTCAGAAATGTAAGTTTTTTCAGGTTATTTACATCTTATTTGTTTGGATAGTTTGTAAATGTAAATACTTTCATAACTGAATGTTTTTAATGTACTAAAACGGTGATTCTCAAACTTTTGACGGTGGAGTACCACTGAAATAAATACATTTTTAGCAAAGTACCCCCAACTCTCACTTCAGCATTTTTTTTAAATTAGGCAAAATGTGCAGTAACATCTATTTAACTGTAATATATTAAAAGCAACAAATCTTTATAAACAAATTGTGTGTGCAAAATATAAACAGAATAGTGCCCACTTTGATTAATAAGAAAAATAAATTTAATGGTCATTAATGAATAAATGAACCTTTCATCCACAAAAAATAATTACGTAAAGTCAAATAAATTCATCTTAAATAATACAAAATAGAAATGTTCTTAAAATGTTACCAAAGCTTAAACAAGATGACATTTATATATATATATATATATATATATATATATATATATATATACACACACACACACACACACATATATATTTAGCAATGAAATAAGGTCAGGAGTGTCAAATTCATAAAATGAATGTATTTATTTTGTTTTATATTTCAGCATTAATTCTTATTTATTTTGTTTTCAGAACATGATGACTTATACCCCCTGGTCTTCTACCAAGTTCCCCTGCATACCCCATTTGAGAAAGACTGCACTAAACCAAGTGAAAAACTTGGACTTTTCATTAGCTATACATTATGTAAATACAGAACCCCTGAAACTTCTGTTTACATTACACTGCCTGCACTGTATGTACTGTGTACAGTCACAGAAAAAATTATTATTCCATCAAAAGTCATCAAAAACAATGGTTCTGCAATCCAGTCCTAACTCCTGTGTGTACCATGTGACTAAAAGACAGAAAAGAAAACATGGAATGTCTAAAAGCACTGTTTTTGTCAGTACAATGACATAGATACAGATGTGAGAACTGCAGTGATTTTGGTTATCATCAAGAAAACATGGAAAATGGAAAGATGTCAGCTCTGAAATTAAACTACTATGAGCAAGAAATTGAACAAGAAATTGAAGAAAACAAGGGTGGTCTAACAATTTTTTCAGCGACTATATACATATATATATATATATATATATATATATATATATATATATATATATATATATATATATATATATTTATATATTTATTTATTTATTTATTTTTTTTTTTTCTCTTCTCTTTTCCATTTTCCAACATATCTTTTTTAATATGTGTCCTGTTTTTATACGTACTGTCCTGTTTTCAAGTCATGTTGCTCACATGTGCCCCATGGGGACAAATAAAGTTTTCTGAATGTGAATGTTATTATGTTATTATTTCACTGGTTTGGCTCATTTTAGATCGAATTGGGCTGAATGTGTTTGACATCCCTGGTCTGAGACATGCATATCAGTGGGAAACAGCTTTAAATGACTCCAGTAGAGGCTGATCCACACACTGGCCTCATGTTAAATTTGAGCAGATTTGGCCTGAGTACAACAGAAAGACAGAGTGGGAGTTAAAGACAGACCCAAAGAGCCTGAAAGATATTGAAGTCATGACACACTCCCACTCGCTTGTTAACTCAAACCAAACCGGCATCCCCATATCTAACCTCCTTCTCATGGCCAGAAGGAGGAATCAGCTGATATATTAGCTGTTAGCCTTTCCATATCTACTCATTATGGATTTTGGACTAACTCATGTTGGCGTTTTTGAAAACCACATGTCTTGCACTTTGTTTGCGCTGGCGTGAGAAGCTGTGACGGGAGGGCAGAGTTCTGCTGGCTGAGGGCATGGACTCACAAATGCACACTTCTACACAAAATGTGGAAGTGGAAACTGGATAACAGGATCGAGTCTCTCAGGATGTCCTTAGCAGTAAATGTTCTAGTTCAGGGGTGTCAAACATGCGGCCCGTGGGCCAAAACTAGCCCGCCACAGGGTCCGATCCGGCCCATGAAATACAAAAACGACACTGAAGATATTAATCATTTAAGGTCAGGCCAATTACACAACACAGCCCAATTAAATCTGAAATAAGTGTTTTGGTCCGACCCTTAATAACCGAAAAATGACATGTTTACATTCCATTAGCCTCACAGCATACACTATATGGACAAAAGTATGTGGACAGGTTGAATTCAGGTGTTTCTTTTCTAACAGAGGTCTGGGATACAAAACAATAATGACTAATGTATTAACATTGTTTTATATTGGGATAAATATTATTGTATTGATTAGTTTGGTTTAAATTAGGGCAGTCAAAATTAAAGCCTTAACACGGATTAATCCATCATAATGATTAATCTGATTAAAAATTTTAACGCATTACCCCATCTGCAGTGCAGAATGACTCTAAATGTCTCCGGCAACGCATTTCGAGCAGTTTGTCCAAGTAGAGTTAGCATCGCGCATGAACTAATAGGCAGTTGATCGAGTAACCGATAAAGATGGAAGACGAAAAAGAGCACGTTGGCCCTCTCGATTGGAAATTTGAGTCCAAAAAAAAACAAGATGGAACAGCTTTTTCAAGTTGTTTTGTTGAAACTGTTTAAGTGCAAATATATTCCCTTCTTTCTTGAGTCTGTTTGCTCATGCAAAATGAATTGCGATAAATATAGGTTAAAAATGAATGATACTTAACAGTGATTAATTGAAATTAATCCACAGCCACCCTGTGATTAATCTGATTAAAAATTTCAATCGTTTAACAGCACTAGTTTAAATTCTTATTTTTCTTCCAAAATGCCTGAGATGGTTTTACTTAATTTCTCTCAACATTTTTTTTTTTTTTTAAATCCACGACTATGATTTTAAATGTCTAAAATATTATTCATGCTCCAACTAAATAATAATTTTCTACCACAACTAACCATCTACTTTGTTCACATCTCACTTAGGAATAAAAATCTCACATTATCTCCCATTAAACCTTTAGGAAATATTGATTTTTATAAACTATGTGGATAAAAATATTGGGACACATCATGTCTCCAGCTGTAAGATGTCCTGTCCATGCTGATTTGAGATAAAAACATAATAATAATAATAATAATAATAATAATAATAATAATAATAATAATAATAATGATAATGATAATAATACATTTTATTTGTATATCGTTTTTCATACAACCCAGACACTTTACATGCAGCAGATAAAAACAGAAACAGTCATATTAAAAATAGATAGAAACAGGTGCAAAAGGCAGGTATACAAATATAAAACAGTTCAATATTAACATTAAACATTAAAAGCAATTTTAAATAAATGAGTTTTTAAAAGGGATTTGAAGGTGTTGGGGTCGGAGCAGTGTCGGATAGAGGGTGGGAGGGAGTTCCAGAGGGTTGGAGCTGCGATGGAGGAAGCTCTGTCCCCCCAGGTTCGGTGCATCACATCAATATTAATGATCAATATGATATGTATTTAACGTGTCCCAATACTTTTGTCCATTTGTGTATGAGTTAGGCAATTATGCTATGAGGCTAATGATTTACAAAATGTCCTTTCACAAAAAAAAAAATGTGGATAATCTGAACAAATATGATCAATCGGAAAGAAAAATAACTAGAATATTAACAATATCTTTTTTGTTTCTAAATATTTTGTGTGTAGATCCACTACGATCTGCAATGCACATGTAAATATTAAGCGGAGGCATAATATTGTTAAAATCACACTTACTTTTCTCACAAAATTTCAAGTTGCTCATGTCATTTACATTTGTTTTTAAAGGACAGTTTGTAGATGTAAACATTTTCGCAATGCAGTTTTTTCATACTAAAACACAGAGAAAAGTTTGGAGTTGTCATTATTATCATTATTATTATTATTATTATTATTATTATTATTATTATTATTACTGGTTCTGACCCATTTGAGATCATATTGGGCTGTTTGTGACTCTTCAACTAAAATAACTTTGACATGCCTGTTCTAGTTAATTACAATATATAACAGTAGTTTAAAAACTCAGAAAGTCTATTTTATGTCTCATCTGGAACTACTTTTATAAAAATGCATCTCTAATTCTATTTATTGACTCTTTCAGTATCAGTACAGTGTGTGAAAGTCTCTGTTTTATGTTTTCTTTTGGTCTTGTTTAACTTTTTTTTTTTAGTTTTACCTCTTTTATCTTTGTCAATTTCATAGTTTTATCTTTCACGTCATTGTTTCACATATTTTAAGTTTGTTTTCTTTCATTGTGTCATGTCTTAACATCTTCCACATCTTGTGTTTTATGTTGTTTTCATCGTCTCCATAATTTTCATGTTGTTGCATCTTTTGTTTAGCTTCTACAATTACTTCTTCAGCCTAATTATTAAATCAGTCTATCTTTTGTGTGACTTTCATCTTGTTTTATCTTAATGATGTTTTATTGCATATTTTGTGTCATATTTGTCTCAGACATTGTTTTATATCCTTTTTGTTATATTGTGATTATACTGTCATTTTTATCTAGTGTGAATTTTGCATCACTTTGATCTTCTTGCATATTTTGAGTTTTTTTTTAATTATTCTTCTTTTTCTTTTTTTTCATGTGTAAACAAGAGGAACAAAGGCACTTACATATACCAGGGTACACTGATGTCAGCATTAACTATATTTTTGTTGTTTTTTTAATTAACATATTTTACCTCATTTTCATCTTAATTTCATCTTGTTGCATTTTTAATTTCATATATTTTATTTTTGTTGCGTCTTCTGTGACATCTTATTAATTTTTTATACGTAAACAATTACAAACGCATCTATCAAACACTCTTTTTACTTCATAGCCTTCATTCACATATCACACTGTAATCGCACATTTGCTGACCCGTTAAAAACAGCTCCGTGACCCATTTTTGGTCCCGACCCTCAGTTTGGGAATGTCCGATATCTGGTATAACTGCTGTCAAGAACAATCCAGTATGAAGCTGAAAATAAAAGTGTTGGCTCTCAAACACCGTATGGATCAGTGTAATATTAAACAAACCCGGTCCTAAAGTAAATGATCCGTCTCTGGGGTAAAAAGAATTGTCGGACGGAGGAGTGAGAACGAGACAGGGCTGGAAATTGGAACGGAATAAAAGAAGGGAAGAGGAAAAAAAAGAAACATGGAAAAAGAAAGAAAAGTGTGAGGGAAAGACAAATAAATCAGGAGCGAAGGGAAGCAGAGCAGATTGAAACAAATGGAGCAGAATGTGAGCTGGGACTCTCAAATTCTCCCATGTCTCTGTCTCACTCACACACCTGGTAGCAATTGAAAAGTAACCGTATTACTTACAATAACTCCCGCTCGTATCGACACACATGTACGCCATCCCCAGACGCACATAGGCGCGCACACACACAGCCTATTAGCCAGGATAACAAGGCCTATTTATGACCAGCATCACACTTACTCCATTTCACTTTAATAGCTAGATGTATTCCACAGCAAATTGGTCATGTCACAGCGACACACAGTCACACAAAAGCACAAAGAGGAACACACAAACTAACGCAACCGTAAGTAAGAGCTCACACCCACACATCTACACAAATAGGAAACATTTGTGATTTAAAGTGCAAGTGATAAGGCTGCACACAGCAGTAAATAGTTGGAGGTTTCTGGTTCGTTTTCACAGTCCACTATCTGACAAAAGCACAAAAATAAGTATTTAAAGGAGCTGTATGGAAGAACTGTATTCCAAATAATCATAAAATGGCACCAGACATTAAAGGGGTCATTGGCTCTAGATGTAAAGTGTCATAAGATAATGTTTGTTATGATTTGGCGCCATATATATATATATATATATATATATATATATATATATATATATATATATATATATATATATATATATATATACAATTTGACTGATTGATATTTTGCTAAACCCACTTTTGTTAGTCTTTGGTCCATTTGGGGCAGCTGTGGCTCAGGTGGTAGAGCGGGTCGTCCAGTAACTGAAGGGTTGGCGGTTCAAATCCCGCTCTGTCCTAGTCAGTCTGTTGTGTCCTTGGGCAAGGCACTTCACTGGTGGTGGTGGGAGGGGCTGTAGGCGTGAATTGTCAGCCATGTTTCTGTCAGTCGGCCCCAGGGCAACTGTGGCTACAAATGTAGTTTACCACCACCAGAGGGAGAATGTGAGAGCGAATGAATAATGAGTCAATAATGTAAAGTGCTTTGAGTGTCTAGAAAAGTGCTATATAAATCCAATCCATTATTATTATTATTACACTGGTCAACAACAAATGTATTGTTTCAGTTTTTTGAGCTGATTTAGGATAATTTTGGTGCTGAATCCAAAAATCACATTCATTTTGCTCAATCAGGTCAACTTTCTGAACTATGCTACATATTGGCTTTTGAACACTTCTGCTTACATTTATGGGCATTTTCACATCATATGATACAAAATTCTTTCATATTTCTTGCAATAAACGAGTTCTGAAGATTTGACTTTTGCCAATTTATGATTAATGTTTTTTTTAATATTACAGGTGAATGAAATGGCTTCGACTAGAAGATCTTGCAAAAATAAGCCTGACGTGTTCTGCTACATCTGCGCTGAATACACCATTGTACCTAACAGGAATCAAGTCACAAGTTTCATAAAGTGTGCTTACCAATCTTATTTTGGTATTAAACTTGGTGACCAAGATAAAGTTTACAAAAATGTAATCAATTTTGTGAGAAGATCAAATTTTTCCAAATCAAATTAGCAAAAAAAAACCTGACCTGATTGAGAAAAACAGATGTCATTTTTGGATTTAGCGGTGCAAAATGGTCCTAATTCAGTTGAAAAAACCTAGACAACTTGCAAAAAAAAATTTTTTGTAACCCAGTGTAATCATTTTGGCAAAAATCAAGCGGATTTCTACAACCTGTTTTAATTCAAGATTCATTTGTTACGTTTTATAAGTAGTTACATTATGACATTTGCACATATCAGGTCCAGACTTCTGACGAATGTTTCTCCGAGTTGGACATAATTGTTTGTCAGCAGCAGCGGTTGTAGTCCAGACTGAAAATATGTCCAAACTTTGAGCCCATTACCTAAAATGTTCAGTTGTCAGTTGAACGGGACAGAGCAGCACAGCCAATAACCTGGAGGGGGCGGGGCCTGAAGTGGCTCCTGTGCATTTAAAGGGCCAGTGCTCCAAACCACCTTTCTGGTGTCATTACTCAGAAATAGGGTTGAAGATGGACTTGTGGAGTTGAGTTAATGAAGAATTCAGACCAAAGCAGAGCATTTACAGTTTATGGAGACCACAGGGAAATGATTGAAAATGAAGAATTTCGTTTTAAAAAAGCAAAGGAATCATGTTCATTTCAAACACTAATATTACTGACAGTAGGTAAGCAAGTAAGTAAAGCTAAGTGGCAGCCCATAAGTAATGTTTGTGTTGGAAGAAAAAAATTTGAAGACCAACGCCAAAGTTGCTAATTTTCTCCCGGACAGGTAAGATTTAGCTAAGTTTGGCTAACTTAATTCTACTTATTGTAAGCACGGACTTTTGAAATATTCTCTAGAGTCGAATAATGTTATGCATGTTTGTTCGTAGTATGTTAGCCCGTATGCAGATGAGTCATCGAACTGACCAGGTAATAAATCGTTTGAGACTGAACTGCTGAGGCACTTAATGATATGAATACCTTTTTTTGTTTATTTTTCCTCCCCAAAAAACCCCCAGCTTGAAACGCCAATAATACACATTACACAGGTAACAGGTTAATACAAATGCAATGAGCTGCAGAGACTTTTTTGGCTTGTGCACCAATGAGCAGCTGTCTGTTGGAATGAATCCAGCTATAAATAATATATCCATGACTACACCGCTGGTACTGAAGTGAACTTCTCCAACCATGTGCATGCAGATGATATGAGCTGTTGTTATTGTTATAAGACAAGTAATAAAATGACAAACGTGACAAAAGTTCTTCAAATAATCATTTATTATATTTCTGGCCTCAGACAACATCATAGACAAACTAAATATATTGTCCTTTATTTTCTATTTATTGTGCTTTTCTTTTCTTTTTTTTTCTATTAAAGCGAACAATGGTGTTTTCCACAGGTTTGTACATGACATACATTGATAATGACCAGTTGCGTGTACGTTATTACCTTTGTTTGTGTGTTTGGTTGGTTGTTAGCAAGATAACTCAAAAAGTTATGGATGGATTTTCATGAAATTTTCAGGAAATGTTGATACTGGCACAAGGAAGAAATGATTAAATTTTGGTGTTGATCGGGGGTGGGGGGACGACAGATCTGTCTTGACGGAGGTCTGCGCTCTCTGAGTGCTTTTCTAGTTCCACTTATTACAAGGCTATTTACAGAAGAAATCAATTATTTTTACTACATTTTACACAAAGCTGATCTCATGAGTGTTTGATCATGACTTGGAACAGAAAAAGGCTGTAAATAAATAGAAAAATAAGGGTCCACCTTAATGACTTCTACTGCTAGTTAATTCTATCAGCTATGTTTTTTTATATCTTATGTGCAATAAGTACAACCGTGCAATAATCTTCTGTCCTGGAATAATTATTCAGTACTGATCAAAAATAAATGCACTATTTTATTTATATGCCTGGTTCATATATATATATATATATATATATATATATATATATATATATATATATATATATATATATATATATATACATACACTGTTATTATAGGAAATACAAACTTTTAATTACTGTTCATTGCACCTATTAATATTTTATCCAGTTTTATTTTTTATTCTACTACGCTCTATTCTGACGTTACTCGTTTTGTTTTTGTCAATGTATTGTTACTAAGTCTTTCAAACATACAAAAAGTCAGACAAACACTGAGACATACAGCAGAGGTTTAAGATGCCACAATAAATAAATAAATAAATGGCTCCACTATGTAATTACCCAATCACTTTGTACACAGCACACATTATCCAGAGTCACGGTGCATTGTCAGCTGTTCTACATAAAATTCTGATGTTTCTTAACCCTTTCATGCATGAATAATGAGAACCTTAGTCAATAATTTTTTTCTTGAGTGATTTTATTCCTCTTTAAGCATGTGGGAAAAAAATGCAATTGAGATTTTTTTTAATGAACCTATTTTTCATGGTGTTAAAAAAATGTCCACTCAGATCCACACCATGCGTTTAATTTTTGAAGCAAAGAAACTTGTATTTAAACCCATCATCAGAAAGTGATATACTGTGTGAAAAATTTAAAGTAAAAACATTTTTAATGCTGCTAATCTGACGTTTTCTCACATTTTATCATACTCTAACACTAGTTATTACTCACTTCATGGAGATGATATGCAAAAAAACAACTTTTTGTTTAAGGAAACCGGTAATTACTGTCTAATAACAATTAATAATTGGTTTCCGCTCGAACATGTTAGTGCAGTTCAGGTTTATATAGAACAGTAAAGTTACAGTAATGGTATAAATGTTAGTGTATTATTATGGGATGGTGCATAAGTGTCCATTGTGTTGGCTGATATGGAACTAAAACAACAAAACCCGTGAATATACAAGAGAACAGCTGGAGAAGAACTGTCCACTGGAGTGACCACTATGCATGAAAGGGTTAAACTGTAAATTATTTTCTTATTTTTTTAAGTTTTTGTGATTTTATGTTCGCTCTATTCTTATTTCTGTAGCACTGGTGTTTGTTAATATTGTTTGCTCTCACTTCTATTCTATTCTATTCTATCCTATATGCTCCTATTATAATAACTTTCAAGTGTATTAAAATCGAGTTTGAATACCATATCTTGACTTCAATCTGTTTTCGAGAAACTGTAAAAAGTCCTATAACCCTGAATTTGCAGAGTGAGCTTTGATTTTGTTCTGAGATATTTAATAATTCCCCTTTAGAAAACACACTTTCAACACACCATTTTATCCTGAACTTACAACTTTTGACTAAATGATGCTATTTCTGGACAGGTTAAGGTTCAAAGAAAATAGCAGCAGAGGAATAAATCTTTTCAGGGCTTTTTCTGAGGGGACAAATTACGATATATATTACAACCGTCAGTATTTCCGTGCACCTGGGCATGTGATGACCATTACCGAAGCTCCCACAGTGAGCCAGTGGGTGCAGCACCGTGGCTGGCCTTCACGCTCTGCTTCTTGCCTTTGGCGGCCTTGGCAGTCGGCTTCGAGCTAGCAGCTGCAACAGTTGGCTGAATAGTAGGTGAGGTGTAAAAGCTATACGGCCTGCACGGAAAGGTGACTTCATGACTTTCCCCCCCGCTAAAGCATGGAAGGAGATTATCCACAGGACTGCCATTTGTGCTCTTATCCCGAGTGTCTGCGAGCAATGGACGGCAAATGTAGGAGTCTGAAACGTGGCCAACGGTTGGACTTATTTCCAAAGCTACAAGGGGTTCTTCAGTTTTCTCCTGATGGCTGTAAGAAATGCCAAGTGCAGCTTAATAGTCATGGATATGGACGTGTAGGGCTACAGCGACAGCCACGCTAGCGGGTTTCGCTTCAGCCTAGAAAAATATGGACTTACACGTTTTGATGGAAATCTCTAATAAGGTTTGACAGACATTTCAAGTGTAGTTAAAGGGGGAAATAAGTGTGGTTTGAGTTGAGGCCGGTCAGTTATGAAAGCTGAGTGTGATTGTCTCAAAGTGAGCTTTACCGGTCATTACAAGGACAGACGCTTCTGCTCTGGATTCAGCTGGATCTGGATTTTGGTATTTTTGGACATTTTCACTCCCAGTTTAACTCATCGTACCTTGAAGGACTAAGACAGAGGAAGCAAATAAGGGAACCGAGGAAGCATTTAAGTAAAAGGCAAACAACTGGGAATTTAATTCCAGGGTTCCTACAGGTTTCTACAGGTTAAATGTAAGACCTTTTTCAGACTTAGAACAGAATTTAATGCCCATTTCACGGCCAAACTTCATTTTCCTACCACGCACCACGGTCATAAAATAATCTCCAAAAACTCTTAAACTACAAACATTCATCTGTTAATAATTTTAAAAGTATCATGGAGAACGCAGTGAAGGAGGAATGTTACTGTTTTACTTGAGGACATTATGGTTGAAGAATTGTTACTTTGTTTTATATACTATTTTCTTTTTTCTTTTGTTCAGACAAGGAATAGTTTTTAGATGTTATTTCTTGTCTGAACAAAAGAAAATAGTATATTTACATAAACAGAAGACAAAATGAACGTCTTTAGCATTACTTTGTTTTCTTGTTCATTGTGTATCCAGGGTTCCTACAAGTTAAATGTAAGACTTTTTAAGACCTTTTTAAGACTTAAAACAGAATTTAATGCCCATTTCACAGCCAAGCTTCATTTTCCTCCCACGCACCACGGTCATAAAATAATCTCCAAAAACTCTTAAACTACCAACATTCATCTCTGTTAATAATTTTAAAAGTATCATGGAGAATGCAGTGAAGGAGGAATGTTACTGTTTTACTTGAGGACATTATGGTTGAAGAATTGTTACTTTGTTTTATATATTATTTTCTTTTGTTCAGACAAGGAATAGTTTTTAGATGTTATTCCTTGTTTGAACAAAAGAAAATAGTATATTTACATAAACATAAGAGAAAATTAACGTCTTTAGCGTTACTTTGTTTTATTGTTTATTGTGTATCCAGGGTTCCTTAAGTTAAATGTAAGACTTTTTAAGACCTTTTTCAGACTTAGAACAGAATTCAATGCCCATTTCATGGCCAAACTGTATTTTCCTACCACACACCATGGTCATTAAATAATCTCCAAAAACTCTTAAATTACAAACATTCATCTGTTAATAATTTTAAAGTATCATGGAGAATGCAGTGAAGGAGGAATATTAATGTTTTACTACAGGCCATTATGGTTGAATAATTGTTACTTTGTTTTTTACACTATTTTCTTTTGTTCAGACAAGGAATAGTTTTTAGATGTTATTCCTTGTCTGAACAAAAGAAAATAGTATATTTACATAAACAGAAGACAAAATGAACGTCTTTAGCGTTACTTTGTTTTATTGTTCATTGTGTATCCAGGGTTCCTACAGGTTAAATGTAAGACTTTAAGACCTTTTTCAGACTTAGAACAGAATTTAATGCCCATTTCATGGCCAAACTGTATTTTCCTACCACACACCATGGTCATGGAATAATCTCCAAAAACTCTTAAACTACAAACATTAATTTCTGTTGATTTTAAAAGTATCATGGAGAATGCAGTGAAGGAGGAATGTGACTGTTTTACTAAAGGCCATTATGGTTGAAAAATTGTTATTTTTGTTTTACTGTTCATTGTGTATCCAGGGTTCCTACAAGTTAAATGTAAGACTTTTTAAGACCTTTTTTTCAGACTTAGAACAGAATTTAATGCCCATTTCACAGCCAAGCTTCATTTTCCTACCACGCACCACGGTCATAAAATAATCTCCAATAACTCTTAAACTACAAACATTCATCTGTTAATAATTTTAAAAGTATCATGGAGAATGCAGTGAAGGAGGAATGTTACTGTTTTACTTGAGGACATTATGGTTGAAGAATTGTTACTTTGTTTTATATTCTATTTTCTTTTTTCTTTTGTTCAGACAAGGAATAGTTTTTAGATGTTATTCCTTGTCTGAACAAAAGAAAATAGTATATTTACATAAACAGAAGACAAAATGAACATCTTTAGCGTTACTTTGTTTTCTTGTTCATTGTGTATCCAGGGTTCCTATAAGTTAAATGTAAGACTTTTTAAGACCTTTTTCAGACTTAGAACAGAATTTAATGCCCATTTCACGGCCAAACTGTATTTTCCTACCACACACCATGGTCATAAAATAATTTCCAAAAACTCTTAAACTACAAACATTCATCTGTTAATAATTTTAAAGTATCATGGAGAACGCAGTGAAGGAGGAATGTGACTGTTTTACTTGAGAACATTATGGTTGAATAATTATTATTTTTGTTTTACTGTTCATTGTGTATCCAGGGTTCCTACGGGTTTCTACAAGTTAAATTTAAGACCTTTTTAAGACCACTTAAAGCCAGAATGGTGACAACAGCAATGCAAACCACTGGCATCAAAATGACACTTCATAAACCGATGAGCAATGTCAAGGTTCCTCCATCCACTAATCATAAATAGTCTATGATTTAGATCAAGTGTCACAATAAACACCAAAAAAAAAAAAAAAACATCTTCAGGATCTTATAAAGCTGAGAGACGAGTGTTCGCAGCTGATTTCAGGCTTAAGACAACATTTATGTGGCCTTTCAATGAAGTTGGAGAAAACTGAAGGTCTATTTTTAGGTGCACATGGCCTTTTAGGATGTCATCATCTGACCAGACTCACTAAATTAGTTTTTTTATTGAAGGTGGTCTCTTTCTTATCCTTCAGCTGTTCTGAACTGCACTCTGATGATTGTTTCATGTTTTCCAGGTCCATATATAGAGCAAACATCTTTTCAAGCAATAACCATTTAACCGCTCTTAAGGAATGACCTTTAACGGCAAAAATCAATTACCTGAACATGTGCGTAGTATATTTAAAAACAGTAAGTATTGGTATTAAATGGACAAACGTTGTGCTGAGGGAATAGTTAAAGCCTCGACAAACTGTATGAACATCAGATAGATTAATATATTCCAGATGATACTTCCTGTGTTCATAACTCTGACCTTATACTCGAAACATTTGTAACCAGTCATACGAGGACGTCAGCACTTTGGGAAAATAGACAATCTACAGTTACCAGTCATGGACTGACCTTATGGGAATTATCAACTAAACCGACCCTACAGTTTCCATTTCAATACAGTTAGGGTCTTTTTAGTGTCCGCATATTATTTGCAAATCAGTATTGCATCAGAATGACGAAAACATGCTGTTATAATAATAATTGGAAGTGATGTGTTACTCATACTGATACGTTTGTTTTTTTTTTACAATATATGTATACTTAGATAACATGAATAAACATTAACAGCAGGACATTCACAATTATTTATTTAGTTATTTAAATGTTTATATATCAGCCAATCAGCCAACCAACTAACCAGCCAGCCCCCCAGCCAGCCTGCCAACCAATCAACCAACCACCTAACCAACCAACCAGCCAACCAGCCAACCAACCAACCAACCAGCCAGCCAGCCTGCCAACCAATCAACCAACCAACCAACCAGCCAGCCAGCCAGCCAGCCAACCAACCAACCAGCCAGCCAGCCTGTCAACCAATCAACCAACCACCTAACCAACCAACCAGCCTGCCAACCAACCAGCCAACCAACCAGCCAGCCAACCAACCAACCAACCAGCCAACCAACCAGCCTGCCAACCAACCAACCAACCAACCAACCACCTAACCAACCAGCCAGCCAACCAACCAGCCAGCCAGCCTGCCAACCAATCAACCAACCACCTAGCCAACCAGCCAGCCAACCAACCAGCCTGCCAATCAACCAACCAACCACCTAACCAACCAACCAGCCAGCCAACCAACCAGCCAGCCAGCCTGCCAACCAATCAACCAACCAGCCAGCCAACCAACCAGCCTGCCAACCAACCAACCAACCAGCCAGCCAACCAACCAGCCAGCCAGCCAGCCAACCAACCAACCAACCAGCCTGCAAACCAACCAACCTACCAACCAGCCTGCCAGCCAACCAACCAGCCAACCAACCAGCCTGCCAACCAATCAACCAACCACCTAACCAACCAACCAGCCTGCCAACCAACCAACCAGCCAGCCAGCCAGCCAGCCTGCCAACCTACCAACCAGCCTGCCAACCAACAAACCAATCAACCAACCACCTAACCAGCCAACCAACCGTCCAACCAGCCAGCCAACCAACCGTCCAACCAACCAACCAACCAACCACCTAACCAACCAACCAACCACCTAACCAACCAACCAACCACCTAACCAACCAACCAACCGTCCAGCCCACCACCTAACCTAAGCTTCAGTACATGCGTGTTTCACACAGTGACGGACGGACTGTTTCAGTGACTAAATTCTAACACTGACATCTGTGAATATGTTTCTATAGACACAAGTAAAATAAAATAAAATGACTACAGTATCGCCTGACTTCTGTATAATAATATACATAAAATTAGAGGCAGGTATAAACAAATCCACCTGTACCAGTACAACCTGTATTTAGTGAACAATCAGAGCAATCAGGGGACTGAACGAACAACAGCAACAGGACTTGACACTCAAATACAGCACGGCGTTAAATGTCCTCATATAACTTCACCCAGAACGAAAGAACAGGCACACATTTAGCATTTTTTCCTCATGTTAAGAAAAAACTGTAGCTCCATTTAGCTGCTCATTAATGGAACTGACATATGAATTAGACCAGCTGATTTTTGTCACTGATGCAGAACGTTGGAGGAACACTCACTTGTCAACAGTCAGTAGAACTTAACACCTGATTAACAAGCACCTAGTTGAACAAAACACCAGACAGGTTATGCAATTACATCTCCAGATGATGTAATTACTGCATGAAGTGAGTAAAAATACACAGCACAACCTATGTTAATGAATGAACAATGATTAGGGACATCTGTAGACCTCAGCTCTGGAGTTGTTGGTAGTTTTTTAATCGTTTTTGAATTTCTGTGAACTCCAGGTAAGTGCAGTTTTACACTAAAATATCGCACTGGTTTACATATAACTTGGAGTAAAGGTGGGCCACCAAGTATGTTTTTGCAGATCTCAAGAAATAACCAATACTGATTCTAAAAGTTAATATGATACAAATGAAAAGGGACAGATTGACCTTTAGTAGATCAGACCAGTCAAATATTATCATAACAATCAATGAATAATGACAACTCCAAATTTTTCTTTTTGTTTTAGTGCAAAAAAGAACATTAAATTAGGAAAATATTGACATTTACAAATTATTTAAACAGAAAAGATGTGAATTAACCTGAAAAAAAACGAATTTCAGTTCTACAAAGGCACAAAACATTTAGTAACAGGCAGAACATTGTTAAAATCGCACCTAATTCATTTCAGGTTGTTCATATTTGCTCATCTTATTCATATGTTCTTCTTAAAGGATAGTTTGTAAATGTAAATATTTTCATAATTTAATGTTATTTTTTGCACTAAAACAAAGAGGAAAAACTGGAGTTGACCTTGTTTATAGGAATAATGTAATACTATTTTTTTCACATTAAACCAAGAAGACCCAAACATCCATCACCGACCAAAATCATCGACTGATTTAAACTGTTTAACACCTGTTGATCCATTAATCCTATCAATACATGTAAATAATTGATGTAAAATACAATTATTCATCTTTTCACGGTCATCAGATATGACCCATTTGGACGTTCAGAGGCTCCGTAGTTACCATGGAAACACTATCATCTTCTACAACATTGATTCACCAGTCAAACCCATGGAGTTGGATCAATGACAGAGGATGGACACACTGGGTTTATGTTCAGTTAATGAGAGATTTTGCTTTAAAAGTCACTTTTTCTTCAGTTTTCTCTGTTTCTGATATAATAACCCTCAACTTTAAGATGAGCTTTTATGAACATCTACGTGATGAGTAAATTAAAATATAGAAAAATACCTGATTTTCACAAAAAAAAAGCAAAACACATAAAATAATATTATGATAAATAGAGATAAAAATTTTAGACAGGTTAAATATGGAGAAAAAAATCTTCTGGGAACTGTCAACAGAGTACCACTGGGTCTTTATGGGTTAACCCTTTAAACCAGGGCTGTCAAACTCATTGTAGTTCAGTTCCACATTCAGCTAAATTTGATCTGAAGTGGGCCGAACCAGTAAAATAATAACATAATAATATACAAATAATGTCAAGTCCAAACTTTTCTCTATGTTTTAGAGTGGAAAAAAGTAAATTTACATTATGAAAAGGTTTACATCTACAAACTATTCTTTTAAAAGATGTGAATAACACGAACAAATTGAAAAAATAAGTGTAATTTTAACGATATTGTGCCTCAGTTTATCATTTACATATGTACATTATATCTTACAGATCACAGCGGGTCTACAAACACACAAAACATTTAATAACAGGCAGAATATTGTTAAAATTGTACTTACTTCTCTTAAGAAATTTCAGGTTGTTTATATTTGTTCAGGTTATTCACTTTTTTTTTTTGAAATTGTACTTTGTTTTAGTGTAAATACATGAAAATATTTACATTTACAAAGAGAAAAATTTGGAGTTGTCATTATTTATATGTTATTATGATAATATTTTAATGAATCCTGCCCACTTGAGATTCAATTGTTCTGAATGTGGAACCTGAACTAAAAGGCTTGTTAATATCTTAGTGTAATTTTTGCATTTCATAAATTCATCCCAGGGGCCGGACTGGACCCTCTGGCGGGCCGGATTTGGCCCCCGGGCTGCATGTTTGACACCTGTGCTTTAAACCCTCAGCCTAAAATGGTCCGCCTGGACATTTTTTTCTTATTTTGACTAAAAGGTTAGAAAATATGCTGTGAGTGAGTCCGTTTGCCCATTTTTCCAGAGCACTTTTTTTCAGAGCTTTTAAACTCTAGCAGTCATTTACAATTTACTGCATGTTATAATTCTACTAAAACGGCTTCTTCTCCAGCTGCTAGTACAGACATGAGTGAAATTACCGTAATGACCCAATAAAGTCTATCAAGCGCAACATCTAAGGTTTCAGAAACTGTTGGAACTTAAGTTACAGCCATCCAAACTGCATATGCACAGGGTGTGTCAGCGATGACACGTCAGGTTTTCAAGAGTTAAACAAGAAGAAAATTTGGATTCATTACACTGGGTTCCAAAAAAATGTTTTTTGCAAGTTGTCTAGGTTTTTTCAACTGAATTCGGACCATTTTGCACCGCTAAATCCAAAAATGACATCTGTTTTTCTCAATCAGGTCAGGTATTTTGCTAATTTGATTTGGAAAAATTTGATCTTCTCACAAAATTGATTACATTTTTGTGACTTTATCAGTTGATTTTTTTATATAGTTCTCACCCAAAATAGGTTTCAAGAGAAAAAAAAACATTTGATCACTTGATTCCTGTTAGGTACAATGGTGTATTCACCGCAGATGTAGCAGAATACGTCAGGCTTATTTTTTTTATTTATAGATTATTATGATAGTATTTTATTGGTGTGACTCACTTAAGATTTAATTGACTGAATGTGGAACCTGAGCAACAATGATTTTAACATCCTTGATTGATAACACTGGGTTACAAAAAAATGTTTTTTGCAAGTTGTCTAGGTTTTTTCAACTGAATTAGGACTATTTTGCACCACTAAATCCAAAAATGACATTTGTTTTTCTCAATCAAGTCAGGTTTTTTTGCCAATTTGATTTTGAAAAATTTCATCTTCTCACAAAATATAATAATTAATACCAAAATAAGATTGGTAAGCACACTTTATGAAACTTGTGACTTGATTCCTGTTAGGTACAATGGTGTATTCACCACAGATGTAGCAGAATACGTCAGGCTTATTTTTGCAAGATCTTCTAGTTGAAGCCATTTCATTCACCTGTAATATTAAAAAAAAACAATTATAAATTGGCAAAAGTAAAATCTTCAGAACCCGTTTTTTGCAAGAAATATGAAAGAATTTTGTATCATATGATGTGAAAATGCCCATAAATGTAAGCAAAAATGTTCAAAAGCCAATATGTAGCATAGTTCAGAAAGTTGACCTGATTAAGCAAAATTAATGTGATTTTTGGATTCAGCACCAAAATTATCCTAAATCAGCTCAAAAAACTTAAGCAATAAATTTGTTGTTGACCAGTGTTATTCACAGGCTATTATGCTGTTGTTTTAGTTGGGATCCTCTTGGTCTGTATGAGGAACCTGAACTAAAACCAGTCCAACACCACTTTGTAAATTCATCCTGGGCCGCACGTTTGACACCGCCACATTAACTCGTACAGATCCAACAGACGAACAAATTCACACCAAACTTCAAGAAAATATTGAGGCAAACATGGAAACTAGACACAAGTACAACGAAGAGCCCAAGGGGAAAGTAGATAAATAAAATAGTCTATAAGTAGTGAAGTGTGTGCTGATGTTCTTCTAGTCCTCCTACAGTACGTTTCAATTGTTCCTCCTCTTGTTAGTCCAGCCTACTTTTACAATGATTGCATACCTCTAGTATTTATCATTTGTTTTGTTTAAATACCAAGCCAAACATAAACAGCAATAAATCTTCCACACAGAACGCAGCATACATGTCCCAGGGGACGCTGTGTTTCAGGCCCCCATAGGGGAGCTGCTCGCACTGCCTGACTGTAAATGGCAAATTCCCTTGAAACTCTTTGTCCCATTTTAACAACGATGCTCGGGTCTGGCTTTCATTTTAAGACAGAGGGAATTTTCTTTGTTTTTTTTTTTATTTTTATTTTTTTATATAGTTTCATATAAAGAGTAATCTAAGCGCACAAACAGCCTCCGCCCACCCTGACTGAGGCACATTTCAAGCATGCAGTCACGGACACACACATACAGGTATACACTTACAAACAAGTGCAAACGCTGGCACATCCACATGCCAACAGCCAGTGACCTTCCAGGCAATTTGATGGTTTTTAGGCGAGGCACTGTTAAAAATGATTAGGCACTCATGGAGGGCGAGGTGATTGCCAGTGAAGGGCTTTCCAGCGGTTAAGGGGGGCTTAAGGTCGCGGCGCTTTCAGCCTCTAATGCAATCTGAAGAGGTCATCCAATAAAATGGCACCCCTTAACGTTCCGACACTAAAACAAAGACCACAAAAAAGGAACACTCTGCCCTTTGTTTTCAGGTTCTTTTGGAGACAAAATTATCCAGATGACACACAGAGGTTAAGATCCAAACCTCACCTCACCTCAACTCATTTTCAACTCAATCCATTTGTTCCGTTCTGTCTCATCCGGCAAGTTTTAACAGGTGATGTTCGGAGTCGTTTCATTTTCCTCGTAGAGATGGTGAAAAAAGTGAATTATGTGGCCAGAGTTCGGGAGGAGGTAGTTATATGTAATAGCAGCGTTACAAAGAAATATAAATAATGTGATGTGGGAAATTAATGTAACTAATTCTAATTATCACTGAAACAGCTGACTCCAAGAGGCTACTTCTGTAAATATATAGATCTTAAGAAGAGCTTATACATAGACTTTATTAACTGACAATAGGATGAGGTTAAGGGCGTCACAGATGGACCGCCCACTACTTTTTAATTCATTACTTTTGAACCAGACAAGTTTCAGACAAATATTACAGATAATTGTAAAGGTCTAAATGCCATCTTAAACACACTCAAAGGGCAAAATTTAGTTTCAGATATTTTTAAATGAAAAATATCAAAAAGTACTCCGTCACAGATGGACAAAAAAATTAACATCTATTTTTTTCAAGAATGACAAAGTTCTCAAAAGTGAAGTTCCTCTGACATTTTCACCCTAAAACATACTCAGTGTATACCTTAAGTCCTCTATTTTGTATCTAAATAATTGGTTAGAGGAAAAAAAAAATTGATCATACCTAAATAGCAGGAGTTTTGAAAAATGGCAGCGTCACAGATGGACAACAGAAGAAAATATCAAATTAAACATTTTTTATTTCAATTATCAATGTCTTTTTTTTTTTTTTTTTTACAATATTTACCACATATAAATAATATTAACATTATATTCAAACGTATTTTGCATAGATATATGCATTTCTTAATTTTAAACTTTTCCTGTTTAAAATGAGTCAAATACAGTCAAATCAATGTATTTGGAATAAATTTAATTTATTAATGAGAGTTTATAAAATTAACCCAGAATGGCGGCACAAAACTGTGTCACTTTCCAAACATTCACGCTCATAAAACTCTTTTTCACCAATTTTTTCTCATTTCAAAATACATTTTCCTGAAAATATCAGTAAAAAATATAAGTTTTCTGTATATTATTGATATTTAATTGTTTTGACCAGATGTTAACCTTCCCTTGACGTTGCCCAATAGTTGCTTTTCCATTGACCTTCAAATTGTATGAATGTAACTTAAACATTTACCTAATGGTAAAATGCCAATTTCGCCAAAACTCTCGTTTTTTGATTAAAAGTTTTTGTGTTGGCAAGAGGTGGTCTTACGGGTGTAGCACAATTGGTATGTCACGCAAGACCTTTTTCTGCAACTAGAGTCACATAAAAAAAAAAAAAAAAAAAATGTTGATGGACGTTACAACAAGCAAAGAAGAAGAGTTTTAAAACAAAACATGGCACAAAATGTGTGGACACACCAGGAAACGTAATCATTTTTAATTTAGAACAGGATAGAGGGGAAATATATAATAATAATGAATATATCCGTAAATCAATACAATGTTTACGTTTGCCGCCATGTCTATGGAATGACTTCTCGCATCATCTCACAATGATAAATAAACAAATCATTGCATTTGTCATTTAATGGAAAAAACGACATTATGCACTTCTTTTTTGACATTTAGTAAATATCAGTAAAAATTTGTGCAGATGTCCAATGGAAAAGTGACTGCCCTTTAAGAAAAAAAAGAAGAGTTTTATATATATATATATACCCTTAAAATAAATTAATGAATAAGACTCCTACAAAACCTAACCTGACTGAATACATTTAGACCCACAGTCCAACCTTGTATCTCAGAGTACTAGTGTCTGGCTCGAGGCTACTAATTAAAAAGATGTTAGTGTTGAATAGGAGCAAAGCAAATGAAACCTTCCATTACCGACTCGTTCTTTGGCTCACACATAAAAATGCAAAATAAAAACAGGAAACAAAATGGTGTCCTTCATGTGAAGGCCTACAGTGTCTTTTTACCCAGTGTTCGACTGCTCTGTGTGGAAAAAGCATCAAGTCCACAGTTCTCGGACTTAACTTGTTTTGACATACTGTGAACACATGACCAGCTGAGCAGGGAGCGCGCTCAGTGGATACGCTACAACACCGCTGTAGCCGGCATGGAGAGGAGAGGCAGAGTTTTCCCACTAATTACACTGACTGTGGAGGCTGGACGGAGTCGACTTTGTTCCGCTATACAGTAGTATCAGAACAAACCAGGAATATCAGAGTGAGCGGAGCCTCAGTCTGAACAGTGGGACAACGTGTATCACATCTACACAGAGCCTTAACGTTGAAGACATGCAGAGCGTCTCCTCATGACACAATCTGTGCTCATACAGATCTGGTCTCCACTCCTAAAGTTTCTGCAGTTCGTTATGGGCACAGCTTAAGGCTCATTTATGTTCACTTTAAGTATAAAAATAGATGAAAAACCTGAACTTCCATGAACAACCTGATATTTCTTCCACACTGACCGAACCATTTTAACTTTGTTTTATCATTCCTTTATTGAGTCTGTTTTATCTTTTTGTCTGGTGGCGTGGTTCGGTCAGACCTCAGCTGCAGAGAGAAACTCACTGAATCAAACAGTCAGATGGTCCAGTCGCCTGATTGGTGAGTACCAGTCTTGTCCCGCCTCCCTGTACACTAAACAGGTCCAGAGCATGGATGCATCAGTTGTTAATAATAACTCCCATCCTTTACGAGGTGAATTTCAGCTCCTTTCCTCTGGACGGAGGTTCTTAGTCCCCAGGTTCAGGACACACCGTTTATAAAAATAGCTTTGTTCCTGTCGCCGTCACTGAGCTCAATAAGAAATAGTGACATTGCACTTTACCTTGGGCAGCAGAGGTCAGATCTGTCTTTGCAGAAGCACAACTTCAATATGTATTTCACAACAACCTTTCATGTAGTATTAATAAGATCAGAGCTAACCTAATGTCTGCTTTTGAAGAAAAATGGATGAATGGGATCCTGACTAAACCGAAGCTGCGGACATACATTTAACTAAAAAACATAGAAAACAGAATTTTATGTCAGTGCAAATTTGACCAGGACCCAAAGGTCCCTAATTGCTCAGTTGCGAACAGGAATCCTTCCCTTGGCTTCAGAAACTGGGAGATTGACCCAAACCCCAGAAGAAAACAGACTTTGTGGACTGTGTGATTTGGGGGAAGTGGAAAATGAATCCCATTTTCTTTTGTAGTGTCCTCTATATGATGAACTGAGAGCCCCTTTGTTTGATGATATGTGTATCCGAAGTCCTGATCTGTTCTGGAGCACTGATGATGACAAGATGAAATGGTTGTTTAGTTCTAATGTATATAAATTAGCATTATTTGTTTGTAAAGCCTGGAAAAAGCGGCAGATGTGTTTGTTTAAATAGGTCAGTATTTTGTTTTGTTCATATCTATTGTGCCTATTGTCTGGTGTTTGATTTTTGATTTGTATTTTTGGTGTCTTATAAGCCCATGGAAGGGCTGGGCATGTTTTTTATGCAAGACACAATAATAAAAACATACATACATTCATTACTAACCTATTTAGCTATTTATTCCATGTCTTTGCTCTATTTATTATTATTGTGACTTCAAATTTTTTAATTTTTTAATTTTATGTTCTTATCCTGGTTTTCATCCCGGATTGTTTTAATCTTTTCTGGTTTTTATTGTGTTCTATTGCATCTTGTTTTTATTTATTTGATCTTATTTATTTTATTCTTTTCCTTATCCATGCTGCTATACCGATGAATGGTGGAACACTGAGCCCTTTTTGTCCTGTCTTTTTGTTTTGTCTGTAAGCGTGATCTAGTGCCTGTCTTGCATGTTCAATGTATGTGTTGTTGTAATGCCAAGGCAATCACCTGGACTACAAAACAAATCTACCTACGGGTATAAATACAGTAACCTTGACCTTGACCTTCTTAAGAAAAATAATTGCAAATCATGTATTTCATTTTATTGTCTCCTGGGTCAGTTTTTATGCACTTTTATTGGTTTTTATGCACTTGTATATACTTATATTTATAGATGTAAGTGGACTTTTTTACAGAATTATGTTTTTTTTTCGTGTATCTTTGATCTGACTGCACAAGAGCTCCTATGTGTATATGATCACATATGATCACATGAATAATCCAGGACTATTTTATGCATTAATGGCTTATTTTATGATATTATCCTATTTTATTTTATGATCACTGCATAGTTTTAGGCACTACCTGTTTGTTTTGTATGCATGTGTGTAGTGTGGGTGTGGAGTATGAATGGAATAATTTATTCTTTAGTATTTATTGTTCTTATTCTTTTGTCACGGGTCCTGTTTTTACCTTGTGCTACAAATTTCATTGTACTAATTTGCAATGACAATAAAAGGAATCTAATCTAAAATGTATGCACAAATGGCAAATACAATTTTGAATCTTGAAATTATTTATTATAATATTGTTAAAATTACACCTAATTTATTTCAGGTTGTTCATATTTGCTCAGGTTATTCATATGTTCTTCTTAAAGGATAGTTTGTTAATGTAAATAGTTTCATAATTTAATGTTATTTTTTTGCACTAAAACAAAGAGGAAAAACTGGAGTTGACTTTTTTTATAGAAATAATGTAATACTATTTTTTTCACATTAAACCAAGAAAGCCCAAACATCCATCACCAACCAAAAGCATCTACTGATTTAAACTGTTTAATACCTGTTGATCCACTAATCCTATCAATACATGTAAATAACTGGTGTAAAATTGAGTTTGTCGTCTTTTCATCGTCATCAGATCTGACCCATTTGGACGTTCAGAGGCTCCGTAGTTACCGTGGAAACACTGTCATCTTCTACAACATTGATTCATCAGTAAAACCCATGGAGTTGGATCAATGACAGTGGATGGACACACTGGGTTTATGTTCAGATAATGAGAGATTTTGTTGAAAAAGTCATGTTTTCTTCAGTTTTCTCTGTTTTATACCATAACATTTGAATATACTCTGAGTTTTCATGAACATCTGAATTAAGTATAGGTAAGTAAATATAGAAAAATGCATAATTTACAATGAAAACTTTAAAATGCAGAGGATAACATTATAATAAATGAAGATGAATCACTAAAGAACGGTTTAACTAGAGAGAAAAACGCATGTGTTTACAATGGTTTGTATATTACAGATTAGTGCTACACTTCTTTTCTGATTCCTGAAAATTCTTATAAAACACACATTCATCCTCCATCGGCCTTCCTTCATGGTCTTCAGTCTTCACTCCCTGATGCACATTTTGGGGAATTGAGATTGAATTCCAGTTCACAGTTGAGGATGGAAGTGAGAATGTGAAACAGAGGGAAGTGAGACGTGCCTCCTGCCTTCCTCCTCTGTGTGTGCTGGTCATGTACCTCTTGGTGTACAGCCGCCTACACGTGAGACGCAATTTCACCATCAAAAATAGATGATGAAATGACTCAAAGATCGTCAAACTCACATCACACTCTGGTGCATGTTCTCTTTCTTTTTCTGTCATGTGATGGACTGCCTGAACCCTTCACTTTTCATACAAACTAAAGTTCTGGCAAAAAAAAAAAAGAACCAGTGTCCCTGTATTTCACTGGAACGTTCTATGAACAATCAATAAGTTGAATTTGCGAGATTCTCAGGTTCTGTCTCCATGTTCCAGTCCTGTGGTCTGGATGTAGGAGATCAATCTCCCAATAGAAGTGGATGGTACTTTAACTGGAGAACTCAACTAATGCAATTAAAGTCCATACATGACTTCCTATCACTGATCAATAGGAATTATATTGATATCTCTAGCCATTTTACATGTTATAAGCCATCAAAATATGGTCTATTATAAATAAAGATACATTTACAAAATTCATCCAAAAAAAAATCTAAATTTCTTAAAACTGAACAAACTTTGTAGACATTGTCCCAAGGAAGCTACATACAAATTTTAAATAAATCTGACCAGTTGTTTCAGAGAAGAAGGTTGTTGAAATGCAGACATTGGTGACCTTAAATGTAACCCTTCAAGGTCAGTCACGGTCAAAGATCATGGACCCAAAGTCCATATATGACTTTCCATCGGTGCTCAAAAGTAACTATATTGATACCTCTAACGATTTCCATGTTATACGCCATAAAAATATGGACCATTATAAGTAAAGGCAAATTTTTAATATTTCAACAAATTGCAAAAAGTCCAAATTTCTCAAAACTGTGAACAAGCTTTGTTGACATTGTCCCAAAAAAGCTACTAGGGGTGCACCGATACCGATACGAGTATCGGCATTGGCACCGATACTCAGTGTGTACTCATACTCGTAAAAGTAATCTGATACACTGCACTGATACCACTTGCGGCAGTGTGACATTCCCAGTTCAGTGCAGCAGGTACGTGGTGGTGGAGTAATGTGTGTGGAGTGTGAAGAGTGTGGAGATTTTTCAAAATAAATGATGGTGATAAAAGTAACACGGACTGACAGTACCGTTCCAGACACAGACAGATACAGTCTCAGCGTTTTGTCCGTCCTCTGCGTACATTCCATCTTTTTTCCAGGTGCTCGCGGATGCGTAAACAGAATGAGAATACCAGCGGGTGTACGGACCGGTGCAGACCGCTGCCGACAGAAATGAAAACGAAACTTCTGGCTCATTTGTCTTTTCTCTTCCTGCTGAAGCTAAACTTTTAAACCTTACCAGAGAAAACACTGCAATATTAGTATCACATTAGTGTTACCTCTGTCGTCTCCATGTTTGTTATTACTGACTTTCTTCTTCTTCTTCTCATAAAACTTTCCTGTTCTTCGTGGTATTTGTCCAGTATGGTTAATTCAGAGCGGCGCCCCCTGGTGGATTAATTGACAAACGCTCATTCCAACACATTAAATGTCAGTAGCAGCACTTTGTTCCAGTCAGACTAATGACAACGACAATAAAGCACATTTACAAAAGGAACTAACAACTGGAATGGGATTATTAAGTACTCGTATCAGTACTTGGTATCGGCAAGTACTCAAATGTAAGTACTCGTACTCGGTCTGGAAAAAAGTGGTATCGGTGCATCCCTAGTAGACATTGTCCCAAGGAAGCTACATACAAATTTTAAATAAATCTGACCAGTTGTTTCAGAGAAGAAGGTTGTTGAAATGTAGACATTGGTGACCTTAAATGTAACCCTTCAAGGTCACTCACGGTCAAAGATCATGGACCCAAAGTCCATATATGACTTTCCATCGGTGCTCAAAAGTAACTATATTGATACCTCTAACAATTTCCATGTTATAAGCCATTAAAATATGGACCATTATAAGTAAAGGCAAATTTTTAATGTTTCGACAAATTGCAAAAAGTCCAAATTTCTCAAAAGTGTGAACAAACTTTGTAGACATTGTCCCAAAAAAGCTACATATAAAGACTGTGATGAATCCGGCAAGAAAGTTCATCTGAGAAGATGTTTGAAGAAACTACTAAAGAAGACAGCAACAAAGACGGTGACGAAACAGTAGCCTGTGGCCTATCAGCTGGTGAGATAATGAAGAGTCACTGATGGTCATTATTAAGAAGAAAGTCAAGAAGAAGAACGTAGAAGGTACACCAGGCAGTGTAAAGAAAAATGGAACAGATGAAGGTCACATGGGCACTCATGGTAACTTATTCATCATTGTTTGCTTTGGTCAGATTACTTTCATTTTTCAGTCAATAGTAATTCTGCTGTGTCCCTGAAGACTGAGATAAATACAGTGGACATAGAAAATCACCTTCATAACTGCATTTGAGTTTACACAAACCGACCTGAGCAGGAGGTCAAAAGCATCTACTGATTTAAACTGTTTAATAACTTCAAAGCCACTGATCGTATCAATACACGTAAATAATTCAGGTAATAAGATGGTTCATGGTCGTCAGATATGATGCATTTGTCGTGAATATGGAAACACCGTCATCTGCAACACTGATTAACAACCGTGTAGTTTGATAAATTGTTGAAGAGTTGTAGATGCTTGATTTTACATTCAGGGTTTTTTTTTTTAATAAAGTGGGTTTTTTTTCTTCTATTTTTCAATTCTGGAATAATAACCTTTGAATTTACTCTGTGCTTTTATGAACATCTACATGATCAGCAAACTAAATATTAGGAAAAAGTTTAAATTAACCCATAACGACTCAAACAGCCACTGACAACCACAGCCATCTACTGATATAAACTGTTTAATACCTGATGATCCACTAATCCTATCAATACATGTTAATAACTGGTGTAAAATACAGTTATTCATCTTTTCATGGTCATCAGATATGACCCACTTGGACGTTCAGAGGCTCCGTAGTTACCATGGAAACACTGTCATCTTCTACAACATTGATTCACCAGTAAAACCCATGGAGTTGGATCAATGACAGTGGATGGACACACTGGGTTTATGTTCAGTTAAAGAGAGATTTTGCAGAAAAAGTCACTTTTTCTTCAGTTTTCTCTGCTTTTGATATAATTACCTTTGAATTTATTGTGTTTTCATGAACATCTACATGATCAGGGTAATAAATATAGGAAATTACCTGATTTACACTGAAAAAACTCAAACTAATGAGAATAATATTACAATAAATTGTGATGAATCACTTAAGAAAACTTAAATATAGTGTGACAGTGGATGGAGACACTGGGTTTATGTTCATGTTAGTGAAATATTTTGCTGAAAAACTCACTTTCTCTTCAGTTTTCTCTGTTTCTGATATGACAACCCTCAACTTTAATCTGAGCTTTTTAATTGTTAGCTGTATCAATATAGTTACTTTTGAGCACCGATGGAAAGTCATATAAGGACTTTGGGTCCATGATCTTTGACCGTGAGTGACCTTGAAGGGTTACATTTAAGGTCCCCAGTATCTACATTTCAACAACCTTCTTCTCTGAAACAACTGGTCAGATTTATTTAAAATTTGTATGTAGCTTCCTTGGGACAATGTCTACTAGGGATGCACCGATACCACTTTTTTCCAGACCGAGTACGAGAACTTACATTTGAGTACTTGTCGATGCCGAGTACTGATACTAGTACTTAATAATCCCATTCTAGTTGTTGGTTCCTTTTGTAAATGTGCTTTATTGTCGTTGTCATTAGTTTGACTGGAACAAAGTGCTGCTACTGACATTTAATGTGTTGGAATGAGCATTTGTCAATTAATCCACCAGGGGGCGCCACTATGAATTAACCATACTGGACAAATACCACGAAGAAGAGGAACGTTTTATGAGAAGAAGAAGAAGAAAGTCAGTAATAACAAACATGGAGACGACAGAGGTAACACTAATGTGATGCTAATGTTGTAGCGTTTTCTTTGGTAAGGTTTAAAAGTTTAGCTTCAGCAGGAAGAGAAAAGACAAATGAGCCAGAAGTTTCGTTTTCACTTCCGCTGGCGGCGGTCCGCACCGCTCCGTACTCCCGCTGATATTCTCATTCTGGGTACTCATCCACCAGCACCTGGAAAACAGATGGAATGTACGCAGAGGACGGACAGAACGCTGCGTCTGTATCGTTACTTGCAGTCAGCGTTACTTTTATCATCGTCATTTATTTTGAAAAGTCTCCACACTCTTCACACTCCACACACATTATTCCACCGCTGCGAACCTGCTGCACTGAACTGGGAATGTCAAACAGCCATAAGTGGTATCAGTGCATTTGTATCGGACATCTTTTACGAGTACGAGTACACACACTGAGTATCGGAGCCGATGCCGATACTCGTATGGGTATCGGTGCATCCCTACAATAAATATTGTTGAAACCATATAAAAATAGCTTCAAGAAGCTCTTCAACATATGCCCAATAATAAAGCCCCAGGTCCAGATGGTTTTCCAGCAGAATTCTACAAAGAATTCTGAACTATTCTGGCACCTACTTTCTACAAAATGATATTAGAAATAAAGGAGAAAAACGAAATACCCACAAATATGAACGTAGCTAACATTACTGTGTTATTAAAACCAGGAAAAGACCCCACATTCCCATCCAGTTACCACCCAATCTCACTTATCAATGTAGATCTAAAAATAATCAGTAAAGCTCTGGCCAGAAGGATCGAGAAAATAACTCCTTTAATAATCCATCCAGATCAAGCAGGTTTTATTAAAGGTAGACACTCTTCAACTAACACGCGCAAATTAATTAACCTCAGATTATTCTAACATACATAATCTGGAAACCGTAATTATTTTTTCTAGATGCAGAAAAGCATTGGACCGGGTAAACTGGAAATTTCTATTTACAACATTAAATAAGTTTGGATTTGGACCATCTTTCACTGACTGGATTAGTATATTGAAACCATATAAAAATGTGGAAACAGGGGAAGGCTCAAAGACAAGTTGGACTTCAGTTCGGACCTTTTACATGGAGGAAATTTTCATAACTGGACCTCAGTGATTTTTAATTGAATACTCCCGCTATACAGGGTGGGGAAGCAAAATTTACAATGAACATTTAGTTGTTTTTTCTCAGCAGGCACTACATCTATTGTTTTGAAACCAAACATATACTGATGTCATAATCATACCTAACACTATTATCCATACCTTTTCACAAACTTTTGCCCATATGAGTAATCAGGAAAGCAAACGTCAAAGAGTGTGTGATTTGCTGAATGCACTCGTCACACCAAAGGAGATTTCAAAAATAGTTGGAGTGTCCATAAAGACTGTTTAGAATGGAAAGAAGAGAATGACTATGAGCAAAACTATTACCAGAAAGTCTGGAAGATACTATTAAAGAAGAATGGGAGAAGTTGTCACCCCAATATTTGAGGAACACTTGCGCAAGTTTCAGGAAGCGTGTGAAGGCAGTTATTGAGAAAGAAGGAGGACACATAGAATAAAAACATTTTCTATTATGGACATTTTCTTGAGGCAAATACAGGGGTTGGACAAAATAATGGAAACACCTTAAAACATCAACAAAATATAATTTAATATGGTGTAGGTCCGCCTTTTGCAGCAATTACAGCCTCAATTCTCTGAGGTATTGATTCATACAACTTGTGAATTGTTTCCAAAGGAATTTTCAGCCGTTCTTCAGTTAGAATACCCTCCAACTCTGTTAGAGAAGATGGCGGTGGAAATCGACGTCTTACTTGAATCTCTAAAACTGACCATAAATGCTCAATAATGTTGAGGTCTGGGGACTGTGCCGGCCATACGAGATGCTCAACTTCATTAGAATGTTCCTCATGCCATTCTTTAACAATTCTAGCTGTATGGATTGGGGCATTATCATCTTGAGGTGAAGGTGTTTCCATTATTTTGTCCAACCCCTGTAAATTCTCATGACTTTTAACTAACTAATTGGTCATACACTGTCTTTCAATCCCTGCCTCAAAATATTGTAAGTTTTGCTTCCCCACCCTGTAAAGAGTTAAGAAATAAAAGAAAGAATGTATTGTTAACAAGTTTTGGGGTCTGTTTCCAGGTGTGGTTTTGTGTCCAGATCTCAACATCTTTTGTAGATTTTGGACTGACAGTTTGACAGCGTACTCCACCTCCATCATCAAAACACCAAATGGGGGGAATATCCTGAGGAATAGTTCTCACAGACTTGTAGAACCAACGCCAAGATGCATCAAACTGTTTTCTGGCTCAACACCTTGCCTTTTTTCGTTGTTTTTTTTTTTTTTTTTTTCCTCCTTCGTCATCGGCCATGCTGTATATTGCAAACACTGCAATATTGCGAGCGCACATCCACTTAACCGTGTTCCATCCTGTCTGTGTGTTCTCCTCTCTTTCCCATGCAGCGCACACACAAAGACGGTCTGCTTCCTGGATAAGCGCACACCTGCACATGCTCAAGCGGCTAATATATGCAGCCTCAGGAACACAGATGACAGCACATCCTTAGCCAATCTGGAGGACAAGAAAAGGCTTTAACGCGAACACAGACACATAACGCTGCTTGGGCTCTTGTACAGTCCTTCTCGTGTGGCAACTGCCCATGAAAATCACTTCCCAACAGCAGCAGTAGGACTACAAATCAGAGTAATACTGGCATGAATCAACAGCCATTATTTTTTGGCAGGTACAAGTCTAGGAGGGCTTGTTTCCCCCGTTTTTTTTTCCTCATCCCACATGTTGGTTAGGGGTATTAGTCATTTGGTGCCAAGTGAAAAACTTGGAAATGACGACTTTGGAACTTTTGTTGGGGTCAAACTTTCCTCTGGACCAACTTTCAAAACCAAAAACTTTACGACCTGGGAAATGTTCAACTTTCTGTGTGCATTTGTTTTCACTGAATCACTACGGCCTTCCTTCTGCGCCACCATCAGGACAAAAATCAGCTTCTTTGGCACATGAAAAAATAATATTTATCACTTATATTCTTAGCCTCAGAGCATAATTTTCGAAGTCATATTTTTTCAGGTCAAATCCAATGATGAAAAACGAAGCAGCAATATTAGGAGAGTAGAGTTACGCAGATATTTCAATTTGGTCAAAAATATGACTTAGGCAACTATGCTACGAGGCTAACGATATGTTGGTTTGTGATATCATTTAGTCCAGAGTGAAATACTTAGAAATACCTAGAAAATTTGAGTTTAACAGCTTGAATCCTTAAGATGTTGGTCCCAAATGGCTGCAATCAACTGCAGGTGAAATACTGACTATAGAAAATAAAATATATAAATAATCAGAAACTTAGCCCCTTCTGAACCATAACTGGTGCCTCATGAAAGAGAGAATTTACAGAAAACAAGTTTACACAAATGTTCCCAAGTCTGAGCGGTCAACAACCGTTAAACATCCATCCATCTGTCCATCATTCATCCATCTGTCCATCATCCATCCATTCATCCATCTGTCCATCATTCATCCATCTGTCCATCATCCATCCATCCATCTGTCCATCATTCATCCATCTGTCCATCATCCATCCATCCATCTGTCCATCATTCATCCATCCATCTGTCCATCATTCATCCATCCATTGATCGGTCCGTCATTCATCCATCCATCCATCGGTCCATTATTCATCCATCCATCCATCTGCCCATCATCCACCCATCCATTCATCCATCTGTCCATCATTCATCCATCCATCCATCCATCTGTCCATCATTTATCCATCCATTGATCGGTCTGTCATTCATCCATCCATCTGTCCATCATTCATCCATCCATCCATCTGTCCATCATTCATCTATCCATTGATCGGTCCGTCATTCATCCATCCATCTGTCCACCATTCATCCATCCATCCATCCGTCCATCATTCATCCATCCATCCATCCGTCCATCATTCATCCATCCATCCATCCGTCCATCATTCGTCCATCCATCATTCATCCATCCAACCATCCATCTGTCCATCATCCATCTGTCCATCATTCATCCATCCATCCATCCATCCGTCCATCTGTCCATCATCCATCCATCTGTATTCTACCCAATCCATCCATCAATCCATCCATCCGTTTATTCTTCTGTCCATCCAGCCCTCCTTTTGTCGATCCGTGCATCCATCCATCTATCCAACTATCAATCCATCCATTTATCCATCCATCCATCCGTCTGTCCGTCCGTCCATCCATCCATCCATCCGTCCATCAGCCCACAGTGACCTACCTGGAAATAACCTGGTACCTGGTTGTTATCATATATATGAATAACAACTTTCATTTGGACTAAGTCTGAAAGACAGAAACTTGCCTACCTGTAAAATACTAAATAATCTGCGCACATTGTTTTCCATGTAAAAATGCATTTATCTTTTTGGCCTTTCTTCTTTCTGCACCACCACTGGGACAAAAATCCACTTCCTTTCTACAAGAAAAACTAACATTTATCGGTCAAATTGTTAGTTTCAACGGCATGAAACCTTCCATCGTTTGACGTCGAACCATGTTCACAGTTTGACTCTGATTGGGTCTTTGTGTCTGACAGCAAATATTCTCAAGTGATCCAGATACAGAACTTTATTCCAGGTCAAACTGCAGATGTATTATGTGAGTTATTCGACTCCGTGTGTGTCTTTTCTCTGCTTTGACGTTCCCATTCCTGGTGCATCCATTTTTCTGGCTTGTTTTTTGGGTCTGACTGCTGTTTCAAAACTGAAGTAAATAGAAAACCACTTCACAAAGGGAGCGGGAGACGCAGAAACGAAGACGGAACGGGTGAGAAGGAGTTGGAGTTTGTGCAGCGGCGGCCATAGAAACTGGATCTGTCTAAACACACCTGCTTGTAATGATTTTCACCAAGACGTCTGCCAATGTGTGTGTGTGTGTGTGTGCGGACTTAAAACACGCCTGCATGGTCCTGTCTGAGGCTCATCGAGTTCTCCGAAGGCTGAAACATAAATGCATGGAAACGCACACACACACTCTGAGTATGGTATAGATTAGTGGAGAGCAGACTATCTAAACACACTCATGTAAACAGCAGATATGCACACACTCGCGGCCATTTCAGAGAGGCTCCTAATGGTTTAGAAGTGGGGTACGAACAGAACATATGTGCATTAGGATGTAATGTAAAACACGGAGTCTCGGTGTATAAACATGTCATTTTCACTTAGAATTAAGGAAAGAGGGATAATGGAAGTCATTATAAACACACACACTCCTCCATCCTGAACAAATATACAGAACGCCTGGAATGTCTCAGACGTAAATGGATAATACTCGCTAATACTTCAAAATAATCACCATTTAGGAATAAAAGGTGGCTGCTCTGCATTAAATCAGACTTCATACTTTTGCACATGGAAAACTCTAACAGAATACTGAGAGAAAAAGTGAGCTTTGAGGAGGAAAAAACCTGTTTTTTGTCACTTGGATCACTAGATATTCTTTTTTTTTTTTTTTTTTTTTAATCTAGTCATGTCTTTCCCGGTCCTGCATATGACCATGAAAAATGGCTTTAGTGTGAAAATGCATGAATTAAAACCAGTTTTCAAGTAAAAATCTGATTGATGATGGATATAAATGAAAGCCATCAGTACAGCTGCTGCACATAAAGTTAAATAGGTGGTTATGCTCTGTTTCATAATGGTTTATGAAAGGGTTACACAAGTTTCCTCAACTATAGTTTGTACTTTTGCTTTATTTAACCTATAAAGACCCAAACAGCCACCATCCACCAAAACCATCCACTGATTTAAACTGTTTAATACCTGTTGATCCATTAATCCCATCAATACATGTAAATAATTGGTGTAAAATAAAGTTTGTCGTCATTTCATGGTCATCAGATATGACCCGTTTGGACGTTCAGAGGCTGCGTAGTTACCATGGAAACACAGTCGTCTGCTACAACATTGATTCACCAGTGAAACCCATGGAGTTGGATCGATGGCAGTAGATGGAGACACTGGGTTTATGTTCAATTAATGATAGATTTTGTAGAAAAAGTCATGTTTTCTTGAGTTTTCTCTGTTTCTGTTATAATGACCCTCAACTTTAATCTGAACTTTCATGAACATCTACATAATCAGTAAATAAAATAGAGGAAAATACCTGATGTTCACTGAAAAAAATGCAAAATACAGAGGATAAAATTGTGATAAATGGTAATAAATCTCTTAAGAAAGGTTAAATAGAGAGAAAAATTAATTTGGGAACTGCCCCTGCCAGAATATTACACACCCAGGTATTTTTTTTTCTTTTTTTTTTTTTTTTTTTTAAACACACCCTGTTCCTCCATTTGTACCTAATCCACTGGACTCCAGTGTGACTTTCCAGTACTTTATAAAACACCGAATTTCATAAATCTGCAGTTAAACCAACTGACAGAAAATTGGATAAAAAGATTCACCAAAGCTACTTTTATGCTTTAGTTACACTACACAGACTTTATTTGCTTGAATTAAGCAAAAAAAAATCTTGAATTACGCAAAAAATCTGCCAATGGAAAGAGTGAAAATTATCTCGGTAAGATTTCTTGAAATAAGATTTTGTAGATCTATTGTCTGAAAATAAGTTCTTATATCTCGCTGAAAAGTTACTCTTTTAGGGGAATTTGTCTTATTTTAAGTGTCATGAGATATTTGGACTCAAAATGAGAAAAATACACTTGGTAAGATTTAGATTGTTGCTGTGCGACACACACCAACTCCCCACCACTGATTGGTTTTCTTTACGCACTCGGACTATTTTAATCTTTCCACTTTTACCAGCTCCTCTCCATGTACCAGCACTGACACAGCACATGTCCCGGACCTTTCCGTAACCTCTTTTCTCTCCATGTAATATTCACTGGCTCCTCTCTTTCCCCTCTTTGTGTCTTCTTCCATTCCAGCCCTCGCCCCTCCTCCCTGCCAGCTCTTTCATATTTCAGTAGGTTTTAGCAGGATCAACCCTCTGAGGTTAAGTTGCTTCTTTTAGAGATCTCCAAATGCAGATATGTTTCGGAGTGTGTGTTCTGCGGCAGATGCTGGGTAACAATGCTCTCACCGGCTGATGCTGCAAAATGCCACTTTAAAGTGTTTTCCTGCAGGTTTATTCTCTGATACATTACAGGTAAGAAAAGGTGAACTGTACCGGTTGATTGGTTGGTTTGGAGACATCATGTACCCTTGTTGTGAGTTTCCTACTTACCCTACCGTACCCTACCACTTTCATTTATATGGCACATTTTACCAACACAAAGTCTCTAAAGTGCTGCATAGAGTACAAACAAGCATAAATAAAAAAAATGAACTAGAAGAGCACTCAGAGAGCACAGACCTTCACCAAGACAGATTAGTGTGTGCCGGCCCCCCCCCCGCCCCGCCATCACCACCAAAATTTAATCATTTGTTCCTTGTGCCAGTATCAACATTTCCTGAAAATTTCATCCAAATCTGTCCATAACTTTTTGAGTTATCTTGCTGACAAACAAACCCCGATGAAAACATAACCTCCGCCGTAGTTGGGGAAGGTAATAAAAACATGTTCATAAGAATACAATTAACAATATAATAAATATATAGAATAAAAGACAGAGAACCACAATTCTCACAATTCTAATCCTTAAATGCTACTTATCTTGTTACTTTCAATATTCACTATTCATTGGTGTCGAACATATGACCTGCGGGCCAAAACCAGCCCGCCAAAGGGTCCAATCTGGCCCGTAGGATGAATTTGATAAATGCATTACACTTAGTATATTACACTGGTCAACAACAAATTTATTGCTTAAGTTTTTTGAGCTGATTTAGGATAATTTTGGTGTGCTGAATCCAAAAATCACATTAATTTTGCTCAATCAGGTCAACTTTCTGAACTATGCTACATATTGGCTTTTGAACATTTGTGCTTACATTTATGGGCATTTTCACATCATATGATACAAAATTCTTTCATATTTCTTGCAAAAAACAGGTTCTGAAGATTTTACTTTTGCCAATTTATAATTGTTTTTTTTTTAATATTACAGGTGAATGAAATGGCTTCGACTAGAAGATCTGGCAAAAATAAGCCTGACGTATTCTGCTACATCTGCGGTGAATACACCATTGTACCTAACAGGAATCAAGTCACAAGTTTCATAAAGTGTGCTTACCAATCTTATTTTGGTATTAATTATTGTATTTTGTGAGAAGATGAAATTTTTCAAAATCAAATTGGCAAAAAAACCTGACTTGATTGAGAAAAACAAATGTCATTTTTGGATTTAGCGGTGCAAAATAGTCCTAATTCAGTTGAAAAAACCTAGACAACTTGCAAAAAACATTTTTTTGTAACCCAGTGTTATCAATCAAGGATGTTAAAACCATTTTTGCTCAGGTTCCACATTCAGTCAATTAAATCTTAAGTGAGTCACACCAATAAAATACTATCATAATAATCTATAAATAATGACAACTCACTCAGTCTTCTATTTGTTTTAGTGTCAAAAAAGTAAAATTACATGAAAATGTTTACATTTACAAACTATTCTTTGACAAAAAATGTGAATAACCTGAATAAATATGAACAACATGAAATATCTTATGAGACTTAAGTGTAATTTTACCAATTTTCTGCCTGTTTCTAAATGTTTTGCTTATTTGTAGATCCACTGTGATCTATAAGTTGCAATAAACAAGTGAAAATGGTGACCTGAGCTATAATGTTTTGAAAATAGCACCTGTTTTAATATGGTTGTAAAACAGTTTGGGCATCGTTGGTTGTTGTAAATGTGCCATACAAATAAATTTGACCCTGACCTAGTCCCCAAATTGAACCCACAGCACGAGTCCTGTAGAAACCCAGGGAAACAGGACTTTCCAATCTACACAGCTATTTGAAACATAAAGTTAAAAAAAAAAAAAAAACTCATCAAAGCAAATAAAATTTTAAAGTCAGTTATTTTAATTGGAACAATAAAATGTTATTCTTCTTAATTATATCTATATATGAGCCAATTATAAAGCTGAATCCAAGCTAAACCTCAGTTCTCACGGTGATATATGCCGGTATAATAGCCCACTTAGTGAAGTACAGGCAATTAAAGCACAATCTATTCATCGGGCTGAGTGTCTGCTTTCTCCAACTCTGCAAGTTTAAAGGTAACAAGCTTCGCTCCGTTGTGTCCTTTTGCGTCTGTGTGTGCATTCAACTATGCTCGCATTGATGTGTTGACATTTTTGTTGTTTCTATTTATGTGCTGATGACAACCTGACCTAAATCTTACTCCATGATCAGGTTCCTGGGAGGCTTGTAGAAGTGCATTCTGGGAAAATAAAACCTCTCACCAGCTGACCCTGTCACACCTTCCTGTCATTCCTCAAGAAAAAAATTTGTATGTTTCTGTGTGTGTGTGTGTGTGTGTGTGTGTGTGTGTGTGTGTGTGTGTGTGTGTGTGTGTGTGTGTGTGGCCGCGATATCTTTGGAATAGTTATGTGGAGAAACTGTAGTAGTTGTCTATATTTGGGAGGACATTTCAGCTTTGTCTGTATATTTTAGGGGTCATTTCAGTGTCAGATCACATGCCCATGCAGGTTTTTAACCCATAAAAACCCAAACAGCCACTGGCGATCAAAAGCATCCACTGATCTCAACTGTTTAATCCCTGTTCCAATCGATACATGTAAATAATTGGTGTAAAATACAGTTATTCATCTTTTCACGGTCATCAGATATGACCCATTTCACAGCTTTGTACAAAAAGACAAACAAACAAAAAAAATGTTCACCGCAAAAGACATTCTATAATAATTTAATAATTAAAAAAAAAAAAAAAAACATCTGGAAAAAACTGTTGCATTATGATGTTTCCAATGTAGGTAATAATTTAATTTTAAAAAAGCCAAAACTTGTACTTTCCTGGGTCTAAGGAGGTTAAATATCTTATTAATAAATGCATTTCAACTTTAGCCTAATTTTGAGCAATAAAATCAATCTAAAAAAAATCTAGATATATTTTTTTGTTCATAATTCATACATAAAAGGGTTAATTATTTAACCCATAAAGACCCAAACAGCCACTGGCGACCAAAAGCATCTACTGATCTATAATGTTTAATACCTGTTGATCCATTAATCCTATCAATCCATGTAAATAATTGGTGTAAAATACAGTTATTCATCTTTTCACAGTCATCAGATATGACCCATTTGGATGTTCAGAGGCTCAGTAGTTACCGTGGAAACACCGTCATCTTCTACAACATTGATTCACCAGTAAAACCCATGGAGTTGGATCAATGACAGTGGATGGACACACTGGGTTTATGTTCAGTTAATGACAGATTTAGTAGAAAAAGTCATGTTTTCATCAGTTTTCTCTGTTTCGGATATAATAACCCTCAACTTTAATCTGAACTTTTATGAGCATCTACATGATCAGTGAATTAAATATAGGAAAACACCCGATTTTCACAAAAAAACTGCAAAATACAGAAGGTAACATTATAATAAATGGGGATAAATCACTTAAGAAAGATTATTTCTAGCGTAAAATTCATTTGGGAACTGCCACAAAAGTAGCACTGCGTCTTTATGGGTTAATTTTAATGAACGTAAGAATGATACGACCAAATAAAACAGTACAGATAAGCTCGGAGAATTCATCATCCGGATAACATGCCTGGATACAGACTGCGTCTTAATACTGGATTCTAGTCCTGATGTTGAGGGTTAAAGGTAAGAAATGCATTATGGGTGTCCTCACTAAGACTGTGTGTGTTTTTCACCTCTGCCTCTGTCCAGCTGTCTGAAACTAATGCCATCAGTGAAGTGTAGCGTACTGTAAACATCAGCTGGACTGAGCTTTAGCCAGATTGTATAGAAATTCTGCAGATACTTTTGTTTCAAAAGAAGAAAAAAAAAAAAAAAGATCCAACACTGCAGCTGAAATGGATGGTTTGTGATGATTGTTATTAATTAGCCATGTTTGTGTTTTAGAAAGTGCATCCTCTTCCTTTTATTCTCTTTTATGCATGTCTTAGAATGTGTTTGTATCCTCATAAAATCACCAACAAGTGGTTCCAGGTAGGGCTGAAAGATATATCGTTATCGTATCGATATCTAGATATGAATATTCAAGATATTAATATCAAAAAAGCAATGATATAAACGATATAGATTTCCTCCGTGCTCGCCCTGCATGTACAGCTCTGGAAGTCACAACAAATTTCATTTATTTGTACTTTATGTTCATGTTGATGACTGGCAGTGAGTTCTTATGAATAAAACTGCACTTTCCACATTCTTTTGTATTATGATGTTTGTATTTTTCTGAAAAAATGCTTGGTTTTCACCGAACCCGTAGTCATATCGTATCATATCGAGATATCTGGCATGAATATCGAGATGAAATTTTGTCCATATCGTTCAGCCCGAGTTCCAGGCACAATAAACCCCGCCCCTCGCATGTATTGTATCTTATTTTGTCATCGATCCAGCTGATGTCATCATGTGTATGCGTGTGCTAATGTCAGTGTATCACCTCTATTATGTGTCAAATTTGAAGTAAACTGAAACAAAATTGATGTTTTACAGACATTTGAAATTTCGCCCATTATAAGCAAGTGGGATTTTTTTTTTTTTTTTAATTCATGAAAAATTTAAACTTTGACCTACTTTTCCCAAAATGTATTGAGATCTATTCTGGGTCACTGGATATCTATAAACCCAGTTTGGTATGAATTCAACCAAAAGTTTTGCTGCTCAAGTGTAAACAAACAAACAAACAAACAAGCAAACAAACAAACAAACCAAACTAAAAACAATACCCCTTGCTTCCCCCGCAGTAAAAATGTGCAATAATCCAGCAATAACCTAGTCAGTAATAACAATGCAATATTTATTCAATATTTATCAAAATATAATTGCACCATTTTATATTTTCATACATTTTCATAGGTAATATATACTGTTAGTAATGTGTCTATTCAATATCTCTCTCTCTCACACACACAAACACAGATATTCTTGTTTTATTTGTAGTTTTTGTAATTTTATATTCACTCTATTTCAAATTTCTATTTCTATTTCATGACGTATTGGTGTTCTATTAATATTGTTGCACTGACTTGAGTAACACTCCTAATTTCATTGTACACACGATGACAATAAAGGCTATTCTATTCTACTCTATTCTGTTCTGTTCTGTTCTACTCTACTTTACCCTACTCTATTGATGTGTGCTACATGTGAAAGCTGCTGTCATGTGAACATTTTGGCTCCTCTATGTTTGTTCTTCAGTTTTTAATTTTAGTGTTTATTTAGAGGCTTTGAAAATAAGAACAATGGGGGAAATGCTTAAAACACATAAAAGTCCAATTAAGAAAATTGAGTTATGGGGATTTTCTTATTGTAAAAGCTTTGTGACATTCCCCAAAACCCTGGGAGATGTTAACAAAAACATGTTTTTTGGTAATGAATGTGCTTAACTCTGCTAACTATGCTTTGGCTTAAGTGAAAAAACCTTGTTATAAACACATGGTTAAGATTTGGAGTGGCACAAATTGTGGTCCATAAAAATAAAAAAAAAAACAACTAATAATAATCACTTAAAATGGGAATTAAGGCCACAGTGCGTCTTCCACAAGCACTGAACATTAAAGCTTCTACACTGAGATTCCAGTTTGTAAAGTTTGTTGTCAGCAGAACTGTGCAACATGGATTTAATAAACTTGGGTATGACATGGATGCAGACTCTGCAATAACACAGAGTGCATCTGAAAACACAACAAAAGTCAAAGAACAAGAATTAAATGTCACCTGTGCACGTCATCTTCCTGTACGTCTATAGTTGTAAACCATTAATCTAAGCTAATGGTCACTGTGTCAGTTCTATGGATGGAAAATAACTCCAAAGTTGAAAACAGTAGAATAAGATACATGGTGTCCACAAAGTCTGTTTACAATTTAAACAAGTTATTACGAGCTATGTTCATCAGATTACTTCTATGTACTGCAAGTTTACTTTAAATACTGTGCTGTGCATTTTTAGTCACATTGTTGGATCATGTGCAATCAAATCATTGGTCCTTTTATTATCCAATGAGAGATCAATTACTGCAAACGTCGACCTTTGACCTTTAGACTGAACGTGTGTCACCACAACTGGATGACCTTCAACCAACCATCATGTTCCAGGTAGACGGTGCCCCACCACACTGGGTTCTACCTGTTGGTGGGTTCTAAGTCAAACCTCTACACACCGGTGGACTGGAAGCTGATGACCGTACTCTCCAGACTGTAAGCTCCACCTGACTATAAACCGCACTCACCCCATCTCCGACGTCACACCGTCACTTCATTGATGCCAAGCTTACGTGCAGCTGCTCTAGTTCCTTCTTCGTCAGCCGGATCGATCGTTAGCCCAGAAAACATAAATTAGCCGCATCATTTTAGAGCCGCAGGTTCAGTGTGTGGAAAAAAGTAGCAGCTTATAGACCGGAAATTACAGTATGTTAAATATATCGAAGTGGAAATTGACACAGAACTGTGGCACGAAATATCAGTTTGCCGATCAGCGCCCTCGTTATATCATTTCTAGACTGTCGGTTTCTTTATATGAGCCTATCTATCTATCTATCTATCTATCTATCTATCTATCTATCTATCTATCTATCTATCTATCTATCTATCTACCTATCTATCTATCTTTTTACTTCCCCAAAAAGTACTAAGGCACTGCATTGTGGAAGACACGGGTTTAATTCCCAGTCAAAATAGCTTTTTTTTTTTTTTCCCCCTGAAGATTTTCAAACAGGGGGATCAAACACTGATATAAATTAGCCACTGAAACCAGAGGTGGCGCTAGTCATTTTTATTGTCTGTCATTTTGACGGACCGGGTCGTAAAAACTCCGTCACTACACATTATTATCCGTCATTTCAAATTTTTATTTTTTTAATAATGAGATATACTTAGTATTTACTGTTCAAAAACGATAAAATGATGCAGCAGCTGTAGTTGCTGCTGGCTGATAAACCAACGTGATATCACGACTCGCATAATTATATACGCCACTTTTAATTGGTGTGTTATCTGTAGACATTCTAAGCTTTCCTTGTGTTTGTTCACGCAGTATCAAATACCATGTACTGAGGGTTAGGGTTCGGGTTCTGTTAACCACAGATCTGAGCACAAACTGACATGCCATAACACATGAAAGGTAGAAAATGTGTACATAGAACACACCAAATGACAAAATAAATGGAGTATTTCTTGCTTGTCCGTCACCCTTCACTGCATCAGTCCCTCTTTTTTCACCGCGTTTATCAATGCCATCACATTTACTGGAACTTTTTAAAATAACTAAGGAGACTCGGCTGTCTCCACAGTTTGCGCTAGCAAAGTAGCATCGAATTTAGGCTAAAGTCAGCGAAACAATGACACAAGACTGACACTGACTGATTAATATGAACACTGGCACCAATTGGACAGGAGGGGTACTACAGGTGGACTAACTGGACAGGGTCTACTACAGGTGGACTAACGGTGAGTCATGTGACTGCAGTACTGCTGTTGTATTCAGTGTAGTTGTGAACGGTGGTGCTGTTGGTTCTGTACAGATGTTGTTGGTTCCGTACAGGTGCTGTTGGTTCTGTACAGGTGCTGCTGGTTCTATTCAGGTGCTGCTGGTTCTATTCAGGTGCTGCTGGTTCTACACTGGTGTTGCTGGTTCTATACAGGTGCTGTTGGGTCTATACAGGTGCTGTTGGTTCTATTCAGGTGCTGTTGGTTCTGTACAGGTGCTGTTGGTTCTACACTGGTGTTGCTGGTTCTATACAGGTGCTGTTGGTTCTATACAGGTGCTGTTGGTTCTATACTGGTGCTGTTGGTTCTATTCAGGTGCTGTTGGTTCTATACAGGTGCTGTTGGTTCTATTCAGGTGCTGTTGGTTCTGTACAGGTGCTGCTGGTTCTACACTGGTGTTGCTGGTTCTATACAGGTGCTGTTGGTTCTATACAGGTGCTGTTGGTTCTACACTGGTGTTGCTGGTTCTATACTGGTGCTGTTGGTTCTATACAGGTGCTGTTGGTTCTATACAGGTGCTGTTGGTTCTATTCAGGTGCTGTTGGTTCTGTACAGGTGCTGCTGGTTCTACACTGGTGTTGCTGGTTCTGTACAGGTGCTGTTGGTTCTATACAGGTGCTGTTGGTTCTGTACAGGTGCTGTTGGTTCTACACTGGTGTTGCTGGTTCTATACTGGTGCTGTTGGTTCTATACAGGTGCTGTTGGTTCTATACAGGTGCTGTTGGTTCTATTCAGGTGCTGTTGGTTCTGTACAGGTGCTGCTGGTTCTACACTGGTGTTGCTGGTTCTATACAGGTGCTGTTGGTTCTATTCAGGTGCTGTTGGTTCTGTACAGGTGCTGCTGGTTCTACACTGGTGTTGCTGGTTCTATACAGGTGCTGTTGGTTCTATACAGGTGCTGTTGGTTCTATACAGGTGCTGTTGGTTCTATTCAGGTGCTGTTGGTTCTGTACAGGTGCTGCTGGTTCTACACTGGTGTTGCTGGTTCTATACAGGTGCTGTTGGTTCTATTCAGGTGCTGTTGGTTCTGTACAGGTGCTGCTGGTTCTACACTGGTGTTGCTGGTTCTGTACAGGTGCTGTTGGTTCTATACAGGTGCTGTTGGTTCTATACAGGTGCTGTTGGTTCTATACAGCTAGGATGCTGTTATGGAATGTTTGATGCCTTGTTAAGAAACAGACAGACCAGTCGATTCTGCAGCAGGTTCTGTTCACACTGTTGTGTGAAACTTTCTTTGGTAGATTACTCTCAGTATTTTAATCTGTCAAAATGACAGACGGCCTTCAGAATTTTCTGTCATTTTCAAAAAAAAAAAATCCGTCAATGACAGAATATTTTCAGTTAACACGACCTCTGACTGGGACAACATTCAGAGTGCAGAATTCAGACCACAGCCCTCCATACACTGAACTGACACAGAACTGAGAAAACACACGACACACTGCTGCATCTGACATGTAGTTCCGCCCACTGTCTCCAGCCTCACTGACTGCACAGAGCACAGAACAGCATAAAACAACATATGGAGTATTCAGAACAATCATTCCTATTCTATACGACATACTATCACTACATTGAAACTGATATTTCGTGCCGCAGTACTGTTTGCCTAAATATATTGTGTACTGAACAAAGATATCACTATGTTTTGCAGCTTTTCATCTGGTTCAGCCTAAAGGTTAGAAGTTAAAGGTTCACTCATTTTATTATTTCTGTGGTGGAATTTGGTCTGTGCATTTTACCCGTTTATACACACAGCACATAGCATTAGCATGATGGATTAACATTGGTATTTAGCACATTAGGAGCAGAGAGCAGAGACATTAACTCCAGATCTCCATTAACCTATGCATACCTGTGTTTGATGGTGGGGCAAAACCAGAGAACAGGAACACACTGACAGTGCAATAACTGCACTAACAGACTGAGTCCTGTTTGGTCAAATTACTGTAAAGTCTAAGTGCTTCAAATGAAGTGGGATGCTTCAGTGGAGCCTTTTTCTGGCCCACTATTCTCCCCATCATGTAGCAGAACTGACACAGCACATGTCCCAGACCTTTCCATGACCTCGACTCTCCCTATCTAATATTCACCCACTCCTCCTGCTCCTCCTGCTCCTCCTTCCTCCCCTCCGAGTGTCTGCTGGCGTTCAACCCCCTCCCCTCTTCCCACCGGGTCTTTCATATTTCAGTAGGTTTTAGCAAGGATCAACTCTCTGAGGTTAAGTTGTTCCTTTCAGAGGTCTGCAAGTGTGTATGTGTGCACGCTCAGCATCTCCCACAGGTTCAGTCAAGTGTTTCAGAAATCAGTGGGAGAGGTGTTTTACTGTGTGTTTTTTTTTTCTTTTTTTGTGTAGTTTGTGTAAATGTGTGTGTGTCTGTGTGTACGTTTCTCCATCAGTAAAGATTGTGAAGCAGAGGAAGTAAAAGTGCAAACATTCAAGTGTTTGGATGTAACAGTCAGAAGAGCATCCACCTCTTATTTCTTTTCTCTGTGTATGTGTGTGTGTGTGTGTGTGTGTGTGTGTGTGTGTATAAATATATATATATTATATATATATATATATATATATATATATGATATGAAAAATATACTGTGGTGTAAGTTGTAAATCTGTGTATCATTCATTCTTTTCATATTCAATTGAGCATCCACAATCGGAAAATGAAAAAATGAGTCGTTATGTCATTATTCATGTACAAATCAAAAATCAAAAAACCAGCTGTATTTCATTGTTTCGACTGTACACACAAATTAAAAATTGGAAATAAATAAATGGACAGTGTATCTTTTGGTAATTGGATTTTCTTTTCAGAAACACAACAAAAAAATCTTTCAGTTCGTACAAAATCTGGAGTTCGTAGACATTTGAGAAGGGAGTAGTTCTACGATGTCCAGATTTCGTACAAATCCATCATTTGTAAGAATCTTCGTGACCTAGGCATTAGCGCTCTTTCCTTGAAAATAACATCTGGTCTCAGACAATGAAAAAAACAGGCGTTGTTGGTACGTTTTTCCATTTCTGTGAGGTAGTAACTTTCTTTTTTGTTATTACAAAGAGTAAACGAAAATCAATAATTTTTTTAAAAATTTGGTTTATCTGTTTTGACACTGAAAAAGAAAAATGCCTTGAAATTTAATTTTAATTCTTCTATTTTAAAATGAAATTCCAATAACCGCTAGTTTTTCTTTTGTTTCTGAAAAGAAAACACAATTACCAAAAGAAACACTGACCTGGTCCACATGTGGGGTTTCATGTTGACATGTTTGATATCCATGGTTTGACTCAGAAGTTACTGATTTCTTCGTGTGTTCTGCGAAGTGTCTTCTACTTAGATTGTCTACCATGGACGCACTGTATTAGACAAAATAACAATACCTGGAAGATCCGGACCATTTTATCAGTTATGTCGTCGTTCTTGATAGTAACGCGTTTGCTGCCTCTGAATAACACAAAATTCTCCATTACCGCAGAATGCATTCGACAGAATATTAACAAACCCATGATTGTCCAACTCAACACACAAAGTCAGAAACTTCTGGGTCAAACCAAATCGGCAGGGGTGGAGAATCCCAGCTCCATAAAGTCAAAGTCCTGCCATGTATTGGTTCTACCTGTTCACTTAACACAGGTGATTCCACTGATTATCCCACCTACCTGGATGAGGAGTTGTGCTCATCAAAATGGGCTGGTTCAGTGAATGGTTGGAACAAATACAAGGCAGGACTTTTACTTTATGGATCTGGGATTCTCCACCACTGCAAATCTGATATCAAAATGTCAATGTGGAACCCAATATTTGGTCCATTTCCAGTTTTTAATTTGTGCGTACAATCAAAAGAATGAAAAACTCATTGTTGATTTTTGATTTGTACATGAGTAATGAAATAAAGACAATTTTTTTTAAATTTTCTGATTGTGGATTCTCACCTGAATATGAAAAGAACGAATGGCGCACAGATTGTTGCACATGCCTCCTTCACCATTACATGAGAGAATACATTAACACCGTGTAGTGTTGCATGCAATCCCTCTGAAAGCTTTCAAATATATTAAGTGGTCTTCATCTGTAGATGCAGTGTGCACGGTTGTCATGGAGACGCATCTGTTGACATGTAAGCTTTTGATGAGCAGCTCTTCACTTCAACAATATGCATCAAAATGACTTTCTGAGCAAATAGGGAACACATTTTTTAGTATCTTCCAGAGTTTAAGGCTTGTCTCATGGTCTGCATGAATGTTTTTTATTAAAGGGGAACAAAGTCCTTTTGATAAACTAGATCTTCCAAACAAAATAAACAGGTAAATACATAAGTATGAAGTCTTCAGAAAAAGGTGACTTAAGTGTTACTGAGGGATGTCATTTTGGCAGATTTGGTGTCATTACGATCTGTTATCCTTGACTTTTGTTTCCTCTAAAAAGCTCATCTAACTACTTCAGTAAAGCCGTGTCATGTTTTTTCTTCGAATATTTGTCTCAAAAACTACATTGTCAAAAATCAAATTATAATGTTTGCTTTAGATCGAGGAAGTAGAATTTTTGGAGTTTAAACAAGTCGGACACTGAGCTAATGTGGTCAGGCCTGAGCCCAGGATCTAATTACATTTGCACCAAGACTTGGGGTGACATTTCTAGCCAGCTTTAAGACTTTATCTGCACTTTGCAATGCTCACAGGTGGTTCTTTTGCTTATGTTTCACAAAGAGCCAAAGTAAAGAGGGACATATGAAAGAAGACTTCACTGTTTTGACTTTTGGTTTAATGCTTATGGCTGCCTACTTTTAAGACCAGAAGACTACTACAACAACTTTTTTACCTAATTTTTCTAAATGTTTCTTCAAATACTTAAAAGCAACTCATGTGTTTTTTGTATTTATTCCTGTTTTTACTTACAGACACACTGATCAACCACATCGATATAATGACAGACAGGTGAAAAGGTCATATTGTTGATTATTTTGTTACAGCGTCTTTTTAGGAAGTCGACATACATTCGTCAAAAACAATGGTTCTGCAGTCCAGTCCTAACTCCTGTGTGTATCATGTGACTAAACAGACAGAAAAGAAAACATGGAATGAATAAAAGCACTGTTTTTGTCAGTACAACTGCCATGGATATTGATGGAAGAACAGAAGTGATTTTGGTTATCAAGAAAACATGTTAAATGGATAGATATCAACTCTGAAATTAAACTACGATGAGCTATTTTTGTTTGTATCATTATATTTGTACCTTTAGTTGAACCAGGCATTAAAATGAACAAGAAATTGAAGAAAACAAGGCTGGTCTAATCATTTTTTGCATGACTGTATAATCTTGAAAATTGGTGTGTTGGAAGTAAAATGTCCAATCTGAAGGATCTGAGTGACTTTGACAAAGGCCAAATATTGATGGTGATGTCTGGGTCAGCGTATCTTTAAAACTGCTGGTCTTGTAGGGTGTCTTCATCAAAACCCTTCCAGGAAAGGATACCCCTATCTCCACCCAACCTGCAGTGGATATGTCATCATCCACTTGGACCCTTTGAGGAGCATACGGTTACTACCAGCTTCCTCTACTTGACACAAGGCGGATTAGAAGCTTGGTCCCATGACAGATATGTATCTTCAGCTGAGCCACCACCTGTTGTTTCTGACCTGCCCCTTCATTTCTTTTGCCACCTGGGGTCCATCTCAGGGCACCTTTTGGGATAGATCACTATCTAAATCCTCTCCTCTTGATTTCTAGAGTTCAGTTCTTGCAGCTCATCTTCTTGCACAGGTCATTGTTGGATTCTTTTGTGGCCACTAGGTGGTAAGTATTTCTATTCAAGGAGTTGTGGAAGCAATGGATTATTTCCAATACTGACTTCATATGACCGTTATACACCCTGACGTTGGTTTTGGTGCTTCACTGTTTTTGATTTCCATGTGTGGCTGAGTTGGCTGCAGACATCTTTGGTTTTGTTGGTTAAACCTTTTAAGACTGCCCATAGAACAGTTTTCCTTTGCAATAAACGTGTCAGAAAATGTCTTTTTTGCCCATTCTTTTGCACCTTTGTTTTCAGTAAGAACTTAACTTTCAGTATCTGGCCATTAGTTATCATCATTATAACAAATAATAAACATGTTTTATTAAAAAAGAAAAGGAAAACAGACTTGAAGTTTTTAGCATATCTATTTTCAGAAACAACTGTAAATGGTCATAACGAACCTTTTTGAGATTGTATAAATAAACTTTTAACTATTTTACATTAAAACTCACTGTTAGAGCACCCACAACAACAGCACTATCGCTATTATATATAGTTATTTCTAACAAATCACCACTGAATCACTGTTAAAACCTAGCTAAAGCACCACTAAAACACAGCTAAAACCTAGCTAAAACACAGCTAAAACACAACTAAAACCTAGCTAAAACACCACTAAAACACCACTAAAACCTAGCTAAAACACAGCTAAAACCTAGCTAAAACACCACTAAAACACAGATAAAACCTAGCTAAAATGCAGCTCAAACACAGCTAAAACACCGCTAAAACCTAGCTAAAACGCCACTAAAACACAGCTAAAACCTAGCTAAAACACAGCTAAAACACAGCTCAAACACAGCTAAAACACCACTAAAACACAGCTAAAACCTAGCTAAAACACCACTAAAACACAGCTAAAACCTAGCCAAAACACCACTAAAACACAGCTAAAACCTAGCTAAAACGCCTCTACAACACCACTAAAACACCACTAAAACCTAGCTAAAACACAGCTAAAACCTAGCTAAAACACCTCTACAACACCACTAAAACCTAGCTAAAACACCACTAAAACCTAGCTAAAACGCCACTAAAACCTAGCTAAAACACCACTAAAACACCACTAAAACCTAGCTAAAACACCATTAAAACACAGCTAAAACCTAACAAAACACTGCTAAAACCTAGCTAAAACACCACTAAAACACAGCTAAAACCTAGCTAAAACACCACTAAAACACAGCTAAAACCTAGCTAAAACACCACTAAAACACAGCTAAAACACCAGTAAAACACCACTAAAACCTAGCTAAAACGCAGCTAAAACACCACTAAACACAGCTAAAACCTAGCTAAAACACCACTAAAACACAGCTAAAACCTAGCTAAAACACCACTAAAACACAGCTAAAACCTAGCTAAAACACCACTAAAACACAGCTAAAACCTAGCCAAAACACCACTAAAACACAGCTAAAACCTAGCTAAAACGCCTCTACAACACCACTAAAACCTAGCTAAAACACCACTAAAACACCACTAAAACCTAGCTAAAACACAGCTAAAACCTAGCTAAAACACCTCTACAACACCACTAAAACCTAGCTAAAACACCACTAAAACCTAGCTAAAACGCCACTAAAACCTAGCTAAAACACCACTAAAACACCACTAAAACCTAGCTAAAACACCATTAAAACACAGCTAAAACCTAACAAAAACACTGCTAAAACCTAGCTAAAACACCACTAAAACACAGCTAAAACCTAGCTAAAACACCACTAAAACACAGCTAAAACCTAGCTAAAACACCACTAAAACACAGCTAAAACACAACTAAAACACCAGTAAAACACCACTAAAACCTAGCTAAAACGCAGCTAAAACCTAGCTAAAACACAACTAAAACACAACTAAAACTGAGCTAAAACACCGCTAAAACACAGCTAAAACCTAGCTAAAACACCACTAAAACACAGCTAAAACACAACTAAAACACCAGTAAAACACCACTAAAACCTAGCTAAAACGCAGCTAAAACCTAGCTAAAACACAACTAAAACACAACTAAAACCTAGCTAAAACACCACTAAAACACCGCTAAAACCTAGCTAAAATGCTGCTAAAAGTAAAAAAAAAACTCTCCGGTCTCTTATACTTCCCTGTCTGCCTGCTCTCTCCCCTCATCATCTCTGCTCCTCTCACCTCCACCCCTCCCACACAGGCAATGCAGGTCGCTCAGTGTTATACATTGTTGGAAAGCACAAAAAATCACAGTTTTCTGATGCCATTTGAATTTCGTGGATAGCACAAACAGTTATGGAATGACAGTGATTTGAATGCTGTGAGGTGCAAAATGTTGCGCCGGAGCAACAACTGTTGTTAAAGGGTTAAAGCACAGATTTCTTTTTTAAGTTCTAAGGCGACCACGGTGTGTTAAGACTTTTACATCCTCTAAAGCCTTCTCACTGATGGGAACTGATGGATCACCTACAGCTCCAACACATGACTTTGGTCTTACTCTTGTTGACGTGCTGACCATTTTTCTTTCTTTGCAAAGCTCGAGTCCTGTTTTGTCTCGGCCTCTGTTTGGAGCCGAAATGACAGCAAGGTCTTCTGTCTGGAAAAACAAGTCCCACTGAACGCCACCAGAGCGGTCATGACCCAGTCAACAGTAATCAGGGATAAGATAGGTGATAGGATGTATGCTTGTCTGATTTACATATTCACTGTTATCAGGTCTGGCACACAACACCGAGGGTCTTTTAACCCGTAAAGACCCAAACATCCACTGACGACCAAAAGCATCTACTGACCTAAACTGGTGAATATCTGTTAATCCATTAATCCTATCAATACATGTAAATAATTGGTGTAAAATGCAGTTTGTCGTCTTTTCGGGGTCATCAGATATGACCCGTTTGGACGTTCAGAGGCTCCGTAGTTACCGTGGAAACACCGTCATCTTCTACAACATTGATTACAACCCATGGAGTTGGATCAATGACAGTGGATGAACACACTGGGTTTATTTTCAGTTAATGAGAGACTTTGCAGCAAAAGTCACTTTTTCGTCAGTTTTCTCGCTTTCTGTTACAATAACCCTCAACTTTAATCTCAGCTTGTATGAACATCTACATGATCAATAAATTAAATATAGGAAAATAGCTGATGTTCACTGAAAAAACACAAAATACAGAGGATGATATCATAATAAATTGTGATAAATCACTTAAGAAAACTTAAAAATAGAGAAAATATATTTTGGAACTGCTACAAAAGTAACACTAGGTCCCAGGCACTGGCTCCAACCTGAACCACCTCATCTGGAAAAATGGGTAGATATTGTGAATGAAATTTACCAGATGGACAGACTAACCTTCTCCCTTCGGTTACAAATGAACAAATTTTTGAATCTCTGGTCAAAGTGGATATTTTTTGTTTACACTTACCAAACACAATCTGTTGGAACCCTAAATGTACAAGAAATGACAATAGAATGATAATGGATCTGGAATTGTCTTGTTTTTTGCGTAATTAATTCATTCTACTTTTCATATTTTATTTATTTATTTATTTATTTTTCTTTTTTTTTCTTTAGAGAGAGGAGGTCAAAGTCTCTTGGTCTTTCATATGTGTTTTCTTTATGTAACAATGCATCCATTGTTCATTGTTCAATTGTTTTGTTTATTAACAAAAAAAAAAAAAGAAAAACTGAAATGTTGAGAATGGAAAGATTGGTCATTGGTCACATACTTGTTACGTGACCACAATGTAGTTTAAATGTATGTTGAACTTTTCTCAATATTTCTAAATAAAAATCTAAAAAAAAAAAAAAAGTAACACTAGGTCTTTAAGTGTTAAACATAGTCCTTCCAGTTTCAGACACTCATAAGTAATGAGTGTATAACATGACTGTATGCATATAATTATCCTTGCTGAATGAATTTTAACATTGGAATGTCCAGAGGCTGCGTAGTTACCACGGAAACACCGTCATCTCCTACAACAATGATTCACCAGTAAAACCCATGGAGTTGAATCAATGACAGTGGATGGACACACTGGGTTTATGTTCAGTTAATGACATTTTGTAGAAAAAGTCATGTTTTCTTGAGTTTTCTCCGTTTCTGATATAATAACCTTTGAATTTACTCTGGGCTTTTATGAGCCTCTACATGATCAGTAAATGAAATATCGGAAAATACTTAATTTCCACTTAAAAATGCAAAGTGCTAAGGATAATATTATAATAAATGGCGATAAATCACTGAAGAAAAGCTAAATATACAGGAAAAAATAACTTGAGAACTGCCACAAAAGTAGCACCGTATAGGTTATTTGTTAAAATCTGCTTCTGTGTTCATGTATTAATGGAAATTCGTGTCAATTTCTGTAAGAAAATGACATATTTGTTCATTCTTATCATGTTGGCAGCCATGCAGGGTTATTCCTTCAGGAAGATGAACCATTCAATTTCCCATTTTCCAGCCTTGGCAAGCTGAGGATGAACTGGATGTGGGGCTGAGGCTACGAACAAGCTGCCTGACAGTCTTTTTCATCCTTTTCATCAAGTTCTCCCTCAGACCCTGAATCGACAGACACATGATCCCCATTGTTAGAATATTCGTCATATTCAGAGCCCCTCCAAACTCGCTCCTCCATCATTTATCATCAGTTCTATGGCCTGCTGAACAGATGGATTTTTGCCATTCCTCTCACCTTACTGATGAAAGCCACAAAAGCACCACCGCCAACCTGAGTATTGTACAGGTTAAAGCAGGACGCAGGCAGTAAACACTCGGGGAAAATGAGACGTCACTTTAACCTGCGATTAGTTTTCCACACAACTAAATACAGATGTACCTGTCTGTAAATATGTGTGGGAAGTGTAGGAATAGTGTGTCAAATAAATACACATCGACCTGTTTGTTTCTCTTTGTATTTACTCATATATGTTAATATGCCTGTTGAGCCGCATTATGTAAGAAATTCCCATTATGTCATAAAAGTTCAAAATGTAATAAGAATGTCACGTCATCTTGTAATAAAGCCTCATTATGTAATAAACTGATGCATTTTGTAATAAACTACATAAACGCATTATGTAGTAAATTTTTTCACATGATATAGTTAGTTATTACAATTTGAGAAATTCATTACAAAATGCACTTGGCATATTTTTATTTTTTTTTTAAATGTAATAACATGGTTCATTATGTAATAACAATCCAAATTAATATAATTTCAGACAGATAGATACTTTATTCATCCCATAGGGAAATTTACAGTTACATTTCACATTTCAGAGCAATTTAGAAGAAATTAGTCACAGAAGCTACAGGTAATGTAATCAGAACTTTAACCACACAGTTTAAAGATTAACTTAGCACATTACATTTTCCTGAAAATAAAAATGTGTCCAGTCCATTTTGTAATAAACTTCTCAAATTGTAATAAGTTACTACATAATGCAAAAAAAATTACTTCATAATGCATTGAGGTAGTTTATTACAAAATGCATCAGTTTATTCCATAAGGCGGCTTTATTACAAGATGACGTGACATTCTTATTACATTTTGAACTTTTATTACATAATGGGAATTTATTACATAATGCGGCTCAACAATGCCTCTGTGCTTTGATCACATCTCTTATTATTATTATTGATGTTTGATTTCTAGAACACACTCACAATCTCTTTTTCCAGTCAAAACTACTAAAAACCCATGATATTGCAAAATATTATACAGCAATAATCTTATTTAAAGCATTCAACAAATTACGACCAAGTAATATACAAAAAATCTTCATAATTCGAGAGAGTACTCATAATTTGAGAGGTTTTGGAGATTTTACATTACCCAAATTTTGAACCACTTGTGTGTCTGTATGTGGAGTGAAACTTTGGAACATTCTGGACATTCCAACACAAGCAATGCCAAAATATCCACCGATTTAAACTGCTATAGAAAAGTATGGTCTGGTCCCAGTATAAAGATGGAGGGTCTGAAAACTGATGCTCCATAAATACTCTGTCTTAAATGTTCATGTGTGCTTGTTGTTCCTCATCTAGTTGGTCTGTGTTGTCCATTACCATTAGTGCTATTGTAGTTTTTTTGTTTTCCTTCTTACCATTGTTGGTCTGTAATTATTGCTGTTCTTTACCACTTGTGGTATTGTAGTTTTTTGTTTTTACCATTGTTGGTCTGTAATTATTATCATGTAAGTTGACGGTTAACTGTTACCATGGTAACACCACCACAAATGTACTTTGTTTCTTTTTTTTTTTTTTTTTTTTTTTACACACATTTTGGTTATGCAGTGTAAATACTGTCAAATGAGTTTATTCTAATTTGGTATAGGCCTATTTTGCTCTATTTTGTTCATTATTCTGACTCGAAGTTAAAGGACAGGAGTGAGTATTTATAAGTTATTATGTTAAGTTACTTGAAGATGAGAATGGGGGTGGGATTAAATAAGTTTTTCTTCTTCCCACTCCTTTTCGAGTATAAATGATTTTTTTTTTTTTTTTTTTTTTAATTTGCATGTATTCCATGAATGCTCAAAATCAACAACCAAATCAAATAAAAAAATCAATCAATGTTATATGTGGGAGACGTGAACACCAACTAATGTCTGCTGGTGAGGTTTTTAGTTGAATCCTTGCCGCCCAACCATACATTTGATACAGAAAATCAATAATAGACCTACACATTAGACTACGCATGTTAAAGTCTCGAATTTAAAATTTTAGTGGTTGCAGTGGTAGTCTTCTGTCTTTATGGGTTGGTTCTGTTGTCTGTCATTACTGGATCAACTGCCCATTTGCACATGTGTGACGGCAACTCTACTTGGATAAACTGACCGAAATGCATTGCCAGAAACGTTCCGAGTCATTCTGCACTGGAAAAAATCAAAATCTTACCAAGTGTATTTTTCTCATTTTTAGTCAAAATATCTCATAACACTTAAAATAAGACATAATCACCCAAAGAGTAATTTTCAATGAGATATAAGAACTTATTTTTAGACGACAGATCTGGAAATTCTTATTACAAGAAATTTTATCCAGATAAATTTCACTTGTTCCATCGGCAATTTATTTATTTTTTTTGCTTGAATGAAGCAAAAAAATATATCTTGAATTAAGCAGAAAAAAATCTTGAATTAAGCAAAAAAAAAAAAAAATGAATCAAGCAAACAAAAAATCTTAATTAAGCAAAACAATCTTGAATTAAGAAAAAAAAAAACTTGAATTAAGCAAAAAAAATCTCTAAGCAAACAAAAAATCTTTAAGCAAAAACATCTTGAATTAAGCACAAAAAACATCTTGAATTAACCAAAGAAATCTTGAATTAAGCAAAAAAATCTTGAATTAAGCAAAAAAAAAATCTTGAATTTAGCAGCAAAAAAATCTTGAATTAAGAAAAAAAAAATCTTGAATTTAGCAAAAAAAAAAATCTTTAATTAAGCGAAAATAATTCTTGAATTAAGCAAAAAAGATACTGAAATCAGCAAAAAAAAATCTTGAATCAAACAAACAAAAAATCTTAATTAAGCAAAAAAAAATCTTGAATTAAGCAAAAAATAATAATCTTGAATTAAGCAAAAAAAAAAAATCTTGAATTAAGCAAAAAAAAATCTGCCAATGGAACAAGTGAAAATTATCTTGGTGAGATTTCCTGAAGTAAGATTTTCAAGATCATTGTCTAAAAATAAGTTCTTATTTCTCACTGAAAAGTTACTCTTACGGTGATTACGTCTTATTTTAAGTGTGATGATAAATGATAAATGATGACGATAAATTTCACTTGTTCCGTTGGCAGATTTTTTAGCTTAATTCTTTTTTTTTTTTTTTTTTTTTTTTTGCTTAATTCAATCTGTTTAAAAACAGATACATGTTTACATGCATACTTATATATGACTATATGTAAATCTATTTGAATGCTCATAACATGTCATTGATTAAAATATGCATCAGCCTAGTCTGGAAGTAGGAGGACTTCCATGAAAAACGTAAAATAACAGCTGGTTTCGACTATTTCATCGTGAAGACATGGAGTATTTTTTGGGGAATGGAGTTGTCCGTCCATCCACTTAATATGCGGCGTCATTGAGGGGTGGAGTCTATCCTATGTGACACCCATAGAACGGCGGAGCACACCCATATATCCATCATGGAGCTGGAACATGTGGGCAGTATAAGCAGGATAACATCCACACACATGCACGTTCCTTCTTTGACCTGGTTCACCATGTGGGTTTGTCATTAACACCACGACAGCATTATCTCCTCCACAAATGTGTGTGTTTGAGTACGGATAATTGAGTAGCAGCGACACAATGCACTGGAGTGTCTTTTCCATATGGCTCCGGCTAATGATGCAAACTTGTGTGTACTGTAAACCATTTATTCATAGTTACAGGCATTTACATACTAGTGAACTCAAGTGTGCATACATAAAGACCTGCACACACTGCACGGCATCAATTGGAAAAATAAGCACAAAATGACATGTTTAGTCACTTTCTGCTTAGAAAAAAATTACCCCCTGCTTATACTTATACAATATTATTCCTCCTTATTGCGGTCTTCTGCTTATTTTCCATCCATCTCCATTTTTCCTCCCTTATTATCACCCTCTCTCCTCCACTTCCTCACTCTGTTTCTTATTGGTAGTCTACCCCACCCCCTAACTCCCTCCTTTCCCATTCCCAGTCTGAGTAACCAACGGATAGAAGTGTCCATTTGGGAAAAGCGTCAGGTAGTGATTTATGCTCAAGTGTCTCAAATCCCCCCCCACCAATCCCTCTGTTCTCCCTTTCTACCTCACACACACACACACACACACACACACACACACACACACACACACAAGCCCTTTCTACCTTTTAGTGACCCATAAATCTCACAGCGATGGACGCAAAACACACTTGCATGCTAAAATGCATGGATTCGCACCCGCACGCCGCTGGAAAAAAAAGGACGGGCCGAGCTTCCTGTTGCTCGTCTTGCCTCCGTGTACTGTATATCACTCACTCTCTCACACACACACTTCTTCTTTTACTTGGTGACATCAGCCCCTCATCATTAATTTTAATGACCATCAATACGCCATAATACACCCGAGCGTGCACGTACACACATCCGCACAGCAACAGGCGCCACAGATCCTGGAGAGCAATTATAGCCTGCACTTTGTTTATTATCTGTTACGAGAGACAAGGGACTGACTGAGAGAGAGAGTGTGTGTGTGTGTGTGTGTGTGTGTGTGTGTGTGTGTGTGTGTGTGTGTGTGTGTGTGTGTGTGATTTCGATAAGATCAGCCCTGTCTTTCTTTCTGTTAGTCTATCTGGCGTTGGCACCTCTCACTGTCCTGTTTGACACTCACCATTAAGGAAAACCAGCAACAAAATGAGTAACGGGAAAGGGTGGGGGAGTGTGTGTGTGAGCGTCAAAGACATCAAACTCTATTTAAACCACTGACTCTAAACCAGTTGGTTTGGGTATTAACAAAAATATTACATTTCCCTCTAGATGTCTTTAGAACTTTGCACAAGAGTAGTAGCCAACAGACGGAGTATCATATTTTGTATAATACATAATGTAATTTGTGTGGTTTCCAGTGTTGAGAGTAAGGTGTTACTAAAGTAATGCATTACAGTAATGCATATTTTTTGCTGTAACACAGTAGTCTATGGCATTACTAATCAATGTTCAGTCATATTTTACTCGGTATACGTTTAATACCACTTACATTACAACACACTTTTTGACCAAAATTTAATTACTCATATGAAAAAAAAAACAAAAAAACAAAAAAACAGCAAGAACGTGATTCCTTAAATCACACGTATGACGTTCATCACCGATTTTTCATCAAATCTGTAAAACCCAAGTCGTAGCTGAAGTATTACAAATCTGTTAGTCTTTCCATGATTATACACCTGAATCACTTCGAAGTGTACTCCATCACAAGCTGTCCATTTGTTTACAAATAAGGATGTAACCATAGGAAAATTTCATATCACGGTTATTGTGACCAAAATTATCACAGTTATCATCGCGGTATTGTTGAAATTGTGCTCAAAATGTTCAAAAAGTACTGATACACAACCTGAAAGAATTTAACCAAGTTGTATTTTGAAAAAAAAAAAAAAAACACAACAACAACAAAACAAATAATAGGTACAATGTACCTTCTGAGCCTATTTTGTCCGTTTTTCAGTCCTTTTGATTTTGCCTTTATATACTATATAAACAAATGTTTACTATACCTATGTTTGGGATCTGTTTTTTTCAGCACAACTTCATTTGTATCAACTCTATTATTGTTTTCACTTTAACCTACTATAAAAACACAAAAGGACAAAAAACACAATAAAAAAAAATAAAATCCAATTTGAAAAATGTACTGCATAAATAACACACAGATGCTTAACAAACCTTTTCAAAGACTTAAAAGTGAATATTGGTTCCAAATATTAGGAATATAAAATTAAAATTGTAATAAATTAAAACTATACTCAAATATTTGACATAAAAACAGATCTTTACATCGGTGTTCTTTCTCCTAAAAGTGTGGTAATCAAACACGGTTATCATGAAAATTCCAATTTAAACGGTAATACTAACCGTCTGCAATTTTACAGCGGTTTATCATTATACCGGTAATCGTTACATCCCTATTTACAAACCAAACTAATGTGTCACTCAGGCCTTTTCAGAAATTTTGTGTGGAAGTGCATTGTGGGAATGGGAATTTCACACAGCCGCAGTATGGTTGCAGCTGCAACAAACACGGAAACAGCTCTACTGCTTCTTGCTGCTGCGTGGAATTCTGAAAAGGCCCAACTGACGGTTTGGTATGTAAACAGACTAGTTATGGCAGAGTACACTTGGAAGTTGTTCACCATGAGAGAAGTGATTCAGGTGCATAGTCACGGAAAGACAAATGGATTTGTAATACTTAGGTGATCACTCGGACTTTACAGATTTGATGAAAACTTGGTAACAAACGTCATATGCTGCTTTAAGGAATCAAAAATGTGTCTGTACAGTTCTATTTCCTGTTGGTGTTCAGCCAATGGGTGAAGACGGCAGAACACAGTCCACTGTCCACATGGACGTATGCTCATTACTAACCCTAACCCTGCTTTACAGAGGCTACTTAGCATGTTAGCATGATCCCTAAGATCAGCAATGACAAGGTAAGCTAATGATTCTATGACTAGGTAGAATTCTTTATCAGTTGTAGACGACTGAACTTAGGTCATTGGCTTTAAGTTTGGACCTGTTTTCAGTATGGACTACAACCGCTGCTGCTGACAAACAATTATGGAATACTCTGAGAAATGTTCATTGGAAGTCTGGACCTTATATGTGCAAATGTCATGATGACAACATTTCCCTGCTGTCTCCATAAACTGTAAATGCTCTGCTTGGCTCTGAATTCTTCATTCATGCAACTCCACAGGTCCATCTTCAACCCTATTTCTGAGTAATGACACCAGAAAGGTGGTTTGGAGCGTTGGCCCTTTAAATGCACAGGAGACACTTCAGGCCCCGCCCCCTCCAGGTTATTGGCTGTGCTGCTCTGTCTCGTTCAACCAACGACTGAACATTTGAGGGAATCGGCTCCAAGTTTGGACATATTTTCAGTTTTTACTACAACCGCTGCTGCTGATAAACAATTATGTCGTACTCTGAGAAGTGTTCGTCTGAAGTCTGGACCTTATATGTGCAAATGTTGTGATGTAACTAGTAATAAAACGTAACAAATTAAGCAGGAATTAAAACAGGTTGTAGAAATCCACTTGATTTTTGCCCAAATGAATATAAAGATAGCTTTGCAGCACCTGGAGGGTTCAAATTCAAACTGTCTGAACTATTAGGGTCCAAATACACAAATAAATGAACCACAGACTAATAAAAGTGGGTTTAGACAAATATGAGCCTGTTAAAATCAGATCGTACCTGCAAATGGAAGGCTTTCGTGTTGCTTTTAAATAGTCAAGGCTGTAACATCTGTCTAAACTCAGACTTAGTGTACGTTTAACCATGTGCTGTGTAATGAAAAGCTGCAAGATGTTTTGACCAAATAAAAGGTGAAAAGAAAATACTAAAGGTCACCGTTCAACAGCAGCGAAGAAAGAAAGTCTAACAGAGATCACTCCTAACTGCTGAAATAGTAAATGTCACAAAGTAATTGAAGATCAACAGGTCACTTCAGTATTGTTAAGAACCTTCAACAGAGTCCAGTCAAAGTTGACAAATGGAGTTGCTAGATTAGTTGTGAAGGTTGTTGCACGAGGTGGGAACATCCCAACCCTCTGTTCTTCTGTAATGTTCCACCAGAGGCACAGCGAGAGGATAAACATGATTGCTAGGTTCCCAGGAAGGCACAGCAGCATGTCCACTTCCTGTAGCGCCAGAAGAAGGCGATTCCCCCTCCACCCACCTTTCACCACTTTCTACAGAGACGCCATACGGAGCTTTCTGACCAGCTGGATCTCTGTCTGACATGGGAAATACAAGGCCTTCAACTGTCAGGTCCCTACAGCAGTTAGCGAACGCAGCTGGAAAAGATCACAGGAGCAACTCGTCCATCCGCCCAGGCCATCTGCAGCTCATTCTGAACCCAGAGCATGATGAAGAACACCACCCACATCTACTTCACGCTCATACACTGAGGTAGGAGGTGAAGGAGCACAGATAGGACCCAGATACTTCCAACATGATCACGCACTGGTTTAACTCCTCCGACTGCAAGCTTTGAACATGTGGTTTGACAGTCCGGAGAGTCGACCGGCTCTGTATGTAAAGTGTCAGGAGAAAACTGTCGAAAGGATTTAGAGCCATACAAATATTCATTTAGAAAGTTTATGTGACAAGGACAAAGCAAATGGCATGTTATAACTTCTACCTGTTACAGACAAGCTGTAGGATCTGATGATTCACATAGAGAGAGAGAGAAAGAGAGAGAGAGAGAGAGAGAGAAAGAAAGAGAGAAAGAAAGAGAGAGAGAAAGAGAGAAAGAAAGAAAGAGAGACAGAAAGAGAGGGTGAGAGAAAAGAAAAAGAGAGAGAAAGAAAGAAAGAAAGAAAGAAAGAAAGAAAAAGAAAAAGAGAAAGGAAGAAAGAAAGAGGAGAGAAAGAAAGAAAAGAGAAGAGAGAAAGAAAGAGGAGAAAGAAAGAAAGAAAAGCGAGAGATAGAAAGAAAGATCGAGAAGAAAGAAAGAAAGATAGAGGAAAAAGAAAGAAAGAAAGAAAAGAGGAGAGAAAGGAAGAGAAAGAAAGAAAAGAGGAGAAAGAGAAAGAAAAAGAAAGAAAGAAAAGAGAAGAGGGAAAGAAAGAAAAAGCGAGAAAGAGAAAAAGAAAAAAGAAAGATAGAGAAGAAAGAAAGAAAGAAAGAAAGAGAAAGAAAGAAAAGAGGAGAGAAAGAAAGAAAGAAAGAAAGAAAAAGAAAGAAAGAAAGATAGAAAGAAAAAAGAAAGAAAGAAAGAAAGAAAAGGAGAAGATTTAAGGCTGCACAGAATGACAAGCTACAATCACAAACGTAAAAAAAAAATACAGTCAAAATGCTTGTATCTGATTTTGCGTTCCCAGCCTTTGACGCTTTTGTTAAAAGTTTCATATCTTGTGTTTATTGTATTTCTGTCGGCAGTGAGTTCCACATTCGAGAACCTTTTACACATTTTAAATAAAATCTGATTGATTGAAGGTTTCTGAACAGTCCACACACTATTCTCTTCAGTGAGTGTTAGAAAACCCTTCAATCACAGCTGAAAATACCTGAACTCATGTCACTCCAAGCTTTTATCAACAAAACTATGACAGTCAATGGGACAGAACCTGTGTTTTTAACCCATAAACATCCACCACCCACCAAAACCATCTACTGATCTAAAATGTTTCGTACCTGTTGAGCCACTAATCCTATCAGTCCATGTCAATAACTGGTGTAAAATACAGTTCTTCATCTTTTCATGGTCATCACATATGACCCATTTGGACGTTCAGAGGCTCCGTGGTTACTATGGAAACACTGTCATCTTCTACAACAGTGATTCACCAGTAAAACCCATGGAGTTTCACTAATTACAGTGGGTGTAGATGCTTGTTTTCAAGTTCAGTTATTGATGTATTAACTGAAAAAGTCAGTTTTTCTTCAGCTTTCTCTGTTTTTCTGATATAATAACCCTCAACTTTAATATGAGCTTTTATGAAAATCTACATAAACAGTGAATTACATACATGAAAATACCTAATTTTCACTGAAAAAATGCAAAATGCAGAGGATAATATTAGAATAAATGGTGATAAATCACTTGAGAAAGGTTAAATATAGAGGAATAAATAATTTGGGGTTACTACCATAAAAGTAGCACTAGGTCTTTAGGAGTTAAACTGCTGTTGACCTCTGCTAAATTAGCACTTGAAAAAAATTTTAATTGAACTATAACACTGTCAAACTTTTCTGTTATTTCTAAATTTCTAATTCTATATCTACATGAAAAAAAATATTTCTTATTTTTCCTCTTTATATTTAATTTTTTCACTCACTTCTGTCATTTTCCTGCACTTGACTGCTGTTTGTCGCTGCTGTTAACTGTCAAATTTCCCCACGCTGGGATAAATAAAGTTACATCTTGTCTTAAATGTATTGTTATAACCTGTCTTTTAAAACCTGTGCTCTATCATGGCGTGTGCTGCAGACCTCTTGGCCAGGTCGTCCTTGGAAAACAGATCTGGATCTCAATGGGATTATATTTGGTTAAATAAAGGTTTTAATAAATAAATGAAAATAAAAATAAAATGGATTCTTTTTTCTTTTTTTATGCACTTGCGTCACTGAACAGAATTCACAACAGCTGCTGCAACAACCACTGTGATTTATACTTTGTCTCCAAAAACAGTCCAAGTTCCACGTGAAGATACAGAAAGACCAATGACTGAAGCGCCGAAAAGAACCAGCCAGTCCACGCCAACCAATCAGAAGCCTGGAAAAACTGATCACTGTTTCAGGTTACCAACAATAGCTGAGACTTCTGCAGGGCAAACCGATGACTACATTACAACTGTGTATTAGTGTGTAAACCTTAGAAACAGAAGTGGATGTGGGGTCACCTGTTCCCCAGGCAGCCAATCACTGAACTGCACTTCAACAAAAACTGCAGCTGAAAATAGTGTTTTCCCCACAGATCATAATGATAAAAGACACAAATGTACCACTGCTCACGGGACGTCTACAGACAACAAAAAAGGTCAGAAATGACTGTTTTAATTATCCATTTAAGAACATAGAGGTTTTATTCACTGCAAGGCCAGATAGATAGATCAATAAATGAATGAATGAATGAATGAATGAATGAATGAATGAAATTTTAAATAAATTAACCCTTTCATGCATAGTGGTCACTACATTGGACAGTTCTTCTCCAGCTGTTCTCTTGTATATTCATGGGTTTTTGTTGTTTTAGTTCCATATCAGCCAACACAGTGGACACTTACGCATCATCCCACACACTGACATTCAGACCATCACTGTAACTTTGCTGTTCTGGATAAACCTGATCTGCACTAACATGTTTGAGTGTAAATCAATTATTTGTAAGACAAAAAGTTTTTTTTTGTTGTTTTTTTTTTGCAATTGTCTACATGAAGTGAGTAATAACTAGCATTAGATTATGTTAAAATGTGAGAAAACATCAGATTAGCAGGATTAAAATGTTTTTATTTCACAGTTTTTGTCTCACTTTCTGATATTGGGTTTTAAACACGTTTCTTTACTTCACAAATTAAATGCATGGACATTTTTGTAACTACATGAAAAAAAAAAAAAAAAAAAAAACTCAAGCGCAATTTTTTTTTTCATGCCTAAGGAGGAATAAAAACACTCAAGAAAAAAATCTTGACAAAAGTTCACATAATTCGTGCATGAAAGGGTTAAAAAAAATTTTAAAAGGTCCCATAGCTCACACATACAAAACAATCATTACACTGAACTCTGCAATAACAAATCACAGGTTATAATCAATAACACTGGGTTACGAAAAAATGTTTTTTGCAAGTTGTCTGGGTTTTTTCAACTGAATTAGGACCATTTTGCACCGCTAAATCCAAAAACGACATCTGTTTTTCTCAATCAGGGCAGGTTTTTTTGCTAATTTGATTTTGAAAAATTTGATCTTCTCACAAAATTGATGACATTTTTGTGACTTTATCAGTTGATTTTTTATATAGTTCTCACCCAAAATCGGTTTTAAGAGAAAAAAAAACATTTGATCACTTGATTCCTGTTAGGTACAATGGTGTATTCAGCGCAGATGTAGCAGAACACGTCAGGCTTATTTTTGCAAGATCTTCTAGTCGAAGCTATTTCATTCACCTGTCATATTAAAAAAAAGCAATCATAAATTGGCAAAAGTCAAATCTTCAGAACTCATTTATTGCAAGAAATATGAAAGAATTTTGTATCATATGATGTGAAAATGCCCATAAATGTAAGCAAAAATGTTCAAAAGCCAATATGTAGCATAGTTCAGAAAGTTGACCTGATTGAGCAAAATTAATGTGATTTTTGGATTCAGCACCAAAATTATCCTAAATCAGCTCAAAAAACTTAAGCAATACATTTGTTGTTGACCAGTGTAATATGTAACAATGAAAATCAACAATGTGCAATAACTACTGTATTTACCTCTCACTGTCCTCTGCACCATCTGAATGTGTGAATGTGTAACTTGACCGGTAAAGGGGCGGTGTGTGTCTGTGTGTTTTTGTTGTGGGTTTTTTTTACTGTTTTTACTGGGGATTTTCTTACTATTTAACACTATTTAAATATTTTGCATTGTATCTTTTTTTTTTTTTACTCAAGTACTGTCTCTACAAAGCACTTCAGAATTTCATTGTGTACATTCTGTGTATACAATGACAATAAAATTAATCTTCAACGTACACCGCTGCATCCTTCACACCTTATTTTTTAAATCGCCTTATTTTACCGTTACCCACAAGACACCTACAACACTAAAAAAAAGGTTAGAAATGGTTGTTTTTTTTATGATTTAAATATATATATGAATACATGTGAACAAGGATTGAGTATCAGTGCATCAGATATGTTCATGATTATGTTTATGTGTAGTATTTGCTGCATAATGTGTTAAGTGGCTGATTTATCTATAATTTACAGTCCTTACTTAGTGTTTTTCATCCCTTCGTGTTATTAATGTACATACAAATCTACCCCACCTTTATGTATAAGATGTTTATGTTTATGCATTTGGCAGACGCTTTTTTCCAAAGCCACTTACAGGGGAAAACCAATTAAATCACTCAATCAAATTTTATTTATATAGCGCCAGATCGCAACAAAAACGTTATCTCATGACACTTTACATATAGAGTTGGTCCAAACCAGACTCTAAGCCAATTTACAGAAACCCAACAGAATCCTTCAGGAGCAAACACTTGTGACTGGTGACAGTGGCGAGGAAAAACTTCCCTTTAACAGCAGAAACCTGGAGCAGACCCAGACTCCTGATAGATAGATGATCCTCTAATTGTACAAATATAACTTACGCATAAAAATTTACCTAATGGAAAAACAACAATTTTGCTAAAACTGTCGTTTTTCGATTAAAAGCTTTTGTGCTGACAAGAAGTTGTTTTTCGGGCGTAGCGCAATTGGTATATCACGCAAAATTGCAATGGAAAGACCTTTTTTCGCAACTAGAGTCACGTGAATAAAAAAAACAGATGGTGATGGACGTTACAAGCGAAGAAGAGTTTTAAAAGAAACATGGTGCAGTAGATAGATAGAACGATAGATAGAACGATAGAACGATAGAACGATAGAACGATAGATAGAACGATAGATAGAACGATAGAACGATAGAACGATAGAACGATAGATAGATAGATAGATAGATAGATAGATAGATAGATAGATAGATAGATAGATAGATAGATAGATAGATAGATAGATAGATAGATAATCACACATTCAGCGAGGTCTAATGGATTCAGAAATCATTATTACAGACAATACCACACCATTCAGGGCTATTTCTAGACACATTTCTTTAAGAATATAACATAATATACACTAATAGCCATCACCACTCAAACATAATTTTCAGTGTATGTCATTGATAATATCTGCGTAATTAAATAGAGAACAAATGAGTGATTGAGGTGTATTCAACGACACCCAGCTGGGTATTATGTAGAACAGGAAAGGGTTTCATCATGCAACAAATCTAATTTGAGTTAATTACACCAAAAAAAAAAAAAAAAATGAATAGAGACACAGAGTACAAAGACCAAGGTTGGAAAAAAAACCTGTGTAAATCCAGCTTCTCTTTCATGTTTGATTATCATGACTGATTAGTGTAGAGACACTTTCAATGTACAGGTTAGGGTGGAAATGTCTATAATCATGCAAAGGTTTAGGTTTAAAAGCGTCCACTGAAATTCCCTTTAGAGGAAAATGAAATCAATCCAGACGAGGACATAGACTGAGGGAACGGGAACCCGCTGTTGTATGAACTGTTAGAAGTCCTGTTTTGGTCACCACCACGTTGGCAATTTGGTGCCAGAAGTGACCGTATTTGGATAAAAGGGGTGGGGCTGCGAGAGCGTGAGAGGTCAGAGCCAGCTGCAAGGGGTTGTGGGTAAGTGAATGCTAAATACAAGTGGACTCACTGTGTAAACCGCTAAAATTCATTAAGCAAGGACAATTATATGTGTACAGTCATGTCTGTATTTTGTAATGTTGTCAGCATACGCCAATTATAATATTTTCTTTCTCTATATTTAAGTTTTCATAAGTGATTTATCACTATTATGATATCATCCTCTGTATTTTGTGTTTTTTCAGTGAACACCAGGTATTTTCCTATATTTAGTTTACTGATCATGTAGATGTTCATACAAGCTCAGATTAAAGTTGAGGGTTATTATAACAAACAGATTTTTTTTTCTCTATATTTAAGTTTTCTTAAGTGATTTATTACAATTTACTGTAATACTATCTTCATTAGTTTGAGTTTTTTCAGTGTAAATCAGGTATTTTCCTATATTTTTATTACCCTGATCATGTGGATGTTCATGAAAACACAGTAAATTCAAAGGTAATTATATCAAAAGCAGAGAAAACTGAAGAAAAAGTGACTTTTTCTGTAAAATCTCTCATTAACTGAACATAAACCCAGTGTGTCCATCCACTGTCATTGGTCCAACTCCATGGGTTTTACTGGTGAATCAATGTTGTAGAAGATGACGGTGTTTCCATGGTAACTACGGAGCCGCTGAACGTCCAAATGGGTCATATCTGATGACCATGAAAAGATGAATAACTGTATTTTACACCAATTATTTACATGTATCAATAGGATTAGTGGATGAGAAGTTATTAAACATCTTAGATCAGTAGATGGTTTTGTTGTCAGTGGCTGTTTGGGTCTTCATGGGTTAAAATCTCGTACCATTTGTTACTTAGACTTAATGTCTTTCTATAAACCCTAAGTCAATACTGGCGTCTTTCCTTTAATTTGGAACCTCTAATAAGTATTCTAGTCCATCTTTAATTATTTCCTCAATCAACAAACAAACAAAGTCTCCTAGTGATTAAATCGATGTCCACCGTGGCTGCCATTGATTGACAGTTGTGATTGACAGATTGCTCATCTGGCAACTTAAATTGACACACCTTCATTTTAGTGAAGAAACTATATGTTTTTCCTGACTTGACTGTAAATGTGGTTAATTAATCACACCATGGTGATCGTTAAATAATTGTGAACCCATTGGTAGATGAAGTTTTGGGGAAACCGGTTTGGCCTTAGCACTGAGCCTGATCACATGACCATAAAAGTCAGATAATTGGGAGGAATCAGATATCAGATCTAACACATTTACATGTACAGGGTGTCCCATCAGTCTCCATACACAGGAAAAATAAACGTTTCTTGACATAAACCATTTTTACTTATATAATATGCTCTATATGACTGCCATTTTGTCGAGAACACATTTCAATGCGTGTCCTCCACTGCTGAAGAACTATAAAGAAGAAATATAAAGAAATACATGTTAGAACCATATATGTATGGAATGTATTATGTCTCCTATGTATGGAGACTTATGGGACACCTTGTATTTAAGAAATGCGATAAGCGATAAACCCTAGTTTAGACGCTCCAGTCCATTATTGGATTGAAAAAAAAACTGTTAAAAGTATAAAAATATGTGTTTCTGTTACTGGGGTTAAATTTACCCTACCAAGACCCAGTACTACTTTTGTGACAGTTCCCAAATGAATTTTTCTCTATTTCTACCTTCCTTAAATGATGTATCACCATCTTTTAAAACAATATTACCCTCTGTATTTTGCATCTTTTGGTGTAAATCATGTATTTTCCAATATTTAATTCACAGATTATGTAGATGTTCATGAAAACCCAGAGTAAATTCAAAGTTTATTATATCAAAACGGAGAAAACTGAAGAAAAAGTGACTTTTTCAGTCAAATCTTTCATGAACTGAACATAAACCCAGTGTGTCCATCCACTGTCATTGATCCAACTCTGTGGGTTTTACTGGTGAATCAATGTTGTAGAAGATGACGATGTTTCCACGGTAACTACACAGCCTCTGAACGTCCAAATGGATCATATCTGATGACCATGAAAAGATGACAAACTGTATTTTACACCAATTATTTACATGTATTGATAGGATTAGTGGATCAACAGGTATTAAACAGTTTAGATCAGTAGATGGTTCGTGTCGCCGGTGGCTGCTTGGGGCTTTATGGATTAAACCTGTGGTGGCCGTGGCTCAGGAGGTAGAGCGGGTCGTCCAATAGCCAAAGGGTTGGCGGTTCGAGCCCTCCTCTGTCCTATTCATGTGCTGTTGTGTCCTTGGGCACTCACGCTGGAGTATGAATACATGTAAATATTTGGTGGTGGTCGGAGGGGCTGTTTGGTGCAGACTGGCAGCCATACTTCCATTAGTTTGCCCCAGGTCAGCTGTGGCTACAAAGGTAACCCACCCCCACCAGAGTGAATGAATAATGGATCGGTAATGTAAAGCACTTCGGGTGCCTTGAAAAAGCGCTACAGAAATCTAATCCATTATTATTTACGATTAAATTATGGAATGACACACGTATAAATGTAAAAATGTGCAACTCATTAATGGTTTTCAAAACATTGCTTTGGACAGATATATTTTTGATGAATATAAGTAGGAATGATTTTTGCTGTTTTGATCGGTAGAATAAAATTGATTTAGATTTGAATATAGGTGTATATAAGCATTTAGCTTCTGCATAAGCTTATTCAGTCTCATAATATGCAGTCGGTTGACTTAAAATTAGCCTCATTGTTTGTATTTTCTGTATTATGGATGATGACTGAATAAACAAACATAAACCTGAACCTGAACCTGAACAATACCAGCCATCAGCCTCTTTAACAGAATATTTATTTCAACCCATAAAGACCCAAACATCCACTGGTGACCAAGATCAACAAGTGATCTAAACTGTTTAATACCTGTTGATCCACTAATCCTATCAATACATGTAAATAATTGGTGTAAAATACAGTTTGTCGTCTTTTCATGGTCATCAGATATGACCATCTTCTGCAACATTGATTCACCAGTAAAACCCACGGAGTTGGATCAATGACAGTGGATGGACACACTGGGTTTATGTTCAGTTAATGAGAGATTTTGCTGAAAAAAATCACTTTTTCTTCAGTTTTCTCTGCTTTTGATCTAATAACCTTTGAATTTACTGTGTTTTCATGAACATCCACATGATCAGGGTAATAAAAAATATAGGAAAATATCTGACTGATACTGAAAAAACTCAAACTAATGAGGATAATATTACACTAAACTGTAATAAATCACTTAAGAAAACTTAAATATAAAGAAAAAAAATCTCTTTTTCTGTTATAATAACCCTCAACTTTAATCTGAGCTTGTATGAACATCTACATGATCAATAAATTAAATATAGGAAAATACCTGATGTTCACTGAAAAAACACAAAATACAGAGGATGATATCATAATAGTGATAAATCACTTAAGAAAACTTAAATATAGAGAAAGAAAATATTATAATTGGCGTATGTTGACAACATTACAAAATACAGACATGACTGTACACATATAATAGTCCTTGCTTAATGAATTTTAACAGTTTACACAGTTTTAATGAACATCTACATGATCAGTGAATTAAATAAAGGAAAATACCTGATTTACACTGAAAAAACTCAAACTTAAGAGGATAATATTACAATAAATTGTGATAAATCACTTAAGAAAGGTTAAATATACAGAAAAAAATATGTGTGAACTGCCACTAAAGTACCACTGGGTCTTCATGCTGGTTGGACCCATGTTAGTAATCTGAAGATCTGCAGATATTTTACAATAGAATAAAAAAGAGCAAAATAATCAGAAAAGTAGGAGAGTTAAGGGCGTACTTGACTCGAAACCTGAGTAAAGTTTGACAAAGGAATGTGTCTCAGTGTGAATGTTTTTTTTTTTTGTTTTGTTTTTCTGTAATGGTCACAGCTTCGTTCTGTTCTACCTCTACATGCTATCGCTACAAGGTTAGAGAGGAGAAACCATGGGGGGGGGCAGGAAAAGGAAAGGGAGAACAGGTATGCAGGGTAGAAGCTTCAGAGGTGATGTCAGACATGTTTAAGATGCATTCACTGACTCATGTTTTTTAAAAATATGTTCTTTTTTCTATCTCCTCCTCTCTTTCGTCTTCTCGTCTTCGCCTTTTTTCTTTCAGTCCTCCTTTCCTTCTGTCCTGCAGCCTCGCTCCTCACACCTCGGCGTCGTCCTGCTTTCATCGCCATGGCTACGAGGCAGGCAGTGTTTCCCGTTGCCGTGGCGACGGGGGTCGAGGCTCAGGCCACGTTTAATAATGTGGAGACGGCATAGTCCTCTGATAATTGTCAAGGGATTCTGCTCAAAGGGGAAGGGAGTGTTCATGATTTCTACTACATTTTCTGTATTATAGAGAAGGCGTTTTAAAGACCCATTCAAAGACGTTACGGCCGCATTACATCCATTAAAAACTTTTTAATAACATCGAGGTCTGGATTCTTTGCGAGTGTTCAGGGTTTTCTCTGTCATTAGAAAGCTATTCTGGGCACCGCCGATGCTAAATGAATGTTAAGCCAGTGTAGAAAGCACCAAAGATGAATGACTCTTCCCAGGTATTCGAGATATTGTAAGTTATTTAATATCTAATCTGGTCTTCATACGTTTGTAAATATATGTGTTAATTTAATACAAGTGTGTGCCTTCTATTTATTTTAGTTTATTTATTTGAGTTTTTAGCAGTGCTGTCAAACGATTAAAATTTTTAATCAGATTAATCACAGGGTTGTGGTGGAATATTTTTGATTAATCACGATTAAATATCATTCATTTTTAGTCTATATTAATCGCGTTTCATTTTGCATGAGCAAATAGACTCAAGAAAGAAGGTAATATACATATAAGTAAATGTATACATATAAGTAAATGGGGATTTTTTTTTTTTTTTTTTTTTTTTTTTGCCCATTGACCCCATTTTAAGTAAATAGGTAAAAAAAAGAGATTTAAAAAATGTATCAAAAATTTGGACTTTGACCTACTGTTCCCAAAATGTAATCAGATCTATTCTGTGTCACTGGCAATCTACGAACCCAATTCGATATGAATTCCACCAATAGTTTTGCTGCTACAGACATTTGAAATTTTGCCCATTATAAGTAAATGGGGATTTTTATTTTTTTCAATCATTAAAAATTTGAACTTTGACCTACTGTTCCCAAAATGGAATCAGACCTACTCTTGGTCACTGGCAATCTATGAACCCAGTTTGGTATGAATTCATCCAATAGTTTTGCTGCTAGAGTGTTAACAAACAAACCAAACTAAAAACAATACCCCTTGCTTCCCCTTCGGGGGGGGCGGCGTAACAAGGATGTAGCTTTGTATTTGATTTGACTTGAATAAAACAATTCCAGCAGCTGCTTTGTACAACTTTACACGGTGTAAGTGGAAGTGTGTGTGTGTATTTCAAGTGGTGAAAGCTGCCTAAATGTGTCAAAAAAAAATGACAGGAACAGTTCATTGTTGACATAAGGTCAGGTGTGCAGTTGAATGAATAGTACGAATCCCAGCCTCTTATTCAACAACCATTGCAAAACACATCGGCTGCCACATGGATGTCTGGATGCAGTGATTCTGACAGAAACACTCCGACAGTTAATCTTTATTAAAAGTGAGAGACAAATTTATATGAAATCACCAGTGGGAAATTCAACCCAGATCCACTGCCAGGGGTTTTTTTCTGGCTCCGTGACTTGACTTTACTCAGCACTGGTTGACATACAGCGCCTTATCTATCCACTGACAACACAGATATATCCTCCTTATATCTACTGTATGCAGACTTGGCTGGCTGTGCTACTATTCTGCTTCTCATAATGCCTTTCCCCTTTAGCTGCTTTGTGTTAAAGAGATGGGACTGAGTGGACTGTAGACACGCCTCACTGAAAGTTTGTCAGTGATTCCTAAAGGAGGATGGGGTACTGTGAGGAAACGTTTCTTTTTTTTCCCCAATATGTGCCTGGATCGTAGTGAACCTAAAGAGTGTGCATCTTATTTTGGGTGTATACCAAAAGAGTGGGGGAAGAAAGGCAAATATCTAATTAATGTGCTGCTCATCACCAGTAAAAAACAGTGACTAGGATATGGAAGGACAAGAAAAGCACAACAACAGACATTTACAAAATGGAGAAAACAACTGCATTGTCGCTTTTCTATTGACCCTCAAACTGAATAAATGTAACTCGCGCATAAAAATTTACCTAATGGAAAAACAACAATTTTGCCAAAACTCTTGTTTTTCGATTCAAAGTTTTTGAGCTGGCAAGAGGTGGTTTTTCTGGCGTAGCGCAATAGGTATATCATACAAAACTGCAATGGAAAGACCTTTTTTTCCAACTAGAGTCACGTGAATTAAAAAACAGTTGTTGACAGACATTGCAACAAGTGAAGAAGAAGAGTGTTAAAAGAAACATGGTGCAGTATGTGTGGACACAACAGGAAACCCAATCACTTTTTAAGTTAGTACAGAACAGAAGGGTAATATAATAATAATTGATTGACTGATTGATTGATGTATTTATTTTGAACATGAATGTCAAACAGAAGAAAATAAATAAACAAAATACTTAAACATAAGACATATAATACATATTCGAAAAGGAGTGAGAAGAAGTACAACTTATAAACTCCACCCCTTCTCCTTATATAATTAATAACAATAATAACCTTCCTCATCTAATCAGATCTATACACTATGCCATAATTTGACTGATACTTAATAGTAAATAATTAGGTTTCTGGCTTTATATTATTATGAACAAATATAATATGATTTACATAAACACATAATACAATAACACATATATGTACATACATATTCATACACAGATCTATACACACACATATACACCTACATATATATACACACATACACACACCTATACATACATTTACACACACTTACCACATACTTGTACATCTGTATATCACACAGTGATCCCCAAGCCCTCCCTCATCCCTGTACCTCTGAAACATTGTGTCTTTGTCTCTCTTTTTAAATTCTTTCCTGCTTGGTCGTTGCTTTAACTCTATATTAAATCTGTTCCACAGTCTCACCCCGCTGACAGAAACACACAAACCCTTCCTAGTCGTGCGTATTAAGGGAATTTTAAAGTTAATTTTCCCCCTTAAATCATAACCCCCCCTCATGAATACTGAATAATTTCTGTATATTTGTTGGTAAAAGATTATTTTTATTAATACTACTACTACTACTACTACTACTACTACTACTACTAATAATAATAATAATAATAATAATAATAATAATAATTATGAATATATTTGTAAATCAACACAATATTTATGTTTGTCGCCATGTTTATGGAATGACTTCTCAAGTCATCTCGTGATAATAAATAAATAAATCGTTGCATTTGTGATTTAATGGAAAAAACGACATTACGCACTTCTGTTTTTTTGACATTTAGTAAATATCGGTAAAGGTTTGTGCATATGTCCAATGGAAAACGAACCATAGATTGGAACTTTTCACTTCATGTTGGAAAAAAGGGTTAAATATATGATAATCCAGAGGCCTGATGTTATTTTATGTAAATGAACAATCACAACTACATGGTCACTCCCAAATGTTTACTGTTCAAGATCTGTGTTTTTTTTAATGTTGTTTCTATTACTTTATTTCAATTGTTCCTTCCACCAACTGTTGAGAAAAGGATATATTAGAGATACAGACTTGTTTGTTTGTTTTGAATATAACCTTAAAACCAAGCCACAAAAAGATTTGTTTAAAAAAGAAAGCATTCGAAAAGGAGCAGGATGAAGGACTTGGAAAACGAGCCTACAGTACACATATAAATATAGACGAATGTACAATGTGTAAGTGAATATCTGTATGTGCCTAAGATGTTCATGTCAATGGAAAAAATATAAAAATAAATAAATAATTATATGAAAAAAGAACAAGAATATGCATCTTCCCTGGTTGTTTACAGCTACAATGACAGCCTTCAAATTGATTTCTATGCAGACAACCGAGGACTGATCGTCTTCAAACGTCCACAGGTGACATTTGCACTACTTTGTGTGTGGTTCAATAGCTCTTGTCTGCTGCTATTACAGTGTGGAACATCAGCTAAAGTTAGCTCAGAAATGGGATCTGCTCACAGGAACACATATCAGCCATTATGACAGTTAGGTTCAGCACTTAACTGTTCGATCATAGCACCGAAGGAAATGTAAAGGAAAAAGTGCACTGAAAGGAGCACTTTATCACACTTCAAATCTTTTCAGAATTGATTAATCAGTCATTATTATTTTCAATGGGACGAACTAGTGTGTGTATAAACTTAGCGGATGGAGAAACTGTGACATCCTCCATTGGTTTGTCGCCATGTTGGCTTTTTGGAGTCAGACATGGACCAGTGGGGTGGAACTACAGGAGCCCAGGGTATTAGATTTGAGCTAATGCTGTGTTAGCTTCTTTACTCGGTCAAATGGTAAATTTTGACACATATTGCAAAATAATGTCAATTTACAGCCATGTTAGTCGAACCAGTTATCCACAAATACAGCAGAACTGTTTGAGGAAAACATAAAATTATAAAAAAGGCTTATTATACAGGGGGACACAAAAAAACAGGAACTTTTTAACAATCCAATAAAACCAAGAGTGATGGAAGAAAAATATTTTATTCATAGTAATTGAAACCTTAAAACATGCCATTGAAGAAACAATGATGGAATTTTCATTTTTAAAAAATTCCTTCTTGTAGATGGCGTCCTCCTGTACGAATGCATTCTTGAAATCTGCTGTTGAGATTCCTCATTGACCGCTGCAACATCTCAGCTGGGATACTGTGAATTTCATCCTGAATTCTCTGTTTTAACTCATCCAGAGTTCTTGGTCGAGTCGTGTACACTTTACTCTTGTGATAGCCCCACAAGAAAAAATCACAAACGGACAAATCTGGCGATCTAGGGGGCCAGGGAACGTTACCGAATCTTGAGATCACACAGTTACCGAACAATTCTCGCACAGCCGCCAATGGTTACTAAAATGGGGGTGTGTTTACTCGCTCAAGGTCACTGTCTCACAGTGCTGCCACTTGCTCATGTCTGCCAATACACACTTCAAAAATTCCCGTTTTTTTTGGGTCACCCTGTAATTTTTAAAAAATGAAAATTCCACCATTTTTTAAATGGCATGTTTTAAGGTTTCAATTACTATGAATAAAATATTTTTCTTCCATCACTCTTGGTTTTATTGGATTGTTAAAAAGTTCCCATTTTTTTTGTGTCACCCTGTACAGACTACACCTGGAAAAAACTCTGGAAGTTTCACTCAGTCGACATTAAAACTTCCTATTTGACCTGAGATGTGATTAATGGATCAGTAATTTTAAGACGGATATTTAATGGAGTTTTCTAAGTAAAATAAGTGAGACTGAAATGAATTCTAAGAAAAACAAAATTCTTGACAATGTTTTTTTTATAGAGAATTTCAATGTAAGTCTACAACAGCCAGGGCTTTTTGTAGCTGCAACTAGTGGCTGTTATAGGTATTACAACTTTATGATACGTCCAAATTGGCTTAATTTAAAAAAAAAAAAAAAAAAAAAGTGAATTCATTTGTTTGTCCTGTTGGTAAATATAGGCCGTTTCTCAATACCAAGAACGCAGAGTACGGTCTTGCAAACTCGGCGAGTATGTTTTCAGACTTCGGAAGAAAGCAAGTCTACCTATAATTGGAATGGCTGCGTACTTGTGAACTTTCATCCAGTACTTGGGCCGCGACTGATGACGTTTCACAAGAACGGAAGAACAGACTAGAACACATACTGAGAAACGGCCAAAGTCTCAGCATTTCACCCATTCTAAGACACACAGCCTTGAGCACTAGCATTAGCATTAGTATTAGCATTAGCACAATGAGCTGATGAGCTGCCACTGACAGTGTTTGGGGACCACAGAGTTCTACCTTCGTTAAAAGCAAAGCCATGAGAATGAACCAATATATACCTGTTTTGTTTTGTTTTTTTCTGGCAGGGGAAGCTGGACCTTCTAACACAGAACCTTCTGGCTGTGAGGCGAGTTCGCTTTTGTTTTCGCTAATAATGTGAAAATCTACAGCTTTCAAGTTACTAAATCTCACAACCATGCGATCCTCTGAGTGTAACTGCAGCTTCTAAACCTCAAGGACTATGACACAAATTTCACCTGCTCGAACATATTGCACTTAACAATACATGGAAATTGTGTTTTTTCCGACAAGGTGAAATACTGGCATTGCTTTAAACTTCTTCAATACACATTTATGTATCTTCCTCCTCAGATTCTTGTCTCCATACTTTACATACGCTATCTGACCAGAGTTTTTATCATTTTATTGTACAATGTTCTGGGATGTATCTGATATTTTGTGTCAGCATTGTTGCCAAAAGAAACAGAAAACAAACAGAACAATGTACGTTCGTGGAACGCATAATTTAACCCTTTCATGCACGAATTACGAGAACCTTAATCAAGACTTTTTTTCCCTGAGTGTTTTCATTTCTCTTTAATCATGAAAAAAACAATGTGATTGAAAATTTTCTCATGAAAAATAAATTTAAAAAAAAAAAATTTAAAAAAATGTTTAAAAAAAAAAAAAAAAACATTTAAAAACCAAAAAGTAATATTAATTAAAAAAAAAAATAAATCTCATGAACCTATTTTTCATGAAGTTGTAAAAATGTCCTTTCAGCTGGAAACCATGCGTTTAATTTTTGAAGTGAAGAAACATGTATTTACTGATAAATTGCGTGAAAACTATAACTATTACGCTCAGAGGATATCTGCACAATGTTACCAATTCATGTCAGAAAAGATATAATGTAATGTGTGAAAACTTTAATAAAGATATGTACAAAAAACTAAACAACAAAATCCATGAATATACGAGAGAACAGCTGTAGAATAGCTGTCCACTGGAGTGACCAGTATGCATGAATGGGTTAAAGGTGAACTTGGGTGAATATGTGCAACTGTACTTCTGTTTGTTGTCTTTTACTTATGTTCATAAACAAGTTGAGGGTGAAAGCTATAAGTTTAGTTGAGTTTTTTTTCTCATTTCATCTCTGTCTGTCTGATTTTCTTTCTTTTTCCTCTCCGGTCTGGTGACATACAGTATTTTTGTTCCTTTTAAGCTCCGTTCTCTCCAGGACGCTGCAGCCTTAGCTCCAGTATTCTGCTGAGGCCATTTTGTTATTTGCAGTGTGTCCATGCTGAGCTTCAAAGAGTGCCAGTATGTGTGTTCGCCTGCCTACCTGTGTGCCTCCACGTCGATCTCTGCCTGTGAGCGTCTGCAGCCTGCATTGATGAGATCCAATGAAAACATCCACAGGTGGTTGAGAAAATTTCCATGGTAACTATGTGCTTCCATCTGCCCGTATTTTTTGCTGGGGTCGACTCACATCAGTTTAATTGGGAGGTGAGATTTTTTTCCACAAGAAAAGTCTGTGCTTTTCAATTTTCAGGCTTCAGAGGAGGGTCAAGTTTAGTTTTGTTACAGTGTGAAATGAATAAAAATCATGTTTGGTTCTGGTAATTTATTCAAGAATGAATGGATTCCTGGCTGTCTGCATGGACTGTACACGAGTATTGTATGACTCTCTTATTATCACTGATGAAAAACCAGGTCTTTCACCCTGACGAAACCACCGCAAAGTTTAGGTCTGCAGTTCGCAACAGGACACAATCTTCTGGAAAGAAGGAAAAAGTGAATTAAAAAAAATTATGTGTAATGTGTGTAACAATGTGCAATATGGTAAGTGTTAGGAGTAACACATTACAAAAGTAATGCATTACAGCAACAGATTACTTTTTGCTCTAACACAGTAGTGTAAGGTATTACTAATTAATTTTCAGTAATATTTTACTCAGTACATGTTCAATAGCGCTTGCATTTGTTGGGATTCTACTTACAAATTCTTTTGCGTTTGTGTTTTTTTATATGGGTATTATTGTTATGCAATGGACAGAGTTTATTTTTTGTAAGGATATTTGTGTTATGAAATGGACAGAGTTTATTTTTATTTTTAATATGGATATTTGTGTAAAGAAATGGTCAGAAAATATTTTTATTTTTTGTATGGATATTTGTGTCATGAAATGGACAGTTTATTTTTATTTTTAATATGGATATTTGTGTTAAGAAATGGGCAGAATATATTCATTTTTATTTTTTGTATGGATATTTGTGCCATAAAATGGACAGTGTATTTTTTAATGGATATTTGTGTTATGAAATGGACAGAGTTTATTTTTATTTTTTATGTGGATATTTGTACCATGAAATGGACAGTGTATTTTATGTTTTTCATATGGATACTTGTGTTATGAAATGGACAGAGTTTATTTTTAATTTTTATGTGGATATTTGTACCGTGAAATGGACAGAGTGTATTTTATGTTTTTTATATGGATACTTGTGTTATGAAATGGACATATTTTATATTTGTTTTTTATATGGTTATTATTGACATGAAATGGACAGAGTACATTTTTTGTTTATACGGGTACGGTTAGGAATTGGACATAGCTTATTTTTGATAAGTATATTACTGCTAAGAAATGACAGTTTATTTTTCGTGCATTATTGCTATGAAATGGATAGTATACTTTTGTTTCTGATATGTGTATTATTATCATGAAAAGGCCAGAGTTTATTTTTTGTTTTTGATATTCACACCATTATTGTTATGGAAAGGACAGAGTTTATTTTAATGTGAAACGCTGCTGCAAAATGGACAGTCTATCCTTGATTTGTATGGCAATTTTGTGTTTTATGCATAATCAGAATTTAGTCTGATATGTGAGGATTTTTGAGTTACTTATGGAATCTGACAGAGGAGTTTAGGGTAGGTGACGGATGGGGTAAGGGGGCGTGAAATTATAAATTAAACGTCATCCCGCTCCTTTTCAAATGGTTTACTTTCTTTTTTATACAATTCTTTTGTTGTTTGATTGAATTGCAATATTGGAAATAAATCAATGAACAAACAAATCTGGCTCCAGTTCTCTATCCTTCATGTTCATCACACTGGTTACTACCCTTGACCATAAAACAGACCTTAAACAGGATTTAAAAATAGCAATGAATCAGTCACTTAATGAGCACTGATATATTTTACACAGATCTGTGGTCTCCCATGGTTACAGAGAATCAGTTCTCCTGGCCCACAGACATGAAATCACCAAGCATAGGCCCCATCTTCTCTGACTCCTTGTCCTCAAGAGCCCTGAGTTACCCTTTTCCACTTGGGGTGCTGCCGTCCTCCTCCTAACTTCAGCCAACCCCTTCACGTATCACCCCCACCACTGCTGTCTGCTTCATCCTCAGTCCCTGTCCTTACCCCATAGACCTCCTTAACGTCATCTTTTTATAGCTAATAAACCAATAAACATTCCACACGCCTAAAAACCAAGCTAAGCTCAGTCTGTGTTTTTCCATTCTATCCCTTGCAGCCTGTAACGTTCTACTGTCATTATATCACACTAAGAACAAATCAGCAAAAACACAGAAATCATAACAATAACATGTTACATTCCAATTACAAAACACAGAAATCATGGTTATATAACACATTATATTCTAATTTTATAATCCTTGGGTTTTTATATATTCTTCAACTGTATAATTCCAACACGTTACAACACAGTCTCTCAGAACTGCACATGAGCTAATGTTGCTAATGATCGGCTTAATACACAAAGTCACTGTCCAAAAATCCATGAATAGAAACATCCCAAACACTGCAAAAAAAGACAGAAATAGATAACACTGGGTTACAAAAAAATGTTTTTTGCAAGTTGTCTATGTTTTTTCGACTGAATTAGGACCATTTTGCACCGCTAAATCCAAAAATGACATCCGTTTTTCTCAATCAGGTCAGGGTTTCTTTGCTAATTTGATTTTGAAAAATTTGATCTTCTCACAAAATTGATTACATTTTTATGACTTTATCAGTTGATTTTTTATATAGTTCTCACCCAAAATAGGTTTTAAGAGAAAAAAAAATCATTTTCTAACAGGATTCCTGTTAGGTACAATGGTGTATTCACCGCAGATGTAGCAGAATACGTCAGGCTTATTTTTGCAAGATCTTCTAGTCGAAGCCATTTCATTCACCTGTAATATTAAAAAAAACATTAATCATCTTCAGAACTCGTTTATTGCAAGAAATATGAAAGAATTTTGTATCATATGATGTGAAAATGCCCATAAATGTAAGCAAAAATGTTCAAAAGCCAATATGTAGCATAGTTCAGAAAGTTGACCTGATTGAGCAAAATTAATGTGATTTTTGGACTCAGCACACCAAAATTATCCTAAATCAGCTCAAAAAACTTCCACAATAAATTTGTTGTTGACCAGTGTAATCTTAGCAGAAGGTGGAGTTTTCACAGGTAAATACACCACTCTGCACTGACAGAAGCTCAGAAGTGAAGACTGAGATGATTTGTAGGAAAAAAACAAAAAAAAGCTGCATTGTTTGCCTTTCACTTAGAGAAACATTTGAAGAATTTACAAACAGCTACTTATGCCTTATATAATGTGTACTTATTGTCTGCCTCTGGGAACAGAATCAGACTTAGATCTGATCAAATTACCTGTTTTATTGTGTTTACAATATGGAGTGCAAACACGTACTATTTTACGCTGCATTTGATTGATGTGTGTCCTTTTGTGAAGGACACGTCGTGGTTTAAGGTGATTTTAAACATTCTTTGTGTTCGTAGCTTTGAGTACAGTTTGAAATAGTGGATTGTATAATGTGCATGTGGGTGCCCCGATGAAACCGATGTCTAAGAACAGGACACGGGGGCTACAAATTCAAACCAGATGCAGACTAATGCTATGAAGCAAGTTTGGAAGCAATTTGGGTCTATTTTAAAAATAAATACTGAAGTAAAAGAGAAACTATCATTCAGATAAAACACATTTTTATTTGATGTATGCATACAAAAATCTGTATGTAACATGGTAAAAAGGACACGAAAATTGTGCGCTACTCTCTCTTTTTCATTATCTTTATATTCTATCACTGGTACATTTTGGGAATAGAAGTAAATATGCAAGGCAGAGTGTTTCACAGTCACTCAGGATTTATGTGTGTTTAAATGGGCTGGTTCTGCATGTAACACAAGTGGACACGATGGGTTACACACAAAACCTAGAATGAGACAGAGATTCATGAAAAACACACGTCTAGGTTAGAAAAACCACTAGGATCGTCAAATTTAATGCAGTGTTTCTATTTGTAGCGCTATATAAGACCATTTACAGCCATGTTTTCAGATCTAATGCACTGACACCTAGGTAGCTTTTCATGTCCCAATTTGCATTCTATTTTTGGCCCCAATATTTTATTAAAAGTTCATAAATTATGGGATGGCTCAGAGAAAGAGTATAATTATTTTTTTGCATTTATCTGAGGTCATCATTAGGTACATCTTGGGGGGAAATATGTTTTAATACTTCTTTTATTATTGGGTCTAAAAAGCTGGAAAAGTGCCGGACACCAAAATAAACCCAGTTTGATGGAAAGACCCATATCTGTGTCTGTAAGTATTATATCCAGAATTTGGGACAGATGCACAAACACACCCATTTATTATGATCCACGTCTTTTAATTAGGATCTGAACTGCAATAATGAGCACAGCCAACATTTTATCCTCCACAAATTGTAATCCAATTCAAACAGCGTTGCAGACATGTATATTCCTGAAGTCAAGATATGAGGTGTGCTGCCAGCTTCTGTGGAGTGCTCTTGAAGGTATGAGACTCGCAAATGTTAAGTATTCTCACTAACAAATTAGGCATTTAACCGGCACTCTGTCTACAGCAACTTCACAGCACTTCACATGGAGGAGGACAATTACTATGTGGAAAACCAATATAATAAATGAAATGGATTCAAGCTTTTGGAGTGGAATAAATGCAGAAATTAAAAATAAAAAGATCTGTGATTACCTCCTAAAGTTCACCGTTTCATTGTTAGAAGTATAGTTTTTGACACAGTTGAAGCTTGACTAGAAACTTAACTACATTCCATTTATTAATTATTGTCAAATTTAGTCAGTTGTTGCGCTGAATACGGTTTAAAGCCCATATTGTAATATTTCTTGTATATTCATCAGTTTTATTGTTTTAGTTCCATATCAGCCAACACAGTGGACGCTTATGCATCATCCCATACACTGACATTCATACCATTACTGCAACTTTGCTGTTCTAGATAAACCTGATCTACAGTAAAACGTTTAAGCGTAAATCAATTGCTTATTATTGTTAATTGACTGTAATTAACCATTTTTCTTAAACAAAAAGTTATTTTTTGCATATTATCTCCATAAAGTGAATAATAACTAATATTAGTGTATGTTAAAATGTGACAAAACATCAGATTAGCAGCATTAAAAATTGATTTCATACTTTTCACACAGTGTATCAGTAAATACATGGTTCTTTGCTTCAAAAATTAAATGCATGGTGTCCAGCTCACTGAATATTTTTGCAACTCCATGAAAAATAGGTTCATAAAAAATTTTCAATCGCATTGTTTTTTTTTTTTCATGCCTTCAGAGGAATAAAAAAACACTCAGGAAAAATATCTTGATTACGGTCAAAAAATGGTATTCAAAATCTCTCTGACGGGACATTTTTGTGACATTCTGACCCACATTTTTACTTTTAAATTCATTTTTGCTTTAGTAAGTCCATAAGGGATTATCCAAAAGAAGTAGCTACTTTATACTGAAATAAACGTTGGAATGTGCATGAAAGGGTTAAGAAACGAAATAAAATGAAATGTGAAATATGCTGAAAAACTTCATTCCGAATTTTTGCACCATAATACCCAAAAATTGCTGAAACACTTCAGATTTTCAACGTCAAGTCAAGCGTGTCTTCATACTGTAATATTCAACTGAAGGTAAAGCAGTGATTTTGTCGGTGGAAAATTAAATCCTTAAAACTCTTCAGCCTAAAAATAGATTACATTATGCCCTACATAAATATTCATACAAGCTGAACTCCTTGTTTATCAGATTTGAAAAACAACTGCAATTTCACCGTCGGCTTTTTCTCAAGCACAATAGTTCAGTTTTACAGGAAAGAGCTCTCTGCCACATCTGTTCAGAATGAGTCTATGAGATAATGAAGCGAAAGCTCACTGTCACTGAAACGAAAAAACAACAAATACTTTCCGTTAATGTGCATTTTACAGCGGCGGTATCTAAGTACGATGTCTCCGGATTTTAAGATACTGGATGAGGATGTTAACGTGATTTTTTTAGAGGCTGAGGAGAGAGAGTTAAGTAGATTTAACTACCATCACAGAGTCTATTCATTAATGACAATACCATCTAAAGGTCAAGGAACAGACGATCACAAAGCGGCAACCTTTTACCTTCATCTCTAGAAATGTGTATTCAAACTGGTTTCTAGCTTCTGTCTGTAAAATCTGCAGAGTTTTTAACATGTTTTAAACCCTCACCGTGTAAAATATGCAGATTTTCTAGCCTCTTCTTTTTTTCTTTTGAGTCAGCCAAGGGGATGTAAATGTTGTCATTTCATCCTGTAGAAGTAAATGCTCTAAAGGCTATAGATTATACTGAAAAAAGGTCCTTCGTTTCATGAAATATGCTAATTATTGCTTCTTTTCAAAGTTCGACTCCTTACATAACAGCTGAACTTAACAAAAAAGAGTCAAGACAAGACAAGACAAGACAAGACAAGACAAGACAAGACAAGACAAGATAAGATAAGATAAGATAAGATAAGATAAGATAAGACTTTATTTATCCTACCATGGGTATATTTCAAAGTTAACAGAGGCAACATACAGTCGCAGAAAAAAATATTCGACCACCCCTTGTTTTCTTCAATTTCTTGTTCAATTTAATGCCTGGTACAACTAAAGGTCCATTTGTTTGGACAAATATAAATATAACAACAAAAATAGCTCATAGTAGTTTAATTTCAGTGCTGATATCTATCCATTTTCCATGTTTTCTTGATAATAACCAAAATCACTTCAGTTCTTCCATCAATAGCTATAGCAAAAACAGGGCCTTCATGTTTTCTTTTCTGTCTGTTTTAGTCACGATACACACAGGAGTTCGTACTTAATTAACCATAACCATTGTTTTTGATGACTTTTGATGGTGGTACAACTTTTTCCGCGACTGTACAACAACAAGTGCAAAGAAAAAGACAGAGTGAAAATGAAAAATATGAACAGATTCCCTAAGTATTTGGACAGGGACATAAACTGTGTAATTTGGCTTTTGTTCCCCACCACAGTGGCTCTAAAATGAAACTTTCAGCTTGAACTTAAGGGGTTTAACCAACCTTTTTCCATTAGACCTTTAGGAGTTACACCCAATTTAACCTTTAAAGACTCCAGCATGGATAGGATTAATGGATCAACTGTTATTAAAGAGTTTAGATCAGTAGATGGTTTTGGTCGCTGGTGGATGTTTGGGTCTTTATGGGTTAAATGCAGTTTGTGGATAGTATTTATTTTTAGATATTTATTACAAGTCACTGTTCTATTGTCTTATAATTGTTTTTACTCTACCTTCATACTTTTACACTGCTTATATAGAGTATTGAGAGTCTGGTTTCGAGCAGATTTATATGTAAAGTGTCATGAGTAGAGATGTAACAATTACCGGTATAACGGTAAACCGCGGTAAAATTGCAGACAGTTAGTATTACCGTTTAAATTCTAATTATCATGATAACCGTGTTTGATTACCACACTTGTCTGGAGAAAACGCCTATGTAAAGATCTGCTTTTATGTTAAATATTTGAGTATAGTTTTTATTTATTACAACTTTATATACTTAATATTTGGAACCAATATTGACTTTTAAAGTCTTTGAAAAGGTTTGTTAAGCATCTTTGTGTTATTCATGCAATAAATTATATACATTTTTCAAACTGAATTTTATATATTTTTTGTGTTTTTTGTCCTTTAAGGTTGATACAGTCGGTTAAAGTGGAAAAAAAAATAGGCAGATGAAATAGATGAAGTTGTGCTGAAAAAACAGATCCCAAACATGGGTATAGTAAACATTTGTTTATATAGTATATAAAGGCAAAATCAAAAGGACTGAAAAACAGATAAAATAGGCTCAGACCACTAAGGGTTAATATTTGAATGTTTTTGCCAACAGAAAGTGCATTGTGCCAATTATTTTATTTGGGGGTTTTTTTGTTGTTTTTTTCAAAGTACAACTTGGTTAAATAATTTCAGGTTGTGTATTTGTACTTTTTGAACATTTAGAGTACAATTTCAACAATACCGCGATAGTAACGATAACCGGGATAATTTTGGTCACAATAACCATGATATAAAATTTTCATATCGTTACATCCCTAGTCATGAGATAACGTTTATGATTTGGCGCTATATAAATAAAATTTGATTGACAGATTGATTGATATCTTTGACTTTTATTCTGATTGTATCTTTTCATTTTTATACTCATACTGTGACAGACCTCTGCATAACCATTCCTATGTCCGTGAATGTGTACAAAGGGCAAATAAAACTATCTATCTAGTACGGTTTGGCTGTAAAGATACATTCATCGCATAATTTTTCTGAAACCATTCGTTGTCTCACAGGAAGACATCTACAAGGTCATACTGATAAAGCCTCCAGATTTATCTTTGATTTTAACATTCGTCATTACAGTTTTCTTTACCAAGATTCTTTGACCCTCAGCTTGGAAATCTTTCTAACATCATCCAACAATATTTAGGTGTTAAATTTTAGGACTGTGGTATCTCTTATACTGTTGCTCACTTTTCTTTTCATAATGTTTGTTTTTTCTTACCATAAATATATTTTACATACTTGTTTATGCCGACTGCATTTTGTCAAAGGGCTACAGAAATGCCCAATCAGTTCACAGAAGTTCTTTGTGTTTTACTCAGCATTTTGGCTGAAATCATATGCTACAGCACTGTTATTTAACTGGCCGTCTTGCCTTAAAACTGTACCCATTACAGGTGATTTATAAGCCCCTCTAATGCGTTAGTGCTATTGCCATATTGCCTTTAATAGATAAGGTTTAGAAGCCCTGCTGTGGCATTTCCATTAGCCGTGTTTACCTGCACACAGCAAGGAAGGCCCTAGCCTACATGTTCTGCTGTGATTTGTCAAAGCAATTAGACCTTCAATGGAGCCTTGTTCGCGCTTTCAAGGCGCACAAAGCACAAAGCTATGACAGAAGCTTTATTTCAAAGCAAGATTGTTAGCACAGATGCTTGTGTGATGACTGCAGCTCAGCATTCAAGCATAATAGTGAATGTTTTTAGAATGGCTGCCGTCACGTCACGTGGGTGAACTCCATTGTTACACAGTCGCTGCAGAGCTGTCAAATGCATGTTGCTCAAAATAGATTACAGCCTATTCACCACCATCACTATTCATTAAGTGGTGCTACAGCGGCTCCGTCGCTGTCGAGAGAGGGATGTCGCCTTCAAATTGTTGCGCGGCTTCGGTGATCTTTTAATCTTTTAACGTTTGCGGCCTCCGAAGCACGCTGCCTCTGGTGTGAAATATGATTCAAGTGTGGGCTAGATACAAAAAATGAGAGATGAAAAGTGTGCATTAATGAGAAGCAAAGAGGATGGATGTAAATGTTTTAAAATGTTGTGCGGAACACAACAGCGTGACCCCATTGTGTCACAGATTGATTGAGTACAGTGAGCGGTAGAGGAGAGAGTTGTGGAGTCAGAGATGGTGGAAAACGACAAGACACAGGATGAGGGTGATTGATAGTTGTTCGCAACAAAGCAGGTATTTCTTTAGAGGCCGGAGATTAAAGGACGAAAACAAATAAGCTAGAAACTAAGGAGTCGGAGTCTAAAGGATGATTCATTCTCATTATGTTTTTTTTATTTGTGTGTGTACGTTATTGCTACACTGTAAATGTAGTTCATGTACAGCCTTCATTATTTAAAGCTAAATGTAGAATGAACGGCAAAAATTACTCCTAGTCCCAATGCTATCATGAGGCAGAGTTCACCGACCTGTCAAAACACAGCAGTTAACTTGGTTTAGACCTGAACCGTAATCCGTGTCCAAGTGCAATTGGCACGATAACAGCTACATATCATTAAGAAGTAAAATTTAAAAAATGTAGTTTCAGCCTTTTGTTTCAGTTTCTGGAGGTTTCACAACAAAAACAGAGAAAGTAGCAGTATATCACAACAAGGACGAAAGCTACCACACTTTTCAAAACATAAATATTGGGATAATAATGCAAATTTTGGCTAAAGGGAGATTGAAAATATTAATTATATTACAAACCAGGTGGTTAACCTGGTTTACAGCCAAACCACAGTCCATGTCTAAGTGCAACTGGCAGGTTAACAGCCACATACCATAAACAAGTAAAAAAAAAAAAAAAAAAAAAAGAAGAAGAAAAAAAGTAGTTTCAGCCTTTTGCTTCAATTCCTTAAGGTTTCACGACAAAAACAGAGAAAGTTACATTATATCACATCAAGGACAAAAGCTAACACACTTTTTAAAACATAAATATTGGGATAATGCAAATTTTTGCTCAAGGCAGGTTGAAAATATTAACTATTACGAATATAAATTCATGCAGTTTTATTTTGAGCATACTTGTATCAAATACACCTGAGACGGAGAAGGGCTGGTAAAAATATTTGCGATAAAAAGAGACTACATTTTGAAGAAAATGAGCAGATGATCGAAGAAGAAGGTGAGTGAGCAGCTTCAGTGGACGCTGTCAAAACCCAGTGGTTAACCTGGTTTAGAGACGAACCACAGTCCATGTCTAAGTGCAACTGGCAGGTTAACAGCCACATATCATAAACAAGTAAAAAAAAAAAAAAAAGTAGTTTCAGCATTTTGCTTCAGTTCCTCAAGGTTTCACGACAAAAACAGAGACAGTTACATTATATCACATCAAGGACGAAAGCTAACACACTTTTTAAAACATAAATATCGGGATAATAACGCAAATTTTTGCACAAGGGAGGTTGAAAATCTAAACTATTACAAATATAAATTCATGCAGATTTGTTTCAATTTGAGCGTACTTGCATTAAATACACCTGAGACAGAGAAGGGCTGGTAAAAATATTTGCGATAAAAAGAGACTACATTTTGAAGAAAATGAGCAGATGACAGAAGAAGGTGGTGAGTGAGCAGCTTCAGTGGACGCTGTCAAAACCCAGTGGTTAACCTGGTTTAGAGACGAACCACAGTCCATGTCTAAGTGCAACTGGCAGGTTAACAGCCACATATAAAGAAGTAAAATTAAAAAAAAAAAAAAAAGTAGTTTCAGCCTTTTGCTTCAGGTCCTTAAGGTTTCACAACAAAAACAGAGACAGTTACATTATATCACATCAAGGACGAAAACTAACACTTTTTAAACATCAATATCAAGATAATAATGAAAATATTTGCCGAAAGGAGGCTGAAAATATAAACTATTTTATAAATATGAATCATGCAGTTAGTTTTATTTTGAGCGTACTTGCATCAAATACATCTGAGACGGAGAAGGGCTGGTAAAAATATTTGCGATAAAAAGAGACTACATTATGAAGAAAATGAGCAGATTAGAGAAGGAGAAGGTGAGTGAGCAGCTTTAATGGGCGCTGTCAAAACCCAGTGGTTAACCTGGTTTAGAGCCGAACCACAGTCCATGTCTAAGTGTTTTAGTACTGTTGTTTCAGCCGCATATATGCCCATTGAAAACAAAGGTATTTTAGTCCAATGCAAATGTATTAAAGAACAATGAACTAAGTAATCGAATGTGCATTAACCTCTTCTACCTCCCAGGACTTTTATTATTATTATTTCTCTGATACAGTACTTTATTTTACAGTGTGTATTTGTGTCTGTTTGTGCAATAACTGTTTATGTATGTTTTAGCTGTGTTTCTGTTTTAGCTGTTTTGTGTCTTTTTTAACTCTGTGACTCAGGGAGACTGACTAGAATTCCGATGAACCTATACTGCGATGTATCTGTATAAATGGCAAAACAAAGTCTAATCTATTCTATACATGTGTGCTACTGAGCATTAACATGATGAAGATATGATGACTAGTTGAATATAAGTATTGGAATGGTGCAAAAAAATCAGGTGCGATGAATCACATACAAACCAATAGTGTGTCGGAATGGTATATGTTTATACTTCTCATCCAATTCACTCTATCCAGATGGTGCCATTTATCTGGATCGTTTTTTTTTTTTATTTCAATGATGACAAGCTGGAATGAAAAAGGAGTAATGAGGCTATTTTTTTTAAATGTAAGGAGTAGGAAGTGCAGAAAATTTCATGAAAATGTAAGGAGTGGAGGTGAAAAGTCGGTTGAATAATAAAATACTCCAGTAAAGTACAGAGAACCAACATTTCTACTTAAGTGAGGTAACAAAGTATTTGTACTTTGTTACTTGACACATCTGAATATAAGACATTTATCAGCAGATTGAACAGGTTTTTCTAGTGTATTTGTCGTAAATACTGTGCAGATTTACTGTTTTTATAGATTGAAAACCATGACAGGGATGGGTTTAGCTTTGAAGAAGACACGTTGCTATGTTTGAGGCATATCTACTCGGTGGAAATCTGAACCTGGTGTAAGGGCCCATGCTCTTCAGCCCCCCCCCATTGCATACCCACTGCCTTCACTGTCTGTACTTCTGTCCCTACAAACTAGTGTCCCTGTTTGATGGGGACACTTTTTAGTTCACTTCATTGTCCCAGAAGGGAGTTTCCAGCCCATCCTGGTCCACTAGGAGCAGTGAGCTGCCACTGAGCGGCACCGGGGACCAGGTCCAGATCTAAACCAGTACCGTGGTCAAGGGCACTGACAGGAGAATTAACCTATCATACATGGGGGACAACATGCAAAGTCCACACAGAAAGGACCTGCTCCAGCTGGGGATCAAACCCAAAGCCACCCTGACGTCCAAGGACAATGTGTCGGAATACGGCAGGTGTTTTTAACAAATGGACTTCCTGTACAAGTATTCATCGAGTTAAATCACGTTCATTACTCTCTTCTTTATGTGTTTACTTACCAAGGTGAGAGCAGTTTTTTTGTGGTATTCAGTTGACTGGCTTCCTCTCCTTGTTTCCTGCTCTTATGTGCAGTGTTGCATATGGGTGCGCATCACTAGTTCCTGATGATTCGATTCAATTCCGATTCAGAGGGTTACGGTCCAACTATAAATGATTATGGATGCACCCCACAATTAATTAATATTTTCTTGCTGTATGACAAGTACTTGCTACTTTTAAAACAAAGTGCATTTCTAATGATCCATAACGAAAACAAGCTAATTATTTGGTACCTCGGCTCCAAAGTGTGCAACAAAGCGCGGAATCCCTGGTTCTCAACTACTGAGTACGGACGCAAATCCTTGGCAATAAAAGTCCTGATGGACCTGGTCTGAGTTGGTAGGCAGCTTTGTCATGGTTTGTTCAATTGTTTTCTGATCAGCAGCAGCGACTGGATTTTCATCCTGCTTTTCTTGCAACTCTGGGCAGAAGCGTTGAACATGCTAAATCATGTTCGCCGTGTTCTCAGAATACATCATCGGCGCTCGACACACCCTGCAAACACTGTGGCTTTTTGTCCAGTTCCCCTTTCCCTTCGTCTTCATTAAAACCAAAATGTTTCCATATATTGGCTTTTAACAGAGTTGTAGGCACTGCATTAATTGGTTTTTCTACCACTTTTTGTTTTGTCTACGTGTCGCCATACACTATTCGGGGTGGCGGTCGCACTTTAGTTCGATCTTTTAAGTTACACCATCAATATTATTAAAATACCATCACATTCAGAACATCCATTTTTGACATTTCTGCATCGATTCATAATTTTTTATTTTTATTTTTATTAGATCTCTTTGTCAATTTTGAAAAGGAATTACCAATTTGTCAGACATGTTTGTGGTATACTGTTTTTGTTTGTTCAAAAATAATAATATTTGAGTATTGAGACCCGATGTATCAAACATGATACAAAAATTAAACTCATACATGGAAACTGATATTTGAAAAAAAACTTTTTTGGGTTGTTCAGACGGACCAGTAAAGGCTCCAGTTTCAAAGAACTGGAATTTTCTGTCAGTGATTTAATGGTTCAGGCTTTACAGGGTTAAGACCTATTGTATCAAATTTAATACCTTTTAAAGACTTTTTTACAGTATTAAACGCAGATTTGTAAATTCAAGACTTTTTTTTGACAGTTTTTATTGTTTATTTATCATTTTGTCATACAGAACGTAACAACAAACAACAAATTGGCAATAGATAACACTGGTCAACAACAAATTTATTGTTGAAGTTTTTGGAGCTGATTTAGGATAATTTTGGTGCTGAATCCAAAAATCACACTAATTTTGCTCAATCAGGTCAACTTTCTGAACTATGCTACATATTGGCTTTTGAACATTTTTGCTTACATTTATGGGCATTTTCACATCATATGATACAAAATTCTTTCATATTTCTTGCAATAAACGACTTCTGAAGATTTTACTTTTGCCAATTTATGATTAATGTCTTTTTTTAATATTACAGGTGAATGAAATGGCTTTGACTAGAAGATCTTGCAAAAATAAGCCTGACGTATTCTGCTACATCTGCGGTGAATACATAATAAATAATAAATACATGTTATTAGAAAATGATTTTTTTTCTCTTACAACCTATTTTTGGGTGAGAACTATATAAAAAAATCAACTGATAAAGTCACAAAAATGTAATCAATTTTGTGAGAAGATCAAATTTTTCAAAATCAAATTAGCAAAAAAAACCTGACCTGACTGAGAAAAACAGATGTCATTTTTGGATTTAGCGGTGCAAAATGGTCCTAATTCAGTTGAAAAAACCTAGACAACTTGCAAAAAACATTTTTTTGTAACCCAGTGTAATAGTCATAATCTAATAGTAAAGATAATTTAGGTTCTGGTTATGAAATAGCAACCAAATTACACAATTACATTTTTACAGCAGCATTTTAACATTTCACAGGACTATGAGACAAACCACACAATTGTTTTTAAGGAAACTAAACATTTGGCCCACCTTATCATGTACAGTTCATTTTACAGCCTCAGCATAAATGTTAATCTCTCCATTTTGTGAATTTCATCAACAATTTTCAACCAGTCCTCCGTAAAGTCAAGACTTTTAAGACTTTTTAAGACCGTGCAGGAACCCTGTAAGTATATTCTCCACATCAACTACGAGTGACTGTACCCTGGTGAGCAGAATTCATTTGCTGCGTTATGCAGCAGAAACCTTGAATGCTTTTCCAATGAGAGACTTCACTAAATGAACCAAGCACTCAATGACTGTGATGCCGGAGCGATACTCGGCAACTCAAGGCCTTTCACTGCCATGTTACTCAGGATCACATTCACTGTGAATCACAAATATTCCTCTCATCTAGACATGGAATGTAGTATCTCTCGTTGTTTGTGCATCTAAAAAGAATTCCGTCAAAAGAATGAAAACTACACAACAGACCGTCAGAGCCGCCCATCCAGACCGGCCTCTGCTGACTCAGTCCACTTTTAACGTATTAAAAGTTCTGCATCATAAAATTCTGCAGCGATAAAAGTTAATGTCTTCAATAGAGCATCCACAACACAGCCCTTCCAAAAACATTCCATGTATTGTATGGATTGCAATTTCCCATCCTAATATCCGCAATTGTGTTACTTTTCCTCTACTGGTGACATTTTCACCCAATAGTCACTGTCAATTTTTTTTTTTTTTTTTTTTTTTTTTGGTTTCCAACAAAATCATTCATACCGCCTTTGGTGATTTCCTGACTTTAGTCCAATCATCCAGGTAAACATTTAATTGTCCAATACTTTAACTAGTAGAAGATTAAGTAAGTGTGTAATTAGCAATTTGTGTTTAGTGCTAATTAGCAACACTTCACATGCTAACTGGCTGTGTTGGTTCTCATTTGCCAGGTCATCGTCCTTCTTTTGAAAACATTTTGGCTCTCATCCAAGGCTACGTTCAAACTGCAGGTCAATGTGGCCAGAATCTGTTGGGTTTTTTTTTGCCTATATGTGACCTGTATACGATCTGTTACAGTTTGAACAGCACAAATCTGACCCAGGCCACTTTCATATGTGGTCCTAAATCTGATACGCATCTGATATTTTGCAATGCGACTTCATTCTGAACGGCCAGGTCTCATTTATCCGACCTTTATATCATTGAAATGCGACAAATGTCACAAATGTTCTGAGTTTCAGGAGGAGAAGCGTCGGGAAAAACATATTTACTTCCGTACACACAGTGCATGCCTGCGTCACATAGTACGTCAGGACCTCTTTTGCGCATGCGGGTCACTTCAGGGTCGCATTCAGTTCACACTGAGAACTGATAGAAGGCGCATTTAATGTGTAATATGAATGAGCACACAAAAAAAAATCGAATTTCACCAAAAAAATCTGAATTGTGCATTAAGATCTGCTGTCTGAACGGAGCCCAACAGACTTCTTCAGATCAGAACTGAAGAAGTCTAAAGAAGAGCTAAACCAGTCCAGCTGAACCGAGAACAATCCATGTATCATTCGTTCTTTTCATGTTCAACTGAGAATCCACAATTGAATACCAAAAAAAAATGGCTCGTTATTTCATTATTCATGCCCAAATCAAAAATTGAAAATTGGAAATAAGCAAATGGACCAAATGTGGGGTTTCATGTTGACATTTCTGATAGTTGATTTGGTTTGACCCAGAAGTTCCTGACTTCTTCGTGTGTTGAGGTGGACAGTCGTGGGTTTGCTAGTATTCCGCCTAATGCATTCTGCGATAATGGAGAATTCCGTGTTATTCAGAGGCAGCAAACACATTACTCTCAAGGAGGACGACATGACAACTGGTAAAATGGTCCGGATTTTCCAGGTATTATTGTTTTGTCTAATACAGTGCATCCATGGTAGACAATCTAAGGAGAAGACACTTCACAGAACACATGAAGTCAGGAACTTCCAGGTCATACCAAATCGAATATCAAAAATGTCAAAATGAAACACGACATTTGGTCCATTTGCTTATTTCCAAGTTTTAATTTGTGAGTACGATCGAAAGAATGAAAAACAACTCGATTTTGGTGTTCGATTGTTGATTTGTACATGAATAATGAAATAACGGATCATTTTTTCGTTTTCCAATTGTGGATTCTCAAGGAAATATGTAAAGAACGAATGAAACTTGGATTGAGAAGAACTACCTAATGGGTGCATGATTTACTTTTCTTTTTAAAGTTGGAAAAGATTAAGTTTTCAGTTCGTGGACAAATTAATTTGTGTTATCAACAAAGGAATCCTTTTTTCTCAGCTGTTAACACGAGTGTCCTGCTGTCTCCTGTGTCCTCTTGATGCAGAAATTTGTTGTTAGTATACATTGTATTAACTCTTAATCAGCCCTGAGCACTGTAAAGAGGAGTTAATAATATTATTTATTTTGTTGTTGTTTTTTGTTGTTGTTGTGTTGGTTTTTTTTAGTTAAATAGGTCTGTAGGTTTGCTGTATAATTAGTTTTTGTTTTGTTTTGTGTCTGTGTGGTTCTTTATGTCTAAGTACATGTTTATGTAAATGTATAATTTAAAATACATCTTTAAAAAATTAGAAAAACAACTCAATTTTGGTGTTTGACTTTTGATTTGTACATGAATAATGAAATAATGAATCTTTTTTTTTTGTTTTCCGATTGTGGATTTTCAATTGAATATGAAAAGAATGAATGATACACGGATTGAGAATAACGACCAAGAGTCACATGCTAACGTGCAACCATAATCCCGGTTGTGGTTTTGAAAAGCCCCCCCAGACCTGTTTCTTCTGGATCTCCCAGGCCAGATGAGATCATTCTGGGTTTTCCTTTGGTTTCACCTCTTGACTGTTTCGACTAAAAACCTGTAGGATCATTAAAACCAGCTTGTCTTCAGCCTGAAACAGTGCTGTAGCCGCTGAGAACTGCTAGTAGCTGTAAAGTCTTTGTATTGTTAACATGTAACCAGTGGAATTTACAGCTAAGTGTAAATAAAAGGAATGGAACACTTTCTGTAAATCCTTTAACTTCTCTGAAGGACTCCATAGTGGGTTTTTTTTTTTTTCATCATCTGAAAATAAACTGCACCTAAGGACACTTCAGTAAAAAGCACATATTTCACTCAAAAGGTGGGTGTTTAATGGTGTTCGATCCTGGATGGAAGAAGCCACATGGAAGGAAGGCTTCTATGCATCCATGTTCTGCTATTGATTTGTGTCGACACTGAACTCACGATCCTAAACTTGTGTATTCAACCGCACAAAGGAGCCCCTCAACTGCACATAAACACGTTGCGATACGAAGCCGTCAGAAAACGAGTATGAGTTCGGCGCCGCAGCTGCATTCCGAGGCCGGCCCTCATGCGTGACCAGGTATTGATTTTTGAGCGGAGGTCCCGGTGTGACCGTGAACCGGCGCTGTGCAGACACACAACCTCCAGCAGAACAACACACGGGAGGCGACTGTGCAGCCAAGCAAGGAAGGAAAAGGAGAAGGAGAAGGAGAAGGCCTTGATACATTTGTCTTCAGTCTGTTTCCGACTGAAACGGCCAGAGCTGACTTTAACGTCTTCATGTGCAGACGGACAGAAAGTGGAAGCGATGATCTGTGCGACTTTACTTCCAATAAGTACAACATATTCTGTAATAGATTACTTTGAACATGAGCATTGTAAAGAGAAGCTGATAATATTTATTTTGTTGTTTTTTGTTTTTTTATCTCCACCATGGAGGTTTTGTTTTCATCTGGGTTTGTTTGTTTGTTTGTCTGTCAGCAAGATAACTCAAAAAGTTGTGGACGAATTTTGATGAAATTTTCAGGAAATGTTGATACTGGCACAAGGAACAAATGATTAAATTTTGGTGGTGATGGGGAGGGGGGGCTGATCTGCCTTGGTTAAGTTCTGCGCTCTCCGAGTGCTTTTTTAGTTTGTTTGGTGTTTTTTTTTTCATGATTTTGCCTTGTTTTCTTTTGTCTAATAGGTTTGTTCAGTCACAGAAAAAATTATTAGACCATCAAAGTCATCAAAAACAATGGTTCTGCAATCCAGTCCTAACTCCTGCGTGTGTCATGTGACTAAAACAGACAGAAAAGAAAACATGGAATGTCTAAAAGCACTGTTTTTGTCAGTACAATGACAGAGATATTGATGTAAGAACTGAAGTGATTTTGGTTTTTATCAAGAAAACATGTTAAATGGATAGATATCAGCTGTGAAATTAAACTACTATGAGCTGTTTTTGTTGTCATCATTATATTTGTCCAAACTAAAGGACCTTTAGTTGGACCAGGCATTAAAATGGACAAGAAACTGAAGAAAACAAGGGTGGTCTAATAATTCTTTCCATGACTGTAGGTTTGTTGTGTAATTTGGTTTGTTGTATTGTGTTTGTGTTCTTTATGTCTAAGTACATGTTTATATAAATGTATAATTTAATAAAATAAAATAAAAGATTAATTTGAACATTGTCTTATAACAGTGGTTTCCAAACAAAACAAATAACAAAAATTGTCAAGAGCTGCAAAGTCTGCATCCTGACTGAGATTTGGTAAACTAATATGAAATGCTTTACAACAAATTTTGGTTCTTGGCTTCATGTTTGGGAAAATAGAGAGTTTAATTTAAGATTTTTATTACAATATTAAAGCATTAAAGGTGAAGAAAAGATGATGAACCCTCCAAATAAAAACAGTAATGTTACTCACAGATGTGTCCTTTTTTTTTTTTTTGCACACGATCTTTTTCATTTCCAAATGATCAACACTGCAGAAAAATCACTGAAACAAGTGACATGTTAGTGCTGAGGGCTTTATGCATGACTTAAAATAAACTGGTGTCTCATGAAGATTTGTATAGAATTTTGTGTTTCCTTCATACAAAGACATTTCCACCTGAAGCTTTATTAGATTAAATCTAAAAAGATGTAATCAAAAATCCAAATCCTAACCTTCAGTAACAGATAAATATACACTGTACATACATTAAAGCTATATATATATATACATATATATATATATATATATATATATATATATATATATATATATATATATACATATATATATATATATATATATATATTAGTACTTGTGTTTTTGTTTGCTTCTAATAATTCAAATCTGTCTCATTAGTGAAATCGGATTTAGAAGTCCTTATTTATAGAGTCTTATCCTAATCAGTGATAATGTTAAAGAAAATAGGGATGGTATGGATGAATTATGCTACTTTCAGGACTGTGGAGATAAAAAAAAAAGTTAAATGATGGAAGTAAAGCTTTGGAAATAATTGTGTTTTGTTGCGGGAGGGGAAAAAAGATAAAAGAGGAATTAAATGTTTGCAGACAATTTAATAATAATGAGAAGAATAAGGAGAATTGGAAGAATATTGTGATCAACAAAATCACCTCAAAAAACTAAATGTTCAGAGAACAAGTATCAATAAAATTATAAGATCATGTGATATTAAAAATAAACCAATACCATTCTAAATTCCAGTGGTGAAGGTGAACAGGCTGAACTTCTAAAGAAATCAAACATGACTAAATGAATATTTCCAAAGCCGTAGACACTAAATGAAAATGGGGGAAAAAAATGTAATAAAGTGAATGTTACAAATAATCTGGATTGGATTTAAACAAAATAAGAAAACGATGAAATCTATGAGTCTGAAGAGGAAGTTTTAGATACAAATGAAGTAAATTTATCAACTAAAACCTAATACAATTTTAAAAAAAAAAACATTTCTGTTAAAACACCATCATTTCTGGAGTGTATTTAAAGACTATTTATTATAAATACAGTAAAAACAAATTCAAGGCCTTTAAATATTTAAAATATTTGACTGTTCAATCAAATTATATGATTATATATTTACTGTCATTATTTTCACATTCAACAAGAACTCATTATAAAGACCAATAATTTACTTTGAAATAATACTAATTCCAATATATTTGATTATTTATTTAGTTTTTAGAAATTTACTTTAGTTTCTAAAATATCCTAAAATCTGTGTTTGATCCACAACAAGTTCAATTCAGTTTAATGTCACAAAGGAGGAAAGAATCCAGGAAATATTCACATTTAAGAAGCTGCAATCTGACAATTTAGAATCAGTTTCCTTCAAAACAAAATGATCAAAATAGTTATCGAGTGGTTTAATATTTGACGACTAATTATTTAGATATTGCAGTTCATAATTGTACATTTTCTGAACGTTCATCTGAGGTTTGTACTGTTTTTTTTTCCACTAAAAATCTTTTTTGTGGAGTTTTTCCTCAATATTCCTGAGAACGGTCTATATTTCATAAATAAATGTAACTGTATTGAACTGAACTATGAAGAAAATGTATTCATTTTATTTTAACAAAGTGGAAATTAAAGGAATCCACGACTTTGCTTTGTGACTTTATGGAATGTTTTAGCTGTAAAATACTACTATTGATACTAAAAATATTATCTTCTGTAGGAGCTGCTTTGACAGAAGCACAAAAAAACACACAAAAGGGATTTAGTTATAAGATAAATATTATTAAGACTAATTACACACAACCTGCAACTCTACTAATGTAACAATAGGTGACAATGTAGAAAGTTATTTGATTTCAAACAAAATATTGCAAATTAGTTGGGTCAACAAAACTAAGTTAAAAAGGATCCCACTGTAGAAATAAAGTGGATTTAACTGAATTATGTTCACCCAACCTAAGTACCTTACATTAGACTAACAGAATGATATTACGTTAAAATACAGCTATTCAATCAGGTGAAAATCTTTTCTATGATTTTTTTTTTATGTTCATTCGATGATTTTTTTTTTTTTAGTGTAGTTGTTGATGTTACAGAATTCTAATGTGCAAGTTATAATTTAAAGCACTGGTTTAAAACATGAAATAAACAAAATAACACTAAACAAAATAAAACTAAACTAATTAAATTAAATACATAAAATAGAATAAAACAAATAAAATAACAACATAAAATATAACAAATAAAATAAAATAAAACTAAACAAAATAAAACTAAACTAATTAAATTAAAAGCATAAAATAGAATAAAACAAATAAAATAAAACAAAACAAAATAACAAAACAAATAAAATAACAAAACAAAATAAATCTAAACTAAACAAATAAAACAAAACAAAACAAATAAAATAAATGGATATTAAAGTGAGACTGAATCTGTATGAATAACACAAATAAACCAGGATGGAGGTGTTGAAACTTCTGCATCTCTCACACCTGCTGAAGGTCAAAGCTGAAATTTAATCTAGAAACAGTTTGTTTTATTGACAGATATTTGTTGACGTCTCATGTCCGTGTGTGTGTGTGTGTGTGTGTGTGTGTGTGTGTGTGTGTGTGTGCGTTCATGTGTGCACATGCGTCATTGCTGAGGCTGATTGTGTGTTTATGCTAATGAGCGGCCGTCGTCCTCCTCACACTCATCATATTACCATCAGCTGAGAGTGAATCTAAATGCGTTCAGACAGCCGGGAGACAAGGACATGATCCATTATTTACACAATCAACCGTTTCTCTCGTCTCTGACCCAGAAAGAATGAATTTGTCACTTGTGTTCAGACGCTGGAGTTACTGTGGGGAAGCAACTCCATGAATATTTCACTGTATTGCTCAATCCTCTGGTGTCTATTGAGGAAAAGTTTCCGGACTTGATGAGTCTGTGTGGGTTCGTCTGAGACTAAGAGTCAATATTTGTCCTGTTTCATCTAGAATTTGTATCTATCATATGTTATAATGTGTAGATGCACCTCGGTTTTAATTTGACCTGATATTTAACCTTTATTACCTGTATATATCATTATGTGTTGAACATATTTCTTAACTGTAGTATAGACTTAGCTTTTTGTATAGTTTAGTGGTAATTAGTAGTATTTTTGTAGTATTTGTGTATTTAATATTTTATCTGTGTATTTTTTGTATATTACAAATATTTTTCAGTATTTTGTGTGAAATTCTGACAGTTTTTTTTAAACTTTTAAGTGTCTGTTGCTGCTAAAATGGGATTTTCATTGTTTCTGTAACAGTCACAATAAAGATCTATTCTATTCTATTTTATCTGTTCTATTTTAATCTATTCTATTCTGTTCTATTTTATTCTGTTCTCTTCTGTTTTGTTTTATTCTATTCTATTCTGTTCTATTCTATTTTTTTATTCTGTTCTGATTTATTCTGTTCTATTCTATCTGTTCTATTCTATTTTGTTCTATTCTAGCTGTTCTCTTTTATTCTATTCTATTCTATTCTACTCTATGTAATGACCTGTTTGGAACAGAACTAAAATTTAAGAAAAAATAAACGCTCTTTTTTTTTTTTTTTTTTTAGGCTATGATAATAATAAATAAGCAAATAATCAAATCCAATCATTTCAAATATTTATTCTTTTAGCTACAAAATGTAATTATTATAATATACTTGAATATAATATATTAAAATACGATTAAAATATAATTCAGTGACGAAAATTAACAAATTAAAAGATGAATATACAATTAAAACAAAAAACCTATTGCTCCTACTACTACTAATAATAATAATAATAATACTAAAAAAAGAAGAAGATGAAGAATACTTTTAGGGGACTCGAATGATTAAAAAATGGTTAAATCTTTACATGGAAGGAGGAAAACCTAAGAAGTAGAAAATAGAAAAGAACCAAAAAACAAATCATTAAAGTGGATCAAAATGACTGAAATTAGGAACAAAACTAAGTAAAATATTCATGTAACTGAAGGATAGAGCAAAAACATGAGGTAGAATGGAAAAGATAAAAGATTCATACATAATAAAGATAAATAAATGATAATGAAAGCCCTAAAAATTCAAATACCGTCACAGATGTGAACTGATGCCAAAGGTGGAGGACGCTGGTGTTTCTGCTCAAACCTTCATAAACCGAACAGAAAAAGAAAATGTGACTGTATTTAACATGAATAAAATGTACAGACTGATGCACATAAAGCAGCTCCTGACTGGCTTTACAAGGTTTAAAAGATCAAAGAACTTCTTTAACAACTTCTGCTTTTAAGTTTGGAGTTAATTTTTTAGCTGTGCTTTGTTGTAAGTTAATACACAGGCTGAAAAATAAAAATGATAGCAATATAATACTAATATTGCTTGAAAAATATGTCAAATACCGTATATTTTATTTCAAAAAATAAAAAAATTTAGAGAAAAAGCTAGAAACCAGTGGCAAACCATGGTTTACACACATTATTTTATTCGGTCACGTTTTTATTTAGATTTAAATAGAATCTTATTTTACTAAAGAAGTAAAATTTGCAGATAAAAAAAATAGCCAGTTCATAAAATATAATTATTAATGGTAAATAAAAGTAACGCAGCATCTGCCAGCTTTAATATTAAAACCCTTATTTATGACATGAGCTCTTCTATTGTAATATGTATTATTTTTATATCAGTTTACATTGTGTTCTATTTGTATATTACGATTATATGACTTTATGACTTACGTATAATAGTATTTTTACACGATGGTGCATGATGTGCTTTACTGATTTGCAGCTCAGTCCTAAAGTTGCTCCACTTCCTGCTGTTTTATTCCCACAACCTTAAAAATTCCAAAAGTTTATTATGAAATAACTGTAACTTTAATGTTATAGCCAGAAAAAAGCCAGGGAGTCGCTTTTTATCTGCAGTTTTTTTTTTTTTTTGCCGCGTTCACACAAATACGCAGTCAATTCCGAGTACACATATCCTGTCGCAAATTTATGCTCATTAAAACGATCGCAAACCAATTCCAAAGTCCCTCTAGAAACAAAAAAAAAACAAAAAACATGATTATCAAACTGAGCGAGTGAACAAACCAAAATAACACCATCATAATACCACTATTTAACTGAGGTATCACAGCAATTTCAATTACAAAGCTGCCGCATTTGTTTCCTACTATTGTCAACGTTGAGCACAACTGAACCCGCATCGAGCCGCCATTAAAAACACCAACTGATTAAAAACCATTTAATTTGATAGCTAAAACGGCACTTCCCCATTTTCAGACGAGCCATTCATCACGACGCCAGACGCACAAATGCAAAAAAACAATTTGACTCCAATTGTTGTAAGTGTTGAATCACGCTGCGAGACATGCTAAAGCTAATTTGCCAGACAAATTAGTTGGCTGGATTCGAACTTCATTGGCGAAGTTATAAAAATCTCGTATGGAGAGGAAAGTGCTCCTGCCGTACATTTATAGTAATTGTTTCAACAGACCCCCGCTGTGGGGGGGCATTTCAGACGCCCACCCGCCCATGCCATTTTTTAAACACTACGACTGTCAAATGGCTTGGCTCAGGATCCCAAACATTACAAAGACAGATCCTCCATTCCTTTTCACGACTGGAGTCCATCTTCCCTGCGATGCCAACACATGCCGAACTGGTGCCAGTCCAGTATTTTTGGGGCTAGCACGCTCCATTAAACCATGCTGCAACACGAGGTAAAAGTTAGTTTTACATCATTTATGTTCAAAGATCCGGGGACAACTTTAGAGAGCGAGATGGAAGCACTTTTTACTGCAGATACAAAGAGACAGTTGTATTAAAATAAACTCGTACGACTGTGTGCGTTCACTCGACTGTTTCAAGGCCGCATTTGTCGCAATCCAGACGCCGACGCAAGTTTTTGGAAAATATCTACATTCTCGTCCTTGTGTGTATAGATTCTATTGTTGGATGTTCTCCACATACTGTTCAAGTGGCTCAAATCCAATCACTGTATTCTGAAAAGAGATATAACTGGATTATTTATGGTCATATCTGGTCTTCACAAAGAAAAACCTTCATGGCCGACAATGAGCTCTATACGACGACTGTGGATTCTCAAAAATAAGACCATTGTCCCTGTATCTCACTGCCATGTTCTATTAAGAATCAATCCCCAACTGAATTTGTGAGGTTGTCAGGTTCTGTCTCTATGTTCCAGTCCTGTGGTCTGGATCCAGATCAGTCTCCCAATAGAAGTGGGTGGTACTTTCACTGGAGGAGAACTTAACTCATTTAATTAAATTCCATATATGACTTCTACCAGTGCTCAATAGGAACTATATTGATATCTGTAACCATTTACATTTTATAAACCATCAAAATATGGACTATTGTAAGAAAAGGCAGATTTTTAATATTTCAAAAATTCAAAAACCTAAATTTGTCAAAACCGGGAACAAATTTTGAAGACATTGTCCCAAGGAAGCTTCAAAACAAATTTGGAATAAATCCGACCAGCAGTTTTGGAGAAGAAGATTGTTGAAAACTAGACATTGGCGACCTTGAGTTTGACCCTACAAGATCACCCAAGGTCAAAGGTCATGGACCCAAATGAAAGTCCATATATGACTTCACATCAGTGCTCTGTAGGAACTATTTTGATATCTGTAACCATTTGCATGTTATAATCATCAAAAATAAGCCCATAATAAGTAAGCGCAAATTTGGTTATATTTCAAAAAAATTGTAAAAAAAAAAAAAAAAAAAATTACAGATCTAAATTTCTCAAAACTGTGACCAAACTTTGTCGGGATTGTCCCAAGGAAGCTCCATAAACATTTTGAGAATTTGTAAGAGAAGTTGTTTGAGAAGTTGTACTTTTTTACTTTTACTTAAGTAAAGAAGTTGAACCAGTACTTCTACATTTACAAGAGTATTTTCTCACACAAGTAGCTGTACTTCTACTTAAGTACAGAATGTGACTGGACCAAGGGGTTAGAGTTCTCTGTTGAGTACTGCCATGCACCTTTGTTCGTAACAACGGCGGGGGTGGGGGGTGGGGGCACGTGCAAATGGGAGGTGTGATCAGTTACAGTAAAACCACAAAAGTCGCCACTAGCACCAGAAAAAGTCACTAGATTTGCTGCTAATCACTTTTACAAAAAAAAAAAAAAAGTCGCCGAGAGGGTTTGAAAAGTTACCCCACCCCCCACCCCGTTCTCCTGTCCATACGCACAGGTGCCACTGATGAAGGGGACGTGTGTTTACTCATATGCTTATGTTTTTCCAGAGATCCAGGGCTATTGCTAAAACATCCAAGGCCTAAACCCCCAACGCCCAGGTCTGACGACGCCCATGGCGCTCACCACAGCTTCTAAAGCGGACTTCAGCGAGAGCACGGTCATGACTGGAGGAGAACCACATAAATATGAATGTTTCATCAGCACAGAGCTTCTTTTCTCTGAGGTGGGGGTGGGGAGGTGGGATTCGGGGGTGCAGGTTTACCTCTGGCTTAATGTTAATGCACATAACCTCATCCATACCCGGTGAACTGTCGCATTGTCGTGTTCTTACAGCAATTCTGCTTCTTAATGATTTGATTCATCACTTGGCAGGAAAAAAAAAAAAGAAATAAAAAAACTGTAATCCTCATCACCAGGAGCCCCCCCGGGCACATCTTCCATTTAATATCTGCCACCGAAGCCCTCCAATATGTAAAGAAAGACTCGCTCCGGTGGTGGCAAAATCTGAAAATGACTGTGCAACAGTGCAAATATGAGGTCAAACATGAAAAGACGACTGTGCTGCCTGTTACATTTCCCGTACTGAGCTGAGAATATTAGATGCAATTAAAATACTTGGGAAAAGAGCTCAGCCACAAGGGGTCAGTTTTAATAAAATAATTTAAATCAGTTAAGGTTTGGTCCGGCACAGTGCAAATAAATGAGGTTACAACAGAAATTATCTATAATAACGTCAAAAAATATAATAAAGGATGTGCCTCGGGTAATCACTTATCAAATACTTATTTTCCATCCATTAAAAGTCCTTTTATTTTAGACGACCATTGTATAATTTCTCTTTCAAACACTAGAGTCAAACAACAGGTAAAATTTGCTCAGGGCTGTTTTTTCTTCTTTTTTTTTTAACCTCACCTTTACATTACCAGGGTTTTCCCCCAGTTTCTGGGGGGCTTTAGTGCCCTGGTTATGGTTCAGGGGGTCATGGGATTTGCAGATACTGCCCTATGAAATTTTTATGTTGTTTGACAAAAACTGTGCTTCCATTTTCACATATTTTTTATGCTGTTCCTGCACTTTGCAGCTAGATTTAGGTGCACAGCCAGGCAGGTTTGGGGGTATGTTCCATTTTTCAGTAAAGAATCAATATTTTTGCAGAACTGTGGGTGGTTTTCCTTCCCATAAATACCATGATCTGTAAACAAAAATGTGGTCCAATAATAAATATTTTGAATGATAAAAGTCCAAGAGTTCCATTTAGTTTGTTCACTGTCCACATTTATGTGACATTCATTTAGTTTAACTGCTGTTCAAAATGTTTGGGTTGCTTCGCCTAAAGCTTTAAACTGATGGCGTTTTAATGACTTTTTGAGTAAGCCGAATAATTAAACCAAGTTAAATCTCTTTTAGTTGTGATGGATTCTGTTTCAACCATTTCTCATGACTTTTTTTTTTTTTTTAACCCTGAAGAGACTGGATGAGACGTTCACAGGCTGTACTGTATATTAACCATAAAGGTTCAAATACGACATTTCACTATAGACATCTTCATTTTAACAGACAGACGCAGTATGATTTTTTTTCTACACAGGATAATGTAATTAGTGTGGCTTCATGTTCATCGATGTGCATTGTATGTGCATTAGCATCATGCACATTCATCTCATATATTTACATTTTTAGCAACACGTTAAAAGTAAGACTAAACATTACATTATTTTTCAAATGTAAGAAAACCTACAGACACTTTACTATCACTTATAACACTGTTTTATATATATATATATATGTGTGTATATATATATATATATATATATATATATATATATATATATATATGTACAGTATATACGTGTGTGCTGGGGCGCTGTAAAGGGGGGGTAAACGTAATAAATTCATGGGGCCCAGCATTCTGGGGGGCCATAGAGCAGTGAAGGGGGTCCAGTAGATACAGGTTAGAAGTTGTGAAAATTTCATGTAATGTCCAACATATAATAGAGGCGTAGAAGCCAGGAACTGCACATTGAAAGCAAGTTCAATTTTACTTCTGCGTCACACCAGCGTTAACTACATTCATTATGGCCCACATACCCACATATATTACTGCTGCCCCTACCCCACGTACACCCCCACACACACACATACACACACACACACTCCGACAAATCAATAAGATACTGAATTTTATAAAGGGCCCACATCGTTTAGCTTTCATGGGGCCTACAACTGCTAGCGGCATCCCAGCGTGCGTGCGTGTGTGTGTTGCATTACTTATTGTAAATAAGATAAATCCAGGGTAAAAACTCCAAGAGCAACCACCATGCACAATTCCATCTTCAATTACTAGTGTGTTGACGGGTTCTAGATGTGGTTGTTTTCAAGATGGGGAGAGCGGACTTTTGGTGAATGATGTGAGTCTATATTAAGTTAATCTTCCCTTTCTTGGTAAATTCCACTGGTATTTTCAGTTGAATAACCTCTCAGCTGGCATGTTGGTTTCTGCACAAGAAATCTGACACCATGGCAACGTGGCCCTGGAGTTTATCTGTTGCTAGGTAACCCACTTCAGTTCTATGATTCTATGATTTTGGGCATAGCAATATGATTATAAGGCTATAGTATTCCAAAATTACTAATATCTCCCAAAATATTGGTCCTATGAACTTGCCGCTTTCACTAGTCTGTTCTTTGACCAAAAATACATAAGTATGACAAACTGCAGCAGTCAGCTCTGTATGGGTTGTGTGTGTGTGTGAGTCCACTTCCCTTTTATAATATAGATTATTATTATTATTATTATTATTATTATTATTATTATTATTATTATTACAACAACATATTGTTTTTTGCACTATCTTTACGCATGTACACTTTTTCTTGTCCTTTTCTGTTGCTGCCTTAACCATTGAATTTCCCTGTTTTGGGATCAATAAAGTCTATCTAATGTAATCTAATCTAATAAAATGTTCCTCCATTTACTACTTACAAGTGGGTCAATATATAATTGAGGGACTTTTGAAGTCCATGGGATATATCTTGCTTACATATTTATTAAAAGTAAAAAAAAAAAAAAAAAAAACAATAAAAAAAAAAAGAAAATTTTTTTTTATGTTCATTATGATCATATCTTTAAAAATTCCAAAATTATTTAATTACGGAAACAATCACTTAATAAATGATTAACAAATGACTCTATATACTAAAATTATTATGTGATTTTCGCTGTTGTATAATTAAGATGGCACATAAATGTGCATTCTCAGTGTCATTTTTAAACAAATGTTCACACAAAGCGAAGGCAGCTGTAAAAACTATTCAGCCAACATTTAATTCAGAGTGTTGGATTATTGTCATTAACATCTTGTGAATAAAATTTGCAGCCTTGATAAATATGACCCTTAATTAATGCATTCTGATCCTAACGGGACTGTCAAAGTAGTAGAAAGTGTGAACCAGTGTTCATTGATAAAGGGTTACATGTTTGTAACCTCATTTACCAGGATGCCAATTACTTATTTCATTTATTTCTAATTAGTCCTTATTAAAATGTTGAGGTCTGGAAACAATAGTCTGTAATGTCATGGCAGAGTGGCAGAATAGATGGAGTTTTTACAACGTGGTGACAATAGTTCTTAAAAATGACAAATTAATTAACTACAAATGAATAAATAACACCATTTGTTACAAGTAGTAAATCAGAACTAATACGACTGAACATGGTAAAGTGCAAGTAATAAGAAAATAAACAGAACCAACAGCACCTGTATAGAACCAACAGCACCTGAATAGAACCAACAGCACCTGTACAGAACCAACAGCACCTGTACAGAACCAACAACACCTGTACAGAACCAACAGGACCTGAATAGAACCAACAGCACCTGTACAGAACCAACAGCACCTGTACAGAACCAACAACACCTGTACAGAACCAACAGGATCTGTATAGAACCAACAGCACCTGTATAGAACCAACAGGACCTGTATAGAACCAACAGCACCTGAATAGAACCAATAGCACCTTTACAGAACCAACAGCACCTGTACAGAACCAACAGCACCTGTACAGAACCAACAGCACCTGTATAGACCCAAAAGCACCTGAATAGAACCAACAGCACCTGTACAGAACCAACAGCACCTGTACAGAACCAACAACACCTGTACAGAACCAACAACACCTGTATAGAACCAACAGGACCTGTATAGAACCAACAGGACCTGTATAGAACCAACAGCACCTGAATAGAACCAATAGCACCTGCACAGAACCAACAGCACCTGCACAGAACCAACAACACCTGTACAGAACCAACAGCACCTGTATAGACCCAAAAGCACCTGAATAGAACCAACAGCACCTGTACAGAACCAACAGCACCTGTACAGAACCAACAACACCTGTACAGAACCAACAACACCTGTATAGAACCAACAGCACCTGTATAGAACCAACAGCACCTGTATAGAACCAACAGGACCTGTATAGAACCAACAGCACCTGAATAGAACCAATAGCACCTTTACAGAACCAACAGCACCTGTACAGAACCAACAACACCTGTACAGAACCAACAGCACCTGTATAGACCCAAAAGCACCTGTATAGAACCAACAGCACCTGTATAGAACCAATAGCACCTGTATAGAACCAACAGCACCTGTATAGAACCAATAGCACCTGTATAGAACCAACAGCAACAGTATAGAACCAACAGCAACAGTATAAAACCAACAGCACCTGAATAGAACCAACAGCAACAGTATAGAACCAACAGCAACAGTATAGAACCAACAGCACCAGTATAGGACCAACAGCACCTGTATAGAACCAACAACACCTGTATAGAACCAACAGCACCAGTATAGGACCAACAGCACCTGTATAGAACCAACAACACCAGTATAGAACCAACAGCACCAGTATAGGACCAACAGCACCTGTATAGAACCAACAGCACCTGTATAGAACCAACAACACCAGTATAGAACCAACAGCACCTGTATAGAACCAACAGCACCTGTATAGAACCAACAACACCACTGTTCACAACTGCACTGAATACAACAGTGGTTCCTCAGTTAAATGACTCACCGTTAGTCCACCTGTAGTAGACCCTGTCCAGTTAGTCCACCTGTAGTAGACCCTGTCCAGTTAGTCCACCTGTAGTAGACCCCTGTCCAGTTAGTCCACCTGTAGTAGACCCTGTCCAGTTAGTCCACCTGTAGTAGACCCTGTCCAGTTAGTCCACCTGTAGTAGACCCTGTCCATTTGGTTCCAGTGTTCATATTTATCAGTCAGTGTCAGTCTTGTCTCGTTGTCTAACTGACTTTAGCCAAAATCTTAAAAAAAAAAAAAAAAAAACGGATGTTGACGAACGTTACAACAAGCAAAGAAGAACAGTTTTACAAGAAACATGTCACGGTATGTATGGACACACCAGGAAACCCAATTATTCTTTTAATTTAGTACGGGATAGAGGGGTAATATATTATAACAATGAATATATCTGTAAATCAACACCATATTTACATTCATTGCCATGTTTATGGAATGACTTCTCATGCCATCTCGTAATAATAAATGAACAAATCATCGCATTTGTGATTTAATGGAAAAACGGACATTACGTACTTCTATTTTTTCGACATTTAGTAAATATGGGTAAAGTTTTGCGCAGATGTCCAATGGAGAAGCCACTACAGAAACATGGCAGCATTACCGTCTATTGACACTATCAGTAATCACCTTATGTTTGATTTAATTTACTGGAAACTCCTACTGTTCTAGTCTTTTGCGGAACATGACTCATGGTGTGATGTATCTGCTTAGTTCTTATCGTGTTGAAGTTCTTCTGTTTAAAGTCAAATTGGACGGTTTCTTCTTTTCGCTGAGACGTTTTCATCTAAATAAGTCAAAATGTTTTGTGACGACTGCTTTATCACGTCTAATTTTAAACTCCAGTCTGTGTTGGTGAAAAGGCGGTGACAGCTGGACAGATGTTTCCCTTTTTCTAATTGTTTATTGTTGTCACACTGTCGCTGCGATGGCTGCTACCATGGTAACCAATCAGATCCACTTAAAGTCCATGACGCTGATTCTCACACAGACACACAAACGGCCGCATACCTAGAAACTGAGTCTTTCTTCTCCCCAAAGTGAAGAAAAGAAGTTGCTGTCATGTTGTTAAAGGTTGGAGTTTATTGTTCCGTGGGTCGGTGTGAGCATGTGTGTGTGTGTCAGTGTGTGAGTTCAATAACACTAAACAGCCATATCAGTGAAGGAGTCCAAAGCCTGGAGCCATACCATTGTATCAGCGATTGGATTAACTCAGAGCATGCTAATAGACATACCCAGACACACACACACACACACACACACACACACACACAGCCAAAACCCCTGATTTCAAGGCTATGTGCTTGGCTAATTGTGTGCAGTCTGCTCTATGATTATGAAATGTTATTTTGTGCTCAAGGCCACATTTCTTTCCATCAAAAGAATGCTGCTCCTCCAAACAATGATTGTACAATCCACATGTTTTGTCTTGATAAATCCACAACTAAAGAAGAGAAAACACACACACACACATACACACACACACACACAAACTACGGATGCTTTTATCCTTTGAACAAGGGAACATTGGGAAAAAAATTGGGGGGAAAAATAAATACTAAAAGATATATATAATATTGCTATTATTAGGGGTACAAGTAGTGCTAGTAGTTGAAGTCATGGTAATTACAGTTACAGACTCTGGAACAGTTTTTACAACAGGGAAATAGCCCCTAAATAACCCATAAAAAGACCCAAATATAGTCCTGAGATGAACTGGCAAAATGTCCAGGGTGTACCCCACCAATGCCTATAAGTAGCTGGGATAGGCTCCAGCGACCCCCGTGACCCTAGTGAGGATAAAGCAGGTTCAGAAAATGAACGAATGAATGAAGTTCCAAATATCCACCGGCAACTAAAAGCATCTAGTGATCTAAACTGTTTAATCCCTGTTGATTCACTAATTCTATCAATACATGTAAATAATTGGTGTAAAATACAGTTTGTCGTCTTGTCATGGTCATCAGATATGACCCATGTGGACGTCAGGAGACTCTGTAGTTACCGTGGAAACACTCATCTTCTACAACAATGATTCACCAGTAAAACCCATGGAGTTGGATCAATGACAGTGGACGGACACACTGGGTTTATGTTCAGTTAATGATTGATTGTCTGAAAAATTCACTTTTTCAGAGGCTCCGTAGTTACCGTGGAAACACTGTCATCTTCTACATCGATTTTGCCAATAAAACCCATTGAGTTTAACACAGGACAGTGTATAGATGCTCATTTTTATTTTCAGTTAATAATATATTTTATATTTTTCCTTCTGCATTTTTTTCTGTTTTGACATCTGATTGGCTTTGATCAGTAAATAAAATTTAGGAAAATGCTTGATTTTCAATGAAAAATGCAAAATGCAGAAAATGATAATACAGCAAAAGTGGACAAATCATGTAGGAATCATTAAATACAGAGAAAAAATAATTTGGAAGTTGCCACAAAAATACTTAAACCCTAAGGACCCAAAAGTATCTACTGATGTAAATTGTTTAATACCTGTTGATCCACTAATCCTATCACTACATGTAAATAATTGGTGTAAAATGCAGTTTGTCGTCTTTTCATGGTCATCAGATATGACCCATTTGGATGTTCAGAGGCTCCGTAGTTACCGTGGAAACACCGTCATCTTCTACAACAATGATTCACCAGTAAAACCCATGGAGTTGGATCAATGACAGTGGACAGACACACTGGGTTTATGTTCAGTTAATGATAGATTATCTGAAAAATTCACTTTTTCTTCAGTTCTCTATTATGATATAATAACCGTTGAATTTCCTGAGTTTTCATGAACATCTAAATTAAATACAGGAAATTAAATACAGCAAAATATATGATTTATAGTAAAAATGCTAAATATATGGTCCGCTGTGTAAAAGTCCTGCCTGTCTCACCTCTGTCACTCCTTTTGTTCGACTGTGGAAACCAGTCAGTGGTAGAAAACAGGTGGGATCCCCGTCTGACCTTTTTTCTGAGATATGTGTGAAAGTGGCTTCTGTGGGTCAGTCAAATCCTTCCCCTTCCACTCTGCTTTTCATCACTTGCACCAGCAAGTGTACATACATGATACAGACAAGCTAGGTACAGTGGTTGTTAGCGAGGCAAACAAGTCTATTACTTTTTTTGTCGGAGGTCACTGTAATTCATGTTAATAATAATGAGTAAGCTGTGCAGGTTGCGCAGCGTAGGTCAGGTGCTCCTTTAAACATGAAATATCTGTTGGTACCTGTGTGGCTAATTAAGCAAACATCAGATCAGGCAGCAGACTTAGTGCAAAACTCCACAAAAAGGGCCAATTAAGTAAAGTGGGAGGACTTTTCCTGCTTCGAACAGAAATACAGACTAAGGCCTCCTGCGCTTTCTGTGCGATGTAGAAATCTCCTGTGTGGGTGTGCGAGTTGTTTACTTTGTTTTACTTTCCAACATTCAGCAAAGCCCCTGCTGATACATACTAGTCTTATTATATTTCAGACACATAGCGCTTTTAAGAACCGCGCTGGACTCTGTCCTCATGTAGCCTTTTTTTTTTTGTATGGTTTTGAACTGATGTGGGGAGTTTGTTCAATGGCCCTACAGAAATCTTCATCACAGTCTGGAGAGATCGAGGCCACATCCATGCCAAGATGAGAAAGAAAAGCAGGGAAGAAAGAAAGGGAAGAAAGAAAAGAATCTGGCTGTGTATTTGTTGCAGTTTTTGAGGTCAACGCGGTACAACAAGTTTGAAGAAAAGTTGGAGTTGAATGAATATAATGTTAGCATGAACACTGATACGTATTCAACTTAGTGCTGGATGGACTAAACACATTCTGATGAAATGGAAAGACCTTCAAAATTCAGTCAATTCAGCGTTGTAAGTTGGTACAGATGGAAAAAAAAAAAAAAAAGTCCCGCTGCACAAAAGACTGTAAAACTTATTCTGTGCATCAATTATATCAATGAATCAGGCTAATTCTTCGAGGTTCTTTTTAATTTTTTAATTTTTTTTCCCAGATCAGGATGACTACTCTGCTCTGTCCTTGTTCATTCACAGATCATGAACTCAGCCCAAACACACTGGAAACTCATTTCCTGTCTCCACAGGTCGTCTGCTCTCTCTGACTCCCTTCACCGCTCCGACAACATACAACAACCTCAGTGATTGACAAAGAGACACTGGTTTGTACTCAGCAGCACCTTTTCATTAACCACTACGTCTCTGCTGACAGGGAGGCTTTGAAATACGACACTGGGAATAAATTCACTGTCATTCTCCAGTATTCTGAGGTGGTTCTCAACTGGTCTGGCTTCAGGACCCACAATCACCCCACAATGACAAGACAAGACCCAAACTAGACGATATTAGATGGTGAAGGATTGGAATGTATCGGCGATCTGACAAAGCAGAAAGATTGTGGAATTCAGGGGGTTATACGGGGGTGCGTTCCATGCTGCACATATCCAACAATGAGTATGCGCAGTCAAAGTGAAACTTCAAAATACAGGACAAGTCAATATACACTGGAAAAAGTGTAAATCTTACCAAGTGTATTTTTCTCATTTCTAGTCCAAATACCTCATCACACTTAAAATCAGACATAATCACCTAAAGAGGAACTTTTCAGTGAGATGTAAGAACTCATTTTTGGACAATAGATTTTGAAAATCTTATTTCAAGAAATCTTATCAAGACAATTTTCACTTGTTCCATTGGCAGATTTTTTTGGCTTGAATTAAGAAAAAAAAAAAAACTTGAATTAAGCCAAAAATCTGCCAATGGAACAAGTGAAAATTATCTGTTTTTGAATGTGAAATTGGTACACTCGACTATGAAAGCTCAAATGATAGTGTGTACAGATTTTATTTATTTATTTATTTAATTTTAACATTTCATGTTTATTAAAAGCTACCTCAAAAACAAAGTGCAGTTTAGTTTTTATGTTCAAGAGTGCACTTAACCCTGTCATGCATGAATTATGAGAACCTTAAGATTTTTTTCCTGAGTTTTTTTATTCCTCTTTAGGCATTAAAAAAACAATGCAATTGGAAAAAAAAAAATGTATTAACTTATTTTTCATGGAGTTGCAAAAATGTCCACTCAGCTGGACACCACTACTTATTACTCACTTCATGGAAATAATATGCAAAAAAAAAAAAAAAAAAAAAAAAAAAAATGCAATTGCTTTACACTTAAACATGTTACTGCCGATCAGGTCTATCAAGAACAGCAATTTACAATAAAGGTATGAACTGCAGTGTATGGGATGATGCATAAGTGTCCACTGTGTTGGCTGATATGGAACTAAAACAACAAAACCCATGAATACACGAAACAACAGCTGTAGAAGAACTGTCCACTGTAGTGACCACTGTGCATGAAAGGGTTAATTACAGTGTTGTGATGTTTATGTTCTCGGCACATGTTGGCAAAATTGCAGAAACTAAATTAAAATGTTCTGGAAGGTTCTTTGGGCTAAATTATGTTTTTCTTTGAGGGCTATGTTTTACATAGGAAAATATTTTGGTTCCACTGTTCAGAAATTTGCAAATTAGTCACAAAGATCAGTGTAAAGAATCATGATAAAATCGAGATTGTGATTTTATTTTTAAAAATTGAGATATTATATTTTTGCTGTATTGCTCACCCCTAACACAAACAGATAAAAGTTAAAATACTCAAATTTATTTAATGAAAATATGGTGCGTTTTAAACCTGAGATAATACAGAATATCACTGTATGAAAACACAGAAGACAAGCTTAACCCATAAAGACTCAGCCATCGGCCAAAAGCATCTACTCATCTAAACTTCTAATCCATTAATCCTATCAATACATGTAAATAATTGGTGTAAAATACAGTTATTCTTATTTTCGTGGTCATCAGATATGACCCATTTGGACGTTCAGAGGCTCTGTAGTTACCGTGGAAACACCGTCATCTTCTACAACATTGATTCACCAGTAAAACCCATGGAGTTGGATCAATGACAGTGGATGGACACACTGGGTTTATGTTCAGTTAATGACAGATTTTACTGAAAAAGTCCCTTTTTCTCCATTTTTTTCTGTTTTGATACAATAAGCTTTGACTTTTCTCTGAGCTTTTGTCAACATCTTCATAATCAGTCAATTAAACATAGAAAAATATATGATTTACACTTCGAAAATTCAAAATTCAGAGGATACTATTATAATGAATGGTGATAAATCACTTGTGGATCTACTGTGATCTATGTAACATGCATGTGTAGAAATGATAAGTTGAGGCACAATATTGTTAAAATTGCACTCATTTTTCACAAAAAAATTTCAGTTTTTTCACTTTTTCATGAAATAATTGTAAATATACAGGGTGGGGAAGCAAAATGTACAATATTTTGAGGCAGGGATTGAAAGACAGTGTATGACCAATTAGTTTATTGAAAGTCATGAGAATTTATTTGCCACAAGAAAATGTCCATAATAGAAAATGTTTTTATTCTATGTGTCCTCCTTCTTTCTCAATAACTGCCTTCACACGCTTCCTGAAACTTGCGCAAGTGTTCCTCAAATATTGGGGTGACAATTTCTCCCATTCTTCTTTAATAGTATCTTCCAGACTTTCTGGTAATAGTTTTTCTCATAGTCATTCTCTTCTTTCCATTATAAAAAGTCTTTATGGACACTCCAACTATTTTTGAAATCTCCTTTGGTGTGACGAGTGCATTCAGCAAATCACATTTGACGTTTGCTTTCCTGATTACTCATATGGGCCAAAGTTTCTGAAAAGGTATGGATAATAGCGTTAGGTATGATTATGACATCAGTATATGTTTGGTTTCAAAACAATTGACGTAGTGTCTGCTGAGAAAAAACAACTAAATGTTCATTGTACATTTTGCTTCCCCACCCTGTACACACTTTCATAATTTAATTGTACTTTTTTGCACTTAAACACAGAGAAGAATGTGCAGTTGTCATTATTATTTATAGGTTCTTTTTTTTTTTTTTTTTTTTCTTCTCTTCTTTTTCTTCTTCTTTTTTGATGCTATTATTTCACTTGTCTGACCCACTTGAGATCAAAATGGGCTAAATGTGGAACCTGAACTAAACTGACTTTGACGCCCCTGGTCTAAATTCTGTAAACTGAACGTCTGTTTTTCATGTGCTTGTGTCTGTGCCTTATATGTGTGTGACCAGTGACCAGCTCCTGTTCCACCTTCCTTCATCCTACCAATTCAACACCATCAGTGTGAGAAGGAACATGACGCCCCACTCGACCGCCGGTGGCAGAGCGAGAACATTAACTCAGGTTCTGAATGTTCTCTCCGTTCTGCCATGAAACAGCACGCCGCAGCGGCAGCAGTACATCTTCCTCATGTCTACTGTTCATTCGCGGGGTTATCATCTTTGCAACTTCAGGAAACCTAGCTACTAATTAGATTGCTTGCAATATATAAAAAAGCTGCAGTGCACCCTGCATGCGCCCTTTTATCCTCTCACATTCACGCTTTTCAGAGTTTTCTGGCCTCGGGCTGTGTTTTAACTCTGAAAAATTCTCCTCATCCTAGGATTAGAAGTGGTAAGTTGTCATGTGAATGTGAACATGGCTTTTTTTTTAAGCCGAACACACAGAGGAGGCTCAGAAGAAGAAGTCTAATACTGTAAACCACGGGTGTCAAACATGCGGCCCGTGGGACAAAGCCAAGGTTCCACAGTGCAAAAACTACACTGAAGATATTAACATTCAAGGGAGTCAAAGACATTTTTAGTTCCGGTTCCACATACAGACCAATGTGATCTTCAGTAAAATAATAGAATAATAACCTAGAAATAATGACTCCAAATATTCTTCTTGGTTTAATGTGAAAAAAATAATATTACATTACAGCTATAAATAATGACAACTCCATTTTCTTTTTGATTTAGTGTTAATAATATTTACATCAACAAACTATCCTTTAACAATGAAATGTGAATAACCTGAACAAATGTCTAAAGAAAATTCACTGCAATTTTAACAATATTCTGCCTGTTACTAAATATTTTATGCATTTGTAGATCTGATCCGCAATGCACATGTAAAAATGATAAGTTGAGGCATAATATTGTTAAAAATTGCACTTATTTTATTTAAGAAATTTCATATTTTTTCAGGGTTATTTACATATTTTTGTTTGGATAGTGTGCAAACAAATATTTTCATAATTTAATGGGGTTCCTTTGCACTAAAACAAAGAGAAACATTTGGAGTTGTCATTTACAGGCAAAATGATTTTTCTTCTAAAGTTCACATTAAAACTAAGAAGAAAATCTGGAGTCATTATTTCCAGGTTATTATGATATTATTGTATTAGAGATCACAATTGGGCTGAATGTGGAATGTGAAGACACCATTAGTCGATTTTCCATTGACCCTCAAATTCATAAAAATTTACCTCATGGATAATTTCGCCAAAACTCTCATTTTTCGATTAAAAGTTTTTGCCCTGGCAAGAGGTGGTTTTTCAGGCATAGCGAAATTGGTATATCATGCAAAAATACAATGGAAAGCCCTTTTTCCGCAGCTAGAGTCACCTGAATTTAAAAAAGCCGGATGTTGACGGACGTTACAACACGCAGAGTTTTAAAAGAAAAATGACACAGTATGTGTGGACACACCAGGAAACCAAATAATTTTTTAATTCAGTGTTCATTCCATGGAGAAACTGACATTATGCACTTTTGTTTCTTCAACATTTTGGAAATACTGGTTAAGTTTTACACAGATATCTAATCTGGGGCGCCGCTAAAAATTGTGGGCCCCATGAAAGGTAAACGTTGGGGACCCTTTCATAAAATAAAATTCAAATGCAGTATCTTGTCGATCTATCAGAGCGAGGTTGCTAGGCCCCATGTATGCTGGGCCCCATGAATTTGCCATGTTTACCCCCCCTTAAAGGTGCCCCAGTGTCCAATGGAAAAGCGACTATTGATTATTAATATCTTCAAAGTAATTTTTGAACTTTGCAAAAAAAAAAAAAAAAAAAAAAGCATTCGTAGTTGTCATTATTTAGAGGCTAATGTTATTATTTCACTGCTCTGGCCCACTTTAGTTGAATGTGGCCCCTGAAAGACAATTAGACTGACACCCCTGCTGTAAACCGATTACACACAGAGTGCTTTGCTATGCCTGAAACTTATGCCGGGTCCCGTTGGCTCTGATGATGCTTTAAGAAGTTGTACACACACACACACACACACACACACACACACACACATAAGGCCTCGGTCGGCGTCCTGTGGAGAGGTTAGTGACTCCTCACACATGCATGCAGTGGAGCAGTACAGCGTCCTGCAGAGCGGTCACTAACCTCCAACACACACACATACATACACTAACACTCCCGGCCAGTTCACATTCTCCACCTGAACCACATCTGCCACATTACAGCTACATCATGTCGGCACTCCACCTTTAGAAATGACTTAATGAGCTGTTATTTCCAACTGCAGACCTTTAACATCAAGTTCAACCTACACATACTAAGGAAAACACTGTAGTTTAATTGTTTACCTCAGTTGCAGAAAGTACCAGGCCTTTATTTATAGTTTAGTATGTGATTAAAAGTAATTTATGTAAGAGCTTCACCGATAAAAATAGGACCAATGTCCCTGTATCTCAGCAGTATGTTCTATCGAGAAGCGATAACAAGTTGAATTGAGGTTGTCAAGTTCTGTCTCTATGTTCCAGTCCTGTGGTCTGGATGTAGGAGATCAATCTGACAATAGAAGTGGGTGGTACTTTCACTGGAGGAGAACTCAACTAATTAAAAGAAACTCCATATATGACTTCTATCAGTGATTGATGGGAACTATATTGATATTTCTAACCATTTCCATGTTATAAGCCATCAAAATATCAACCATTATAAGTAAAAACAAAATTTTGATAATTAAAAAATTTGTAAAAGAAAAAAAAAAAAAAAAAAAAAAAAACTAAATTTCTTGAAACTGTGAACAAACTTTGCAGACATTCTCCAAAGGAAGCTACATATACAATTTGAAATTAACCCGACCAGTAGTTTCAAAGAAGATTGTTGAAATGTAGATATTGGTGACCTTGAGTTTGACCCTTCAAGGTCACTCAAGGTCAAAGGTCAAGGACCCAAACGTCCCATTAGTGCTCAATAGTAACTATATTGATATCTATAACTATTTATATGTTATAAAACATCAAAATATGAACCATTATAAGTAATATTTCAAAAATTGAAATGCAATTTTTTTTTTTTTACTTTATGCGGAAAAATGCAGGGATTATGAAATCATACAAGCCCTGCATATTTTTTGTATGTTGTGTCGAGATACACTGTTATTGCAGTGAATATACGCACTTTTTGAAAAAAAATTCACTCCAAATCCTGTATTCTCCAATGTTTCATTTCCTATATTTAATTTAGATATTCATGAAAACTCACTAAATTCAAAGGTTATTACATCAAAACAGGAGAGAACTGAAGAAAAAGTGACATTTTCAGTAAAATATATCATGAACTGCATATAAACCCAGTGTGTTCATTCACTGTCATTGATCCAACTCAATGGGTTTTACTGGTGAATCAATGTTGTAGAAGATGACGGTGTTTCCACGGTAACTATAGAGCCTCTGAACATCCAAATGGGTCATATCTGATGACCATGAAAAGATGACAAAATGTATTTTACACCAATTATTTACATGGATTGATAGGATTAATGGATCAACAGATATTAAACATTATAGATCAGTCGATGCTTTTGGTCGCCAGTGGCTGTTTGGGTCTTTATGGGTTAAATAATTAACCCTTTCACGTATGAATTATGAAAAAAAAAACATATCTAGATTTTTTTTAGATTGATTTTAGTACTCGAAATTAGGCTGAAGTTGAAATGCATTTATTAATAAGATATTTAACCTCCTTAGACCCAGGAAAGTACAATTTTTTCATGAAAACTCACTAAATTCAAAGGTTATTATAGCAAAACAGGAGAGAACTAAAGAAAAAGTGACATTTTCAGTAAAATATATCATGAACTGCATAAAAACCCAGTGTGTTCATTCACTGTCATTGATCCAACTCCATGGGTTTTACTGGTGAATTAATGTTGTAGAAGATGACGGTGTTTCCACGGTAACTACAGAGCCTCTGAACATCCAAATGGGTCATATCTGATGACCATGAAAAGATGACAAAATGTATTTTACACCAATTATTTACATGGATTGATAGGATTAATGGATCAACAGGTATTAAACATTATAGATCAGTAAATGTTTTATGGTCGCCAGTGGCTGTTTGGGTCTTTATGGGTTAAATAATTAACCCTTTTATGTATGAATTATGAAAAAAAAAAAACATATCTAGATTTTTTTTAGATTGATTTCAGTACTCAAAATTAGGCTGAAGTTGAACTGCATTTATTAATAAGATATTTAACCTCCTTAGACCCAGGAAAGTACAAGTTTTGGCTTTTTTGTTAATTAAATTATTGCCTACATTGGAAACATCATAATGCAACAATTTTTTCCAGATGCATTTTTTTTTTATTATTATAGAATGTCTTTTGCGGTGGACGTTTTGTTTGTTTGTTTTTTTGTATAAAGCTGTGAAATGGGTCATATCTGATGACCATGAAAAGATGAATAACTGTATTTTACACCAATTATTTACATATATTGATATGATTAGTGGATCCACAGGTATTAGATATTTTACGTTAAAAGGTGTGTTTGGTCACCAGTGGATGTTTGGGTCTTTATGGGTTAAAGTCAGGCGTGGACTGATGTGACTGACATGTCACAAATGAACGCTCGGATACTTCCCACCTGTCTGAATTCTGGGTAAATTTGTGAACCCTGGAATATCCTCTTATATGATGATACACACACGGAGGGGAAAAAAAGAGTAAATGCAAAAGAAATCCAAAAATTAAAGTGATTTTATAAGATGTGCTACTAAAAAAAGGAGAGCAGAGATTAGAGGCAGTGAGCAGAGGGATGGGGGGGATGGGGGGGTCCTCATCTTTACTGAACAAACAGGATAGAGAGTGACAGAACAAGTGAAAGATTATAGAAGGAGAAAAAAAGAATCCAGAGTCATAGAGGCATAGAGGCGCGCTACACCGCCTTTACTCAGCAAACAGAGCAGTAGCTCAAGGGGACGGAGAGGCTGAGAAAGAGACGAAACAATAAAGAGGAAGTGAACGGGGAGACGGAGACGGTTCAGGACAGAAGGAGAAATGAGAGCGTGAGGAAAGTCACAGCGACTGTGTCGAGGTTGAACAGGCGCCTTTTATGCACAGACACGAGTGTAGAGAGCGCACCTCTGATACGCAGCATTAACACACACACAAAGACACACACACAGACATACAGACAAAGACACACACACACACAGATACATACAAAGACACACAGACACACACAGACACGAGTGTAGAGAGCACACCTCTGATACGCAGCATTAACACACACAAAGACACACATACAGAGACACACAGAGACTCACAGACACAGATAGACACAGACACACAAAGACACTCACAGAGACACAAAGACACTCACACATAGACGCAGATAGACACTCACAGACACACAAAGACACATAGACACACACATAGACACAGATAGACACTCAGACACACAAAGGCACTCACAGAGACACAAAGACACTCAAAGAGACACAAAGACACACACAGACACACACACACATAGACGCAGAGACACTCACAGACACACAAAGACACATAGACACACACATAGACACAGATAGACAGTCAGACACACAAAGACACTCAAAGAGACACAAAGACACACACACACACACACACACACAGACACACACAGATCTGAAGTGGGCCAGACCAGTGAAATAATAACATAATAATATATAAATAATGCCAACTCCAAACTTTCCTCTATGTTTTAGCACAAAAAAAGCAAAATTATGTGATGAAAATGTTTACATCTACCCAATATCCTTTAAAATGTTTGAAAATGTTTTCAAAAGAAATTAAAACTTTTCTTGTTTACACAATGGACATGATATGGAAAGAGCATTGATAATTTTGAAAGATGTCTTATGATTTGTATCAGACAGCTATTGTTTGGTTGAATGTGTATAAATGTATAGCACTCATTTTGTTTGTTCATTTATTTTTATTGCATTGGGCTGCTGTATTATATGTCCCGTTTGTGTGCGTTTGTGGGCGTGAATGGTGTAAGATTAATGTAAATACTTAAAATTGTAATGTAACGTAGAGGAGACCCCAGGAAGAATAGCAACTGATGTTTCAGTTGCTTATGGGGATCTTAATAAATGAAATGAAAACAATGTGAATAACATGAACAAACTGAAATTTCTTAAGAAAACTAAGTGCAATTTGAACAATATTATGCCTCAATTAATCATTTACACATTTACATTATAACTTACAGATCAAAAATACACAAAACATTTAATAACAGGCAAAATATTGGTAAACTTGCATTTCAGACATTTTTAAATCTTACATAGTTATATTTGTTCAGGTTAATCATGTTTTTGTGAAATGATAGTTTGTTTTAGTGTAAATACAGTATAAATGACATGAAAATGTTTACATTTACAAAGAAAAATTTAAAGATGTGAATATTTATGGGTTACTATGATAATATTTTACTGATCCGACCCACTAGAGATTAAACTGGTCAGTATGTGGAACCTGAACTAAAATGATTAATATCTTCAGTGTCATTTTTGTATTTTAGAAATTCATCCCACGGGGCCAGACTGGACCCTTTGGTGGGTTAAGGTTGCATGTTTGAAACCTCTGTTGTAGAAGATGATGGTGTTTCCACGGTAACTACTGAGCCTCTGAACATCTACATGGGTCATATCTGACGACCATGAAAAGATGAATAACTGTATTTTACACCAGTTATGTACATGTATTGGTAGGATTAGTGGATCAGCAGGTATTAAACAGTTTAGATCAGTAAATGGTTTTGGTCGCCAACTGCTGTTTGGGTCGTTAAGGGTTCAGACAAACTGTGGCTAATGGAATCTCTGTCCTGCTGTTAGCTCCACTATTAGCCAAACCTACAACTGTCAGATAAAATAAACCTATGGTAAATTGTCCCATATTTATGACTGGACCTGACAACATAACTGTTGTAACTTTGTGGCCTTTCTCAGTAATAGTGTTGTTTGGTTCTGTTTGTGTCACAGACCGCTGTTTGGTTATTAGTCTGAACGGTTGATGTGGCTTCATTGTGTAACTCTGACTGTGTGGTTACGGACATCCCACATCACTGGGGTCAAACTGTGGACTCATTTGCTTCTGTCCCTGGTTAGTTAGTCTACGCTACATTTTTAGGCTCAAATCATTGGCAGAAGCCACGACACCGACCAATAGTTCCATGCTTTGATATCAACACATCCCAGTTTAACAACAAAGCGATGTCAACGTTGGTGGAGACAGTCCAACACACCACATCTCCAGAGGTTTGTCCCTGATCTGTAATGAGCCTTTAGCTCTGCATCCATGTAGGCTGAAACGTTTTGTTTTACACATTGAAACTGGATGAAAACACATGAGGTAAACAGGGCAGTTGTTTTATTAGGTTAAATGTGTCTCTGTTCACTGGCTGGTTTGGATCATTCCAATATGGCCGACGTGGACGTGATGAAACAGGGGTGTCAAAGTCATTTTAGTTCAGGTTCCACGTTCCACCTAATTTGATCTCAAATGGGCCGAACCATTAAAGTAATAGTGTAATAAGCCATAAATACTGACATCTCCAAGTTTTTCTCTTTGTTTTATTGCAATAAAAAAAATTAAATTATGAAAATATTTGCATTTACAAACTATCCAAACCAAAAAGATGTGACTAAACACTAAAAAGGAACAAAACATGACACCCATTGTTGTTTAGCTACTATATTACTGTTGTATTCATTTATTTATTTATTTATTTATTCATTCATTTTTAATTAATGCTCTGATGTTCACAAAAAAAAAAAGGGATAAGAAACCAAGAAGTGAAGGCACTGGAGATATATGCGGGAAAAATGTAAATATACAGATAGTTTTGTTCTTTTCAGAAAGAAAAGAAATACAGAAAAACAACATTGTAAAATATTATTTATGCATGTGAATGTAAACCATGTAAATTCTCCATTACAAAATCGAATAAAAATCTGAATTTTAAAAAAAAAAAGGTATTTTACATTGTTCCGTGTGTGGAACCTGAATTAAAACCAGTTCAACATTCTTGATTGTTAATATCAGTGTAATTTTTGCACACAGGCCGGACTGGAATTTTTGGAGGGCTGGTTTTGGCCCACGGGCCGCCTGTTTGACACCTGTGTGATAAAATATGCTTCAAAGTACTGAAATAATATCCTTAATCATTAAGTTGCGACACAGTTATGTTTTAAATTGTAAAATGGTATTTGGGTTAAATTACATCCAGGCTCTGCTCTTTCAATGTGTATGTATGTATGTATGTACGTATTCATGAAACTGTCTCAAACATTCTAACAATGAAGGTTGAATTCACCTGTATTGTATTTTTTTATTTTTCCGTTGATTACTAAACAAAACAAACCAAAGAACATTAGTGTCACTTTAGAGGAAAACTGTGAAAAACAAGACCAAATTGAGCCAAAACAGGGGGAATCAGTACCAGGCTCAAAGAAGGCGTAATTGATGATAGAAGCTTTTATTGAACACAAGGACAATAATGCACCAGATTCTGTCGGTTTGGTTTATTTTTTTGTCAAATTCAGTAAGTGTTCAGAAGGATTTAACCCATAAAGACCCGAACATCCACTGACAATCAAAAATATCAACTATAACTTCTGAACCACTAATCCTATCAATACACTGAGATAATCAAGTTAAAAAATACAGTTATTCATCTTTCCATGGTCATCAGATATGACCCATTTGGACGTTCAGAGGCTCCGTAGTTACCGTGGAAACACCGTCAACTTCTACAACATTGACTCAACAGTAAAACCCATGGAGTTGGATCAATGACAGTGGATGGACACATATTTTTCAGTTCAGTTGTTGATTTCTTTGCTGAAAAAGACGTGTTTTCTTCAGTTTTCTCCATTTCCCATATAATAACCCTCCACTTTAATCTCAGCTGTTATGAACATCTACACCAGTGTTTCGCAGCCTTACTGAACAAACGCCCCTTTACGTCATCATGAGGCTCCTGCCGCTCTGCCGCCTTTTCCAGTAATGTTCTTGATACTTGCTGCCAAAAGTGTTCACAACAGTTGTTTAATCTTTCAGAGTCCAGTTACCACATGATTTATCTCCTACGTACAGGGTTTCACATTTACAAGGGGGTTTTTTTTCAGTAAAAATGTTATTTAAATGTTCACATACAGTCGCGGAAAAAATTAATAGAGCATCAAAAGTCATTAAAAACATTGGTTATGCTAATCACAATCCTGCATTTCTTGGACTGATGTATTTCAGATTATATTGTGCAGTTCTGCTTAAAGGTGCAGCAAGTGTTTGAGTATTACAATGTAACGTGTTGGAAATAAATTAACTTGAAATTTAAAAAAAAAAAAAAAAAAAAACATTGGTGATGCAATCTAGTCCTAACGCCTGTGTGTGTCATGTGACTAAAACAGACAGAAAAGAAAACATGGAATGTCTAAAAGCACTGATTTTGTCAGTACAATGACATAGACATTGATGTAAGAACTGAAGTGATTTTGGTTATTATCAAGAAAACATGGAAAATGGATAGATATCAGCTGTGAAATTAAACTACTATGAGCTATTTTTGTTGTTATCATTATATTTGTCCAAACAAATGGATCTTTAGTTGGATCAGGCACTACAATAAACAAGAAATTGAAGAGAACAAGGGTGGTCTAATAATTCTTTCCGCGACTGTAGGTTTGTTGGGAAATTTGTTTTTTTTGTATTGTGTTTGTGTTGTTCTTTATGTCTAAGTACATGTTTATGTAAATGTATAATTCAATAAAATTAAAAAAAAAAAAAAGATTAATTTGAACATTGGCATTAAAATGAACAAGAAATTGAAGAAAACAAGGGCTGGTCTAATATTTTTTTCCATATGTTGCATAGGTACTGTCCCCCTACGACCAGTGGTGGTTGAGGGGATGCGACGTACCCTATTGCAGAGGAGAGGTGCGGGGTGTGCACAGAAATCTGCCATTGACATAACATGCTTCTTTATTGATACTTCTACAGATTAACATTTTGGTCTCAGCGCCCCCCTCTCAGCTTTCTTGTTCCAAACGCCCCCCGACGGTGTCCCAACGGCACCTGGGGGGCAATACCGCCCCCGTTGAGAAACACTAACCTGCATGATCAGTGAAATAAATATAAGAAAATACCTAATTTCCAGAAAGAAAAAAAAAAAAAAACGCAAACTACAGAGGATAATATCATAAATAATGGTAATAAACCACTTAAGAAAAGGTGAATATAGAGGAAAAAAATCATTTGGGAACTTACATAAAAGTAGCATTAGGTCTTTTATGGGTTAAGCCAAAGAAGCTGAAATTACTCATTTGTCTATTCTATTCTATTCTATTCTATTCTATTCTATTCTATTCTATTCTATTCTATTCTATTCTATTCTAATATGTTGCTGTGTGTTGTTGTGTCGTGTTGTGTCGTGTTGTGTAGTGTTGTGTTGACAGGCGCCTTGTTTGGTGACCTGGCTGTGAATCCCACTAATGGAGTCTCTCTCAGAGTGTCATCACGCACATACACACTCAAAGTGCTGCAGAGAGGAAAGGACTTTTGATTGCACTTCAGTGCTCTGCTGGTATTGCCAAATTGCCACCTTTAGCCCCCTCCCCACACATGCCTGCCTCCCTCCATCTCCTCCTCTCTGTCATCCACAATAAAACGTGGCTGAAGGACAGAAAAGGACACAGCAGAAGAAGAGAAAAAATAAATAAATAAAGCCGGGGTCAAAACACAACAACGTTTCAGTCCCTGACGATTACACGGTGTTGAAGCCAAAAAACAAAAACATCACAACAACCTGCCTCAACGACTTAGTAAGAGTTCGAAGACGTGAATTCATACTCAATTTTCCTCTCCGAAGGAAGTCTACAACCCTACGAGCATCCTTGAGTTTATAAGGCAGTGGATGGAATGAGCAGACAGTATATGTTTGGAGCAGAAATATGAAAAGGACAGACCGAGGGTTCAGGCTTTAGCACATGTGAGGGAAACCAGGAATGTAAAATGTATACTTTTAAGACCAAAAGGTAACAGGTGACTATAAGTGTGACCTGATTGTGAAGCTAGGGCAGAAGAGTCATACTGGGAACCAAGGACATCCATACAAAAACTTTGTAAATAACTTTCACTGGTCATTTCAAAGGAAATGGTGAAATCAGTCTCTTCGTAAAATATCTGCCATCACTTACTGCCATAATTCATCATTTTACACTCAACATCATTTAAGACATCATTATATTCAACACTGTTTTGACCACAAAATTAACTACCTGTTCCGTAGTATAAAGTATATACATTCATAATATAAGTATAATACATTTCCTCAACATTGCGTGGAAACAGTTGTAATGCAATCAGAAAATAACAAACCTCGCCCCTCGCACGTATTGTAGTTTATTTTGGCATTGATCCAGCTGATGTCATCATGTCTATGCGTGTGCTGATGTCAGCATATCAACTCCCTCTATATATGTGCCAAGTTTGAAATAAATTAAAACAAAATTGATGTTTTTACAGACATTTGAAATTTTGCCCATTATAAGAAAATGGGAGAAGAAAAAAGATTTTCAAAATTCATTAAAAATTTAACTTTGACAAACTTTTCCCAAAATGTAATCAGATCTATTCTGGGTCACTGGCAATCTATAAACCCAATTTGGTATGAAATCAACCAGTAGTTTTGCTGCTAGAGAGTTAACAAACAAACACACACACAAACAAACACACAAACACACCAACAAACTAAGCCAAAAACAATACCCCTTGCCTCCCCTTCATGTGGAGTAATACTATTTCATTTATCTGATTCCCTGATAATCTTACTTCTCTTTTTTCTTTTGTTCAGACAAGGTATAGTTTTTCAGATGTTACCTGCTTGACAGTTTCGACGGTGACTCCAGTCTTCCTCAGAAGCGTCATCTGACGTGGATCAAGGAGGCAATGGAGATCAGGAAGCCGGCGAGCGGCACCATCAACCGGGATGAGGGGGCGTACACCCTTTCTCACACCTAGGATTCCCTCCTCCAGAGACCAACCAAGGTGGAGGGGGCACGGTCGGCTCGACGGGCTCTGATTGGTCCATCGAGCCGACCAGCTGATAAATGACACGTCAGCAGCACGTAGGATGACGCTTCTGAGGAAGACTGGAGTCCCAGTTGAAACTGTCAAGCAGGTAACATTTAAAAAACTATACCTTGTCTGAACAAAAGAAAAAAGAGAAGTATAATTACATAAACAGAAGACAAAATGAACATCTTTAGCCCTAATAATCTTACCCATTGTGTGTGTGTGTGTGTGTATGTATGTGTATATATATATATATATATATATATATATATATATATATATATGTATATATATATATATATATGTCACAGTAGAGATTGAAATCCAGTAGGATTCGTAATCCTCCTAGGACAGATAGGAATTTTAGTTTGTCCTCGGACAAACTGAAATCCTACAAGAAATTAGGATCTGAAGATTAACCCTAACCCTAACCCCCCCCTAACCCTAACCCTCACCCTAACCCTAACCCCTAACCCTGGCACCCTGGTTACAATATGTATTAACCTAAGGGACATATACTGTATCTAAGATATGAAAATAATTCAGCTGGAATAGTGATGGCGAAATTGTATGCTTACCTATGCTGAAATTGACTGGAATTTTGGCTGTGAAATGATTCAGTCTATTTTCCATACATTTTGATATAATCTGACATTCTCCTAATAGAATTCGAGATTGTGCTGACAGAATTCTTATATGTTTTGCCGTAGGACAGACTGAAATTCCAATCTTCAGATCCCACTTCCAAGTAGAATTACAATCTGTCCTAGTAGGATTGCAAATTCTCCTAGGACAGATTGGAATTCCAATCTTCAGATCCTAATTTCTTGTAGGATTTTAGTTTGTCCTAGGACAAACTAAAATTCCGATCTGTCCTAGTAGGATTACAAATCCTACTGGATTTCAATCTCTACTGTCACACATATAAATATATATATATATATATATATATATATATATATATATATATATATATATATATATATATGACCTAAGCTGAACAATAGAGATTCACATTGATCATATTAAGGATTTTTCTAATGTAACAAGTGCTGTCTGATCAGAAGATGTTGACGTGTTAGTGGATGATCCCTGTGGCATTAGAATGGGTTAAACCATCTCCACAGACACAGGTAACATCTTGTTTAACACCAGGAGACAGATTTTTGAAGTGCTTTCCTTAACATGGAATATAAAATGTGAGTGAAAAGTGAGTGCTTCACCTGCATGAGGCCAATCAGCCCTTGTTCAGCGACCATTACAGCTGCTTTTCTCCCACTGTCCCAAACGCTACAAAACCAGGCAAAGCAGCGATAACTAAACCAGACTGATGAGCGCTCCGTGAGATCTTTGATTGGAACAATAAACGGACATGACAAAAACAACGCTGGGGGTTTTGTATAAATCTATTACAAGTGCTCTTCATTTTACCGTAAAACCCATATTCCTCACATCAAACCTCTTGGTCAAAGAATAAATTTATCTTTTAATTTTTTCAAGGTTGACTTCACTAAGGTTTGGATTAAGACAGATAATACATTGGGTCCAAGCTTTGGAATAAAAAATATAATCATTTGATTTTGTCTTCACTTTTTCCAAGTAGTATTTCTACTTTCATATTGTTAGCCACACAGCATAATGAGCATAAAGTCATACAGTATATGGACAAAAGTATTAGGACAGGTTGAATTCAGGTGTTTCTTTTCTAACAGGGGTCTGGGATACAAAACAATAATGACACATTTCATAATATAGTTTTATATTGGGATAACTATCATTGCATTGGTTAGTTTGGTTTAAATTATTATCTTTGCTTTCAAAATGCCTCAGAGATGGTTTTTACTGAATTTCTCTCAACATTGATTTTTTTAATTCAGTGACTATGATTTTAATGTTCTACCTCTAAATTTCTAAAATATTTGTCATGCTCTGACTGTAAATAATAATTTTTTCCCACAACTAAACATGTACTTTCTTCACATCTCACTGAGGAAGAAAAATCTCCTATTAAACATATTGATGTTTATAAAATATATGGACATAAATATTGGGACACATCATATCTACAGCTGTAAGATGTCCTGTTCATGATGATTTGAGATATAGACATCAATATTAATAATCAACATGATATTTGTCACAGTATTTGTCTCTGTATTTGTTCTTTGATTACCATTTAGTATTAACTCTGTATCTGTCTACCTGTTTGACGCATATTTGTCCCTTGGCTGTTTATTGTAAAGCATCTTTGAGTACTTAGAAAAGCGCTATATAAAACCGATGTTTTATTATTATTATTATTATTATTATTATTATTATTATTATTATTATTATTATTATTAAAAATAATAATAATAATAATAATAATAATAATATAAAACTATATTAGAACATTTGTCATTGTTATTTTTTTTTATCCCCGACCCCTGTTAGAAAAGAAACACCTGAATTTAATGTGTCCACATACTTTTGTCCATATAGTGTATGACTTTGACACTAACAATATATTTAAAAAATGACTTTATCTTCTGATTAGAGTGTTTAGAATAAAGAGACGTGAAGTTTGATGTTGAAATATCAGTGTTTCTTCTACACAGATGACTTTGATTCTAATTCTTATGAGGGTATAAAGTTATTATAGGATGTTATTATCTTTGCTAAGTTGCTGTTTGTTGGTCCACGGTTCAGACTAAACTGTCACAGTTCTGACCTTGTTTGTTCGATTCCAAACAGATCTTTAGTTCAGCTACTGACAATACAAACCGAACAGAAAATAGAGGTAAATAGAAAACATGGGTAAACACGAATGCAGATGTAAAACACAGCTCGATTCCTTCTTGTACTTCAATAAATTGCCAAATGCCTTGGGCTAAAGTGTAGGAGGAGTTCACTTTACTATGAGACCAAAGTGCAGCTTGTGTCAATCATGTGTTGGTGGGTAATTTCAGTCAACGCCCACTGAAAGTGCCTGCACACAGAGTTAATGCCAACCCAGTGTTGTCATTTTACAATGAAATGGAATTAAATCAATGGACCGACCGCAATGGGCTTGCAATGATCGAAATGTAAAAATGGACCTATTTGCACCCTGTGAAGATGTTTCAGCCACATGCACATGAGACCAACTGTAAAAACACAACAAATATTAGGGTGTTTTGTTTGGTTGATTGTACAGCGGATTATAAAGCTGCTTGAAAAAGTCACTTTTTCTTCAGTTTTATCTGTTTCTGATACAATAACCCTCAACTTTAATCTGAGCTTTTATGAAAATCTACATGTCAGTGAATTAAATCAGCCTACAGGAAAATACATGATTTATACTGATAAAATACAAAATACAGAGGATAACATTATAAATAAATGGTGATAAATCACTTGCAGGAGTGATATTTTGCTTTTTTAAATGGAATTCTGCATTTTCCAACATTTCCCTGTAGTCTCCATGAACTGTAAATGCTCTGCTTGGCTCTGAATTCTTCATTCATTGAACTCCACAGGTCCATCGTCAACCGTATTTCTGAGTAATGACACCAGAAAGGTGGTTTGGAGCGCTGGCCCTTTAAATGCACATGAGCCACTTCAGGCCCCGCCCCCTCCAGGTTGTTGACTATGCTTTCTATCCCATTCAACCAACAACTGAACATTTTAGGTAAACGGCTCAAAGTTTGCATATATTTTCAGTCTGGACTACAACCGCTGCTGCTGACAAACAATTATGTCGTACTCTGAGAAATGTTCATCAGAAGCCTGGACCTTATATGTGCAAATGTCATGATGTAGTTATAGACGTAACGCATTAAGCAGGAATTCAAACGGGTTGTAAAAATCCACTTGATTTTTGTCCAAATGAATATAAAGATAGCTTTGCTGCAGCTGGAGGGTTTAAATTCAAACTGTATGAACTATTAGGGTCCAAATACACAAATAAATGAAGCACAGACTAATAAAAGTGGGTTTAGATCAATATGAGCCTTTTAAAGAAGGTTAGAGATAGAGAACATTTCATGCATAATTTTATCTTTACTGTTGTATTTTAAACATACTTGTTCTTCTGAATACAACACCGTGACTATAACTGACTGAATCCAAACCTTCAGGACAAAAGTAAACATTAAAACTGAAACCTCAGAAATCCACTGTATAATTCTGTAATAAAACGCCGCTCCTCAGCTGCTACAGCGTCTCTTAACCTCCCAAATAACTGAAACCCTTTGGCATTTTGTTGAGCTGTTTAAATCTATTACATTTTGGGGATACGGATTTGCTCAGAGTCCTCAGACGAAAGCATCGAGTCAGCAAAACCACTTTATTACATCAGCAGTGAAGAATACGGCGTACGGCGAGAAAAAGATGGAGACGGCAAAAGGAATGGGATATTAGAGGAGGAAGGGGACTGAGCTGTATGGATTATAGATTTCCCAAAAAAAAAAAAAAAAAAAAAACAGGAATGAATGAAATATTACTGAAGCCCAGCTGTGCCGTGGCTCCAAGTCGCTGAGTTGACACATACAGAGTCTAAAATTCATCCATCATCATCATCGAAGTCGTCAGAGAGTTCCAGTCCGACACCGTGCATCATCTACATCCTCTCCTCTCGCCATCCCTACACATTTGCCTGAACTCCGTCCAATTTGTCACGTTACGTCTTTCTCCGGCCCGTCATCCTGACGTTAGATGGAGGTGTTTCCAACATGTGTCTCGCTGTGTTTTATTTTGGGTGAATATGAACCGAGTCGTGTTTCAGATCGTTGGCTGAGTCAGGTCTGAGCCAGCACAACCATCACACATTTAAATACAAAGTGAAAAAGGTGAATCTACTTGGAAACGTATGTCAAAAATCAGATTCTATTGAACAGAAACATTTATTCTCAAGTGTAAGAAGTAGAACATATGTGGATGTTACTACCACATAATTAGCCTCATAGCATAATAATAAATAACATAATATACATTAAATATACATATGAAGCATGTCGTTAGCCTCATAGCATTATTAATATAATAACATAATATATACAGACATTAAATATATATATGAAACATGTCGTGAGCTTTATAGCATAATTACCTAAGTCATATTTTTGGCCAAACTGTGATATCTGTGTAACTTGACTTTCCTAACAATGCTGCCTCATTTTACATAGATATCTCAATTTGGCCTAAAATATGATTTATGCAATTATCCTAATGAGGCTAACGACATGTTTCATATGTATATTCATGTACATGTTTGTTATTTTTAGGGATGCACCGATACCACTTTTTTCCAGAAAGAGTACAAGTACTTACATTTGAGTACTTCCCGATACCGAGTACCGATACGAGTACTTAATAATCCCATTCCAGTTGTTAGTTCCTTTTGTAAATGTGCTTTATTGTCGTTGTCATTAATCTGACTGGAACAAAGTGCTGCGACTGACATTTAATGTGTTGGAATGAGCGTTTCTCAATTAATCCACCAGGGGGCGCCACTCTGAATTAACCATACTGGATAAATACCTCGAAGAAGAGGAAAGTTTAATGAGAAGAAGAAGAAGAAAGTCAGTAATAATAATAACAAACATGGAGATGACAGAGGCAACACTAATGTGATACTAATGTTGCAGCGTTTTCTCTGGTAAGGTTTAAAAGTTTAGCTTCAGCAGGAAGAGAAAAGAGAAATGAGCGGTAAGTTTCGTTTTCACTTCCGCTGGTGGCGGTCTGCACCGCTCCGTACTCCTGGTGGTATTTTTTGTCTTCACCGTCACCTGGAAAACAGATGAAACGTACGCAGAGGATGGACAGAACGCTGCGTCCGTATCTGTCTGTGTCTGGAACGGTACTGTCAGTCAGCGTTACTTTTATCACCCTCATTTATTTTGAAAAATCTCCACACTCTTCACACTGCACACACATTATTCCTCCTCCTCGTACCTGCTGCACTGAACTGTGAATGTCACACGACCATAAGTGATGTCGGTGCATTTGTATCGGATTACTTTTACGAGTACACACACTGAGTATCAGAGCCGATGCCGATACTGGCATCGGTATCGGAGCATCCCTAAACATCATATATACAGGCATTAAATATACATATGAAACATGTCGTGAACTTTATGCTAATAAAATGCTGCCTCATTTTACATAGATATTCTCAATTTGGCCTAAAACATGATTTATACAATTATCCTAATGAGGCTAACAACATGTTTCCTATGTATATTCATATACATGTTTGTTATTTTTATTTTACTCTACAGAGTCTTTGTGAAACTAATTGAAAGTTTCATAATCTATAGTTGTGCCTGTATTTATGTAGAAATCCTGGAGCCTTTGTGTTTCACATAGACCAGCAGGGTCTGAACCGGTCTCGCTTTGAACCCATGTTTCCACATAGTTATGATCGACTTGGATGAAACAAACCAAGGAAATGTAATTTTCGTACAGTAAATGGGCCGGTAACCTTATAACACATGCAGTGGTTCAGTTCAAACCATCCAGGGATTAAAGGGTTAAGAATTATCTGAGGTTTTGGGGGTTCGCTTTTTTCAGAATTTGGCCAGGCAACCGAACCATTTTTATTTGTATTTATTTTGTTTTTTTTATTTTTATGTTGACTTGTAGTTTGCACTACAACCACCTTCGTAAAGTACTTTTGGCATAACACACTATCTTGACCCTGTTACCCTATAATTTCAGATGGTGTCCAGTATAAACCATGGTGGATATGCTGTAGTGCAGTCTAATTTATCCCTCCACAGCTCCATATTGACCTGAAAATAACTCTGTAATGTTGTGTTTTTGTGTCGGAAAAGCATCTATGTACGGTCCAAATTACTGCACAGTTGGATATCTGAGTTACTGCAGCGCCAAATTGAACTCGTTTTATTTCCTCTGCTGCACTTTTAGTCCTGACATACTCTGAAGAATCCAACTTAAAACATTTCTTACGCTTGTTTTTCAGTTCTCCTGCACATCGGAGATCATAGGCCAGACCGACTGCTCGCAGACTCCTTTGCCGTCTGAAGTCGTCATTTCTTCAGTCATTATTTTTTCAGCAGCAGCTCAGCCCTTCTAAACAATTGAGTGGTGACAGAGAATGAATGAATAAATGAATGTGCAGGTTATTATGTGGATTAAATGCACACTTTGCTCTATGCAGACGCTGAAGAATCACAAGGAAAGTCCTTAAATACACCTATTAGCTTAGCAATGAGTGTGGATGTCAAGCATTATCAGTAAATTAACCCCTAAAGACCCAAACAGCCACTGTCGACCAAAAGCATCTACTGATCTAAACTGTTGATCCAGTAATCCTATCAATACATGTAAATAATTGGTGAAAAATGCAGTTTTTCATCATTTCATGGTCATCAGATATGACCCATTTGGACGTTCAGAGGCTACATAGTTACCATGGAAACACCGTCATCTTCCACAACATTGATTCACCAATAAAACCCATGGAGCTGGATCAATGACAGTGGATGGACACACTGGGTTTATGTTCAGATAATGACATATTTTGTTGAAAAAGTCACTTTTTTCTTAAGTTTTCTTTCAAAATTAACATATGAGGGATTAATCCATCTTCATGTTTAATCTGATGAAATATTTTAACACAATTAACCCATCTGCAGCACAGAATGACTCTGAATGTCTCTGCCAACACATTTGGGTCAGTTTGTCCAAGTAGTTAGTGTTGTGCATGAACAAATGGTCAGTTGATCTGGTAGTGACAGGCAGCACAATCAACCCATAAAGATGGAAGACACTAAACAGCACGCTGGCCTTCTGGATGGAAATATGAGGACAAAAAAAAAACAAGATGGAACAGTCGACCAACATAAAGTATTAGACACACTCTGCAGGAAGGAGTTTTCTATTCACTGAAGCACTTCCTTCTGCTAGCACTTTGGCTAGCGTGTTGACAAAAACATTAAGTACATATACATTCCCTTCTTTCTTGACTCTGTTTGCTCATGCAAAATGAAACACAATTAAAATAAATAAAAGATTATTGATATTTAATCGTGATTAATCAAAATTAATCCACAGCAACCCTGTGATTAATCTGATTAAAATTTTTTATTGTTTGACAGCACTACTAATACCCTCAAATGTAATCTTAGCATGATGATTAAAGTACATGATCAGTAAGTTAATTATCAAAAAATACCTGATTTTCACTGAAATAATGCAGAACAGAAAGGATAATATTATGACAAAAGGAGATAAATAATTTAAGAAAGATTAAATCTAGAGAAAAATCATTTGGGAATGGACACAAAAGTAGTACTGGGTCATTAAGGCTTAATATTGTCAGTGCAGTTTTTGCATTTCACAAATTCAACCCATTAAACTATTTGGCGGGCTGCTTTTGGCCCACGGGCCGTATGTTTGACACCCCTGCACTAAATATTTGTGTGTACTATTATTGGTACTGGGATGCTGGGCTTATTTTTATGTGTGATGGCAGCAGTTATCAAGTCCTGAATGGAAGCATCTGCCTTTATTAACTTTCTAGGTGTATTTATTCAGGTGTAATCCCTCAAAATAAATTGTGAATAATAAAGCTTTTTTTTTCCATCAAGCGTATTAAATGTTTTAATGCCTTAGGACATCGGATTTAATGCTTTTTAATGCCATTTAAGGCCTTATTTTTCACAAAATCTATTTAATGACTTTTAATACTTTTTAATGACCTGCAGAAACCCTGTAATGACATATTTTGTTGAAAAAGTCACTTTTTCTTAAGTTTTCTCTATTTTTGGTATTATAGCCCTCAAATGTTATCTCAGCATGATGATTAAAGTACATGATCAGTAAAATAAATATCGGAAAATATCTGATTTTCACTGAAATAATGCAGAACAGAGAGGATAATATTATGATAAATGGAGATTAATCATTTAAGACAGGTTAAATCTAAAGAAAAATCATTTGGGAACCAACACAAAAGTAGCACTGGGTCATTAAGGGTTAATATTGTCAACGCAGTTTTTACATTTCACAAATTCCACCCATTAAACTTTTTGGCGGGCCGCTTGTAGCCCACAGGCCGTATGTTTGACACATCTGCATTAAATATTTATGTGTACTATTACTGGTACTGGGATGCTGGGCTTATTTTCATGTGTGATGGCAGCACAGTTAGCGAGTCCAGTACGGAAGCATCTGCCTTTATTAACTTTCTAGGTGTATTTATTCAGGTGTAATCCCATCACCTGTACTCACGGCACATGCTCCACGTTCTGGTTCTCATTCCCACATGCCACTGTTTTACCTCTATAATCAAGTGCAGCCACGCCATCTGACGATTTTCACTTATTTAAGACCATATTCAGCGCTAAATATTTGGTCTGCCTGCAGTATTTGGTCGTCTCAGTCTGTGGCCTTTACTTAGCTCATCACAGTGTGTGTTGACATATCTTTAGACAAACAGACTCCTAATAACTCTCTCTTGCTCTTTTATTCTCTGTCTGTTAAAACCTTGCCCCTTCTGTCTCCTCTCTCGTCTCTATGTGAGAGCTGGCCACAGTGGATTTCTATAGTACACTGTTCAAACAAAGCGCAGAAAGAAGCCGAGTACTACAGGGAAGGCTTGATATTAAAACCGGTTTCAAAGAGCGCTGTGGCGTACGTTCACCCGCACATACAGAGAGGACGCCTGAATGCATCATGAAAGAGAAACTCTGGAATTGAAAGCATCACATGGCATGAAATTAAAGTCAAAATATATCCCTCCCACAGTACATGCACCATAAAAATGTAGCAAAAGAACATGAAGATCACTAACACTATTTGCTTTTCCATTGCCAAATTGTGCAAACATAACTTGCACATAAAAATTTGCCTAATGGAAAAACTCACTTTTTGACAAAAAGTTTTTGCGCTGGCAAGATGTTATTTTTTTGGGTGTAGCGCAATTGGTATATCACACAAAACTGCAATGGAAAGACCTTTTTCTGTAACTAGAGTCACGTAAATTTAAAAAAAAAAAAAAAAAAACGGATGTTGTCGGATGTTACATCAAGCAAATAAGAAGAGTTTTAAAAGAAACATGGCACAGTATTTGTGGACACAACAGGAAACTGAATATTTTTTTCATTTAGTACGGGAAAGAAGGGTAATATATAATAATAATGAATACACCTGTAAATCAACACAATATTTATGTTCATTTATGGAATGACTTCTCGTGTCATCTCACAATAATAAATATTTGTGATTTAATGGAAAAACCGACATTTCACACTTCTGTTTTTTCAACATTTAGTAAATGGAAAAGCCACGACTAACGTATCATCTGATGAAAATATCATTATATTAACCCATACAGACCCAGTGCTACTTTTGTGACAGTTCCCAAATGATTTATTTCCGCTGGTCAGCCTTTCTTAAGTGAGTTATCACCATTTATTATGATATTATCCTCTGTATTTTGCATTTTTCATTGTAATTCATGTATTTTCTGTATTTAATTTACTATATTTAATTTAGATGTTCATGAAAATTGAAAGTTAATTCAAATGTTATTATATCAAAACAGAGAAAACTGAAGAAAAAGTTACTTTTTCAGCAAAGATATTAATAACTCAACATAAACCCAGTGTGTCCATCCACTGTCACTGATCCACCTCCATGGGTTTTCCTGGTGAATTAATGATGTACAACAGTGATACTCAGAGTGTGGATGTTATAAAAAACTCAAATTTATATCTGTTTCTCAAATCACCCTCATCTGACTTCCAAAGCAAAGTTATGAGTACATAAAATTGTTTTCTAAATTAAAAGCAAATCAAATGAGCCTAAATAATCCTAAGAGTAGAGTTTTATTGAATTTGTCTATGCAAACCCACGTTTTGCGTCACCATCTCTATATAGTTAGGTTACCTAGGTTACCAATTGTCATATCAAACACCTTTCATGACTTGTGAATTATGGTGGAAATGAAGTGCAACAGCTAACTCATCAGAAACAAAGAGTGAAATGAAGAGTGACTTGAACAATTCTAAAATACAACAATGGATCAGTGACTGAAGAGAAAAGTTGGAGAAATGATGACCAATGTTAGCAACAAGGTGCAAAGACCTGTTAGCATCGACCTGTTAGCACCATATGTAATATACTGCAGACTTAATTTGTAATATACAAAACAGAATAATATTGTTATATAGGCTGGTTAAAAAGGGAAACTGGCCAACCGGTTAGGTGGTTCGTTATTATTATTATTTTTTTTTTCTTTTTGATAAAGTGGTCCTTGGTGTGTGTTCGGACTTTTCGAAATTTTAGCCCTCCGAAAAGGCTGGACAGACAGCACACAATGTTACAACTTGTGTTTATCCTTTTCTTGCTTAATTTATTTTTTGTTCATCACAGGATTTATCATAGGTCATAAACCTTTGAATAAAAACAGACACATAGAAATTCATAATTACAATGTACTCTCCACACATAAAACACAACAACAAGCAAACAAAGTCATCTCTCACATGACAAACAGACTTAAAAGACAAAACACATTAGACTAACTACAGTGACTGTACTGACTTAGAAACTACATTACCCAGAAGGCTTAGTGTCCTTGGAGCATGCGCAAAGCGCACCACAGCGCCACCGTAGCCTTTTTATGAATGGGAGCCCATGGGCTAATAACTACACATGCCGACCACAACGTAAACAAACCCAAAATGCGCTGCAGCGGGACATTGTTACAGATTAAGAATTAAACGTTGTCGCTTACTACGGCGTTTACTATGGCAGTCGCCAGGATCATTAACTTCAAGAATATTTAAGGCAACGTAAGATACGATTAGCATTGATAATTAGCACTCATGCCACAGCCGAACTTCCGCATTCCCGCAACTCATAGTTAAACAACACAAACATTCTTCCACTGTAAAGTAACACTAACTTAGCATGACAAATGATAACATACACAAGCATCTATTAATGATTAAACACCGTTAGCAGTCTACATTAGCTGATAGCGTTTGTTACATACCAATGGGCTGTGTGCTTCTGCCAATGGTGAACAGATCAATGAATGGATTGATTAGAATGGGCCACAGCCGCCATATATAACCTCAGGCAACCCCGCCTGCTCATAAATATAAATTGCCAGACTTATTTAACCATAATATAAACATTACTATTATTAACAAAATTAGACAAAAATATGTAAACATATAAAGAAATTTAAAGAAACCAAACAATTACCATTTTCAACAGTGAAGTTATTTAAACCCATTTACTCAGTCTTAACAGCTTTGTCATTTCACCCAGAAGTCTTAACAGTGTGAAAAAGTTTGAGAATTCCTGTTGTAGAAGATGATGGTGTTTCCATGGTAACTATGGAGCCTAAGAACATCCAAATGACCATGAAAAGATGAATAACTGTATTTTACACCAATTATTTATTTGTATTGATAGGATTAATGGATCAATGGGTATTAAACAGTTTAATTCAGTGGATGGTTTGGGTCTTTATGGGTTAAATGAATAAACTACTGCATTTTCTCTCTTTCTACAGTTAATTACAGTTGATTATTATTAATGAAGCTTCGTCAGCTGTATTGTTACCTTTGACTGTGAACAATACCACACTAAAGCTTCAGATGAATCTTTAGAAATGCTCATAATGAAGCACATTTCAGTCAAAACATGCCCTATTCATGAGAAAACATGTATGTGAGAACAAGAGGCAATTACAGTTTTTACAATAATTGCTTTAGTTTTCACATTTGTTCGCTCATTGTGTGTTAAAGTGACATTTAACATTTGGTGTTACATTCATTCAAGGGCGATGCCTTTGCTTAAAAATATGAAAAAAGTGTACGAAAAAAATAGATATCAAAAAGAGGAGAATGCAGTAGATTATGGCTGAGTTGTACTGTTCTGAGTGGGATGAATGCAATCACTATTATGCTAACATCCACTACATCCTGCCAGCAGATTTTCCATTTTCTTCATCTCCTTCAGCTTTTCTTTTCACACATATTCATCTAAAATGAGTAAAAGACCAGTGGGTTTCACAGAGAACATTGCATCATGGGATGTGACTTTAATGTTGCTGGTCCAGTGAGTTTGCTGAAGTTAGACTATGGTGTTTCTTTACAGTTCAGAGTATTCCGTTTCAATCTGCAGGAGTTTGTGTTTCATGTTTAGCTGTAAAAGTGTTTATTGGTAACTTGTTAAAAGCAGATTAAAATGTCATCACTATGAACATTTTCATTCCAGTAATTTAAATCAGTATAATAATAAATGTGTTATGGATTATTTATTTTAAAGGCTGAATTTTTGGTTTTTAATGAATTTTGAAGATTTAACTTAAAAAATTGTACTCTGCCCTATCTATCTATCTATCTATCTATCTATCTATCTATCTATCTATCTATCTATCTATCTATCTATCTATCTATCTATCTTCTGCCCAGTCCGTCCATCCATCCATCCATCCATCCATCCATACATCATCCATCCATCCATCTACCTTCTACCTTTCCATATTCTGCCCAATCCATCATCCATCCATCCATCCGTATTCTACCCTATCTATCTATCTATCTTGAATGAAACATGCAGAAACCAGATGTTTACTTGTGGTTTAAAATAATGTATATTCAGAACAAATACTTCCGAACTTTTATGATAAGAATAATATTTGTATCTGTTTTGTTGTTGTTACTGCAAGAATACGTAAAGGGGATCCTATATAAATCAATTTCAATTGCAAATATTTGCATTTAAATTTGTTGTATTTATATTTACATTTATTGTATGAAATATCTGAGTTCTGTACTCCTGTCCATATATAAACTATTGTGATGCGGCTTCGTTTCTGCGTGGGAAAAAAAAAAAAAAGCCTAACTATGGTGTTGATCCTTCTCTTCTGCGTCTGTAGTTTGTGTAAAAGAGATGTGGAGATGTAAGGGGATGTGACGTCTGAACTCAACTCAAAGTTCCCCTTTTCCGTAAACGCTCGTCAAACACAATGGAAAACATCCAAACAGTACTACGGTTATAATAGGGGTAACTTTTACACCGAAGAGTGTTTTGTGTTCAGTGGATCTTTTGTACATGAATGAGACAACAAAATGACAGACGGTCAACATGGAAGGAAACGGAAGAAGGGGGATGAAGTGAATAGGGCTGGACAAAGAGAACGACAGCGCGACAAATTGTTTTCCTCGTGGCTGCCCTCTCAGGTTAGACGTCGGATCCTCTATTCGCTTCCTCATACTGACTCTCTTCTGGTGTCGCTTCTGTCTGTCCACAACCACCACCACCTTTTTTTCAACACTTTTATAAGCGTGTACATTTACTGGAAGCTCCAGGGATGAGTCTGGATTCAGCTGGGTTTCAAAGTAGACAAAATCTATTCAGATCAGCAATAAGATAGATACTCAGCGCTGAAGACTCAAAAACACTGAGCCCCAAACATAAGATGAATTGTACATTTATTTCTCTATGGGTGGGCTCATCCATACAAATGGGTTGGTCTTTCTTACTTAGCGTTATCTAACTAGATCAAGCAGAGGTGGGGCCTCAACTCGAAGCAAACTTCCACTAACAATAAGTTTACTTCTTATTGTACTGTCAGAAACCAGTATTTTAATCAAAAGTATTAAATTTGTGAGATTAATACAGAAAGGAAATCCAGGTTGACCCCTCCAGGGAAGTGAACAGTGTGATCCAAATCATTACCAAAGCATATAAGGAAAGTAAATCAAGAATAATTTCAACTATCTATCGTGGGTTCAACTCACATGACAAAAACTCAACCAATTATATAAAAGAAAAATAGGAGAAGGAGCTCAATGTGGAAATTACAGATGCTGACTGGTTTGATATGTGGAAGATACACCAAACATCCACTAGTTCGTGGATCTGGAGGGAGTTTTCCTGGAAAAATCTGGTGAATTTCTTTATTACACCTAAGAAGAAAAGTAAGCAGTGAAACAGACAGCAGAAATGTTGGAGGGAATGTGGTGAATTTGATGTAGATCATGCACGTTTTTTGGAAATGTGATGAAATAACTGTGTTTTGGGAAATGGCATGTGGAGTACTAAAACAAATACTGGGGTATGAGATTCCAATGTGCTGTGATGTTCTGTATTTGTGTAACTTATCTGATGGAAATGTAGTAGAAAACGACATAGACTTGGTTAAGATACTTTTGGTGGCTTGCAAAAAAGCTATTACAAGGAACTGGGGAAGGACAGAAGCACCAACACAGGACCAGTGGATTGAAATTATGGATGGAATATATACAATGGAAAGGGTGAGTCATAGACTGCGACAACAGGAAGCACAAATGGACGAAAAGTGGCATAAATGGACTGTTTACAGAGCTGGGAATGATGGAAAGAATGGATAAGGGCTGTGCTGAGGAATGTGTGTTACAACCAAGCAATGTTGGTTTGTTCATTTTTTGTTTTTTGTTGTTTTGTCAAAAAAAAGTGTGAATTTCAATAAAAACTTAAGTGACAAAAAAAAAGTATTAAATTTGTCGTGACAAGTATTTAACTAGTATTCATTTGCATGTCATAAGTTATTCTTAGTGTAATGTGAAGATTGTACCACAGTAGCTGATTTTTTTTTCCTGGGAGAACCGCTATAAAAAATATAAATATATAAAAAGACTCGTGCGCCCATGGAAAGTTTTCTAAACGTGGTGGACTGAAGTACACGTGAGTGGAAAAGTTTGAACATTCTGGGAGATAATATACATTTTCTAGGAAAAAGTTACGTATTTATATATGATAAATTACTACTGGGAAATAGTGGCATATGTATATATGCTGTCCAATCTAGACAGACACCAGTAAAAATGTACCCTATCATGGACAAAGCCAAAAAGGAAGGCTCTCAAGTGACTAGAATAATGTTCTAAATATGGTAAAAAGGGAAGGTCTATAACCAAAACCCAACTTATTTTTGGGAAAATAAAAATGGTCTCCCAGTTCGAAAAAGTCAGTTGTTTCTGCAGATATCAACTCAGTGTTTATTTTGTGTGTGAATAAACACTTTATGTGGCTCGAGTTTTGCTTGATCTCCGACTTTGACTTGACTCTGTGTGTATTTACTTGATGAAGCTCCACTACATAGATTAGAAATTGCAGACATAAATTCAACATTACAGAGTACAGTGTGGAAGAGCGTCAAAGGGACCAAAGATGTCTCCCACCCAGAGGTTGCACTAGACATTTTTATAGTCCGTCATTTTGTCGGACAGGGTCGTAAAAATTCCGTCATAACATATTATTATCCGTCATTTCAATTTTTTTATTTTTTAATGATAATAAGATATATTCAGTAGTATTTAATGTTCAAAAACATCTCAATGATGCAGCAGCTGTAGTTGCTGCTGGCTGATAAACCAACGTGATATCACGACTCGCATAATTATATACGCCACTTTTAATTGGTGTGTCATCTGTAGACATTATAAGCTTTCCTTGTGTATGTTCTCGTAGTGTCAAATACCATGTACTGAGGGTTAGGGTTCAGGTTATGTGAACCACAGATCTGGGCACAAATTGACATGCCATCTAATAACACATGAGAGGTAGAAAATGCGTACATATAACACACCAAATGTCATCAGAACTGGCGTATAACTTGCTTGTCCATCTTCCTTCACCACATCAGTCCCTCTTTTTTCACCGCGTTTATCAATGCCATCACATTTACTGGGCTTTTTAAAATAACTAAGGAGACTCGGCTGTCTTAACATTTTGTGCTAGCAAAGTAGCATCTAATTTTGGCTAAAGTCAGCTAAACAAAGATTACCCTCAGTATTTTCATCCATCAAAATGACGGACGGCCTTCAGAATTTTCCGTCATTTTGAAAAAAAAAATCTGTCAATGACGGAATATTTTCGGTTAATGCGACCTCTGCTCCCACCTGCAGCTGTGAATTTTTACATGACATTATCACCTGTTTGACAATACTATGTGTGTGAATGTGTGTGTGTTTAGACGTGTATCTAAAGGAAGAACAGAAGATAATTAACTCCTATCCATACAGACGTTTCCTATCTTAACAAGCTTAACATACTGACCAACTATTTAAACTACAACAGGGTAAAACGTATATCTGGTCACAAAGAACTCATCACTAACGTTATTGAAATGAAACAAATGACACAAATGAATCCTATGTTAAAACATTAACTATTAACTAATAAAACAATTCATCCTAATACTTCAATATCCGAATCAAAATAATGTCAGTTTTCAAAGCTTGAAACAACCGTCTCTTCCGTCCATTTCCTTTGACTGACATGGCTGTTAAAAATAACTCTGAAATGGTCGACGAAACACAACATTGCAGACATAATGGCTGATAAAGGCTGACATTCAGAGCCTTCAGATGACATGTCACAGGGATCTTTTAAGGAACATAAAACCCTTAGGCCACTTAAAGTCTGACTTTACTTTGAAAGAGCCACAAGTAAAAGCCCTTGTGTGAAGAAAATTATTTCACAGAATAAATTATCGCATTAAAAAGCACAAGAACTCAACCGGGAAGTCTGTCAATAATCAATTTTAAGCAGGTCAAACTCTTTCCGTTCAGAAAAGTTTGACCTGAAAGAAAAAGTCATGAGCGAATTGTACTCATATAAATAAATGCTAATCTTATTGAATTTTGCAGATTGAAATGCAAAGTGTGTAATCCCTGCAAACAATGACTCTAGGGATTTTAACACAAAGAGTAAACGGAAGAAATTAATTCCAAAGGTCAGCAGACAAAGAAAAGGCTTCAAGTTTGGTCGATGAAAGTAAACATGGCTTTAAGCTACTGACCGTGGCATTTGACCAAACGGGTACAGTTGTTAGATGGAATAAAAGGCACACGTGGACAAAGTGAGCTGATGAATATATGGGTTTTTAAATACAAAATGTCAACACAGTACATTGGACTCACAGGTTTTCCAGCACAACAGAGGCTTCAGGCCCAAAGTCTGGGACAGAAACAACAGGGAAGGACCTCAGCTCCAAAATGAAGCCAATGTACAAGTACATTCACGTGTAATACCGCTGACAGCCACTAGAGGCTGCATCCAAAAAGCATACACTAAACGTTAGTGATTTTGGTTTAATTGGTTTTATTGGAGTCTCGGGTTAAATAGAAGGCTGTGACGTCTATGTTTTCAGAGCTTATGTTGATTTAAAAAATATTATCATTATTATTATTATTATTATTATTATTATTATTATTATTATTATTATTACTACTACTACTACTACACAGGGTGTCCCAAAAAATTGACATCATTTCATCACAATTTGTTTGCTCTGTTTGCTCAAAAAAGTGTAATATAGGGATGTAACGTTTACCGGTATAATGATAACCGCGGTAAAATTTCCAGTAGTTAGTATTACTGTTTCAATTCTAATTATCATGATAACCATGTTTGATTACCGCACTTGGAAACTCAGAGAGAGAGAGAGAGACCTCCGTTCTATCTATCTATGAAAAAGAAACTAAAACAACTCAAACTTGATATGGAAAATGGTCAAACAATGGCCATAAGGTGTCATCTTTAATGCACATTTGTATGTTTGATCTTTACATGGTAATATTTGAATGTTTCTGCCAACAAAGTACATTGTGCTGTTTATTTGTTTGTTTTTGGTTTTTGGGTTTGTTTGTTTTTTTTTGTTTGTTTGTTTGTTTTTTTGGGGGGGGGTTTGTTTTGTGTTTTTTTCCAAAACAATTTATTAAATTATTTCTGTGTGTGTATTCGTACTTTTTGACCATTTTGAGCACAGTTTCAACAATACCGCGATAATAATGATAACCATGATAATTTTGGTCACAATAACCGTGATATGAAATTTTTATATCGTTACATCCCTAGTGCAATCATTTTTATTGTTATGCTTTTAGGAATAGACATGCCAATTACTGCAACAGCAAAGGTGTTCTCTGTATAAAAGTACGCCCCAACTCAGTCAAATGTGAATGTGCAATGTGAATTTGTTCGAAAATTTCATAAACAAGCACAGACAGGAAAGCAGATTTAGAGATGACCTAAGACGTTTCAAGAGGAAGGAATTCCACTACCGACTTAATGTGTACCGCGTCACAAGCAGCGCACACATTGAACATGTGTAATAACTTTGGAACATTATAAAATTACCATCCCCAAACATTTTTCATTTGAAATTTGTAGAATAAAACATTTTATGTCCAAAATAAATCCTGTTAAGTATCATTTCTCCTGACCATGTAGTAACTCCAATATAGACCTTTCAAATTATGTACATTTTTTTGGAACACCCTGTATATCAGGGGTGTCACACTCATTTTCTTCCAGGGGCCACATTCAGCACAATTTAATCTGAAGTGGGCCAAACCAGTAAAATAATAGCACGATAACCAATAAATAATGACAACTCCAAATGGTTTTAGAGCAAAAAATAACATTCAGTTACACCAATATTTACATTTATAAACTATCGAAACATTAAGGATGTGAATAATCTGAAAAAAATGCAGTTTGTTAGGAAATATTAAAATTTTATCAATATTATGCCTCTGTTATTCATTTATACATATGCATTACAGAGCAGATCTACAAAAGCACAGAACACTGAGTAACAGGCAAAATATTGTTAAAGTTGAACTTAATTTTCTTTAGACATTTTAGGTTATTCACATTTTATTGTTAAAGGATAGTTTGTTAATGTAAACATTTTCATAATATAATATTTTTTGCCCTAAATCAAAGAAAAAAAAAAAAGGGGTGTTGTCATTATTTATACATTATCATGGTATTATTTTTGAGTTCGATGCCCTGACTTGCACTTTGCAAATTCCTCCCGTGGGCCGGATTGGAACCTTTGGCAGGCCGGTTTTGGCCCCCGGGCCGCATGTTTGGCACCTGTGCTGTATATTATTATTCTGAGCCGCCTACTGGTGTATGAGTGGGTGTGTGTGTGTGTGTGTGTGTGTGTGTGTGTGTGTGTGTGTGTGTGTGTGAATGGGTGAATGTCAGGCCTTGTAAAGTGCTTTGGGCACCATGAAAGTGTATAAAATGCGCTACATAAGTGCATTCCATGCCATCCCAGTCCATTTACCATTTATTCATTCATTCAAGCTTTATTAAGGAAACAAAAACTTGGTCCATAGAATAAGATAAAACACACGAAAAAAAAAAAAGAAATAGCATAAATCCATAAGTTGCTTATACATAAAGGCTCAATCATTAGTGAGACCACATTCATTCATATCATTATTACTATTATTATCATCAGCTTGACTGTGCTTTTATACCATTTCTTTCAGTAACAAGACCATTAAGTGGCTTCAAGACAAAACAGCTTCATCAAACATTTGTGTATGAGTGTATAGCCTTAGCTCACCCATAATGCCTTACATCATTATTCTTCTTCACACCATTTAAAGATAAGACCTTATGAGAACTGGGTTGTGGCAGTGAGTGAGACTGACTCGCTATAAAAATAGACAGTTTGGGTTTCTTTTTCTTTTTTTTACACTGTTTTCCTTGTGGTTTTTTGGTTTTGCAAAACCACTGAAGAATAGGAACACAAGCACATACTCAGAGCAGCTGTTATGACACTGAAACAGACGTAAATTCACAGCAGTATATGTAGCTGGAATAATGTCTCAGGGGTTAAAGGGTGAAGAGAAAGATGATTCGTACTCTGGATTGGCCCAGTGAAGGCTTCAATCCCATAGAAATTCTGTGGAAAGATCTGAAACGGGTGGTTCCAACTCCAGGAAACAACATTCGGGAAACACTGGTGTAGAAAACATTAATTGTGGTTTTGCTCCTCTCAAACATTTCCACCAATCTTCCATCCATGTTATGTTCTATACTTTGTAAATCCAAACTTTTTGCAGTTTGTAGAGAAGTAAATTTTGCCATTTTCTGTGGTCGGCACAACCCACCTTTTTCTCCAACAGAAAAACAGTCCAAAAACAGCGATAAAAGGCAAAGGAACTACCAGTATTTGATTTTTCTTTGTTATTGTCACATTTAACCTTGAAATTGCACTTGGCCTGTCCTTGAATGTGGCCTCATCCCTTGTGAAACCTCATCTGTCATCTCCAATAGAAGACAGAGCAGCCATAGCAAAGGTTAGATGGAACCGTTTTCTAAATGGACTCCCTTAAAAATCCTTTTGATACCAACGGTTTCTCCAAAAATCCCAGGTTAATAGAGCTGCAACACACTCAGCCTTCGAAGGAGACACCTTTATTGCAGATTCCTTCAACTTTCCAGTCCATATCTTCAGTTATAGATGTGACATATACGTATAAAACCACTGATGGACGTTTGTAGGTTGTGTTCACGTTGGCTATTTCAATGACCAGTTAATTAATGAACAGCCTTATGACTGACACCAGGTCAGATTCACATCAGGCTTCAATGGACAGATTTAATTCCACGTCAACAATGAATATTTTCCAGGCACAAAGAGTGCACTTGAACATGTCGATTCATTCAGCATTAAACTCTGACATCAATACGGTACAAAACTGTACAGAAAAAGGAAAATACAGAGCTCAAATTGAGGTTTTTTAACGCAGTGTTCCAGAGTGCACAGCTTATTTCTGCACGGCAAGTTGAGGTCATCCTATGTTTACCATGTTAAAATGAAACCCATTGCCTTGAAAAAAAACTTTTCAATGTCGTTCGACTGAATTGAAGAACTCGCTTTCTAATAGCTCTTTTAAAGGATCGTGTTTTCGACAGTATACTTCACCGTATTAGACCTGCGTCACATTGTTTTCTCTTACTATATGGGTGCTTCTATGAAACTGGCCGGACATGGGGGCTAAAAATTCAAACCAGATGTACACTAATGTTATGAATAGGGCTGGGTATCATGGCCAATTTACTTAATCAATTCGATTTCGATTCATAAGGTTCTGAATCGATTAATTGTGATTTGATTCGATTCAGTATTAATTGATTGATTCAGATTCACTTAGTGATACCAAAGTACAATTTTGAATTGTAATTTGATTATTTGACTACTGTAGCCATGTAACACAGAATCTATATTGATATTAGAAAGGAAATAAATATGACATTTCAGAAGTAAATTGCTGAATCTGCTCTGAAATAATGAACGGGACACAAACATGTCCATGTTTCTCCAGTGGATCAGAACAGACTTCTTCGTCATCTTTATTCTGTTTTATATCTGGTGCTTCCAGCCTTAAGCCACATTACGGTCACCCTGGGGCACTGACACCAGTTTGCCCCCCCCCCCCCCGAAACAGAATCATGTTGGACCCTTGGTACAAGAAACTCACTGGAGGGGGAGGGTGGGCGGAGCCTCATGATTTCGGCTTTAGTATTCCTCTAACTCCGCACTCAGCCACAGGTGACCCAAGTTCATAGCTCCAGAACAACTGGCTTCTGTGACCTGCCTCTGCCGGCCAGTTCCTCCACACAGCGGGTTCGAGTCTGAGGCCAGGAGGACCTCCCGTGGAGGGTTTTCACCACCCTTCCTCCACATTCCTCCCGCGCCAGAACCGTCGCGAGCACGACTCGTCTCCGTGAGGGGCTCGCGAAACAGAGCCGGCCGTGCTTCCACGTCGGCGTTTTCCGGGTCATTTTCTCGCAGTCCTGCTCTGAAAAATCTATCTCATCCACCATTAATCAATTACGCAAAATTAAAAAGAAATTGATCCAAAATCGATTAAATCGATTTTTTTACCCAGCCCTAGTTCTGAAGCAAGTTTGGAAGCACTTTGGGTCTATTTTAAAAATAAATACTTACTGTGATAAAAGAGAAACTATTTTTCAGATTAAACACATTATTATATTATTTTTCAATTATTTTTATACAAAAATCTGCATGTAACACGGTCAACATGGTTAACATGGCATTATTTGTCCCACAGAGTCTCCAACAGGTGTCTCCACTCTTACTGTATATTTGCTATGCTTTTCATTTCTTTCAATAACTCGCCAGGCTTCGACAGCCGGAGCTCACGTCCACTTAATTCTAGCACAGCGTCATCGGTGAAAGCACTTTTTAAAGGAAGAAATCTGCATTAAAAGCGATGGAGATGTCATTTTGCTCTCCAACACCCTAATGAAAAACAGCCACAAAACAGGCCGCTGTAGTTAATAGTAACAATATCAATGTCATCCAATATGAATAGTGAAGCTCATTAAATGTAATGTAGCCTGTAGAGTGAGGTCAGATCAGTCTAGATGCACCGTCCACACGTTGTAAAAAGTGGTTTTACAGTGAAAATGATCTGCACCCACATTAATAAAGAACACGCCTGAGATGCAAATGACACGATCAGACAGGATGAAAACACAGAAACAGTTTGCCTGCTGTGAATAGTTTCCACTTTGACCTATAGAGTTTGTGTAAAATGTAATTTTGTCGCTGTGGAAGAAATACTAACATGGAACGATAACTGTGAGCTGCTAGTTCAGCTTCTGCATACATACATGCAGTGAATCTGTGTTTTATTTTTTCTTTTAGTGTGTAGAAACATTTTTGTTTCATTAGAAATTATGTTCAGACAAATTGCATTACAGCCTGGATAATAAATGGAAATGTCACAGATGTGGATTTTTATCTACTTCATCAATGAACAGATGTTTTTCAGGGTTATTCTAATTATACTGCAATAATATTGAGAGTTAGTGTCAAACAACAAAAAACAAAAATTAAAAAAACAAAAACACAACAACACATCTGGAACTGTATGAAAATCAAAGGAAAATATGTTAGTTTGGTTGGAACTCATTTTATACAAGATAAAGGAAAATGTAATTCAGATCATACACTCTGTCCAAGTGAGTGTCGGTTGATCTACGGGGGCACCTGTCTTTGTCTCACTCTTATTCATGTAATTTCTCATTGTTTTTTACCTTGTACTGTCTTTTATGTATTTTTATGCTGAGCTCTTGCAACTCGTTTTCCAATGCAGTTTTTCTGCAAATAGCAAATAAACTGATTCTGATTCTGAGATTGTTGGTTTCAGCTCAAAGATTATCTAGTTTAAGATAAATGGGTGATATTGTAAAGGTGAAAATGGGAAATGCTAATAATAAGCAAATATTCTGGGGTAAATATAAGCACAGTGATAGTAAAGACATGTTTATAACAATGTTATACAGACATGGTTTTAGTAAGTTCTTACATAATTACTACATGATGTTTACATATATAGAATAGAATAGAATAGAATAGAATAGAATAGAATAGAATAGAATGCCTTTATTGTCATCATACATATGTACAACAAAATATATATATAAATAAATAAGTATAATAAATATACAAGTTTATAGTAATGTTAAGTTGATATTCTGTTACAAAGGATTCTGCCTAGGGGGGGTGCTGTTAGGAAAGATGGGGATAAGTGGAAGGACAGAGAGTTGAGTAGAACTGTACTGTGCGTTGGAGCTCACTAAAAAGTTATGAGAAAGACCTTGTACCTGTTCTGACTGATTTGTTCCTTCAAACACACACCCACGTCGCTTACAATATCTACACCAACATGATGATTTCTAAAGGTGAGATAGTAATGTGTTAATCATGCAACATCTGTTATTCACTAAAACTTACTCTAGTTTAACTTAGGAAGACAATATATTTAGAAACTAGGGATGTCCCGATCCAATTTAAAGATCGGTATCAGCTGCTGAAAAGTCGGTATCGGATCAGTGTAACTAATCCCAAAAAAAGTAGGATTGGATCAGAAGCAAAAAAATCCAGATCAGGTCATCACTATTAGAAATGTATGTGTTCAGAGCGGATCGGACATAATAATGGGCTTTGATGCAGACATGAGTATACCTGAGATCAGACAGGTGAGAGATGGGAGGACTACAGATGTACAGATATTGTGAAATGGAGGTACTTTAAATAGTCATTACAGTGGATAAGGGGAAATGTATAGCTAACCCTGAAACCAAGCGTCTCCACACGACTGCGTCTCAGTAAACTTGGACATCTGACAGTGAGCACTGTGGCATTTGCATCAAGTCAACACTGGTGTTTCCGCTGCTATTTACTCATTGTATTTGAAAATCCGCTCCTTTAAACATGCATAAGTAATAATCAAGCACCACATTATTTTTCTTTTGTGTTTCCCAAACACAAACAACAGCAGGTCCTCATTGCACTATGGCCAAAGAAGAAAAACACAAGATATTTCTTTTTTAATCAGGCTGAGATTTGAAGCTGAGGAGAATGGGCTTAGAAAACAGCGGTGGCTTTTGTGAGCGGCGTTCACCGATAGTGACACGTATGGAGGTGGACACAATAACACGGACGTACTGCAATCTAATGCAATAACCCTGCAAGGCAACGCAATGTGCGGTCTGCAGAGAGAGGAGGAAACGAGAGGAAGAGAGGGATGAAAATGAATGAAGAAGATGGGAAAGGAAGGTGAGGAAAGGAAGGAAAAGGGGTGGGTGGGTGGGTGGATGGATGGATGGATGGATGGAGAGGAAAGGAAGGAAAAAGAGTAAAAAGATGGATGGATGGATGGATGGATGGATGGATGGATGGATGGATGGATGGATGGAGAGGAAAGGAAGGAAAAAGAGTAAAAAGATGGATGGATGGATGGTGAGGAAAGGAAGGAAGGAAAATTATGTAATCGAGAAAAAACGATTATTAATTTTGAGTTGTTTAATTCACGCGCACGCAAGCTACCATGAGCTGCTCTGCCCCGCCCCCCTCTCAGCTACAGCTGCCTGCTAGCCGGCAGGTCCACCCCAAGAGGAAAGTTGTACTTGGCGGTCTGGAAAAATAGCAGGAGAATCGCAGCAGAAGTGCTTGGTAAAAAAAAAAAAAAAAGGCAAGTCAAATTCAATTGTATGGAATCACTTTGGGTTTGATGAAGAGCAAAAACCCATTACGAGCAAAAAGTGTTTCGTAGTTGTGTCCGCACCGACCGGTAACACAGCAAACCTTTTGGACCATCTAAAGTTGAACCACCGCCACCTTTATCATAATCTTATGAAAAACTAAAACACATAAAAAAAACTCCGTCTACGACTTCGTCCGCAATGCAATCTTCAGTCTCCGAATCTCTTTACGCTGCAACTCCCGTATTAACCTAACTGAAACCTCACGGCACGCCACCGAATTGACTATGTTTCATACTACATTGAACATACTTGAATTTATAATTTGCACTTTACGTGAGTTTTTTTTTTATTGCTCCAGTTCTATGGCAAGTCTAGAGCAGTTTAATTCCAGTGCACTATTTGTTTACAAAAGGAAACATACTTGAATTTACAGTATACTTATTTGCATTCAAAGATTTTTTTGTTTCGTACAAAAGTGAACATACTTTGTTTTAGTGGTTAAAAGCTTTATTTATATTTAAAGAGCATATCTTACATTGTTTCGCAAGAAAAAAATAAACAACTTTAAGGTTAACAAATAATCGTTTTTAATAATTGTGATTTCAATTATTGCTAAAATAATCGTGATTATTTTTTTTTCTATAATCGAGCAGCCCTGGATGGATGGATGGATGGATGGATGGATGGATGGATGGAGAGGAAAGGAAGGAAAAAGAGTAAAAGGATGGATGGATGGATGGTGAGGAAAAGAAGGAAAAAGAATAGATAGATAGATAGATAGATAGATAGATAGATAGATAGATAGATAGATAGATAGATAGATAGATAGATAGATAGATAGATAGATAGATAGATAGATAGATAGATAGATAGAGACAGACAGACAGACAGACAGACAGAGTTGAGTGAACACAGAGTGAAAAACGACGGAAAAGACAACAAAAAGTGCAACATGAGACATGAAACGTCAGATGAAGATGTAGCAAATGAAAGAGCAGAGAGCTGGTGATGAGCGAAGACAAACAGACGACGGAGGGGAGGGGAGGGGGAGCAGTGGAGCATGGGTAATGTGTTGGCAGCACCGGGAGAGGAGAGAGAGAGCAGAAGGCTTGTAAATGTTGGATGAGAAGTATACATGGCACTGTGACTCACTGGAGCTGCCCCAGCACTTGTGAGGGCAAGTGCTTTACACTCTGCAGCACACTGGCGTCGGTTCTGCCGTCTCTGCGAGGACACTCATTGACATAATACGTGGCTGAAGCATCGCGGCGGCTGAAGCATCGCAGCTCATTGCCTCCACGTAAAGCTTGACCTCATTCTGACCCGGACCTAAAAACCGGCTCTTAACGCATCAAAAGCAGACTCAGCGGGAACTCCAGGTTTCATCCCTGTTGTCCGGCGTGGATTCAGGTCAAAGTCCCCGCCGTCGAAAAGTACACGAGGCATACGCGCATACTGTGTTGTAATGCGTTAAGGGGACGTTACATTCATGCAGTCAGTTCACTACCCCTCCCCCTGAAAGGAAGGAAGGGTATTGTTTTGGGTTTGGTTTGTTTGTTAACACTCTAGCAGCAAAACTATTGGTTGAATTCATATCAAATTGGGTTTATAGAGTCCCCGTGACTCACAATATGTGCCATAACATTTTTGGAAATGTAGGTCAAAGTTAAAATTTTTTATGAATTTTTAAAATCCCCCCCCCCCCCCCCCCCCCATTTACTTATAATAAGGAGCACATTTTCAAATGTCTGTAGCAGCAAATCTCTTGGTTGAATTCATACCAAATTGGGTTTATACATTGCCAGTGACCCAGAATTGATAAGATTACATTTTGGGAAAAGTAGGTCAAAGTGCAAATATTTTATGATTTTTTTAATTTTTAATTTTTTTTTTACATTTACTTCTAATCAGTGCAATTCCAAATGTCTGTAGCAGCAAAACTATTGGTTGGATTCATACAAAATTGAGCTTATAGATTCCCTGTGACCCAGAATAGATGTGGTTACATTTTGGGAAAAGTAGGTCAAAATTTTAAAAATTTTATGAATTTTTAAAATCTTTTTTTTTCCTCCATTTACTTATAATAAGTGCCAAAATTTAAAATGTCTGTAGCAGCAAAACTATTGGTTGAATTCATACCAAATTGGGTTTACAGATTCCCCGTGACTCACAATATGTGTCATAACATTTTGGGAAATGTAGGTCAAAGTTTACATTTTTTATGAATTTTTAAAATCTTTTTTGCTCCCATTTACTTACAATAAGGAGCACATTTTCAAATGTCTTTAGCAGCAAATCTCTTGGTTGAATTCATACCAAACTGGGTTTATATATTGCCAGTGACCCAGAATTTATCAGATTACATTTTGGGAAAAGTAGGTCAAAGTGTAAATATTTTATGAATTTTTAATTTTTTTTTCCCCATTTACTTATAATCGGTGCAATTCCAAATGTCTGTAGCAGCCAAACTATTGGTTGGATTCATACCAAATTGAGTTTATACATTCCTCGTGACCCAGAATAGATGTAGTTGCATTTTGGGAAAAGTAGGTCAAAATTGAATTTTTTTATGAATTTTTAAAATCTTTTTTTTTTCCTCCATTTACCTTTAAAAAGGGGTGAAATTTCAATGTCTGTAGCAGCCAAACTATTGGTTGAATTCATACCAGATTGGGTTTATAGATTCCCCATAACCCAGAATAGATGTGGTTACATTTTAGAAAAAGCAGGTCAAAGTTCAATTTTTATGATTTATTTTTACATCTTTTTTCTTCTCCCATTTATTTATAATGGGTGAAATTTCAAATGTCTATAAAAACATTACTTTTGTTTAAATTTACTTCAACTTGGCACATATATAGGGAGGCAAATGATAAGCTGACATCAACTGGATCGATACCAAAATAAACTACAATACATGCGAGGGGCGGGGCTTGTTGTGCCTGGCACCACTTGTTTTATATGCCTTTGTTGCTGTAAATTAATCCAGATCTAATGTTCCCGTTGATGTTGTTATGTGTGCTACCACTTTTTTGGGTCACGTTTTTCTAATTCAGGGCGCTAAAATACAATGCAGTCAGTTCAAAAGTCCGCAAGACACCAGAAAAGTTATGTATTAAACATTTACCACAAAGACACTGATGCTTTTTCGTCCTTTTCTGTAACGATGAGGTGCATTCAGTGTTAACATGTTGAGTTTTGTACTTGTTAAAGTTCAAGTCACTTTGTCATGCTTGGCTGGATTATACAGAGTAAAGCCTTTTTTCAACTGGTGAGGTTCATAGTTCACAGTTGGCATATGCAATTAGATGAATGCAAGACAATCTACTATGTATAGTTAATGTTTTATTTCTTTAACAGCTCTCAGAATGGGGTCAAAGAGGTGGATCCTACTTGGTGATCTTCAGAAAATGAAAAAGAAAGAATATGTTTTCATTTACTGTAAAGTGAAAAGGGTGCTGGACTCCAACATCTCAAACTTCCAAGGTTTGATTCTTCTTTATGAATCAGGAGGGAACACATACTCTAATAACTAAAAAATAAGTACTGTTGGACCACTCCGCATGAACATGACCTCACCAGATCATGCACATGTGCAAAAGTATCTGTGACATATTTCTGCAGAGGGAGGCTGGTTCACACAGCAGGAAGAATGGTTTTGTTTCCTGTAGATGGAACATTCCTCCATATTCCAGATGATTATTAACCCATAAAGACCCAACAACCACTGGTGACCAAAATCATCTACCAATAAAAAATGTTTAATAATTTCTGATCCACTAATCTTATCAATCCATGTAAATAATTAATGTAAAATATAGTTATTAACCTTTTCATGGTCATCAGATATGACCCATTTGGACGTTTAGGGGCTTCGTAGTTACCGTGGAAACACAGTCATCTTCTACAACATGGATTCACCAGTAAAAACCATGGAGTTGGATCAATGACAGTGGATGGACACACTGGGTTTATGTACAATTAAGGATATATTTTGTTGAAAAAGTCACATTTCCGTAATTTTGCTGTGTTTCCGATATTATGACAATTAACTTTAATCTGAGCTTTTATGAACATCTACATGATCAGTCAATTAAATTTGGGAAAATAGCAGATTTTTCTTGAAGAAACACAAAATACAAAGGATAATATGATAATAAATGATGATAAATTGCTTGAGAAAGGTTAAATAGAGATAAAAAAAATAATAATAATAATTTGGGAACTGCCAGAAAAGTAACACTGGGTCTTTCTGGGTTAAAGGAGTGATATTTTGCTTTTTTAAATGGAATTCTTCATTTTCAAACATTTCCCTGTGGTCTCCATGAACTGTAAATGCTCTGCTTGGGTCTGCATTCTTCATTCATTCAACTCCACAGGTCCATCTTCAACCCTATTTATGACTAATGACACCAGAAAGGTAGTCTGAAGCGCTGGCCCTTTAAATGCAAATGAGCCACTTCAGGCCCCGCCCCCTACCACATGAAATATAAAAAACATAAAAACATTCTGGGAGGGAAAAAAAGGGAAGGGACAAAAAGAAAAAATGAAAGAATGGAAATTTTTTCCTTCACATTTCATGTTGTTGCATGTAAAATTGCTTCCAATAATGAAAGTCTATTTTTTTTTAAATGTAATAAAAAAGCAAATTACCACTCCTTTAAGTGTACACATATTGACAATAAAAAGTTCTTGACTCTTGAATCTCAAACAAACTAAAAAAAAAAAAATATTCCTGGTGTCATTTTTATTTTTGAGCTATAATTCTACTTCTACTTGAGAAGCCTGTTATTGTCTGCCATCACCTATAAAAATAAAGTTTATTTTATTTTTTTATTTATTTTTATTTTTATTTTTATTTCAAACATGCAAAGAAAAATAAGACAAAACAAAGCAAATCAATCCATAAACAAAATAACATTCAAATGGACAGAATCTATCCTCAAGCACATACAAGTCTGAATATTGCATGGTCGAAAAGGAGTAGAAAGAAGTATAAACTTATTTAATCCTACCCCTCAGTGCTTTTCCACCTTTATCATTAACTTAATACAACAATCAGCCTATACTATTTCCCTAATTTTAGCATCGAACCACAACAATCCACAATGCAGTAACTGAATTATGCACAACAGTATGTTCATGTCAGTACAGTCATACAAACATACTCAACAAATCAAACATTCTCTTCAATAATTCTTAGTTCTGCGTCCAATCAGATTCATTCTTGATGTGTGAGGTCTGTCTATGTGACTATGCAACCCTATACCTGCTGAGAGTTTTTGGTTTTTTTGGTTGTTTTTTTTCCTGATCCTGATTCAATAACAGCTACTCTTACATGAAACAGCAACACTAAATTGTTAATGCGGCCCTCAGTTCGGTGTATTTAAAGTCAGCGTTATTTGCGAACATGCGAGCGTACGTGCCGAGCGACGCCTCTCCTCCTTTCTCCCTCAGTGCTTCCAGTGAACAGAGCATACCAGACAAATATAGTGCCTCTTTTTCCTCCCATGGTTGGGCAGGTAAAATATTTATGAGTGTTTTAACCTCTGGCTGACCCCAGAGCAGCGTTATAGCAGCTTCTTAGAAAGTTCCCAGAGAGAAGGAGAGACATTTACAATTAGAGACAATGTCTGACATGTCCTTCCTGGGTTGTGAATGATTTAGAATACAGCAGATTATCAGCAATATCGTAGTCTGGAATAATAATATATCCATGTTATTGTTTGGGACATCCAGGAAAACATTTTCATATAAACCAAATCAAATGTCAAATATTTGGCCCCTGGGCCAAAATCAGTCCGCTAAAGGGTCCAAACCGGCCTGTGGGATGAATTTGTGAAACGCAAAAATTACACTTAAATATCATCATTTTAGTTCCACATACAGAACAATATGATGTAAAATGGGTCCGAACAGTAAAATACTATCATAATAACCTATAAATAATGAAAACTTCAAATTTTGGTCTTTGTTTTAGTGTAAAAAAAAATGTAAAATTGCATTAAAATATTTACATTTACAAACTATCCTTTAAAAAATTGGAAAAACCTGAACAAATATGAACAACCTGAAAAATCCTAAGAAAAATAAGTGTAATTTTACCAACATTCTGCCTGTTAGTAAATGTTTTGTGTATTTGTAGATCCACTGTGATCTGTAAGTTGTAATATTGATGTGTAAATGATAACCTGAGGCAGAATACTGTTAAAGTAAAATTATAATGATAATATATAATAAAGTCATGTTTAGAGTGAAAAAAGTCAAATTAATTATGAAAACATTTTCATCTACATACTATTCTTTTAAAAAAAAGACAATGACATGTACATCCATGAAAAAAAATGAAATTCATCAAGAAAAATAAGTGTCATTTTAACCATATTCTGCCTCAGTTTATCATTTACACATATATTACAAAGTACAGCTCACAGTGGATCTACAAATAACAGGCAGAATATGGTTAAAATTGCACTTATTTTTCTTAATAAATTTCAGTTTGTTCTTAGTTGTTCATGTTATTCCCTTTTTTGAAAGGATAGTTTGTAGACGCAAACATTTCCATAATGCAATTTGACTTTTTTCACTCTAAAACGCAGAAAAATTGGGACTTGACGTTACTATCTTGCTAGTCCCGCCCACTTCAGATCATACTGGGCTGAATGTGGAACCTGAACTAAAACGCGTTTCACACCTGCCATATCTTTTCTTTCATAGTTTTAATATCTTCAATAAAAAAACAAATTCATAAAAAAAAAAGAATAATCCATGAATGATAATATTTATGACAAACTGAGGTATAATATTGTTAAAGTAAAAAAGAATATTGGTAAAACATTTAACTGATTTTTCTTAATAAAATTCAGTTTGTTCATAGTTTTTTATGTTATTCGTATGTTCTTTTAAAGGATAGTTTGTAGATGTAAACATTTCCAGAATGTAATTTGACTTTTTCTCTCTAAAACACAAAGAAAAATTAGGAGTTGACATTAACAGTTAATTAATTAAGTAGGAGTTGACATTGCGCTGAATATGGAACCTGAACTAAACATGAGATACAAACCAAGGCAATGTGCTCTATATAAATGTGATTTAATGATGAGTCAGACAGTCCTCAGAGTGTCCAATCTGAATACATGTGTGGGTACGAGCCTGAATGTTTCCACCGTGCAGGCTTTAATTTCACACAGACAGGCATAACTGTCAGCTCACTAAGTGCCTCTGAATTTCTGCGTCTATTTTGCATCTTTGTTTCCCCTCGTCCTCCCTCCCAGTTCTTCATTCCCCTGTCAGTATCTCTCGTGTCTCGCCTGCCGATGTTACTATTCTATTGACAGGTCATAATTTTACACATCAGCAGTTGTTTATCTGCTGCTTACATGATTGGGTAATAGCTAGGGACAAGAAAAGGTTCTCTAACAGCTTAATTATGTCCTCTGTCACATTGTTTAAGGAAAATAAACCAAACTGGTTTTTTTTTTGTTTTTTACATCTATTGTATTCTCTGTATTTAATGTACTTGTGGTCGTGACTGTTATAATGTGTTTGGTCATTCTCTTCGACTAATACACTATCTTCAGGGATTTTTCATGACTTTATTTCATATAGAAGATATTAAAACTATAAAGGAACATATATGGCAGGGGTGTCATTTTAGTTCAGGTTCCACATTCAATGCAATATGATCTGAAGCGGGTGGGACCAGTAAAATAATAACATAATAATATAGAAATAATGTCAACGCCACACTTTTCTTTATGTTTTGGAGTGAAAAAAGTACAATTATATTATGGAAATGTTTACATCTACAAACTATCCCTTTAAAAAAATGTGAATAGCATGATCAACCATGAAAAAACTGAAATTTATCAAGAAAAGTGTAATTTTACCAATATTCTGCCTGTTAGTAAATGTTTTGTGTATTTGTAAATTCACTGTGATCTGTGTGTTGTAATATACATGTGTAAATGAAAAACTGAGACAGAATATGGTTAAAATTGCACTCATTTTTCTTAATAAGTTTAATTTTTTTCATGGTTGTTCATGTTACTCTCATTTTTTTTAAAGAATAGTATGTAGATGTAAATATATTCATATATAATTTTACTTTTTTCCACTCTAAAACAGAGAAAAGTTTGGAGGTGACATTATTTGTATATTATTACGTTATTTTACATGTGTAAAGGATAAACTGATAAACATTATCATCCATGGATTTTTCTTATTGTTCATGACTTCATATTGAAGATATTAAAACTATGAAGGAACATATATGGCAGGGGTGTCAAACGCATTTTAGTTCAGGTTCCACATTCAGCGCAAGATGATCTGAAGTGGGCGGGGCCAGTAAGATAATAACATAATATAGAAATAATGTCAACTCCACACTTTTCTCTATGTTTTAGAGTGAAAAAAGTAAAAACTGAAATGTATTAAGAAAAAGAAGTGCAATTTTAACCATATTATTTCCACATGTGCATTACAACGTACAGATCACAGTGGATCTACAAATACACAGCATAAAATTTTTGGGACCCAGCATTCCCAGGGGGCCCATGGAGCAGCGGAGTGGGCCCAGCTCTAACGTATACCGGAGGCACAGAAGCCAGGTCGGGTTCTGTAAACTGTAAAATGTCCGAAGCATCTCCGCCCCCCGACTGTGGCCCTTCAACTGAAGGTTTGTGAAGTCTCAGTAGGTATAGAAGACCAAGAACAGCTGCAGAAAAGTGGGAGAGTTTGAGGTAAAGTGTGTTCTGTTTCACTTTTGGTTTCGTTAGTAGTGTAAGCCATGTTTTTTTTTTTGTTTTTTTTTTTTTTTACATCAAGTGCATTTAATTTTTTAAGGCTTCTGGACTTTGAATTTAATGCTTTTTAATGCCATTAAAGGCTTTAATTTTCACAAAAAATCGATTTAATGACATTTACTGCTTTTTAATGGCCCATGGACACCCTGTACAATGTATATAGTGTAATATATAATATGTGGTGTAACAGAGAGCTTTAAGAATGCTGCTATGAAATATGATCTGATAAGTTATTATATTGTAGATGGGAAGTACAGTGTATTGTATTTGTGTAATTATGATCCTCTTGTAGAATGTATGTATACATGTATAATATGTGTTTTGTCTGCAGCACCAGGTCTTTATGGGTTAAATGATCATTACACGATTACTCCTGTGAGGCGTAATTTCATTCATCATATCAATATTGAAAGACTATGAAGACTATTCAATCTTGAAAGTCATTCACTGCAAAAATCTAAGATCTTACCAAGTGAAATTTTCTCATTTCTAGTCCAAATATCTCATCACACTTAAAATAAGACATAATCACCTAAAGAGTAAGTTTTCAGTGAGATATAAGAATTGATTTTTAGACAATAGATCTTGAAAATCTTAGTTTAAGAAATCTTACCAAAATAATTTTCACTTGTTCCATTGGCAGATTTTTTTGCTTTTTTTTTTTTGCGCTTAATTCAAGCAAAAAATCTGCCATCTAAAAGATGAGGGTGTTTCCACGGTAACTACAGAGCTTCTGAACGTCCAAATGCATCATATCTGATGACCATGAAAACATGACAAACTGTATTTTACACCATTTATTTACCTGTATTAGTGGATCAACAGGGATTAAACAGTTTAGATCAGTAGATGGTTTTGGTAGATGGTGGATGTTTGGGTCTTTATGGGTTAACTATTTGATTTTACTATTTTATTTATAGCATTGTTGTAGTTTCATGTACTTACTTGTTGATTAAGCAAAAAAAATCCTGAATTAAGGAAAAAAAATCTTAAAATAGACAAATCTTGAAGTAAGCAAAAAAATCGGTCAATGGAACAAGGGAAAATTATCTTGGTCAGATTTCTTGAAACAAGATTTTCCATATGTATTGTCTAAAACTAAGTTCTTATATCTCACTGAAAAGTTACTCTTAAGGTGATTACGTCTTCTTTTAAGTGTGATGAGATATTTGGACCAGAAATGAGAAAAATAAACCTGCAAGATTTCGATTTTTGCAGTGCTTAACTCTCACGGTCAAACTCTTAACACACTTTTCCTCTTCCGTCCGCTGTAATTGATCAGACAGAGTGAGCATTGTCCCTCATATTGACCCTCACACGTCCTGGTACGACGGTCAGCGGACGGAGGGAGCGACCGCCGCTGAGTTTTCTTAGCGTGGAGCCAAACGGCGGCCTCGGCCACATGCAGATGAGCCCGACCTCAGGGCCTCAGATGGTACGACTGTGTGTGCGTCTGGAAGTGTCAGGAGCTGAGATTGCGGTGTGCGAGCGGACCACTGACGCATGTCCAAGCCTCGGCCACTGTCTTTCCCACACACACACACACTGGTCTCTGACACATCCCTGAGGCCGATCAGTCCATTGTACAGGCTCTCCAGTGAGCCATAGCTTTTACATATATTAAAATGAGCCTTGGGTACAGAGCTGCCCCTGAAGACTCAACCACGCACACACACATCAACGGCAGACACACAATCTACACACAACCAGCAGTGTTCTGGATGTATATGTGTGTGTGTGAGTGTGTGTGAGTGTGTGGAGACAGGAGTGTAAAAAAGCCACCAGACCATATCTGAGCCAACACTACTCTCCTCTTCTTCTTCTGTCTCTTCTTCAACTAAAAACTTTTCTACTTGAGGGGTTCTTTAACTTTTTCACCTCTGGGAGCCCAAATAAAAGAATTTAGAATTTCACTGGGACCAAGGCTTGTGTAGAAACATATTATTAGTTTTACTGTGGAGGGAAACTGTCCAGATCAGGGCCTGGAAGACCCTGTTCAGAGTTTTTATGGCCGGTTTGGGTCAAAATGGTGTGAAATAATGTAGAGGATATCAACAGTAACTAAAGATCTTTTAGCCGTAACCGGGCTTCTTCAAAAAGTTTTGGTTTATTTAAGATTTTTGGGAGTTCATTATCTGATTTTACTTTTCCCCATGTCCGAACAGCACCTGCGGTGGACTGTTTTGGGTCTCGTCTTAAGACCCAGCTTTATTCTATGGCATGAGTTGTGTGGTCCTCTGTGTGTTTTATTTCTTTATTTTATTAATTTTAACCCATAAGGACCCAGTGTGACATTTGTGGCAGTTCCCAATTCATAGTTCCTCTGTATTTAACCATCCTTAAGTGATTTATCACCATTTATTGTCATATTATCTTCTGTATTTTGTGTTTTTTTTTCAGTAGAAATTAGGTATTTTCCAACATTTAATTACTGATCATCTAGATATTCATAAAAGCTCAGCGTAAAGTTCAGGATTACTATATCAAAAATACAGAAAACTGAAGAAAAAGTGAGTTTTTCAGCAAATCTATCAAACCCAGTGTCTCCATCCACTGTCACTGATCCAACTCCATGGGCTTTACTGGTGAATCAATGTTGTAGAAGATGATGGTGTTTCCATGGTAACTGCAGAGCCTCTGAACATCCAAATAGGCCATATCTGATGACCGTGAAAACATGACAAACTGTGTTTTACACCAGTTATTTACATGGATTTGTGGATCAACAGGGATTAAACAGTTTAGATCAGAAGATGATTTTGGTAGATGGTGGAAGTTTGGGTCTTTATGGGTTAACTATTTGATTTTATTGTAGAATTTATAGCATTGATGTAGTTTCATGTACTTATTTCCTGTTTATAATAATAATAATAATAAAAATAATAATAATACATTTTATTTATAGGCGCCTTTCTTGGCACTCAATGACACTGTACAGTAAAACAGGAGAATAGAAAGCAAGCAATAAAACAGAGTAAAAAATAAAAGGCAGGTTAATAATTGGACAGTGCAATTGTAGTCATCAAGAGAAAGAGGTCCTACACAGACGCGTTTTGAGTTTGGATTGGAAGAGAGGGAGTGAAGTGATATTTCTGAGATCCAGTGGCAAGGAGTTCCAGAGTTGGGGAGCAGAGCGGCTGAATGCTCTGCTCCCCATGGTGGTGAGACGGGCAGAGGGAACAGTGAGTTTAGTGTATTTTCTTTTATTTGTTTTGTAGTTTTTACGATTCCATGTGCAGCACTTTGAAAATGTTCCTGTTGTTTAAATGTACTAAATAAATAATGTGGATTGGATTGAAATTTTGCATATATGGTAAATGCTCTATAATAATGTAAAGTTGCATGTTTTCATTAACAAAATATAACATTTTCTTTCAAGCGATCCCCAAAAACTCTCAGGTTTTCCACAAACTTATGGAAAATGGTGATCAGACATAACCAAAGTGCTCTGAAAACCAAAGGAAAAGTCAGTAGAACTTTTTAAACTTAAAAAAAAAAAAGAGAGAATACAGCACATTTGTGAAAACTACAGATGTGTCACAGCTTGAAGTGAGATTTTTTTTTTTTTCACCTGGTGGTTGTTGGTTCCGGTTTATGATTTATTTTCATCATGTCTTAGATGAATAAATTAGAGATTCTGCTCTATAGCTCTACTCTAAGGCCCAAACCCAATTCACCCCTTAGCCCTCCCCCTTACCCTTACCCTTACCCTTTGGCCCTTGCACTCGACACTACCCCTTGAAACGGAGCTGCAAGGGGTAGGGGTTGAAAAATTCCCCTATGAAATAAGACAACCCTTCCAGACCTGTCACATCATCAGCAGTCATCGATGCTGCTATCAACGGATGGGACAACTTTGTCAAAGTATTCCCCATGTTGTCAGCAGCTGTAACCGTCTCTGTTCCATGGGCTTTGGTCATCTTTTTGCAGCTATCAACTATAAACTGCAGAAATGCGATTTTATAACACACTGAAACTGCGTTAAACAGACGATAAAATGATTAAGTAGTTTACAAAGAAAATACGTACATTTGTGTTTCTTTCATCACACTGCTGCACTTTTTTGCTGCGTTTACCTCCATCTTGCTGATGATTCAAACAGAATTATGGGAGATTTCTCATATTCATTTGTAATGTGGTACTGAAAAATCTCTCTTTTGAGGGTCAAACAGCCCTTCCCCTCTGAGTCATCGAGAATCGGGACACCCCGACCCTTCACAGAGGGGTAAGGTGGAGGGGCCAAGGGGTAAAATGGGATTGGGCCATCATGTCTGAACACCAACTACAGTTTATAGTTCATCTTCCTCAGCAGAAGATGGAAACAAGACAAAGGTTATCCAGTTTGATGTGAGTTTTTTTTTACCTTCATGTTCACTTTCACAACGTTACATATCAGTTAAAAATGTGGCCAAACCAAAAATTTGACTTCAACATGAAAGAAATAACGATTCTGTGATAATTATTGGTATAAAAAAATGTAAGAAGTTCGATCTTCATAGCCATATTTCCAAGCTTGAATCATTTTTCATATAGATTGATTAAATATTTCTCTTGATGGTTAAAAAAAAACGTGAGAATATTCTTACTTCTCTTTTTGTTCGAACTTTTAAAATAAATAGTTTCCTTGGTCATCCTGTCCCTTATTTAAAACATTATAAGTGTAGAGTAGAAAATAATGAGTGCATTTCCCCTAAAAACAACAACAGGAAGATTTAAGCGCTCTTTCCTTCATGCTGTGTCAGTGGAGTCAGAATTACAGCCTTCTTTGTAGTTGCAGCTTGTTTTTACACAGCTACGTATGAAGCCGCACAGGCAAAATCCTCCGCTTTGTTACTTCAATCATGTTGACCATCGCTTACAAAGAAAATCCAAAAAATGTAGGTGTCTGAGGGCTAAGTAAGGAACATTAAAATGCAGAAACAGTTTATTTCCAAGCATTCTTTTCACCATGTCGTCTTTCTTGCTGCTTCAAAGCTGTGAGGCTACGATTAGTGAAAATATTATTTAAATTTGTTTGTGACCACCAAGGAATATCAGTAAAATACAGCGGCGGCTGCTGGTCTTTAAAACAGGGGAAGCTCATCTTACAGCTCCGTCATAAAAGTTGTCGTGTCATAGCAAAGCAATTAAAAATCAAAGGAATGCTTCACTGAGGCTGTTCTGCTTCATCTATACCATAAAACCACAGACACACACACTTGCAGGTGTATGGTTTGACCCTTTTTCTCTTCAGCTGATGCAGTCACGGCACTTTGGCAAACAACTTCTCTTCCACTGATATCCCCTGATTCCGACATACTCTGCTCAGGCTGTGAATGTACGGTAGGCTGTAGCCAACACTATTTAGTGTAATTCATCACTTATGAGAAACATTTTAATTTCAACTGCACTGGCTTCCTGTGGCTCAGAGAATAGACTTTAAAACAGCTCTGCTGGTCTATAAGTCTGTCCATGATCTAGCCCCAAAGTAAATCTGTAACATGTTGGTCCCATATGAACCATCTCGACCCTGAGAACCTCATGGACCGGTCTTTTGCTGGTGCCCAGAGTCAGGACTAAAGACAGGGTGAAGCTGCGTTTCAGTTTCATGCAGCTAAACCCTGGAACAGTCTTCCTGATGACGTGAGACAGGCCTCTACTATGACGATGTTTAAGTCCAGGCTGAAAACAGCTGAAAGGGTTCTATCTGCACTCTTCTCTTTCACTTTATTTTACCTGATTATTATTTATGTTTTATTGATTATGTTTTAATTGTAATTGTGTGTTTTTCTGTTCTGGGGCAGCCATGGCTCAGATAGTAAAGTGGGTTGTCCAATAACGGAAGGGTTGGCGGTTGGAATCCCGCTCTGTCCTAGTCAGTCCGTTGTGTCCTTGGGCAAGACACTTCCCCCTCCTTGCCTCCAGTGCTACTCACACTGGTGTATGAATGCATATGAATGTTTGGTGGTGGTCGGAGGCGCCAACTCGCAGCCACTCTTCTGTCAGTCTGCCCCAGGGCAACTGTGGCTACAGATGTAGTTTACCACCACCAGAGGGAGAATGCGTGAGTGAATGAATAATGGGTCGATAATGTAAAGCGCTATATAAATCTAATCCATTATTATTATTTTATCCTGTCTCTTTTCCATTTTTGTAAAGCACTGTGAACTGCCCTGTGTATGAATTGTGCTATACTAATAAATTTGCCTTGCCTTGCCTTCAAAGAACAACAGACTATCAACTGACCTCCCAGCAACATAACACAAGGAAGAAGTGGGTTTAACGTGTAAGCTGGAGCCGGCGTTGGAGCCACGTCAAACCCACCAACAGAAACTCTTCTCTCATCCACCAGTGTAGGCCCCGCCCTCTAAGTGCAGTTTAACTCGCAAGCAAAACTTTTGAACTCACAAGCAAAGAGGACTGATTTATAAACAAAATTATCATTTTTTTTGTTATGGCCGCTGACTGTCTTTTGCTCTCAAATCTCTTTTTTGGTTGCAAATCTATTCTATTTGATTGATGAAAAAAGAAACATACCTCTCCATAGACTTCAGTCTGAACGACCTTTACATCAATGAAATGCGACAAACATCACCATCCTGCATCCCAGGAGTGTTACTTCCATAAACACTGTGCTTTTTTCCACACTTAATAAAGACTTTCATGCAAAATTCTAGACTTTTCAAGGTCTGGAAAACAGCATTTCAAAACTCCATACTTTTTAAGACTTTCAAGACCTGCGCAAGCACCCTGTAGTTTTGAAGAACTAGTCACATGTTGAATCACTGACCATATGTTTAAACCACAGAGATGATGAACAGTAAGCCATCAGAGATCTGAACATCCAGTCCAGTTTGTCAGCTTGATGATTTATCCTCTTCAAACCCCAGTACATTGAAATAAAACCATACTCTGCCAATAAAAAGTTTCAAAGTAAAAGAGCACTTACCGGAAACAGACGTCTGCTGTGACTGTCCTGGTTGGCGATTCTTTTGAGGACCTACAAGAAGAATAGGAAATAATCTATAATAATCTTGAGTGATATAATGAACACTGAAGAAAAAGAAAGACATGATTGTAACAAAGGGAAATGAGGAGCGTGTTCTCAAATGGTGACAAATCGTTAACAATGCGTCTCATCACTGAACACGTCTACTTGGACACAAAGTTGGAAGAATAAAACTTGAGACTTAGAAAAACGTTATTACACAATCACTTATCTATTCAGGAGATTCAGAAAAGACTTGGTGTGAAATACAAAGACAAACGCACTCAATCAACCTGAGGTGTGATTCAGACGATGAATACGGCAATGAAACACAAAGCTCAGCATCAGCATCGAGAAAACCTTGGACCCTGCTTTATGGAGTCAAGCAGGAAAATGGACATCCACGCTAATTTATACTCAAAACGCTATGGAACCCACTACAAAGACTGGAAAAAACCTGAGAAGTGACATCATGTAACAGTCAAAGACAAAAGAAAAACAGTTATAGGAGAAAAGTGGACATTAGACAGTAACTATTACATGTTCTCTGAAGGAGTCTTCCATAACTCATTTCTTTGTTTTCATAAAGAGCTATAGCATGAAAACATTTAGCTTAAAGTGACTGTCTATTTAGGTGTCTAGTGCAGAATATTGTTTTGAATTTCCCCAAACATAAATCACATCCCACTGCATGTTTTTCAATCTTAAGCATTTATCATCCTGCATATTCTTAACCCTTTATCAGGCAAGTGACTATTTTTGGTAACTTCTACACTTACCAATAGACAGTGACAGCAACAGTTCCAGTGAGGACAGTAGTCAACAATCTCCGGTCCAATGTGGTCTACAGGGTCTGGAAGGTCCACCTCTGCATGAACAGTGAGTGGACCTGCTGTGTTCGGTACCATGAAGTAATGGTACTAATGTAAGGAATTATGTTCAAAGGGATCATGTGGATGTGGACAGGGGTCTGGATCAGCACGTATGTTGGTCTAATGTTCGAAAAGTGATGTTCTAATGTTCGAAAATACATGTTCCTTTCACATTACATATGTTTTTCTTGAATTTTTCCTACATACTTCTTGAATTTTTTGCCACTTTTTGCAAGGAACCAAATATGGTAACTTCACTGACTTTGATTTTCTACGTGAAAAATTTCACAAAATTAATAAAGTCTTGTTCTGTCCTCCAATAACACGCTATGGTTGAAATTTTGAATTTCAGAGTATTGCTATGAGTGCCCTATAAAGGGTTATGTCAGCAGTCGTGGAAATTCATGACTTAAAATCAAACAATGACACAGCTTTTTTGCAATTTTATCAAACACAAAATAGGACCAAAGGTCCTGTAGTCCAACAGCACATTTGAAAACATTAACATTCATTTAACCTTTCAAGGTCACTCAAGTTCTCAGGTCATGGCACCAAATGAAAGCCCATATGTGACTTCCTATCTATTGCCAATAGTAACTGTGTGAATATCTTCAACTGTTTTGAAGTTATAGTACTTTGAAGTATTTCCCATTATAAACCAATAGGAATTTTTAAAGTATCAAAAATTCATACAAATTCTGTCATTCTGACTGGCAGTTTAAGAGAAGAAGATTATTGAAAAATTATTTACGGAGGACAACTGATACCAATACTCCATCGGACCCTTGGGCCGTTGGACTAATAAAACATATACAGTGATGTTATATAAAGGTCATATAAATGTTTTTCACAGATTTAATTTGGGAAGTGACAGAAAAGTAGAACTGGGCCTTTAGGGGTTAAATATGCAAACTGAACAGTTCCTCATCATAACATAATTCTTACTGTTGTATTTTAAACATACTTATTCCTCTGAATACAACACTGCGACTAAAACTGACTGAATCCGAACCTTCAGGACAAAAGTAAACATTAAAAGTGAAACCTCAGAAATCCACTGTATCATTCTGTAATAAAACGCTGTACCTCAGCTGCTACAGCGTCTCTTAACCTCCCAAATAACTGAAACCCTTTGGCATTTTGTTGAGCTGTTTAAATCTATTACATTTTGGGGATACGGATTTGCGGATATAGAGAAAAAACTATTTTGGAACTTCCACGTAAGTAGCACTGGGGCTTTGCTTTATAGGTTAAAATAAAGTGGATGATTTTTTTTTTTTTTAGCACCACAGGCACCATTAACCCATAAAAATCTAATATTATTTTTGTGTCAGTTCCCGAATGACTTTTCGTCTCTATTTAACCTTTCTTTTGTGATTTATCACCATTTACTATAATATTATCCACTGAATTTTGCATTTTTCCTGATGAAAATCATCTATTTTCCTGCCTCTAACTGGCTGATCATGAAGATGTTCATAAAAGCATAAAAGTAAAGTCAAAGGTTACTGTATTAAAAAAGAAAAAACGGAAGAAAAGTTGACTTTTTCTGTAAATCTATCATTAACTACACATAAACCCAGTGTGTCCATCCACTGTCATTGATCCAACTCCATGGGTTTTACTGGTGAATCACTGTTGTAGAAGATGACAGTGTTTCCATGTTCACTACGGAGCCTCTGAACTTCTAAATGGGTCTTATCTGATGACCATGAAAAGACAACAAACTGCATTTTACATCAATTATTTACATGCATTGATAGGATTAGTGGATCAACAGGTATTAAACAGTTTAGATCAGTAGATGGTCTTTGATGCTGGTGGCTGTTTGGGTCTTTATGGGTTAGTGACACCAAAAAGCTAAAACTCTAAAGCGCTGCATCGTAGCTGTCGCACACTACTGGAACTGAATTCTCTCCATTCTGATGATCTTTTTAAAATATGTTATTGGTGCAGAATCACCAGCCAAACTGGAGAGGAGATACATCTTTCTATATGCATCATTCATTGACTGAGAATTCCAAAGTTCTTAAAATATATCACTTGCTTTGATTAATTTCATCAGAGACCTTCTTGAACATCAGTCATTGGCAGTAGTTGGGTAGTATTTTGACAGTTCTTTTCCCAGAGTTTAGGGCTGACATTTAATTTACGTTGGCGTCACCTTGCCGTTTATGCAGCGACTCAGTGTTTAGAAGAGTCCATTCACTTCTGCACAGCTGTGAGAGGGAACATACAAGCACAAATCAAACACAAATTGCAGATTGCAGCGTAAATCAGAATTCTCCTAGCAACAAGACAGTCTGCCACTGTGTTTGACGTGATGATGGACATGATGGTAACTGCCTTTTCATTTCTTTATTTAAACCACGGGGTAAGTGGAGACCAACATTTGGCTCAAAGCTTCTTTTTTTTTCCTCCCATTTTTTTTTTTCTTTGCAAAGTGCAGCAACTTCTTCAAATCTTTACTGTTAGACTTTCAGGAGACTTTCAGTAACCCATCATCACCGCAGAAGGTTGGCCTTGGGCTAAGATCAATGTCAAATCCTTTCAGATGATGTGAAACCTCAGTGCAAGCTTAGCTAAGAGTTCTGGTCTACCATTAGCCCTGGGCTAAAAACAGAGCCAAGGAGGTTAAAGCAGCATTACGTCTGTGTAAACACCAGCTATCAAACCCACTGCACAGTGCATCCCCTGCTACACACTATCAGCACATATGGATCAATACAGAAGATGGACAAAATAGCAGGAACACCTCGCAATAACCATGGTCTGCACATCTGAGGAGCTTTGGAAAATAAAGAGGAAGAATGTGGGATGTGATAAAGTGTGACAGCGTCTGTGCTGGGAGTAACGTGTTACAGAAGTAATCCATTATACTAACAGATTACTTTTTACTAATGAATTTTCAGTAATATTTTATTTGGTACATGTTCAATAGAGCTTGGGTTACGACACACTTTTCACCCGTAATTTAATTGCTCAAATGAAAACAAAACAAAAAATCAGCATGACTACAAGACCTTAAGGAATGAAAAATGCGTCTGTACGGTTCTATTTCCTGTTGGTGTTCAGCCAGCAGGTGAAGATGGCAGAAGACAGTCCATTGGCCACATGGACGTATCCTCATTACTAACCCTAACCCTGCTTTACAGAAGATAGTTAGCATGTTAGCATGATCCCTGTGATCAGCAATGACAAGGTAAGCTAACGTTTCTATGACTACTTAGAATTCTTTATCGATTGTGGATTTATCTACCGGCATCCTCAGCCCTGCCCCCTGTTTGAACATGTAAAAATGTTGTTCCTGCTGGGATTCGAACATCGCAGACCGTTACTTACTGAGCTATCTGTCCACATGTACTTCAGGGCACAAATGTATGTGTCCCAAGGCTCTCCTATTTCTTGTATTTGGGGGGGGGGGTATTATTTGACTTCAGGGGGTTGGGTTATACTGCCATTTATGACATGAGTCTGTATGTAACTCAAAAGTAATACAGGAGTCATGTAAAGCATTACAATTCTGAGACAGTAATATTGTAAGTTAGGGGATTTATTTGATATAACAGTAAAAAGTAATCTGTAATGGATTACAGTTTGGACGTAACTTGCACAACACTGGACCTCATTCAGACGGCTACAGCAGTAGAAAAGCAAAAGTGATGAACAGCAAAAAAAAAAAAAAAAGGTTGACAAAAACAAGTGGTGGCATGAAAAGAAGAGACAGTCACCGCTCAACCTCAGCTCCACTGTGGATAGAACAGAAAAAAGTGTCCCTGCCCTGACCAGGGGGAGACTGACAGAGTGTCTATGGGGGGGGTCTCTGTGTTAGTGTGACAGATAGAGTGACAGGGACAGTGAAGCAGCGGCGTCCCCAGTGATCGTGGTTCGTTGTCTGGTTACATATTCAGTCCTGACAGACGCCAAAGGCTGAATAAGGATTTACTCTACTGGACATCTGCAGACACAAAGTCACACATTATACTTTTCAAAGTGTTCAGCTCTGGGTTCAGGACCAGCCACCAAATGAGCAGCTAGAAGATAACCAGGAATGTTTACCCAAGATGAAAATCATACTTGTTAGCAATGGCTGATTGAGTATGTAGATTATTTAAACGTACGGGAGACTTTCGTGACCAATTTTTCATCAAATCTGTCAAACCTCAGTCATATCCTCAGTATCATGAATCTGTAAGTCTTTCTGTGATTACTGACCAGAATCTCTTCCATCACGGTGAAAAATTTCGAAGTGCCATCCACCAGAAACAAACCATATGTTTACAAACAGAGCCGGGAGGTAACTCGGGCATCTGAGGATTTTTGTTGTGACGTGCATTGTGGGAAACAGAGGTTCGCGAAGCCACCTGACTGTGGCAGCTGCTACAGACACAATGCAGAAACGGCAGGAGCTCCCTTCCCTCTATGCATATTCCTCCAGCCGTTTCTGCATTTCAGCCGTTTCCACGTCGTGTTTGTTGCTTTTTCACACGGCTGCGCGAACCTCCATTTCCCACAATGCACGTCGCGACAAAATTCTGAAGATGCCCGAGTTACCTCCCGGCTCTGTTTGGAAACACATGGCTTGTTTATGGTGGATGGCACTTTGAAATTGTTCACCATGGTGCCAAGAGATTCAGGTGAGTAATTATAGAAAGACTTACAGATTCATGATAATGAGGATATGACTAGGGTTTTAGAGTTTTGACGAAAAAATTGGTCACGAAAGTCTCCCATACCTTTAACCCATAAAGACCCAAACATCCACCACTGACCAAAACCATCTACTGATCTGAACTGTTTAATACCTGTTGATCCACCAATCCTATCAGTGCATGTAAATAACTGGTGTAAAATACAGTTATTCATCTTTTCATGGTCATCAGATATGAGACATTTGGACGTTCAGAGGCTTCGTAGTTACCATGGAAACACGGTCATTTTCTACAACATTGATTCACCAGTAAAACCCATGGCGTTGGATCAATGACAGTGGATGGACAGACTGGATTTATGTTCAATTAATGAGAGACTGCACTGAAAAAGTCACTTTTATTAAGTTTATATATATGTGTGTGTGTGTGTGTGTGTGTGTATATATATATATATATATATATATATAGAGAGAGAGAGAGAGAGAGAGCGCATACTATAATTTTATAACATAATAAGGTACTTTTTATTAGATTATTTTACTATTATTTTAAGATAATTAGATTAATAAGATTATATTATTATTATTATTATTATTATTATTATTATTATTATTATTATTATTATTATTATTATTATTATTATTGATACTTTGCCACTTGGTTCGGTTACTACTTTCCAATGTGCTATTCTGTTTTTTTGCTACTGTTTTTTCTTTTTTCTTTTTCATAGTTGTTACAGTTAAGTTGTTACATTGCTATTTTATTGCCTTTTTCTTGTGGTATTTTTTGTGTGTATATGCCGTGCTTGTGCTGCTTTTGGAACCTAAATTTCATGAGGGCTCTGCCCAAAGGATCAATAAAGTTCTATCTAATCTGATCTGATCTAATTTAATCTAATCTGATCTAATGTACTCCAACCTACATGTGTATCTTTACTGTCCAGGATGAAGCTCCACCTTTGGTTTTCAGAATCCAAACTGCCTGACGCTGGAAACAGCTTCTGTTTGTTGTAAACTCAGTGCCCTGACATTTCTTCATTGCCTCGCACCTAATCTGGCATTTATGTGCCTTTCAGAGATTGATCTGCTTCCTATGTCCATACATAAGAGGCTGTACATTGTTGTGGCGTCGGTGTGGTTTCCCGTGGCATCGTAGGTTTAAGTGGATGCTCTAAATAAACATAGGTGTGAATGTGTTCATCTGAGTGTCAGCGTTGTGAAAGACCACCAGTGTATCCAGGCTGCACTCTGCCTCGACACCTCACAGACTGGGATAAAAAAAAAAAAGAAAAAACGCCCTCATTCTTGCAGATTCAACTGAGTCAACAGATGGAAGAATGTGGCGCTCTTCTCTGCTGATGTTTTGATAAGAGGTCTTTTGGATGTTTTAAGCAAAGATGTATGATTTTACCTGCCAGAAACACATTTTCAATTCCAATTTCTGCTTGTTTTGAGGTCAGTGATAAACTTTTTTTACAGTTTTGTTTTTAGACAGTTGGTCAGAGATGAAGAAAGATACAAGGAGTCATTGTGTATTTGTTAAAACAGCTTTGAAAATAGTTCTTGGAACAAAATGTACATGTGACAAAATGGTGCAAGCATCAGGGTTTTCTGACTCAAATGTGGAGTAGAAATCTGGTCAAATAAATCTTTGAATCACACACTTAATTAAGAACTGACTGTCAGAGGGTCATGTTGAAGGGTTGCCACTTGGACAACAGGTGGTCTGGTCATTATTTCTGAAGCTACTTCAAATGCATAACATTACATAACATCTGATCTTTAAACCGTTGGCAGTTTTATGGAACTATATGACATTTCTTGTATACACAGAGAGTCTGCAAAGTTCTGGTAGTGACCCAAATGAACTTGCCAATAAAAGCATTTTAAACTTCTAAATTACACAGAATTGTTTTTCAGTGCACCTCAGAAACAGGTCTTCATAAAATAAATTTGTGTCACTGTCAAAATTTTTCGTCACGATGAAACCATTAAAAGGTACTTGTCAAGTTGAGTCCATCCTAGAGCATCAACTGTTGCCAATGTTGCGTCCTAATGACAATGGAAATTGATGAGTTGGCCAGGTGACGGCAAAGTACACAGCAAAAATCCAAATCTTACCAAGTGTATTTTTCTCATTTCTAGTCAAAGTACCACGTCACACTTAAAATAAGATATAATAACCATAAGAGTAACTTTTCAGTGAGATGTAAGAACTTATTTTTAGACAACAGATCTGGAAAATCTTATCTCAAGAAATCTTACCAAGATCATTTTCACTTGTTCCAAAAAAATCTTGAATTAATCAAACACAACAGACTGAGAGAAGATCTCCAAACATCTGGTAGCTTACGTTGAAGGAGCTCAGCTTCAGAAAATAGACTCCACCCATCCCCTTCTTATACACAGCCTGGGTGTTAGATGTGTGTTCCTGATCCAATCTGTTGTTGATCACCACATCCAGGTATTTATAATCCTCCACAACCCCCCCCCCCATATCCCCCATAATAACTACCAACTGGCATTTTCAGTTAATAGTAACAGTGAGCATCTTCTACCAGCTGAGTCTATTTCATGTTCAGTTAATTTAATCAAAATGTGACCCTGCAGTATTTCATTTCGTTGACCTTTGAACACTCACCAGCTGGATAAATAACTGCAACTTTACTTTAACTCAGCTGACGCCAACCGGGGCACGTTTCACTGAAGTTTTGCTGATTCGAGTTTGGAGAATATAAACGAATGAGTCACTTTTATGTCACACCCAAGTTTTCTGTTTTTCTTTTGTCGTGCTTTGGAAATACAGGAGTAAACTGTCAGACAGGCCACTTGAGAATCATTTCTACGAGGCAGAAGGTGCAAAAAAAAAAAACATGTTTATTCAGGAGATTAAAAATATCTTTAAATGGGAGGTTAGTTTCTAGGAAGTGATGATTAGAGAATTACTCTTCTAAAAAATCACCCTGTGAGGAAAAACAAAGCTTGGGATTTGCATTTACTTGAAATGACTACAAAATGACCTAACAGCTGTTTAACCCTTTATAGTCATAGACCAGTGTTTTTCAACCTTGGGGTCACCTGGAATTCAAATGGGATCACCTGAAATTTCTAGCAACTGATAAAAATAAAATAAAAACTTACTAATAAAAAATATATGTTGAGTTGACAGAGACAATCCCGATACATAAAAGACATGACAAACTGTGAAGCTGAAACACTGTGGTACTGTTTATCTGTCAAATGTTCATTGTGTCATGCGTCGACGGTTATGTTGAGTTTTGGTTTAGGGGTTTTTTGTTCTCTTCCTGTTTTATTTTGGTGATGGTGATCGCTTCCCTGTTTTCGTCTGCACACTGTTAGTCTTGTCTTTGTCTTGCCCTATCCCTTCATTGCCTGCACCTTGGTGCTCCTCATGTAATTGCCCACACCTGTTTGTGATCCCTACCTTCTCTATATATTCTTCCCCTCTCCCTTTGTCTGTTGTCAGTGCGTCGTTATCTGTGGTCTTGTGAAGAGCGTTCTGTTAAGTATCTAGTCTTAAGAATCTTGAACTCCATGTTTTCTACTTATGGCTTTTTGTTTGTTTAAAGTACGTTGTACTTCTCCTTTTGTTATTAGAAATTTTTAGAGCACGTTGTGCTTTCTCTTTTTGTTAATCTTTTTGTACTTTGAGAACTTTTGTTAAAATAAATCTTTTTTTTGACCACTGACAATTGCGTCTCGTGCATTTGGGTCCACACCAAGAGTCGAGTCTTAACAGTACGCACTGACCAACAATGGACCCAGCCGAGACTGAAGCCGTTTTGGCCGCAGTAGGAGCACAAGGACGACGGCTCTGTGAATCGGAAGCACACCTTGCTGCTCTGAGCCAAGCTGTGCAGCAGCTCAGAGAGCAGCAGCGAGGAGACCAGCAGGAAATGTCAAGACAGATTCTGGAAATGAATCACACCATGCATAGAATGTTAACTCACCTGGAACATGGGAACGCGGTTCCTACCCAGCCCGTCAGGATGGTTCCTGTCGTCTCTTCAATGCCTCCGCCAGCCGAACCCACCGTCAGCGTTTCTCCCCGGCCCTCGCCACAGCTCGCCCCTCCCGACAAATTCTCAGGACAATCAGGTGACTGCAGAACATTTATTTTTCAATGTGACCTACACTTTAAACTGTTTCCCGTAATCTATGAATCTGAGTATACCAAGCTGGCGTTCATCATATCCCACCTCACCGGACGGGCAGCGGAGTGGGCTACCAGCGAGTGGGACCGGGGAGCCGTCTCCTGCCAGTCTGCTGAGGCATTCTTCGCTGCTCTCCGGCGGGTATTCGACCACGTCGCTCCAACTCGTGAAGCGGTCCGGAGGCTCGAGAACCTACGGCAGGGGAACCTCAGTGTGGGAGAATATTCCATCCGTTTCCGCTCAGCAGCAGACAACACTGATTGGAACGATGCGGCTTTGAAGGACGCATTCCGCCGGGGCCTGTCGGGAGTCCTAAAGGATCAACTTGCGCCGCTGGAGGAGCCTCCAGACCTGGATACCTTGATCACCATGGCAACCCGCCTGGACATCCGAAATCGGGAGAGAGACCAGGAGCGACGCTTCGAGGACAGCAGGCGCTCGTTCCAATCAGCTCCTCCACACTCAACCACATCTGCGTCAAGACCCTACGTTCCTTCGGTGCCCCCTGCTGGAGAGGAGGAACCCATGCAGTTGGGTCGCACACACATCTCCCCAGCAGAACGGCAGCGCCGTCGACAGGAGGGGAGGTGTTTTTACTGTGGACAGCAGGGACATCTGAGGGCAGCCTGTCGGGTAAGAAAACCTCGCTCCTCACCAGAGATCCACGAAACCACCAGCAAAAACACCCTTCCTAGCTCACCCAGACACACTCTGACTCCAGTAACTTTTACAGTACATAATCGCAGGATAGAGTTGGGGGCCTTCATAGACTCAGGGGCTGATGAGAACCTTATGGATGAAGGTCTAGTTAAAAGTTTGAGCGTAAAGATGTGTGAGCTTCCCTCTAAGGTCACAGCTCAGGGAATTACTGGGGTGGAGCTATTTCAGGTCTCCCATCACACAGAACCTCTGCAGATGGACATTGATGACCACAGTGAACTGGTGGAGTTTAAAATTGTAAAATCTCTTGCTCACCCCATTGTACTTGGTTTTCCCTGGCTAAAAAAACACTATCCTTCCATAGACTGGATCTAGGGCAGGATTGAGGCATGGGGAAAGGACTGTAATGTGAGATGTATCAAGGGTACTCATAATGTAGCCACAGCATCCTTTTCCAAGCTCATGCAGGAACAGGGGAAAACAGAATTTTCAGACTTATCCAATGTACCTGCCCAATATCACCACCTGAGGGAGGTGTTTAGTAAATCTCGGGCATCCTCTCTTCCTCCCCACCGGGACTATGATTGTCCCATTGACCTGCTGCCTGGAGCTCCCATTCCTAAGGGACGCATGTACTCTTTGTCGCAGACTGAAACCAAAGCTATGGAGGAATATATAGACCAGTCTCTTAGGTCTGGGATAATTCGTCCATCCTCCTCGCCAGCGGGAGCGGGTTTCTTCTTCGTAGCTAAGAAGGACGGTTCTCTCCGTCCATGCATAGACTACAGCCCATTAAATGAAATCACGGTTAAGAATCGCCATCCCTTACCTTTAATGGCGTCAGCTTTCGACCAACTACAGGGAGCCCAGTACTTTACTAAGTTAGACCTGAGAAATGCTTATCATTTGGTCCGCATACGCGAGGGAGATGAGTGGAAAACCGGCTTTAACACTCCTTCGGGACACTTTGAGTATCTGGTAATGCCGTTCGGGTTAGCGAATGCTCCCGCTGTGTTTCAAAGCATGGTTAATGACGTGTTACGGGACTTTTTGAACCGCTTTGTGTATGTATATCTTGATGACATCTTGATTTTTTCTAAGGACTTAGACTCCCACAAGCAGCATGTTGCCCAGGTGTTAGAACGGTTGCTTGAGAACCAACTGTATGTAAAAGCAGAAAAGTGCGAGTTTCATGCCACTTCTGTAACTTTTCTAGGTTTTGTCATCTCCCCAGGAAAGGTGGAAATGGATCCCGCCAAGGTGAAGGCAGTGAGAAATTGGCCGGTCCCAGATTCCCGTAAGAAAGTGCAACAGTTCTTAGGGTTTGCTAATTTTTACCGAAAATTCATTAGAAACTTTAGTTCTATAGCAGCTCCCCTACATGCCTTAACTTCAGTAAATTCCTCTTTTGTCTGGACTCAACAAGCCAATAAGTCATTTGAGCGCCTTAAACTAGCCTTCACCTCGGCCCCCATACTCGCCATTCCTAATCCTGATTTGCAGTTTGTGGTAGAGGTTGACTCCTCAAATGAGGGAATTGGAGGGGTTTTATCACAACGTTCCCCCCATGATAATAAGCTTCATCCATGTGCATTCCTTTCACGAAAGCTAACATCAGCTGAGAAAAACTATGATATAGGGAACAAGGAGCTGTTAGCTGTTAAAGTGGCCTTGGAGGAGTGGCGGCACTGGTTAGAGGGGGCCCGGTTACCATTCATTGTATGGACTGATCAAAGAAACTTGGAGTACATTCGCAAGGCTAAACGTCTTAATTACAGACAGGCCCGGTGGTCTTTGTTTTTCAACCGTTTTGATTTTACCTTGTCTTACAGGCCAGGGTCCAAGAATGGTAAGCCGGATGCCCTCTCTCGCTTATATGAACCAGTGCCAATGGCCAAAGACCCTGAACCCATCCTTCCATCTTCCCATGTGGTCGGAGCGGTCAGCTGGCCTATAGAAGATCAGGTCAAGCGGGAAGCCAGTGTGAGTCCAGCACCTAGCGATTGTCCACCTAACCGATTGTTTGTTCCCTCCTCACTAAGGGCGCAGGTCATTCATTGGGCTCACACGTCACTGCTGACCTGTCATCCTGGGGCTCGCAGAACTTCATTTGTGGTGCGCCAGAAGTTCTGGTGGCCATCTCTTGACCAAGACGTCAAGAATTACGTGGCTGCCTGCACCATCTGCGCCCGTAATAAAACCTCCTCCAGGCCACCACAAGGTTTGCTACAGCCTCTGCCAGTTCCTAATCGACCTTGGTCAGACATATCTCTAGATTTCGTCACAGGTCTCCCTCCCTCTAGGGGCAATACTACAGTTCTAACTATCGTGGATAGATTCACCAAAATGGTTCATTTTGTTGCTTTGCCTAAACTGCCTTCAGCTAGGGAAACGGCAAAGCTTCTTCTTACCGAAGTAGTCAGGCTTCATGGCATACCTAGAGATATTGTTTCAGATCGGGGCCCCCAGTTTTCCTCGAAGTTTTGGAAGGAGTTTTGTTCTCTTTTAGGTGCCACAGCCAGCCTGACGTCAGGTTACCATCCACAGTCGAATGGGCAGACGGAGCGCCTCAATCAGGAGCTCGAGACCTGCCTACGTTGCCTGGTGTCACAGAATCCAGCATCCTGGAGTGAGCACCTGGTCTGGGTGGAGTATGCCCATAACACCCTGCCTACCGCTGCTACCGGTCTGTCCCCTTTCAATTGTGCCTATGGTTTCCAACCTCCTTTGTTTCCTAGTTCTGAGAAGGAGGTGGTGGTGCCATCCGCGCAGAGTCTGGTGAGGAGATGCCACCGGGTGTGGGCTGCTGCCCGCAAGATTCTCACCCGCAATGCCTCCCGCATGAAAAGGGTGGCTGATCGCCGGCGGCGCGTGGCACCGGGGTACAGACCGGGGCAGCAGGTTTGGCTCTCCACCCGGGATCTCCCGCTTAACGTGGAGTCCAGGAAGCTCGCTCCCAGGTTTGTTGGTCCGTTCCCAGTTTCCAAGGTGATTAACCCTGTTTCTGTGCGCCTCCGTCTGCCCAGGTCGCTCCGGGTACATCCGACTTTCCACGTCAGCCGTCTAAAGCCAGTCGTCCAGAGTCCTCTGGTTCCTCCGGTCACGCCTCCTCCTCCACCCCGAACTATTGATGGGGGTCCAGTCTACACTGTCAAGAGACTTCTGGCGGTTCGACGGAGGGGCAGAGGTCACCAGTATCTGGTGGATTGGGAGGGGTACGGTCCAGAAGAAAGGATGTGGGTCCCTTCGAGGGACATCCTGGACAAACAGCTTATCAGGGACTTCCATTCTGGACCTCCTGCCTCTCCTGGTCCGTCAGGAGCCGGACCTGGTGGGGGGGGTACTGTCATGCGTCGACGGTTATGTTGAGTTTTGGTTTAGGGGTTTTTTGTTCTCTTCCTGTTTTATTTTGGTGATGGTGATCGCTTCCCTGTTTTCGTCTGCACACTGTTAGTCTTGTCTTTGTCTTGCCCTATCCCTTCATTGCCTGCACCTTGGTGCTCCTCATGTAATTGCCCACACCTGTTTGTGATCCCTACCTTCTCTATATATTCTTCCCCTCTCCCTTTGTCTGTTGTCAGTGCGTCGTTATCTGTGGTCTTGTGAAGAGCGTTCTGTTAAGTATCTAGTCTTAAGAATCTTGAACTCCATGTTTTCTACTTATGGCTTTTTGTTTGTTTAAAGTACGTTGTACTTCTCCTTTTGTTATTAGAAATTTTTAGAGCACGTTGTGCTTTCTCTTTTTGTTAATCTTTTTGTACTTTGAGAACTTTTGTTAAAATAAATCTTTTTTTTGACCACTGACAATTGCGTCTCGTGCATTTGGGTCCACACCAAGAGTCGAGTCTTAACACATTGTGGTCAGTTTCAGATGCTGCAGCTCTTTCATAATTCATAGTGTGAGTTCTTGTTTGTTCAGTATTAACTGTCAGCCTTGTACATCCAAGCTGGACTGACTGTACATATCCTGACCAAGGAAAATAAAATTCTCACTTTCTGCACTAATCTACACCTGTCTTTTCTGCCTCTGTCCATAATAATAGACATTATATAGACTAAACGTCGTCTAAAATTAACATTTATTTGCAACATAGTATAGCAAACTATTACATGATCAAAATCTAATTAATTTTAGAAAAAAAAAATTGCTGTTTTGAATGTCTGGGGTCGCCAGAAATTTGTGATGTTAAAATGGGGTCACGAGCCAAAAAAGGTTGGGAACCACTGCCTTAGATACTCTGACATACTGTGAAATTCAAAATTTCAACCTTGGTGTGTTATTGGAGGACATAACAAGAGTTTATTACCTTTGTGAAATTTTTTCAAAATCTGTTATTGTCATGTAGACCTTGCCTGCAGTACCACTCACTGGTGTATGAATGCGTATGAATGTTCGGTGGCGGTTGGAGGGGTCGTTTGGTGCGAACTGGCAGCCACACTTCCATCAGCCTGCTCCAGAGCAGCTGGGGCGACAAACGTAGTTTACCACCACCAGAGTGAGAATGTGAGAGTGAATGAATAATGGATCCATAATGTCAAATGCTTTGGGTGCCTTGAAAAACGCTACAGAAATCGAATCCATTATACTAGAAAATGAAGATCAATAAAGTTACCATATTTGGTTACTTGCAAAAAGTGGCCCAAAAAAATCCAAGTAGTATATAGAAAAACTATAAGAAATACACTTGTAAGATGAAAGAAACATGTATTTTACAAAATTAGACCAACATAATTGCTGATCCAGACCCCTGTCCACATCCACATGATTCCTTTGAACATCATTCCTTACATTAATACTAGGGATGCACCGATACCACTTTTTTCCAGAAAGAGTACGAGTACTTGCCGATACCGAGTACCGATACGAGTATTTAATAATCCCATTCCAGTTGTTAGTTCCTTTTGTAAATGTGCTTTATTGTCGTTGTCATTAGTCTGACTGGAACAAAGTGCTGCTACTGACATTTAATGTGTTGGAATGAGCGTTTCTCAATTAATCCACCAGGGGGCGCCGCTCTGAATTAACCATACTGGACAAATACCAAGAAGAAGAGCAAAGTTTTTTTGAGAAGAAGAAGAAGAAAGTCAGTAATAACAAACATGGAGATGACAGAGGTAACACTAATGTGAAACTAATATTGCAGCGTTTTCGCTGGAAAGGTTAAAAGTTTAGCTTCAGCAGGAAGAGAAAAGAGAAATGAGCGATAAGTTTCACTTTCACTTCCGCTGGCGGCGGTCCGCACCGCTCTGTACTCCCGGTGGTATTCTCCAACTGGGTACGCATCCACCAGCACCTGGAAAACAGATGGAATGTACGCAGAGGACGGACAGAACACTCCGTCCGTATCTGTCTGTGTCTTTAACGTTACTGTCAGTCAGCGTTACTTTTATCACCGTCATTTATTTTGAAAAATCTCCACACTCTTCACACTCCACACACATTATTCCACCGCCACGTACCTGCTGCACTGAACTGTCGAATGTCACATGGCCTTAAGTGGTATCGGTGCATTTGTATCGGATATCTTTCACGAGTACGAGTACACGCCGAGTATCGGAGCCGATGCCCGATACTCGTATCAGTGCATCCCTAATTAGTACCATTACTTCATGGTACCGAACACAGCAGGCCCACTCACTGTTCATGCAGAGGTGGACCATACAGACCCTGGAGACTACACTGGACCTGAGATTGTGCTCACTGGAACTGTTGCTGCCACTGTCTTGTAATGTGTGCAGAAATGACCAAATATAGTCACTTGCCCAATAAAGGGTTAAGCTCTATTACAGACATGAAGCTAAAGCTGGATAATAATGCACATGTAGATGTAGAGAAATGGTTGGGCGGACTGAAATATGGGATGTTGTGGAACCAGCTGGGCCTCCCTTCTCCTCCTCACTGCAGCCATCCTAAAATCCATCCATACCTCTAAATAAAGAGGTTAACATGACCGGGCCTGGCGTCTAAATGTGATTACACAAGTGATTTTTTAGCCCATCCGACCACTAATGTGACAGGCAGCCATTTTCTAGCTAGGGTTACACACACACGCCGCGCAGAAACACACGGACGTACACAAATGCGCACTGTCGAACACACAAACACAGACAAACTCCCCAGACACTCATAAAATTAGATGGACAGAGATGAGAGGAGGGATGGGTAAAAGGTGGTGGTGGTGGGTATGTGGGGGGGGTAAGGGACAACTGGGGAGGGAGGAATTTGATTGTTATTGCTTCCTCTGGGTCTGTGTGTGATTCAGACATAGAACAATTGAGATATAGAAGCAGAAAAAAGAGAAATAACATGAACATCAAGAGACGAATACAAGTTCACAGTCAAACACCTGCAAACAGACTCGTACAAAGGCGAGTGTAATTTGCAGCTTAAAAAAATCGTCTTTGTGCTTCTAACGTGTAATGAACAGCTATGGTTGTAATTACAGAGATGTGAATGTGTAGTGGATTTACACTGTCAGCTGAAACGTACAATTCAAATACGGTCAAAGTCATTTTAAATCAATGGGAAAAGGATAAATGTGAATATAGATGTTTTTCCAATTGACTGCATCAGATTCTGGTTTGAGATGATTTTAAGGAACATTGTTGTTTATGTTTCGGTGCCTAAAATTATTGGTGGTATTTTATATGTATGTTTGTATTTAGTGTTTCAAGTATGGTTTTAGAAATGAGTTTTATAATGTGTTTTATGTACGTTTTTAGCTGGGGTGTTGCAACCAATTTTGGGAACCACAAAAGCAAAACAATGTGGGCCCTTTCCATAACTTTCCATAACCATAGCTAATGTAACTGACACTGGTGTGAAGCTAAAATGAAACTAAACATGCTTTAACATCCGAATCTATGCATCTATTATAAAACGGACCTGACACAAAATTTTCTCAACTGCTGCTGTCAAAAAAGATTTTTAATCTCAACAAGTTTTTCAATACTTAATAATAATAACAATAATAATAATAAGCCCCCGCTGGTGAGGGTTTGGAATTCTAATACTGCATCATAAAACCCCTTAAAATGAGCACAAAACCAAAAAAACCCAAAGGATCCCTTGTATAGTTCCCATAATGCTCTCATCACCTACACTGCAAAAATCTAAATCTTACCAAGCGTATTTTTCTCATTTCTAGTAAAATATCTCATCATACTTAAAATAAGACATAATCAACAAAGGAGGAACTTTTAAGTGAGATATAAGAACGTATTTTTTGACAACAGATCTTGAAAATCTTATTTCAAGGAATCTTACCAAGATAATTTTCATTTGTTCCACTGGCAGATTTTTTCCTTGAGTTAAGCAAAAAAAAAATCATAAATTGAGGAAAAAAAAAAATCTACCTATAGAACAAGTGAAAATTATATTAAGATTTCTTGAAATAAGAATTTTAAGATCAATTTCCTAAAATAAGTTCTTATATTTCACTGAAAAGTTACTCTTTAAGTTATTATGTCTTATTTTAAGTGATGAGATATTTTGACTAGAAATGAAGAAAATACACTTGGTAAGATTTTGATTTTTTCCAGTGTACAGCAGCTGTTTTCAACTTTGTACTCACTTGCTGAATCTTACTGTGATTTCACCAGAATTTTTTGGTTTGTATTTTACCACAGAAAAATCAAAGGCCCAACTTAAAAATAAATAAATAAAAATAAAAATAACATTCTGCAGTAATGTAAGCAATGCTATAAACCACAGTGCATTATGGACAGATTTTTGGTGAGCACAATGTGGGTGTCTCATTTCTTTTGGGTTTTTTTGTTGTTGTCGTTTTGTTTTTGTTTTTTGTATCACTTTGGCATCACAATATCCTCCTCCTTGTGTTATTTTTTTTCTCTTTTCTTTAACAATAATGGCAGCAGAGCACAAACCATGATGCCAAAAAGCCTGAAGTTGACGCATAAAGCAAAGCGATGGGAACGGAGCGAGGGCGAGCGAGCATTCTTTATCTCTGTCTCGCTCTCCCTCTTTCTCACTCTATCCCCTCCTAGACAAATGTGACACTCGGGACTACCCCTCTTTCCACTCTCCCTGATGGATAGCACACACACACACACTCTCTCCCACTGATGTATTGCCAGAGGGTGGGGGTGTGCCGGGGGTTGAGGGCTAACGATTACGGGAATTGTCATTCGCCGATCATTCGTCTGCATTTGTAAACCATCAATGTCAGGAGCTCACACACACACACACGTAGAGTAAAGACACACACAGATGTTGCTTCGAGGGGGGTTGGGGTCGTGTGTGTGAGTGTGTGTTTCTGATATTTTCCGTCATCTAATCTCCAAAACTCACATTAAGAACATTAGAGACAGATCATGTATCACTGGACTCAGGGTGTGTGTTTGTGGGGACAGAGTTCCACCACCGCCTGACACTGATGGGTGGTTAATGCAGACAAATTAGAGTTATAGAAAGAAGGAAAGAGACGGGAGGAGGGAGGGAAGGAAGGAAAAGAAAGGACGGAAGAGAGAAAAAGGAAAGAAAATATGTGAAGCAAATGCAGTGGCTTGTTATGTAAAGTTGATGATGGATCATTAATGCAGACAAATTAAGATTACGACACAAAAGATGGAAAAAAGCATGAATTAAAAGAATGAAAAAGAGAGGAAGGGACTGAAATGTACTACCAGGTACCCAAATACCAGGTATCCAAGCATTCTTCATAGAAAAAAAAACTATTAGAATAATAACTAAAGCTGGTTAGCTGGTAGGATCTGGTATGTTGAAATTTCCTGATGTATATTTACAAACAACGGAAATATTTTTTCATGCTAAGAACAAAAGTCTTCCTGTTTGTATTTTTTTTAATTAGTTAAGAGAAAGAAATTGTAATTTAAATAGGGTTGTTTGCGTTTAAAACATGTAAAGTAAGAACCAATACTAAATATCACTGTTTCTTTTATGGTTGTCAAATTATGGAATCAATTGAATGATGAGGAGAAATTGTGTAGCTCATTTTCGAGTATTAAAAAGGCTTTAAGTTGTCAAATTTTCAAGAACTATGAGGATAAAATGATCTCTAAGTGACTTAGGAAACTGAATGTAGACTAATTTGTGTTAATGTTTTATTTGCTGCAACTTCAGGAAATTCAAAAGCTGGGAGTAGGACAAGCAGAAATAAACCTCTGTCTTCAGCTTCTTCCTTTTTCAGTTACCAACTGTGTTAAGTGTTGTTCTTTATGTGTTTTGTACATAACCAAATTAAAAAATATTCATTCATTCTCTGATTTCCCAATGTGTTGTAATCCTGGCTTTTAGCTCATACAGTTTGTTTTCCAGAGATTGCATATTAGCCAGCAAGGCTAGGTAGCGGTGGTGGGCTAGCAGGGGCCTTTAGCCTAGCATGGAGCCACCCCCATTTTTGCCTCTTTTGCGGCGCCACCTCCAAAGCACTCTCCTCAGGTTAGCAACACTGGAAAAAATCTAAATCTTGATCTTGACTTTTGCTTGAATTAAGTAAAAAAAAAATCTTGAATTAAGAAAAAAAAAAAAAAATCTGCCAGTGAAAAGAGTGAAAATTATCTTAGTAAAATTTCTTGAAATAAGATTTTCAAGATCAATTGTCTAAAAATAAGTTCTTATATCTCACTGAAAAGTTCCTCTTTAGGTGATTCTGTCTCATTTTAAGTGTGATGAGATATTTTGACTAGAAATGAGAAAAATACACTTGGTAAGATTTAGATTTTTTCCAGTGTAGGTAATGGTGATGGACTGGCAGGGACCTTCAGCCTAGCATGGAGCCCTCCCCTCTTGCCCCTCTTGCGGCGCCGCCTTCAAAGCACTCTCCTCGTGTTACCTACACTGGAAAAAATCTAAATCTTACCAAGTGTATTTTTCTCATTTCTAGTCCAAATATCTCATCACACTTAAAATAAGACATATTCACCTCAAGTGTAAGTTTTCAGTGAGATTTAAGAACTCATTTATGGACAATAGATTTTGAAAATGGTATTTCAAGAACTCTTACCAAGATAATTTTCACTTGTTCCATTGGCAGATTTTTTTTAGCTTGAATTAAGCAAAAAAATCTTGAATTAAGCAAAAAAAAAATAAAAAATCTTGAATTAGGAAATATATGTTTGTGGTGTGAATGTTGAGATGTGGGCTTCTCAAAAAAAATTCAGAGATATGACCAGAGATAATCACTAGGTTACTGAAACTAAGTGAGAAGAAGAGAAAGAAAAAAGAGAGAGAGAAACAGGAGGAAAATGGGGGGTAATAAAAATAAATAAGTATAATTTAATAAGTATAATCTAAATATGATGCCAGCAAAGTTAACGCTATTGCCCCCACTGTCTCACCTTGCCATCACCACACTGTTGGCAAAAAAAAAAAAGAAGCTAAATCTCAGCTTTCAAATGTGTGAATTTTCTCAACAGCCCAAACGGGTAAGCAGTTACAGTAATTTGAATGAGGACAAATGCAAAATGTGGTGCCGGACACAAAAGGGTTAATGCCTTTTTTTTTTTAATTCTTTTATATTGTTTTCTTTACTTTTATAGTTTCCTTCTCACTGTTGGTCTCATTATTTCTTTCTCAAATGTTTAAGTCCAGGTCGGGTAGACGGATAATCAAAGGGCTGAGGCTCCTCATCCAGTCATTTCACAGTAACCTTACATCATTCCCACCTTTTCAAACAGATCGCTGCTCTGAAAACTAGACGAGAACAGAAAGAAAATCCATGCACGTTGACATATGTGGATGCCCACACACACACCACACACGATTACACACAAACAGACTGACGGTGTAAAGAGGGCAAGTGAGACCCATCTGTCCAACGTGAAGGGCAAACACCAGCCAATATGGCCGACAACTTTGGGTGTAAGAAAAACAGTGAGGAAAAGACAGAAGTGGATGTATTTCTTTTTTTTTTGTTTTTTCATTTCTGACAAACGTGTGAAGCTCTTATGAATCCATTTTGTTTGTCTAAAATTAAAAAAAAAAAAAAACCTCAAATTTAGCTCAGAATTAAATGCCTCTATAAACTATCAACTCTAAATGATGCTGGTATTTGCAGGAACATTAAGAGTAAATTTTTGCAACAATTGCTTTAAAAAAAAAAGCTGAATAAAAAGCATTAAATTCATGATGACTTGAAAGTTTATTACTTCAGGAATACCTGCCATATCTGTCACATCTCGTTGAAAAAAATCTGTTTATTTCCCACAACATTTCCTCTTTTTCTACATCCGAACTCGACCAACCTCACTGTCAAAACCAGAGTCGATCTCGACACCGAGCAAACTGAATTTTACATAAATGATGCAACAAATCCTGTTGATGTCACGGGCAATAATATGTAAAATCTTGCATTTCCAAAAAGGTTCCCATGCATAGGGATTGACAATGACGGCAGGGGCGATGAGTTCTGAATGGGTGGCTTACTGTCATGTAACCTGTCACCATGAGCATAAAAGTGCAGTAAAAACACCGTTGGGTTAGAGTTAGGAGGTCCATTCGGTGCTACACGGGAGGTGCAGACAGTGATGCAGACTGACACTGATGCAGGGTTAAATCATGCAGGTTGGATGCATCAGAAGAATGAAAACAATTGGTTCTGAAGCTTCACCTGCAGCAACATGGAAGCTACCCGTCAGGAAATGAGCAGCATTTAAAGGAGTGATATTTGGCTTTTTTTAAATGTAATTCTGCATTTTCAAACATTTCCCTGTGGTCAACATAAACTGTAAATGCTCTGCTTAGGTCTGAATTCTTCATTAATTCAACTCCACAGGTCCATCTTCAACCCTATTTCTGAGTAATGACACCAGTAAGGTGGTGTGGAGCGCTGGCCCTTTAAATGCACAGGAGACACTTCAGGCTCCGCCCCCTCCAGCTTATTGGCTGTGCTGCTCTGTCCCGTTCAACCAATAACTGAACATTTTAGATAATGGGGTTCAAGTTTGGACAAATTTTCAGTCTGGACTACAACCGCTGCTGCTGATAAACAATTATGTCGTACTCGGAGAAATATTCGTTGGAAGTCTTGACCTTACATGTGCAAATGTCGTGACATAACTAGTTATAAAACGTAAAAAATTAACCAGGAATTAAAACGGGTTGTAGACACATATCACAATGGGTTCCAAAAAAATGTTTTTTGCAAGTTGTCTAGGATTTTCAACTGAATTAGGACCATTTTGCACCGCTAAATCCAAAAATGACATCTGTTTTTCTGAATCAGGTCAGGTTTTTTTGCTAATTTGATTTGGAAAAATTTGATCTTCTCACAAAACTGATTACATTTTTGTGACTTTATCAGTTGATTTTTTATATAGTTCTCACCCAAAATCGGTTTTAAGAGAAAAAAAAAAATCATCTGATCACTTGATTCCTGTTAGGTACAATGGTGTATTCACCACAGATGTAGCAGAATACGTCAGGCTTATTTTTGCAAGATCTTCTAGTCAAAGCCATTTCATTCACCTGTAATATTAAAAAAAACAATCATTAATTGGCAAAAGTCAAATCTTCAGAACTCGTTTATTGCAAGAAATATGAAAGAATTTTGTATCATATGATGTGAAAATGCCCATAAATTTAAGCAAAAATGTTAAAAAGCCAATATGTAGCATAGTTCAGAAAGCTGACCTGATTGAGCAAAATTCATGTGATTTTTGGATTCAGCACACCAAAATTATCCTCAATCAGCTCAAAAAACTTAAATTTGTTGTTGACCAGTGTTATGTTCAGTTAATGATACATTTCGCTGAAAAAGTCACTTTTTCTTCAGGTTTCTCTGTTTTTGATATAATAACCCTCAACTTTAATTTGAGCTTTTATGAACGTCTATATGATCAATACATTAAATATAGGAAATTATTTGATTTTCACTGAAAAAATGCTATATACAGAAGATAATATTATAATAAACGGTGATAAATCATTTCGGAAGAGTTCAGTCATTTGGAAACTGAGACAAAAGTCGCACTGGGTCTTTATGGTTTATGCATAACTTTCCTTCATTACAGAATTTGGTTTTAAAAATTGGTCATATTTACCTAAACCCACTTTTATTAGTTTTTGGTTCATTTATTTGTGTATTTGGACCCTAATAGTTCATACAGTTTGAATTTAAACCCTCCAGGTGCTGCAAAGCTATCTTTATATTCATTTGGGCAAAAATCGAGTGGATTTCTACAACCTGTTTTAATTCCTGCTTAATTTGTTACGTTTTATAACTAGTTATGTCATGACATTTGCACATATAAGGTCAGACTTCAGATGAACATTTCTCCGAGTACGACATAATTGTTTGTCAGCAGCAGTGGTTGTAGTCCATACTGAAAATATGTCCAAACTTGGAGCCGATTACCTAAAATGTTCAGTTGTTGGTTGTATTGACGAACACAAGTGTCTGAATCAGACAGAAAGCACGGTCAACTACCCGGAGGGGGCGGGGCCTGAAGTGGCTCATGTGCATTTAAAGGGCCAGCGTTTTTTTTGTGTGTCATTACTCAGAAATAGGGTTGAAGATGGACCTGTGGAGTTGAATGAATGAATGAAGAATTCAGAGCCAAGCAGAGCATTTACAGTTTACGGAGACCACAGGGAAATGTTTGAAAATGAAGAATTCCATTTTTTAAAAAAAGCAAAATATCACTCCTTTAAACGCCTGAAAAGGTAGGACTTCACCTCTATCAGGTCACACTGAGGTAAAGTGTTGACTCAACTCAGATATGCCTCACCTACGCTTACTTGAGCAGGTATACACAGAAACATGTGGCAGTAAACCCATAGCGGAACCTTTTAGCATCGTGATTCTTCCTCCAATGGACCCACCTTTGAATCACACACCTGGTGTAACTGTGGTCCATATGAGCGTTTGCTTTCGCTTCCTCTATCTGATTCACTATTTCTTATCCATATGACGCTGTTCTGCTTGGATCTGCATTTTAACTGTGATGTGTCATTCATCAAGTTCGGGGTAATAGCGCGCTTGATTTATTCCGTAGACATTTGGTCGGAATGTGTGCATTTATCACCCAGATCATTTCACAATCACTCTTTCTATAGTGAAAAACCAGACAGTGTGCATGCAGACAATATGTACATACTAACACCCATGCATACACATATTTACTTATGTTGTGAAGAAATATTTGCACTTGCATAAAAGTGCAGGTGCGCTGGAGAACAAGTATTCTGTCAAAACCCAGTGAGGGAAACCCCATGCTTTTGCTCAGCAGTATGTAAATGTATCTGACAACAGGGGGGATGCATTTATTTTACACAAGAAGTATGTCTTTGCATAATATCCTGTTCACATTAAACAGATGGGAATGATTCAACAGCGCCTTTTGACCTCTGTTTGGCTTCATCGCATCTTGCTGTGTCATGAAATGTTACTCTCAAAGTGTTGTCTCTTCTTCTTGCACCTAAAATGAGTGTGATTTCTTAGTTACTTCTTTAGATTTGCTGATTTTTAGCTCATTTTTAGTGGTTTGGAAGTGGAAAGGATGGCGCTGTTTAAGGGCTTCTGTTGTCTGGACGATCTGACTGCATAGACTTTTGCAAACTGGTCATTTTGTTACTTTTATCACTTTGACACTGTTAGTTGAAAGCAAAATGTGGCAATCTGTTCCATGAAAATTAGGTTAAGGCGTGATTTGAGAGGTGCTGGGAACAGATGGCCACACCGGATGAATTTACTGCATTTCTAAAACTGTCAGTCAGGGCAAAACCATTTGTATTTTTTTCTCTTGTAACAGAGACTGTCATTGATTTTGAGTTCTCTTACTTTAGGTCCCTTCCTTTATTCAGAACTTTTCAAGGTGAAGAAGAAAGTGTTATTCATGAACACAATAAGACTGTTTTTTCTTTTCTTTCTTTTTTTTTTTAACTTTTCAGCTGCCTTGGGTCGCATTTTCCCATTTGTGTGCATGTATGTGGCTGTTAAAACACTGATTCACACTAGAAAAAGCAGCAACTCTATGACATGACTGTGTGCAAATGTTGAAGGTTGACATTCTAACTTACTCCCCGGTTAAACTGAAGCTGATGTGGAGCATTTTAGAGACTCAAGTTCGGTTTGTTACGAAACTTTACAAAATGTACAAAGACTTGCAATTCGACTTGGACTTGAACACCAATGATTTGTGACTTCACTCGGACTTCAGCCTTACAACTTGAAAAACTAAATATATTACCTAAAACTTTAAGATTAAAAAGTTTACTAATCAAGTCATTTCATACCTCCCTCACTGAGCGACACAATCCACCTCTCTCTCTCTCTCTCTCTCAGTGTGCTTGTATGACCTATCAGCAACCAATCAAACGAATCAAGGAGAAGCTACAGTGACCGTAAAGTCTGCAAAAATATCACTGTAAAAATGTTGCCAAAAGTAATTTCATTTGGCTACATAAACTATGAAGGGATAAAAAAAAGACAAATTGCAATATGCAAAACATGCAGAAAGAAGATAACAGACTATGACATGACAACCTTTAACTTCGTTCCATTTGCCTCTGGAATGCCCTCCCGGAACACATAAAAAATTCAGACTGGTACCACCTTCAAATCCCAGCTTAAGATGTATTTATTCAGACAGGCCTACTCAATTCCATAATTTCACTTTTATCTGCTGCCAGTTTATGTATCTATGTTTTTTATATGTATGTGTGTAATTTTAATTGTGTTTTATTTATTTTAGCAACTTTGTACAGTGACCTTGAGTGTCCAGAAAGGCGCCTATAAATAAAATGTACTATTATTGTTATTATTATTGTTATTTAAAATTGCACAAAGAACGGTAAGTAGAGCTAATGCTCAGCTAAGCTGAGCTTATCAGAACATGTGCTACAGTTTGTTTTTGATGTTTCTGTACATTTTGCACATGTTGTCAGTTCACTTATTTTATCAAACATGTTTTGATAAATAAATGCAGATTTAAAAAGTGTATATCATCTGTCATCTAAATATAATATATTATTACAGTTAAAAAGACTCAAAGAACTTGAAATTCAAAGTTTAGAACTTGGGACTCCACTTGAAATTTATCAGCCTTGACTCGGGACTTGAGGACAAAGACTTGAGACTTGCAAAACAGTGACTTGGTCCCACTTCTGTGTTAAGATACAATGCAATATTTTAAAACTTTATGCGGAAAAATGCAGGTATTATGAAATCATCCAAGCCCAGCATATTGTGTATGTTTTGTACAGAAATATGCTATTATTGCGGTGAATATGCGCCCTTTTTGGAAAAAAATCCGTCACCCTGCATAATACACGCTATTTCCTTGATTATGCTTTGAATTGTGCGATTGCATAAACACGTTTTTCTGGAGGGACTGTATAACAGTGGAAGTGGCTGCACCAGGATAGAAGCAGCACATTGGTGGAGGAGTATGTGAGTCTGAAATGGTCATAAAGCATCTAGATATTTTATATACACTAGTTATGTGACTAACTTAATGCTGCAGAAAGTGAAATAAGGAGGAAAATTCCAGAATTTGTCTTTGTTCTGCCGCTCCCTCCTCTCAATCTGAACCAAGACTAAAAATAAAGATAGACCAGAAGAAATGTCAACAGTGATTGGAAATTAAAGCTGTCAACACCTATGATCCACCACATATTCCTGCCTGGAGGCACACTGAAGCTCTTCCTCTACACCAATGGACCTTCATGTTTTACAGATTCGCTGCAGCCAAAGTATTACAGCTGGTGCATGACTCAGTTCCCCTTTGCAGTGTTTTTGGCTCATTGTTTAGATATAAAACCACAAATTTCCCTGCAAAACTGGTTGTTAACAAGCAGCTGTTGGAAATGGAAAAAGCTGTAAAACACTACCTGCCCAGGAAGGGTTCACGACACACTGTTTAGACCACATTAGTTTGACAAAAAGGACTCAGAGAGGAATGAAAATAGAATGAGTGTGTGACATTTAGTGACATGTAATAGTGAAATTTCAGATGATCAAATTTGACCTTATTTGGCCCAAAGACAGTTAGTGTTTGAGGGGATTTTAACCCATAAAGACCCAAACATCCACCGAGATTCTGTACAGATTGGAAGATTCGTACAAACTCATTGTTCGTAAGAATCTTTGTGACCTAGGTATTTGCGCTCTTTTCTTGAAAATGACAACATCCGAAAATGAAAAAAAAAAGGTATTTTTGGTCCGTTTTTCCATTTCTGTCAGGTAGTAACTTTTTTTTTGTTATTAGAAAGAGTAAACAAAAATAAAACTGTTTCTTAAATTTGGTTTATCTGTTTTGACACTGAAAGAAAAACGCCTTGAAATTCAATTTTAATTCTTCTATTTTAAAGCAAAAATCGATTAACCACTAGTTTTTCTTTTGTTTCTGAAAAGAAAATACAATTACTAAAAGTACGCTGACCTTTAATCATCATGCTGAGATTATATTTGAGGGTTATAATGTCAAAAATCGAGTAAACTGAAGAAAAAGCGGCTTTTTCAGAATCATTATCTGAACATTGTAATGAGGGTCAGTAAATCGTTGACATTATGGAGTATGTAATGCATTACAACCTTTTCTGCTTCTTTGTATTTTACTTTTTCTTTTCTTTAGTTTCTGAAAAGAAAATCCAATTACCAAAAGATACACTGACCCAATAAACTTGACCTTGACCTTTACAATAAAACCAGAAGTAAAGCACATAGGCAAAAAAAAAACACCTACATTCATCTGTATTAAAAACCACACACCTACATATAATTTGCATCTGTTCCATCGTTTTCCTGTTACTGTGTCTTCATAAATGTTCGTCCTCAGTAAAAGCCTCTTTCCTCCACGAAAACCCGTTTGTGGATGAATAAAACACAAACTCCTCCCGGCTGGAAAACATCATTTTGCCCTGTTCACCTCCAGCTCTTAATACTTTACTTCATCGTGACCTGAGTGTCCATGAGCAATGAGGTCAAGTCCAAAACACTTTATACACATGTTAATATTTAAAGACTCGTTTTTTTCTCACCCAAACCATGAATTAAACACTCGGCGCATGAGCTGCACCTTGTTCCACCTCCAGATCCAATTCTATGTAGCACATGCCACAGCCTTTTAATACCCCTCATCCATCCATCCATCCATCACTCGTTCATTTCCCATCATCCTCTGTTTTGCATCTTGTGATTTTCCTCCACGTTTTCCTCCTCCAGCTCCACCTCAGCTTCCTCCTCCCTTCTCTACGCTTCAATAATTGATGTGAGACGTTCTGTCTCCCTTCAGCCGGCCGGGGAGGTTTAAGAGACATGACTCGGTTGTGGAGGGCACTTTGTACAACTCCTGACACGCACACCCACACAAAAAAACACTCACACACATGTTTTACCGCAGAGTTCAAGCAAAGGCCATCTCTGTTCCATTAATGTTTCAGCACAGAAAGTGCTCGATGTGTATGTGTGTGTGTTCCGTATTATTCAGATCTCCGTGAGTCGACGGCAAAACTGGATCTAGATGCATATGAGTCACTGTCAGGGTTAAGACTTCCCCTCACCCGGAACAAACAGCAAGCGCTACCAGGGTTACAGGTTCAATTCCCTGCTGCAAGAAGCGTATGTCACTCATACGAGAGTCTTTCGGAATGTCTGACAAGTTTCTACAATTATTATATTATATTATATTATATTACATAACATTAGAATATATGATATTAGATTAGATTAGTTTATAGTATATTATACTATATCACATTACACGACATATGACATTTCACTACATTAGAATATATGATTTTAGATAAGATTAGATTACATTACATTGATATGAGATGAGATTAGATGATATTACATTAGGCCTACATTAGATTAGATCAGATGAGATGAGATTACATTATATTAGATTACATTACATTGCATTACGTTATATTAGGTTATATCAGATTACATTACATTAGATAGAACTTTATTGATCCAGGAAATTAATGTTCCAATAGCAGCACAAACACTGAATGTACACATATAGAAATATTTTATATAATAAGACAAAAGGAAAGAAAATAGTAATAACAATAGCTATTAAAAAGTAGTAAAAAAAATTGCACATTACAAAGTACTGGTGGAAATTAATAACAAAATTATAATAATAGATGATATTAAAAAAGCAATGTATTACATATTATATTATAATATGTACAGTGAGTATATATTTATATGGTTTAATAATAGCAGAATTACTAATGATAATTATAATAAAGTGATAATAATAATAATAATAATAATAATAATAATAATAATAATAATATTTTATTTATTTGTATTATATTACTTATTCACGGAGTTTAACAGTGGTGTGAGTTTATTTTTATTAAAGTAAAAAGCTATTGAGGTTATCAGACAGTAATATGTTCTATTTCACAGCTGTTAAGCTCTATATGCTCTAATACGCACTGAAAATATACTCCATCATTTACAGCGCTGCATCTCCATACATTTGCAAATAATTAATGACAAAATATATTTCTACAGAACCTTCCAAAACCACTGTTAGAAGGTGCTGTAGAAAATAAAATGCTACACAATATACAAACAGTGAATCATGAGAAATTAAAATACGATAAAATGCATTAAAGCAGTAAAGTTAAAACAAACAAAGGAACTAGAGTAAAAGAAACATGATAAAATATGTAAATGGAAATCTGTACAAGTGTGTTTTTAAATTACGCTTCGATAACATCCAACTTCCCTCCAGTTTGTTCTTTCGTCCTATATTTTACGATGCTGAACAGACTGGGTAAAAGCAGTTCTGACATGAATCATCTAATTGAATGTTGTGCGTCCAGTTTCAATTCAAGTAAGGTTTGTTTGTTCCTATCTTTATTTTCTGGCTTTTTAATTTGACCCATTACGATGGTTTTAACCTCTTGAAACCTCCAGACAAACAGTTTCAACATATGACTCCTTCTGCACTGACGTCAACAGAAACTCAAATAAAGAACAAAGAACACTGATGACGAACTGATGCAATTAATGCTGTTAATACTTTAAGTCCTAGAATTGCACTTATAGGATATATGTTGTTCTTTTTTTTTGATGGATGTATCACAAGATAAAAGCTTCACCCAGTGCTTTTGAATCATCTGTGAAAAACATCATCAAGTGTTGCTCTTAATAGAGTTGAAGTATATCATTGTTGTCATACATATGCGTTTGTCCAATCATATTTCACCATCATCTGTTGCCGGGTAAAATAAATCTGCCTTGAGGCTCAGAATCAACTGTGCAGCCTCTGGAGCTTCAAATATATGGAAATTAACCTGTTGCTTTAACCAGTCAGATTTCCTGTTGGCCACATGGGGGCGATCTATCTGGCGTACAGTAACATTGGTACTTCTATATATATTTTTTATTACTTGTATATATTCTTATATGTTGTACGTATTTCTTATCTATAGTTCAGAGTTAGCTTTATGTATATTTTTAGTAGTAATTAGTAGTATTTAAATAGTATTTGCATATTCAATATTTTATCTCTGGAGTTTTTTTTTTGTATATTGTGAATATTTCTCAGTATTTTGTGTGATATTTTTATACAGCCTTTTGTACTTTTAAGTATTTGCTGCTAAACAGATATACATTGCTCCTGTAACAATGACTATAAAGATCTACTCTGTTCTATTCTATTCTACGCTAAATTAGATTTTTGTGAAGGACAATATGTGTATTTCCATTAAACTGAAGATGTTGAGATCATTTACAGCTACTTGACTGACAGAGGACGTGTGTTTCTACAGTGTTTTCAAGGCATTAAAACTCAACACTCATACTCAGTGTAACTGTATATATACGTATGCATATGATATCACATGCACACTCCATTTGAAGATAGTTTAATTTGTTTTCTTGTTGTCTCTAAAATAAAGTAAACATTCCTTGATTTCGCAGTGGGGAATTAAAGGATGTGTCTTACCTCAGTCGACGGAATGAAGGTGGGAATGAAGGAGAATGAACTCGATTCGGGACTTCAAATTCAGCCACCACAGACCGGAGATCCAATCCTGACTCCTGTATGGAGGAAAGAAAAGGTCTATGGTTAATGTTAAAACCTAACATTAATATATACACTGTGAAACATTTTGATCCCAGTTTTGTGGATTTTAATTTACAGCCATGTTTTCAAGATAAAATGCACTGGCACCAAGGTAGCTTTTCATGTCCCCAATATTTTATCAAAAATTATCTCATATAGACCCATTAGTACTTTTGTGGCAGTTCCCAAATGATTTTTTACTCTATATTTAACCTTTCTCAAGTGATTTATCAACATTAATTGTTATATTATCTTCTTTATTTAGCATTTTTTCAGTGTAAATCAGGTATTTTCCTGTATTTCATTGACTGATCATGTAGATGTTCATTAAAACTCAAATTAAAGTTAAAGGCTATTATATGAAAACCATAGAAAACTCAAGATAAAGTGAATTTTCAGCAAAGATATCAACTGAACATTAGAAACAAGTGTGTTCATTCACTGTCATTGATCCAACTCTATGGGTTTTACTGGTGAATCAGTGTTGTAGAAGATGATGGTATTTCCATGGTAACTACAGAGCCTCTGAACGTCTAAATATGTCATATCTGATGACCATGAAGAGATGACAAACTGTATTTTGCACCAATTACTGACATGTATTGATAGGATTAATGGATCAACAAGTATTAACCAGTTAAAGATCAGTAGATGGTTTAGGTCACCGGTGGAGGTTTGGGTCTTTATGGGTTAATTCTGGGATGGCTCAGAGCAAAGTAGAGTATAATTTTTTTTGCATTTATCTGAGGTCATCATTAGGTACATCCTGGGGGGAAATACATCTAAATTTCTCTTTTATTATTGGGTCTAAAAAAGCTGACCAAGTGCCAGATACCAAAATAAACCCAGTTTCATGGATAGACCCTTTTACAAATGAACTGGGAAAACTGCAGTGTTCCCAGTTCGGTTCCTTGAGTGACACCGTCCATCCCTGTCACCCATTTACTGCTGCTATACGATGAATCAAAGCATAAAAAAGTGGACTTGGGTGATGGCTGCCTCTCAGATGTGTTCATGGATCTGGGTGTAATCAGGTAAGTGTTCAGAGTGCCAACATCCAGAACGCATGCAGTAGGAATATGTGCATGGTTGACCATTTGTGTGCTTGTGTTTCCAGTGTAGGCATGGATGTGCACCACTGGATCCATCATGTGGACTCCTCTGTTCAATCTTGCCCTCTTTTCACTCTGTTATCTATCATGCATGCGGATCAGGACGACAGCATAACCTCCCTTTTTTTTTGGTCAAACTAATACTCTTCTGCCAACAACAACAGACTCCCTGACTAAAAGTAAAACAGCTTCCTGGTTAACCCTTTATCGAGCAGGTGACTATTTTTGGTCATTTCTGCATACATTAAAGGGACGTTTACACGTAGCCGGGTATTTTGTCAATGTAGATTTGTGTCTGCGTTTGTGCCTACTGTTGCATGCGCACAAGTAGACGGAGATTTCAAATAACTCCGGCCAAAGTGGAGATTTCGGCAGATCTCTGAGTTCGCATTTGAGTGTAAATAGAGGGAAACTCAAAAATGGAGATTCTTGGACGGACGAAGGAAATATTGTACGAAGTTCACCTGTGATGATCCAGTTTAGAGGAAGAGGATGGAGCTGATAAATGAAGTTACAAGGATTAAATGAGAAAATACGGAAGTTTGGTGCTAGCGAATGTTAGCATCTTAGCTAATTAACGCACACTACTTTTGCTTAACAGAATCTTTGTGTATTTACTTGATAGAAAATAAGGCTTTTATGAAGTGTTTCCACCGTCATACTTCATATTTTGTTTATCTTATTTGTTATCCGTTATCTCTTCTGTCCAGTTCAGTATAAGGTAAATGACGTCATCATTTACATCCGTGCACAGCGGTCTTCATGAATTAAAGATAAAACATGAGTGAAAAACAGACGCAGCTATTAATGACTACAGAACTAACACGGCTCGACTCAGAGTCCAAACCCTTTTTCATCCCCTGTCACATCGGAAAAGCAGTTTGTGATTGTAAATAAAGTCACCAGATAATCCAATTACATGACATTGTATTGGTTCCACGCCTCGGACGCTGAACCAGGAAAACTACATCCAAACTCTGGCAAATTTTTAGATCGAAGTGGAAGACCCTTAAACAAAATTACCTAGGGGAAAAATGGAGCAGGAGAAAGAGCGGCGCAGGAGTAGTCATTTCAGATAATTTTCCCTGTTGGATGACATTCTTGGACAGAGGTCTATTGTACGGGCAATGTCTGCAGCTATCAACAGTTTAGGTAAGTCATTCATCTGCGTTAGTTAAAATAGCTAAATTACACCATGCTAATTCTAGGTGACTCAATGTGAGTTACACTTGTATGGTTGGGCCAATCACATGGATAGATAATTTGACATAAGTGGTTGAAATGGAGTCAAACGCATTTTTACCTTTCAGGATAATAATGAATCCATAAATGTTTCATTCAATAATTTGTGTATTGTATGTGGGGAATGAAAAAAAAAGTTTTCACAAAGTTTTCAGGAGAATATTTCTACCTCAGTCAGAATATACTGAACAGTTTTGAGGAAGTTGTACAAAAATTCAAGCTTTCAATTTAAGCTTTTGCTTCTAGCCTATTCCTTTTTTGTTCTTTTATGTTTATTACAATTGATGTACTGAGTACAATGATTGATGTAAAACCAAAAATAAATTCATTCATTCAAAAAAATGTACAAAATAGAAATCCAAAGTCACACAGCTTTCATTCAATATATCACTTTTTTCCTAGTTTCACCAAAGTCAGCTCCTTGACCACCAGTCAAAAACATGCACCAACCCACATAAAAAAACAATCAAATGGGAATCACACAGAGACTAAGAGCACAGTCATATTATCTTGATGTGAATACAAAGGAAACCTAATGAGGTGGGGTCGGGTTCACTGCGCTGACCTTCATCTGATACATCTCACATTATTGGTAGTTTTTCTTCCTTTGGATGCCAGTTGAAGGATTCATTTTAAAAGTAAAAAGTTGGAAACTTATTGAATGAACACAAGGCAGTGGAGTCATTATTTCAGGCCCGTCAGTGTGTTATTATCCACCTTCAGTGCTTTGTGTTTTTGTCGTATACACGTTATTTTCAATATTGCATCAAACAGGTTTGGACGTTATAACTGTGGAAGCGCTTTACCTTCACTTAAGGGCCACGTTTTATACATTTTCTACCACTTGAACATGTTAAGTGTGTCAAAAAACAAACAAATTGGATGATTACTGTCCAACAAAGTGACTTTGTGAATACACATTTACTTCTCATGTTCTGCTCAGTCCATTTTCTTATTTATACAAAGATTTCCTGTCTATTTATTTTACCTTCAGGTCGGAAGAACACAATCTTTGTCTGAGGAGTTCTTTGTAGTGATGTGCGGATCAATACTGAAATATCAATATCTGAGATACCACATCTTTACACTCTAGAAAATACCAGTACTTTTGATACTTCGGTCATTTGAGGTAATGCATCAGGAACACAGTGGAAAGGAGCTAAACTATTGGGATCTTGTCCAAATGATACATGATCAGTGGAACTACTTTTTCTTCCGCCTGGGTAAGTGTGTACTCACTCAGCCTGTACTAAGCAAAAAATGGAACAGACGAAAGGAAAACACTAAATATGCTATTGTTCCATGACAAAAACTTGTGAATGACGTAAAGTGTGGATGGTAGATGCTTTTGTTCAAGTGTTACATGTTCAGTATTTACATGTTTCACATTAAGACATTCATGTAACACAAATTAATACGCAAGATTTCATTTTTATAATCGTGCTTAATAATTACTCTCATGTCTTGTATTCTTTATGAAGTAGAGATTGTTTAAGTTTAAAGAGTTAGCTGAATTAAGGACATTGTTGATTGTGTTTAGAGCGAGAAACTGACTTTTGCTGCAAATTTGCTGAGATTAGCTATTTGTTTTATTATCACAGGATGAAAAACATAGAAGGAGGTTTAATTTTAAACTGCAAAGGGTTTGGACCAATGTGAAGCAAATGTGTATTTCTGTTGTGGATGTCAGAATGTGGAATTCTTTGGCAATGGAAGAGCAGAGCTGTACAAATATTTTTCAGTTTAAGAGGTCATATAAGGAGAGAATAGAGAAGCTTTATAAAAACACGTAATGAAATAATTTTAGTAATGCATTTTGGATTTGTTTGATTATGCTCATTTACAATCATTTCTATCGCCAAAGGTGCTCGTTCCTTGCTTATTTGAGGGAAACAGAAGAGTAAAAATGGCGCATAAGGCAAGAGAAGCTGTTATACCTTTTATGTTACGTTATTTGAATATTTGGATTCGTATTTAGTATTAATTTATTCTTGCACTCAATGGACTGAAAACTAGCTAACGCTAGAGTAGCTGCTGATTATGCATAACATTTGCAGATAAATAATGTCAGAGCAATACCTTGTTTTAATAAACCACTTGCATAAACACCACACCCATGGGGGCCACCATTGTTGTTTCATGGGCTACGTGACATCAGAGCTCGGAACTGGGAGTAAATCGATCTAGTACGAGTTCACAGATGGGAAGTCACAGGTTTGACTGCCATTCCAGTGCATTTTTACCAGCAGAAGGGTGGAAAAACACAAGTTATGGGTGGCCTGGAACGCAGCATTATTCTGACAGTGGACATGTTTGTTAATATTCCAGAATCCCAGCAGTAATAACATCATAAAAGCCGTATAAAAGCCTCTTTTTGCAGATTTTTTTGTGGTTTTACAAGATCAAGGGAAGTGCAACACTGAACTCAAATGACCAAACACTCAATGGTTCATTAGTTTTTGCCACATTTTATACAGTATATACACTTCTTGGATTTTTTTTTTTTGTTTTGGCCACTATAGATACGGAACCAAATATGGTAACTTCACTGACCTTGATTTTCAACATAGCAATAAATTTTTTTTTTTAAATAACTAGTAAACTTTTGTTATGTCCTCCAATAACACACTATGGAGTATTTCAATGAGTGCCCTATAAAGGGTTAACACACATCATTTTTGATCCATTTATAGAAGAGTTCAGACACTCGTGCGTCTAAGTGTTAAATAATATCAACAGTTCTAATGAAGACCCAGTATTATCTGAAGTGCAGCCCCTCTATAATCCCCATAATTCCACGTTTGCAGATCTGTTCTGTCTGTAACTGCAGTCTGTTGGGTTTGATGCTTCGTGCATCCTCCCCCGGCCTCTTCAGCCCACCTGGTCGTCAGCCTGACAGCTCTGTGTGGGGTTTGACACAGACGCTGCGCCATATTTCAGTAAATCAATAATAGTTTAGAACATACTGAACACACAGATGGACTGAGAAGAACGTTATGGATGTAAAGTTTGTCTTTGAGAAGCCGTAGACTGAAGTCTCGTATGTTTGAATGTCTTCTTGTGTCACTTTGAGGTTAAACTGTTTAATATGAAGGTTTTATTTACATTTAACCTAAGCTTAACCTTCCTTTAATTTAAGCCTAAGGCGTCAGTTTAAGTCACTACACTCTTTAAATATTATGGGCAAATGTGTCCACTTCCAAAAACCACTTTGAAAATAGGACAAATTAATCTTGTTTTCTGCATAAATCTATTAAAAAACTTCAGCCCTGTTCAAAATAACCAAACACTGAATTATTTTAAGGATTTTAATTAACCCTTTAAATGCCAGCCTGATTATTTCAAGTCACAAAAATGGGTTATTTTCTATATAAATGTTGTGGGGCTGAGTTTTTGGGGGGGTTTTCTTTTTTTTTGCGGACACTGCATTCACAATGCTATGTGGAAATCGGAAATATCAACTTCTTAATGTGTGGCTGTTCATCTGCACAATCTGGCATAATTTATCACTCTTATGCCACAAATGGTGCTCAGTACTGTCTGAAACAGCTGTTTAAATGTACGTTGTCACTAGTGTCAGTTTTTTCACAGCCAGTTATGAGGATATGGTGTATATAAAGTGTTATACAATATAGTGTTATATAATAAATGCATTAAAGACATTTTCAGAGGTCTTCTTTCTTCCTGTACCGAACTGAAAAAAAACGAACCTTGGCTTTCAAAACCGAAAACGTACTGAACCAAAAATTTTGTGTATCATTACAGGCCTAATATTCACACACACACACACACACACACACACACACACACACACACACACACACACAGGGTGTCCCAAAAAAGTATACATACTTTAAATAATTGTAAAGTAGGTGTTTATTAAAATTAATTTAATTTTCAAAATATAATAGCATTGATAAACATCATTCTATTGTTTGTCACCGCCTGTTCTCAAACTGACGTCCATTCTGGTCCAGACACTGCTGACAATAAGCAAAGGAACCGCACACATCACCAAACAATTCCCTTGGTATTTGTGTGCATTCGCATTCAAAGGATGCTCTCAATTCAGCGACTGTTGCAGGTCTCACAGCATAGACTTCGTCTTTTAGGGATCCCCATAAAAAAGTCTAGTGGTGTGAGGTCTGGTGAACTTGCCAAACAGGTGAAATAGACGGAGGGGTTTCGTTGAATATCCTGTATGTTCACCAGACCTCAAACCACTAGACTTCCAGTGTCTGGACCAGAACTAACGTCAGTTTGAGAACAAGTGATGACAAAACAATAAAATGATGTTCGCAAATTCTATTACATTTTGAAACTTAAAGGTGGGGTCTGAGATCTTGGAAAAACAGTTCTAGCAGCTACATTTTGAAAATACTCAGTTCAAAAGTCCAAACCCTTTCTTCACATGTCCCATCCGAAGCCACGCCTCCAGAGTGGTGGCATGTGCAATGCTTGTTCCTGAGGGTTCACGAGCGCTGCACAGCAACAATTCACCGGCTGAGGCTCTGCTCTGCTCTGTACCCGGGTTGGGCTCCTACCCCGACTACGCCCCCGGCTGAGCCTCCAGCTGGCGTATACCTCATTCAGTTTCCTCCAACCCCCGCCGCTCTTCCAAAACAGCCCCAGTTCAGACCTATGTGATTAATGTTACATTTCCTAGTGGTTTACGTTAGTGACAAAACAGTTTGACGGGGAACTTTCCAGCCTAATATAACTAATACAGCCAGGTTCTAGCTACGCTTCCTGTACAAGTGCTTCCAGCGTCTGGGAACACGAAGAGGGGTACGTGCAGAGGGGGGAAGGGGGGAGGGGTGAATGGCACTGAGTTTGATAGACATATCACCGTTCAATCATTTCGAGTGGCGGCTCAAAATGATTGGATGGTGTTTTTCAGTCCTGCCCGTTCCACAGGTGACTGATTTTTTTAATTTTTGTGCTAGAACATTAAATTAATTACTTGTAATCGGGGTGTGAAGGGGTTTTAAGGACTATAGTAAAGAATGCTCCAGAGAAACAGCTCAGACCCCACCTTTAAATTAATTTTAATAAACACCCACTTTACAGTATATAAGGGGTGTATACATTTTTTGGGACACCCTGTATATGTACATATTGCTGGTTTAGACAAAGGGGCGAGAGCTAATAAGCTATGCTTCTTCTCACTCCTTTTTGAATATGACTTTTTTCTTTTTTGTGTGTATTATTATTTTGTGCTTCCTTGAATTTTCATTCCTATATTATGCAGTGCAAAGATGTCAATTAGTAGCAATCAGGAAGCTCATATCATTTCCACATTTGAAAGAAATCAATAAAAAAAAATCCACATAACTCAATCATTCAGGACAATTCAATAATACATAATAATGACTCTTTAAATGTTCATTCTAAATCACTTCTTGAGGTGAAATGAAATCCCCATTGTTGCTCGGTGCGTTGAGGCCATACAAACTGAAAAGTGGCCTTTTCACTTATAGAGGGAATGCAGATACGTCACTTCCCCCCTGGGCTACACCTCTTTAAGTCAGACTGAGTGGCAAAAACAAACGGGCTCAACATGGCGGAGCATAGCAGTAACTACAGCAAGACCAGGAAAAATGTGGAATACAACATGAAATTAAAGACAATTGAACAACAATTTGTCTACAAACATTGATATGTGGACGGAAATCACATATCCTGACATTTATATTAACCTAATTTCAACGCCAGGAATATACCCAATGCAAAGGCTGAAAGCATCCAAGAGACAAAGAGTTGTTGACATCCTGGTCATGGTTAATTAGAGGATTCCAGCTGGTGAGTGCTTTAATTCAACATACAATTGTTTGGGAGGTTTGTCGTCAGTGCAGACGGATTTTCTTGGCGGTGATTTCGGCGGTAAAGGCCCAGCAGTAGTGCTCACAGTTCACCACTGATTTACTGGAGTTGAACCCTTGGTATTGACCTAAGTGAGTGGATGATCTGCTGGTACTGTGAAGATTTAAGGAGAGTTCCCATCAAATACTGGATCCAACACAGATCCAACAGCTTTGTGCTAGAGTACCCCCTTATTTGGAAAACTAGGTTAGCCTCAGTTTAAGCTCTTTTATAAATCATGTAGAGCACAAGGTTCACAATCACACAAATGAAGACAAAAACGTTTCAGTTCTGAAATATAGAACTAAATGGCAGATGCTAACATTAAGAGCTTTACTAAGAAGGAACGTTAGCCAAAAACATATGGAATTTAAAGTACGATTTTACACAAGAATACAGCAAAAATTAGTGTTACCTGACACGAAATGGCAACCACAAATCCAGGTTTCGTTGTCTGGATTCCAGTTATTTCTACGAATTGCAGCGATCCATCTGCTTCTTCTGTCTTTAGCTTTAGGTCGCCGCTAAAACGATAGCTCCCAGTGCTTTTTAAACCTATTTGTGCGATCAATGGCACAACAGCTCTGCCCCATTTTTTAGATTGTTCTAAAGTTTTCGCAGTATTCAAGCCAAAGCCGCTACTCATCTCCCTCTTTCTGACACTCAGTGGACATAACCGCGGTGACTTCCGCTAGCGGTGACGTCACGTGCAGACCCTCTATTAGCACAAGCTGAAAATAAAATGGCACGTGCTCTTGAGTACTCACGAGAGGTTGAGTGGGTGAGAAGGTAGGGCGCGTGCTTCACTGGGTCCAGGCAGACTCCACAGCTACAGTTAGTTCAGTAACTGGCTGGAACTTGTACTTGTGAAACTCGGACTGGCACTGTCCACAGCAGAAAGTCTCTCTCTCTCTGTCCACTACATATTACAAAGTCTATTAGTTTAATAAGTCCTTGTAAAACTTACTGTACTTAGCATACAGTGTGGCTAACAGCTATCGGCGCTAAAATGCTAACACGCTAACACACGATTAGCCGTCACATTGTTTTAAGCTTCAACATTTCTTCTCTGCTCAGAAAATACTATACATTGAGTACTCACTCATTCCGGTTAACGGTGAAGAACTCGACACGTAGACTCTGCGTCCAACACCTGGTTTCCGACCATTTTTCGTTTTATAGCTGACTTTAATCCTTCTTTCAAGCACCGAGTCCACAGCATAGTGCCAACCTAACCTGAGCCTCTCGCGCTCTGCACACCTAAGTTCCGCCCTTCGCTTCTGATTGGACAATAAACTCAACTTGACCAATGCAACAAAATAAAATACAAAACTGACAACCACATACAAATAAAACCAAATACAGCTCAAACAAACTTGCGGAAATATAGCGTCTTGTCAAAATAAAACAAAAAAAAAACTTGTGATGGCTTATAACATGTTCTTTTTACTCACATACTGACAAATAAATTAACTATGAACTATATTTATGATGATTATTTATATGCATGGCATTTTAATTAATTATATTATATCCTGTTGAGTCTAAAGTGCCATTTTTAGACTGGGCTACATAAGATTTGAAAGCAAAAAAAAGACCTGAAAGTGAAAAAAAATCTGAAAGTGATAAAAAATAAAAAATAAAAAAAATAAAAAAAGATTTGAAAGCCATAAAAAGATCTCAAAGTGAAAAAATAAGATCTGAAAATGAAAAAAGAAATACCTGAAAGTGGAAAAAAAAAAGATTTGAAAGTGAAAAAAAAGATCTGAAACCCAAAGATCTGAAAGTAAAAAAAAAAAAAAAGATTTGAAAGCGAAAAAAGATCTGAAAGTGAAAAAATAAGATTTGAAAGCAAAAAAAATCTGAAAGTGAGAAAAAGATCTGAAAGTGAAAAAATGTTTGAAAGTGGGAAAAAAAAGATCTGAAAGTGGAAAAAATAAGATCTGAAAGTGAAAAAATAGGATTTGACAGCAAAAAAAAAAGATCTGAAAGTGGAAAAAAAGATTTGAAACTGTGACAAAATAAGATCTAAATCTGAAAAGATAAAACATGCAACTGAAAACAATGAAACCTCAAATATCAAAATATGTATTAAAGTGAAAAAGGAAAACAAATCATTTATTCAAAAGAATTACTGAAGTGAATCAAAGTTAAATTTAACCAGAAAAAAAACTTTTCATACACTTATTTTTAATTTGAATACATTATTGTATTTTTCAAAATTCAAAATCAAAACTTGAATTTTCTGTTTCATATTTTTTTCTTCCCGCACAAACCTTTTGGCCCAGTATAGCTCCATTTTAACTGCATTAATCATCTTGTGTCTTGTTCATATTCAACACAAACTCTCCTTATTTACATGAGCATGGTTGTGTTTCTCCAACGTGTGCTGCTCTGAACACCTCTGAATGTTCATTTGTAAACATTAGCAGGATTACGACGCTGGTTTGTAGATGTGAATGTCACCTGGGTTTGCTGTTTTCTAATCTTCCTTCCACCTCTGAACCGTTGTGTCTGTCAGTCCGTCCCCAGAGAGCGTTTAAGAACCAGGTGATCTCTTTTCTCAGACTTGGCATTTAGTCGGCGCAATTAAAAAAGCAAACTTTAAAAGTTCACAAGACGCACTCGTGAACTATCTGTTTTGCTCCAATTACATTTGTAATGCATCTCGGATACATGGGCTTCGACAGCGGAGGGAAACGACACTTCATTTATCTTTTATCATTTGCGTCTCATCCATATTTCAGCCCCTCCTCCTTCTGTTTCTGTGTCTCTCTTTGGCGTCTTAATTGAAAAGCCATGGCAGGGGACCCGGGCGGCAAATAGCCTGATCAATACAAAGCCTGATGTGTAAAAATTGATTGCGTTTGCGTGGATGATGGAGGCTAAGTGTCTGAGTGACAGCAGGAGTGGATATGTGTGTGGGTGTGGATTCGCACTCCCACTTATTGAGGTGTTCAATCAGACTAATTCATTCTCGCCCTGAGACTGCTGTGTGGTTGCAGGACGATTCATTTACTCTGCAGGCTCCAATCAAAAGTATTCCCAGCCTTCCCCACTGTAATAATCACTGCATATGAAATGAGAAGATCCATAACGCCAAAGGGCTTTACACCGACGGCCAAACAGGAAAGAACCACTGAGTCTGGAGGAATCTGGTCATTCATTCCACCTGAATTTAACCCACAAAGACCCACAGTGACTTCTGTGGCAGTTTTACTCTAAATTTAACCTTTTTTAAGTGATTTATCATCATTTATTATAGTATTATCCGCTCTGTTTTGCATTTTTTCTGTGGAAAATCAGGTATTTTCCAATATTTAACCCTTTCATGCATAGTGGTCACTCCAGTGGACAGCTATTCTACAGCTGTTCTCTTGTACATTCATGTTTTGTTTTTTTTTTGGTTTAGTTCCATATCAGCCAACACAGCACCATCCCATACACTGCAATTCATACCATTACTGCAACTTTGCTGTTCTTGGTAAACCTGATCTGCACTAACATGTTTGCTAATTGTTTTTAGACTGTAATTAATAGTTTTCTTAAACAAAAAGTTGTTGTTGTTTTTTTTGTTTTTTTTTGCATATTATCTCCATGAAGTGAGTAACAACTAGCATTAGAGTATGTTAAAATGTGAGAAAACATCAGATTAGCTGCAATAAAAATGTTTTTATTTTCAAGTTTTCACACAGTATATCACTTTCTGATATTGTGATTTAAATATATGTTTCTTTGCTTCAAAAATTAACCATATGCTATGAAGGTGAGTGGATATTTTTGTAACTCCACAAAAAATAGGTCCATTAAAAGATATTCAATCACTTTTTTTTTTTTTTTTCATGCCTAAAGAGGAATAAAAACAATCAGGAAAAAAATCTTGACCAAGATTCTTATAATTCATGCATGAAAGGGTTAATTCACTGATCCTGTACTTTAATGGTCAGTGTATCTTTTGGTAATTGGATTTTCTTTTCAGAAAAAACTAGTGATTAATTGATTGTCATTTTAAAATACAAGAATTAAAATTGAATTTCAAGGCGTTTTTTTTTTTTTTTTTTTTTTTCTTTTTCAGTGCCAGAACATATAAGCCAAATTGTTTTCTCTTTCTAATAACAAAAAATAAAGTTACTACCTGACAGAAAATGGAAAAACGGATCAAAAATGCTTGCTTTTTTTTTTCATTCTCTGAGACTGGATGTTGTCATTGTTAGGGAAAGAGCGCTAATGCCTAAGGTCACAAAGATTCTTACGAACGATGGGTTTGTACGAATCTTTCAGTTTGTTTGAAATCTGGAGTTCATCAGGTCAGTGTATCTTTTGGTAACTGGATTTTCTTTTCAGAAACAAAAGAAAAACTAGTTGTTATTTGATTTTTGTTTTAAAATAGAAGAATTAAATATGACTTTCAAGGTTTCAAAGTTTTACTTTTTCAGTGTCAAAACAAATAAACCGAATTTAACAAACAGGTTGATTTTCGTTTTCTCTGTCTAATAACTAAAAACAACGTTACTACTTGACAGAAATGGAAGAACAGACCAAAAATGCTTGTTTTTTTCATTTTCTGAGACCAGATGTTGTCATTTTCAAGGAAAGAGCGCTAATGCCTAGGTCACAAAGATTCTTAGGAATGATGGGTTTGTGCGACTCTTCCAGTTCGTACGAAATCTGGACATTGTTGACATGCTCCCTCCATGAATGTCTACGAACTCCAGACCCTAACCCCGAACCCTAACTGCTAATTGTGCTAGCCGCTAATCGCTAACCTTAAACCTTAAACCTAACCCTAACCGCTAATTGCACTAACGGCGTGTTATTTTATGTGGCATAAATATACACGCTACATGCTTATAATGCGTAGAGATAACACACCAGTTTTAATTGGTGTGTTATCTGTACACAGTTCATGAGATCACACTGCTCTGATAGACTTTGCAACATATTTACATCGGTGTCTACTTTTACAGTGATTTTCGTGATATAATAACACAAACAAAATCTTATGACCCGACACGAGAGACAGTACAAACAAAACTGCATCATCGATCAGAAAAGTGACAATAGTGGAATCTGGATGATGACAGTACAGTGTGTGTAGGTGTGTTTGCTGGGTCGTTCACTTAAAAAGTATGTTTTCTTTAACATATAAAAGCTTTATTTGAAGGACACGAGAGATCAGAATCGACTACAGTTATAAAATAAATAAAGAAAAAAGATGGAAAATCATACAACTCATACGAAAGCTGTGTTTTTATCTGAAACTTCAAAGAAATCTATATTTTCGCTGTTATTATTGCAAAGTGTGTGAACATTAAGTGTCATTTTGGAGGAGAAATAATAAAATGATTGTGATATAACTCAGCGCTGACAAAGGGAATCTTTTGTCAGTTAATACAGTTTTGAGCCAAATGTTCTTCAATAGAACATGGAAGCATTGAAGAGAAACCGCCTGCGTTTTGACCAAAGGATTCATTTTGTGAAACTTTACTGAAGAAAAAAGATTAAGTTTCAGAGATACTCCTCAAGTGAATGAACTGCTGAACCTGTGAAGTACGTATTTATTTAAAAATTAAAGGATAAAAATGAAAGACTTGACTTTTTTTCTGTATAAGGTATTATTATTTATTTATTAACCCATAAAGACCCAAACAGCGACCAGTGACCTAAAGTATATACTGATGTAAACTGTTTAATACCTGTTGATCCACTAATCCTGTCAATCCACGTAAATAATTGGTGTAAAATACAGTTTGTCATCTTTAATGATCATCAGATATGACCCATTTGGACGTTCAGAGGCTCTGTAGTTGCCATAGAAATTTGTGAAAATATGTGATTTTCACTGAAAAACAGCAAAATGCACAGGATAAAATTATAATAAATTTTGATAGAACATGATAAAATTGCTGAAAAGTGACTTTTTATTCAGTTTTCTCTATTTTTGATATAACCCTCAAATTTAGTCTGAGCTTTTACAAATATCTACATGATCAGCAAATTAAATATAGGAAAATACATGATTTACACAAGAAAAAAGTGCAAAATACAGAAGATAATATTACAATAAATGGTGATAAATCACTCAAGAAAGGTTAACAAAAAATCTATTTTAGAAGTGCCACCAAAGTAGCACTAGGTCCTTCTATTGTTGCATAAAAACGTCATTAAATCTACAATCAAAACAAATTTGACAGTGTTATAAGATAAGAGAAGTGATCAAATTAGACAATATGAAAAGATAAGAAGAGATTAGATTAGATGTTAATTTAGTTCCTGTTTTTATCAGTACTTTAATGTAAATATGTAATAAATAATCCATAAGTATAGTAAAGTCTGTGCATGTAAAACACCACTCTTCCTGGGAATGTTGAAACAGTGCAGTGGGAACAGCCTCCTCTGAGCATGCTCAGTAGGTCATGTGTTGGTCTGGAGGATCAGACGTCTCTATGGGATGTTTGATCACATCTTTCTAATCGTCTGTCACTACTTTTAATCCACTTCTTTCTCTGTGGTTCTCACCGTTAACTGGCCTCCAGGCTTTTACTTATAGAACACAAGACCGGATCCTCATGAGGACCAGGTTTTTGCACAATTCTGGCATTACGCATTAGATTTGATTGGTTTTCTCTGTTTTTTTCATGGTTCTGGATGTGATTTATATTTAACCCCTTATTGGGCAAGTGACTATTTTTGGTTATTTCTGCACACATTATAAGACAGTGACAGTACCAGTTCCAGTGAGGACAGCGATTCTGCTTTAAGATACTTTAAAGGAACATTTTTATACTTTTAGTACCTTTAAAATTACTGATGGGGTTTTATATGCAGTTGAGTGATTTATATGGTTTTAGAACTGACTTGTTGTGTTTTATGCATATTTTTAGTGTGGATGTATGGCTGTGATTTCTATTTTGTGTAACTTCTGCTGCTGCTAGCGATTAAGCAATCTTAATGAGCTTTTTTCCTGGTTAAATAAAGGTTTAATAAAATAAATAAAATCAGCACTTGAGTTCTAATGTTCTTAAAGCGATGTTATTTTTTTCATTGTTATATTTTTACATATTTTAGTACAAAGTATACGCATAGAGAACTCAAACCGCTGTATCTCATGTTCCCTCACAGAAGATAAATCAGAATAAATCAAATAAAACACACAGTAAAACAAGTTTGACAACATAAAAAAAGAAATGTTTGAAAAATGCAACACTTAATGTGACAATTTTCCAATCCTAAATGGGGGCCGGTCCTATCCACAGCAATCAGAGAAACAAGATAACAATCAAACATGTACCCTGGAAACACAACAGACACAACATCAAAAACAGAAAACACATTAAACAAACCAAAAAAGTGAAAAAAGTTATAAAAGTGATGTTCTAATATTCTACAATACACGTTCCTTTCACCTTACATGTATTTTTCTTATATTTTCATATGTACTTCTTGGAGTTTTTATTTATTTATTTTTTGCCACTCACAGGAATTTCACAAAAGTAATCAAGTTTTGTTTCGTCCTCCAATAACACACTAAGGTTGACATTTTGGATTTTAGAGTATTTCAGAGGATGTACAGTTGCGGAAAAAATTATTAGACCATCAAAAGTCATCAAAAACAATGCTTATGCAATCCAGTCCTAACTCCTGTGTGTATCATGTGACTAAAACAGACAGAAAAGAAAACATGGAATGTCTAAAAACATTGTTTTTGTCAGTACAATGACAGAGGTACTGATGTAAGAACTGCAGTGATTTTGGTTTTTATCAAAAAAACATGTTAAATGGACAGATATCAGCTCTGAAATTAAACTACTATGAGCTATTTTTGTTGTTATCATTATATTTGTCCAAACAAATGGACCTTTAGTTGTAGCAGGCATCAAAATGAGCTAGAAATTGAAGAAAACAAGGGTGGTCTAATAATTTTTCCCCTTTATATCAGACTTATTCTTGACAGTGAACATGTTTGTTAATATTCCAGAATCCCCACTGTAAGAATAACATCATAAAAGCTGTATGAAAGCCTCTTTTAGCAGATTTTTCAGTGGTTTTACAAGGTAAAGGGAAGTGCGACACAGAACTGACCAAACATTCAGTGGTTCATTAGTTTTTGTCACATTTTAGTCATTGGAAATATTTTAACTTTAGTCTAGATTAATACCCAGTCGACTCTAATACGGATATTTTTCTAAAATCCCAAAAGGTGAAATCTTTATCTGTTTTGCAAAGTAATATATTTTTCCTAACTCATGAGAACAAAAAATAAATAAATAAATAAATAAATAAACAATAATAATAATAATAATAATAATAATAATAATAATAATAATAATAATAATACATAAATAAATACATAAAAATTAAAATTAAAAATACAAAATAATTTTTTAAAAAGTTTCACATTTTGGGTCTGTAGGGTAATTTTACCGCTCAATTAAATCATAAAAAAATAAATAAATTCTGTACGCACAACCTTTATTTATCTGTGAATGGAAACATAAAAGCAAGACAAGTATTGAAACAGTTCAGATTTTAATCTATTAATATCTTCAGCTGCAGCAAGATGAGTTAAAAACTTAAGTTACCTAAAAAGTTCATGTTGTTTGAGTGTCTTCTTTATATTCTACAGATTTCCAAACAAAACAGTGAATGTGTCCATCACTGGTGTTGACCAGTAGAATTAGATCCTTTGGGATGTTACGCCATTGTTTTAATATCTTCATTTAAAACCAAATGATCCAAACGTAGACAAAGATGCTTTTTTTTTTTTTTTTTTAAGTATCTGTATTAGTTTAGAAAAATAAATAAATTTTAAAAAATAGTAATAATAAATCTACAGTGCCACAGTATAATCCGGACCATATTAAATGTTTTTATTTCAGTGTTTCAGTCAAATCTTTGAAAAGGGATCCAAAGCTAAAATCCTGTTCGACATGACAAAGTTTCAGAGCATCGTCCGTTACCATGGTAACCCACAAACCTGCCCCATCCGCCTCGAGAGCAGAGAACAGAACAGCCTCTGATTGAACAACAGAAGGGAAATAAATGACAGTAAAACAGAAGTGTATATTTGTGATTTTACCCGGTGATTGTTGTGAATAAAGGCTGAGTTAACCTGTCAGTGAACTGCACCTTTATCAGACACAAAAAAACACATTTTCATTGAATCAAAATAAAAATGGACATGTGATGAGGTCATGTGGAGAGTTTTCACTGTTATTAAAAAGCTATTTCTGGTTCCATTTAAACCAGACTGATGATAGTAGAAGATGGAGTTGGGCCATGTTTTTTTTTTTTTTTTTTTTTTTTTTTTTTTTTTACTTTTTTCTTTTTTTGTTGTTGCTTTTACCATTTATTGTACATTCTAATTATAATAACTGCATAGAAATATGAGAAATGGTAATTATTATCGATGAAAAAACCCTGTAGCTGTTCGTATTAAAGTGTGATTGTCTCAAAATATGAGACCCATTTCAGATAGATCATAAATATATTGGTTTTGTCATATGTTTTCAGTGTCAGACATGTATCTGCTGTGTTTAATAAATGTGTTTGAATCTGTATTTAAACATAATGTGATGAGGGACTTATAGAAAACAGAAACTTTCATTCTTATAAATATTTTTTTGTATTTATATAATGTTAATATGATTGTTGTGAATAAAGGCTGAGTTAACCTGTCAGTGAACTGCACCTTTATCAGACACAAAAAAACACATTTTCATTGAATCAAAATAAAAATGGACATGTGATGAGGTCATGTGGAGAGTTTTCACTGTTATTAAAAAGCTATTTCTGGTTCCATTTAAACCAGACTGATGATAGTAGAAGATGGAGTTGGGCCATGTTTTTTTTTTTTTTTTTTTTTTTTTTACTTTTTTCTTTTTTTGTTGTTGCTTTTACCATTAATTGTACATTCTAATTATAATAACTGCATAGAAATATGAGAAATGGTAATTATTATCGATGAAAAAACCCTGTAGCTGTTCGTATTAAAGTGTGATTGTCTCAAAATATGAGACCCATTTCAGATAGATCATGAATATATTGGTTTTGTCATATGTTTTCAGTGTCAGACATGTATCTGCTGTGTTTAATAAATGTGTTTGAATCTGTATTTAAACATAATGTGATGAGGGACTTATAGAAAACAGAAACTTTCATTCTTATAAATATTTTTTTGTATTTATATAATGTTAATATGATTGTTGTGAATAAAGGCTGAGTTAACCTGTCAGTGAACTGCACCTTTATCAGACACACAAAAACACATTTTCATTGAATCAAAATAAAAATGGACATGTGATGAGGTCATGTGGAGAGTTTTCACTGTTATTAAAAAGCTATTTCTGGTTCCATTTAAACCACACTGATGATAGTAGAAGATGGAGTTGGGCCATGTTTTTTTTTTTATTTTTATTTTTTACTTTTTTCTTTTTTTGTTGTTGCTTTTACCATTAATTGTACATTCTAATTATAATAACTGCATAGAAATATGAGAAATGGTAATTATTATCGATGAAAAAACCCTGTAGCTGTTCGCATTAGAGTGTGATTGTCTCAAAATATGAGACCCATTTCAGATAGATCATGAATATGTTGGTTTTGTCATATGTTTTCAGTGTCAGACATGTATCTGCTGTGTTTAATAAATGTGTTTGAATCTGTATTTAAACATAATGTGATGAGGGACTCATAGAAAACAGAAACTTTCATTATTATACATATTTGTTGTATTTATATAATGTTAATATGATGATTTCTTTGGGGATAAATAACAACAAAAACAAGAGAAACAGAAAATATCGTTAGTATCGGCATCGACTGTCAGACAAAATATCATGTTAAATATTCATTTTGGTATCAGCAATGATTTTTGCAATCAGTGCACCCGAAGTGAAAAAGTTTTAAGCCAAACAACATCCACAACCACAACCACAAAACCACAGCCCTCAGGAAACCCTGAAGAAACCAGGAAGCATGAAACAGTGTGTGTTTAGTGTGTTCACCTGCAGATATCACCACCACAACACGCTTCATAAAGGAGGTTGGCTTTCCTGGACATCATATTTAACCCTTTCATGCATGAATTATGAGAACCTTACTCAAGATTTTTTTTTTCCTGAGTGTTTTTATTCCTCTTTGGGCATGAAAAAAAAAAACAATGTGACTGAATTTATTTATTTATTTTTTTTAATCAACCTGTTATTCACGGAGTTACAAAAATGTCCACTCAGCTACACCATGAATTTTATTCTTGAAGCAAAGAAACATGTATTTAAAACCTAATATCATAAAGTCATATGAAAACAGTGAAATGAAACAATGTATAATGCAGATAAACTGATGTTTTCTCACATTTTAACATATTCTAATACTAGTTATTACTCACTTCATGGAGATAATATGCAAAAAATAAATTTTAACAATTGATTTCCACTCAAGAACCAACCAAGAACAGCAAAGTTACAATAATGGTATGAATTGCAGTTTATGAGATGATGCATAAGTGTCCACTGTGTTGGCTGATATGGAACTAAAACAACAAAACCCATGAATATACAAGAGAACAGCTGGAGAAGAACTGTCCACTGGAGTGACCACTGTGCATGAAAGGGTTAAAATGCATCCTTGTGTTTGTAACATTCATGAAAAGTGTGTGTATCAATTTTTAATGTTTTAATTTATTTTTTTTTTTTTTTTTTACTTTGCTCATGAAGATTTCCACAGATTTATGTCACAGTTTTAGTCGTCGTTGGACGAAAATCACTCATGAACTAAATAAACATGTCACACCATGTAAATATCTTTTCACGGTCATCAGATATGACCCATTTGGATGTTCAGAGGCTCCCGTAGTTACCATGGAAACACCGCCATCTTCTACAACATTGATTCACCGGTAAAACCCATGGAGTTTGAGCAATGACAGTGGATGGAGATACTTGTTTTATGTTCAGTTAATGATATCTTTGCTTAAAAAAAAAAAAAAAAAGTTACATTTTCTTCATTTTTTTCCGTTGTAAAATAATAACCTTTGAATATACTCTGAATTTTCATGAACATCTACATGATCAGTGAATTAAATATAGGGGGAAAATACCTGAATTATACTGAAAAATGCAAAATACAGAGGATAATATTAGAATAAATCACTTAAGAAAGATTAAACACATGGTGTCCAGCTGAGTGGACATTTCTGTAACTCCATGAAAAATAGGTTCATAAATAAAATTCAATCACATTGTTTTTTTGTTGTTGTTTTTTCATGCCTAAAGAGGGATAAAAACACTCAGGAAAAAAAAAATCTCAACTAAGGTTCTCATAATTCATGCATGAAAGGGTTAAACAGAGAGAAAAATTAATCTGGGAACTGACACTGACACTAATTATCACATTTTAATTGTATTTTATTGTATTTTTAAATGGTATTTTAATTGTATTTTGCACTGTAAAGCACTTTGGGACTCTGTCTGCTCTATAAATAACATTTATTAAATTACATACTTGACATAAAAGTAGCACTGGGTCTTTATGGGTTAATTTAGATTGACACATTTAAGACTTTTTTAAGGTTCCCTGCAGCTCCACATCAGATAGAAATGGAACCATGCCCGCCTGGCATGCTAGCTCCGCCCCCTTTTCAGTCAACTCAGCCATATAAATAAGTACCGGCCTGTTGTAGGGGTCCGGCCTGTGATGGACTCTCCTCCATCTGGGGGTGGGGGTGTATATCCACTTAGCGCTACAGAAACCGGAGATAAGAGCAGGCCGATAAACCCTGTTCTTCACACGCATACGTTCAGAACCACACACCGTAAACAGGATTCGATTCTGCTGTTGAGTCCACATTTACGTTTTTTTTTTTTTTTTTTTTAATTCAAGAAAGAACAAACAATATATGGTGCATATTAGATACAGTGTCTTGAATTGTTTTTCTGAATCCCGTCCCTGTTGAGCCACATTATGTAATAAATTCCCATTCTGTAATAAAAGTTCAAAATGTAATAAGAATGTCACGTCATCTTGTAATAAAGTCGCATTATGTAATAAACTGATGCATTTTGTAATAAACTACGTCAACGCATTATGTAGTAAATTTTTTTCACATTATGTAGTAAGTTATTACAATTTGAGAAATTTATTACAAAAAGGACTTGACACATTTTTATTTAAAAAAAAAAATGTAATAACATGGTTCATTTTGTAATAATAATCCAAATTAATATAATTTCAGAGCAATTTAGAAGAAATTAGTCACAGGAGCTACAGGTAATGGAATCAGAACTTTAACCACAGTTTACAGATCAATTTAGCACATTACATTTTCCTGATTTTTTTTTTTTTTTTTTTTTTAACAAAAAGGTGTTTTTGTTTTTGTTTTTTTGCATATTATCTCCATGAAGTGAGTAATAACTAGTATTAGAGTATGTTAAAATGTGACAAAACATCCGATTAACAGCATTAAACATGTTTTTATTTCATAGTTTTCACACAGTATATCAGTAAATACATGTTTCTTTGCTTCAAAAATTAAACACATGGTGTCCAGCTGAGTGGACATTTTTGCAACTCCATGAAAAATAAGTTCATACTTTTTTTTTTTCCAATTGCATTGTTTTTTTAATGCCTAAAGAGGAATAATAGAAACTCAGGAAAAAAATCTTAAGGTTCTCATAATTCTTGCATGAAAGGGTTAATGTAAACATTTTCATGTAATTTTCCTTTGTTTTTTTTTTTTTTTTTACACTAAAACAAAGATAAAATCTGAAGTTTTCATTATTTCTAGGTTATTGTAACAGTATTTTTCTCGTCTGACCCAACTGAGATCGAATTGCTTAATATATATATATATATGTATGGAAGTTGAATTAAAATGATTTTTTACACCATTGATTGTTAATATCTTTAGTGGAATTTTTGCATTTCACAAATTCATCCTACAGGCCAGATAGGACCGTTTGGGGGGCTGGATTTGGCCCCTGGGCCGCATGTTTGACACCTGTGATACACTGTAAACCCGGACTATGTATTTACTAAAATGCTTTAATTATAATGTACTTAAATGATTTCAGTTTTATTCCATTACTATAAAATGTTCAGTATATTCTACTAATTTGTAGACAGTCGAAAGTACGAAAAAGTTTAAGCTGAATGGACTCAGTTTTAGTCATGACCACACCTTTTTATCTTCACATTGCATTGTGGGTATTGGGCATGTTGTTGTAAATGTGTTCTTTTTCTGTGCAGGGGTTCAGTGGGGTTGTGCTGTTAGTGTTAATTTGGATTTAATGTGTGTATGTCAATGTTTATTGGCCTTTTTGTGTTTGTTTTTGTATTTTTGTACAGCTGCACCATGAGTCAGAGCCAGAGGAAGAACTATGGCTTTACTGTTCATCTAGGATAGATGTTGTTTGATGAAAATCCTTATGCCTCGCCAAAATAAAAGCACTTCCTGTACTGGTAAATGACACTGAGCTATCTTCCTGCTTAACTTCCATCCACGCTTCAAAAAATAAAGTTGAATAATTACATAAAGCAATTAATACTGCAAAAGATTTTAATTTAAGTCAACTCAGAGTGAGTCCAATGCACTAATGATATTAAGTTAGTGATTATCCGAAGCAACTGACACTGCAAAAAATTTTAAGTTAAATTAAATTAACATTTAGTGTGTTATACTTAAAATAGCATTTCCATTCAAATCAAGCATTTAAGTTTTCATTCCTCATGACTTAAATTTTTTAAGGTAACCGGTTTACTCAAATTTTTTAAGTCAACTCAACTTCTCCGGTCTTACAGTGAATAAATCATGATATATTTGACGTTTTAAGGTGGTATTTCTGAGTTGCTGTTTGGAAGGTTGGTGAGCACGTGCATCCCTTCCTGTCGACGTACACGTGTTTGTATCCGAGTCTATTTAAAGTGTGTGTGTGTGTGTTTGTGTTTGTGTGTGAGCATGCATGTGTGGCCTCAGTAGGAGGGGGCGGGGCTAAAATGGCGCCTGTCTGGAAATAGGTCCATTATGGCTTTAAAGTACTTTGAGTCGTCCAAACATTCTTGCCTCCCTCTCTGCTTCATTTTCTCTCCCTTTACTGCATCTTCCCTCCCTTCTCTGCTTCTCTATGCAGTCTCCAAACTTCTCTCCAGCCAATTAGTGCTCGCTCTGTTCCAGCAGAAGACAATATGTCTGCTCCAAATCCAGGGAGGAGGCCTTAAACGCTCTCCAGAGAAAGCCGCAGAGGGTGTGAGGGCTGCGCAGAACACACACATGCATTAGGTGGAGAGGGTCTTCTGGGTGCATTTGGATCTTTTCACTCCAGTACCCGAGAGGTGCCTTTCTGATTAGATTTGCATACATGATCTCAAAGCCATGCAGACTTTTTCTGCCTAAATATGCAATCAGCAACAGCAGCCACTCGCTCCCTGCACCGGACTGAAAAGACCTTAAAGAGTGGGAGATTAACACACGCAGGTTACAGCCAAGACGGAGTTTCACCTTGATTACAGTGATTCAGAATGTAAGGAAACGGCCTAAATATAGGGTCAAACTAGAACAACTCATACACTGGAAATATGATGGATTTAAGGCAGTAGATATGGAACTGGAGTCGTTCTATCCAAAACTGAAACGGATAATCGATGACTTATTATACTGAGGATATTTCACAAAAAACAATTGATCTATTATTAAACCCGTTAGCCCTATCAGCCCGCCTGCAGGCTGAAAAAATTATATTAATATTCATCTACAATAAAAATATAATAAATCAGGACAATGGATGTTTTTTTTTCAACTTTGGCTCAAAGTTTAGACCCTAATGTTAATAAAAGTACATCCAAAGTGTGGGAAAAATATGCAAAAATGTACTAAAATAAAGTAAAAAGGATAAAATAAGCAACAAAATGAACAAAACCAGCCAAAGAAATGAATAAAATGAACAAAAATGAATTTAAAAAAATCAACAAAATAACAAGTAAAATGATAGAAATAAACCACAGACTGAACAAAATTGAAGAAAAAATAATAAAAGAGGCGACAAAACGTAGAAAAATAACCAAAATAACTAACAAAAGGAACTAAAAGCTAGAACCCTGGATACTGACTTAGTATCAACACTATCGATATATGGATTGACCCGCCCACCACTTCTACAGACTACTGTGTCAATATGGCATGAAGACTTTTATTTAAAAAAGCAAATCACAAATGTTCCATGACTTATTTATCGTACACTGAATGCAACCTTTAGAACAATAAATATGTTTAGCCCTAAAATTATATTAATATTCATCTACTATAAAAATATAATAAATCAGGACAATGGATGTTTTTTTTCCAACTTTTACTCAAAGTTTAGACCCTAATGTTAATAAAAGTACATCCAAAGTGTATTTTAGTGCAAACTTTAATGTTCAAACATGATTTTTAATCTTTGTGGAGTGAAATATACGCTATTAAAAATCTCAGACACAAACAATTAATTCATGCACATCATCGTCAATCCAGCTGAAAAAAAAAACAGGTGAGGATAAAAAAATTCTACTTTCTCTTTTAGTTTGTTCCAGTTTACTCAGGCATAGTAATAGGATACAATATTTTAGACAATGGGAATAGATTCTGTGAGGTCTGTAAATGTCCACAGACACCAAGAACATCCATATGAACCTTATTATTGTGAAGGAATTCTTCATTTACTTTGGGTATGTCTGTTTAGGCGTTTTTCCCCTGAAAATATGGTCAGGGTTAAACAGGTTAACCCTTTATTTACTGTACTTATTGTATTTATTGTACTGTGTGAGATTGATTGTGTTGGTGATATGTGAGATATATACACTTCTGTTTTTCAAATCAAATTGCCCTTTGGAGACATTAAAGATTTTACAATTAAATTCAAATTAATTCACGCACGGTAGTCAATCCAGTGTTCATCTATTCTCCAGCTGTTCTTTTGTATTTTTATGGGTTTTGTTGTTTTAGTTCCAGATCAGCCAACACAGTGGACGCTCATGCATCATCACATGCACTGACATTCAGACCAGTACTGGAACTCTGCTGTTCTAGATAAACTTGATCTGCACTAACATGTTTGAATGTAAGTCACTTGTTAATTGTTAGACTATAATTACCTTTTTTTTTTTTTTTTTGCATATTATCTCCATGAAGTGAGTAATAACTAGTATTATAATATGTTAAAATTTGAGAAAACATCAGATTAGCTGCATTAAACGTGTTTTTATCTCCTTGTTTTCATATCATTTTTTGATATTGGGTTTTAAATACATGTTCCTTGGTTTCAAGAGTAAAATGCATGGTGAAGCGAAGTAGACATTTTTTTTAAATCCATGAAAAAAATAAAATAAAAAAATACGATTGTATTGTTTTTTTTCATGCCTAAGGAGGAATACAAACACTCAAGAAAAAATCTCAACTGAGGTTCTCCTAAATCATGCATGAAAGGGTTAATTAAAAAAAAAAACAAAAAAACAAAAACCTCCTAATTAGATTGTAAATATTAGTGCTTCTATTATATTAATATGTGATGTCTATAATGTGTGATCACAACAACTAATAATTATAAGAAGAAGAAGAAAAAGGAGAAGAAAAAGAAACAGAAGACAAAGAAAAAGAAGAAAATAAAAAAGACGAAGAACAAGAACAAGAAAAAAGATGAAGAAAAAGAAATTGAAGAAAATAAAAAAGAACAAGAAAAAAAGAAAAAGATGAAGAAAAAGAAATAGAAGAAAATTAAAAAGAACAAGAAAAAGAAGAAAAAGATGAAGAAAAAGAAATAGAAGAAAAAGAAGAAGATAAAAAGAAGAGGAAGAAAAAGAAGAAAATAAAAGAGACGAAGAACAAGAAAAAGAAGAAAAAGAAATAGAAGAAAAAGAAGAATAAAGAAGAGGAAGAAAAAGACAAAAGTAAAAAAGACAAAGAACAAGAAAAAGAAGAAAAAGATGAAGAAAAAGGAATAGAAGAAAAAGAAGGAAAAAAGAAGAGGAAGAAAAAGAAGAAAATAAAAAAGAAGACGAAGAAAAAGGAAAGGAAGAAAAAAGATGAAGAAAAAGAAGAAGAAGAGGAAGAAGAAGAAGAAAGAGGACAAAGAAAAAGAAGAAAAAGATGAATGCATGTGTGTAATTCCTCCAGTATTACACTCATTATTTCACTGTATGTATGAACATGTCCATACCAGTGAACAGCTCATGTACTCACCACAGTCTGCATCAGTCTGTGTGTCGACTATAACTATCTGAATGAAATCTAATATACATTCGGTGCTGCAGTGGAATAATAATAATAATGTCTTATCTTCTACTTGTCAAATTATATTATGACTTCAGAGTTTTTCCTCAGTTTGATCAAACATGAGTAAATATGTGTTTAAATGCAGCCTCTTTACAGGATATTTACATGACATCAGAAGTACTAATACTGCTGCTACTACTACTACTACTACCGATAATAATAATAATAATAATAATAATAATAATAATAATAATAATAATAATAATAATAATAATAATAATAATAATAAAATAAAATAATAATAATAATAAAATAAAATAATAAAAATTAATAATAATAATAATAATCATAATAAATAATAATAATAATCATAATAATAAAATAATAATAATAATAATAATAATAATAATAATAATAATAATAATAATAATAATAATAATAATAATAATAATGGATTAGAATTTATATAGTGCTTTTCTAGACACCCACAGTGCTTTACCTTATTGATCCATTATTCTGCGTCCTGTGTGTACATTCACACTGGTACTACAGTACTATATTCAGTCAGTGAGTGTACAGTTACGTAATAATAACGTCCAGGGATAAAAACAGGGTCAACTTATGTTTTTTGTGCTGATGTGAACATGATTAATGATTGTATTTTTTTTTTTGTGTCTGTGTCTGGTTGTGTCTAAATATACATGTGAACGATGATGCAATGTCACCAGGGAAAGATATAGTCAACACTGACGCCAGACATCAGACAAACGCTCAGCCATTACACACACACACACACACACACACACACACACACACACACACACACACACACACACACACACACACACAGATGACCATCCCACTTGTTTTAATGCGCTGACCAGCTTTGATTCCACTGAGGACTGACCAATCCCAGACCTGGACTTGTATTAATAGTTCTGTGTGGGCGGGGCTTCTAACCAGGACGTCGCTGTCGGGTCGCACAGGCCTCGGAAACGCCAGGAGGTACACCGCTGTTGTGTTTTGTTTTTTGTGGACTTGTTGCATTTGTTCATGTATTTCTTCAAACAGGATGAGTACCTGCAGTGATGTGGAAATAAACCCCTTCATCTGTCATTCATGTGTCTGTACGAGAGAAGCAACACTTTATTTGAATTTACATACATTTTCTTTATTTATTTATTTCTTTATTTCTTTCTTTATTTATTTATTTATTTTTATTTTTTTAAATAAAGATGTTAAAGATTCATGTATCTGTACAAGATAAGCAACATTTTATTTGAATTTACATACATTTTATTTATTTGTTTGTTTGTTTGTTTGTTTATTTATTTTATTTTTAAAAATAAATAAAGATTTTGAAAATTCATGTATCTGTACAAGATAAGCATCATTTTATTTGAATTTACATACATTATTATTTATTTATTTATTTATTTATTTTAAATAAATAAAGATTTTAAAGATTCATGTGTCTGTACGAGATAAGCAACATTTTATTTGAATTTAGTTACGTTATTGATTGATTGATTGATTGATATTTATTTATTTTGAAATTATTGTTCTGATGTCTTGGGCAGCTTCATGATTTTCATATGGGTGCTTCTGTGAAACTGGGTTAATTTTGGTACCTTTTTAGACCCAATAATTAAAGGTAAACGTAGACATATTTCCCCCCAGGATGGAGCTCATGATGACCACAGATAAATGCAATAAAAATTATACTCTTTCTCTGAGCCGTCCCAAAATTAATGAATTTTGAATAAAATATTGGGGCCAAAAATAGGACCCAAATTGGGACAGTAAAAGCTCCCCAGGTGTCAGTGCATTAGATGTGAAAACATGTGGGTAAATGGTCTTCTGTAGACTATAAATACAGACAGTGTTCAATGTGTGGATCCTAGTGGTTTTCTAATCCACACATGTGG